>NC_136259.1:13529687-14196875 GCF_053564925.1 Oryzias latipes
GGTTTCGTAACTGTATTTCAAAAAAAATTTTTTTGGCCCCATAAGCGATTTTCGGCCCATTCATTTTTTTTACGGGAACGCTCGCTGTGATGTCATCGACTTCGGGGGGGTGACATTCTCTTTGTCGAAAATTCATTTTCAATTTATCCCAGATGTGTGCCAATTTTGGTGAGTTTTCGGGTATGTGGCGGGGGTCAAAATTAAGCTCAAAGACGCCGTTAGTGTGCAAGAATAATAATAATAATAATAATTAAAGCCGCAAGCGGCGTTGTATGGCCCGCAGACGCAACCCGCCTTCCACGCCCAATTCTACGCACCACCGCCTCCCTCACTGCCCACTTTTGATAAAGGCTAGTCAAAACGGCTTTTGCTAATTATGCTAACTATGCTAGCTATGCTGATTTGGCTAAAAGTGCTAGCATTGCGATCAGCATCATCAACTGACTCAGGAAAACAGATTATTAAAAATGCTAATTATGCTAACTATGCTAGCTATGCTAATGTGGCTAAAAGTGCTAGCATAGCGATCAGAATCATCAACTGACTCAGAAAAACACATTACCTAAAATGCTAATTATGCTAACTATGCTAACTATGCTAATGTGGCTAAAAGTGTTAGCATAGCGATCAGCATCATCAACTGACTCAGAAAAACACATTACCTAAAATGCTAATTATGCTAACTATGCTAGCTATGCTAATGTGGCTAAAAGTGCTAGCATAGCGATCAGCATCATCAACTGACTCAGAAAAACACATTACCTAAAATGCTAATTATGCTAACTATGCTTTTGAGGTGGAAAAGGATGATTCGCTGTGGCGACCCCTGATGGGAAAAGCCGAAAGAGAAAGAAGATGCTAACTATGCTAACTAGGCAAATGTGGCTAAAAGTGCTAGCATAGCAATCAGCATCTTCAACTGACTCAGAAAAACACATTACCTAAAATGCTAATTATGCTAACTATGCTAGCTATGCTAACATAGCTAAAAGTGCTAGCATTGCGATCAGCATCATCAACTGACTCAAAAAAACACATTTCCTAAAATGCTAATTATGCTAACTATGCTAGCTATGCTAATGTGGCTAAAATTGCTAGCATAGCGATCAGCATCATCAACTGACTCAGAAAAACACATTCCTCCATTGGTGAGAGTTATATGTCATAAGTTGCTAAAAAGCCCACTTTTTCCAAAATGGCGGCTTTTCTGTTGATTTTATCTCCATAGCAACCATTTTATGTTTTGGTCCCCTCGGGAGGACGAACAGATTGACGTCAGTTTCGGACAAATCGGTAAAAGTAAACTTTTTGTCGTCCTTAGCAACAGTGGTTTTATGCTAACCACGCCCACATTCCTTATATGTCCATATCCAGTGTTTTTCAATGTATTCAGTTTCAGGCATTAATGCATGCATTCAATTTTCACTGTATTGTATTGAAATGCATGGGAGTTATAACAGTGCGCCACTTTGCTAGCTTGCCACGCGCACGCCGTTCAAAATCTACAACTTCTAATTCCAACATTTTTTACACAGTAGCTTGCCATTGATGCCCAAAAAGTTTTGAGACGATCGAAGAAAATTCCAACGACAAGTTTACGTTTGAATCTGGTGGTTAAGGTGTTTTTTATAGAAAATTCAAGATGGCCGCCTTTTCCCGAGGTCAAAGGTCGACGAAACTCCAAAGGTGATTGTAGACTTACGCTAGGGACATGCGAGTCAAATTTCGTGAAAATCGCTCGAAAAAAAGTTCATTTTTCCATATCGTGTAAAAACGCGAAAAACTCAAAATGGCAGATTTTGGCACAAAATGGCCGCCAAACCGTAGGTCGTGTGGCCATCACGTAATGATTTCAAAACTTTCTTTGGATATACCCGACAAAGTTATCTGGGTTTCGTTAGCCGATTCTTAAAAATAAAATCCTAAAAAATTTTTTTTTGCCGAGTCAGCACTTTTTTTTGCGACGGTTTTTTGTTTACCACGGCCACATTCCTTTATCGATTTTGTCGTATGTGACATCGTTTTGTTCGGTGTGGGCCAGGGTATCGCATATTTCAGTTTCAGGCTATTCCGATAAATTATGTGCGAGCTAGCTAAAATGGCGACGGTTGCGAATTCGCCACGCGCACGCGTTTCAAATTCTACAACTTCTAATTCCAACATTTTGTCCACAGTAGCTTGCCATTGATGCCCGAGAAGTTTCAAAAAGATCGCTTAAAATCCCTAGGACGAGTTTTCGTTTGTATCCGTTACTAAAGGTGCTTTTTTATGAAAATTCAAGATGGCCGCCTCTTGCCAAGGTCAAAGGTCAACGAAACTTCTTTAGTTATTGTAGAATCATGGTTTTGGCATGTTTGTGGAATTTCGTGAAAATTGCTCGAACAAAAGTGTCGTTTTCCCATATTGTCAAAAAACACGAAAATCGCCATTTCTCTGAGTTCGCCACAAAATGGCCGCCAAGCCGTAGGTCGTGTGGCCATCCCATAATGATTTCTTAACTTCTTTGGGATATCTCCAACACGCGTGTTTTGGTTTCGTAACTGTATCTTGAAAAAAAAAAAATCGGCTCCATTTGAGATTTCGGCCCCATTCATTTTTTTTACGGTTTTGCCGACTGTGAGGTCATCGGGTTTGGGGGGGGGGCGTTCACTTCGCCGAAAATTCATTTTGAATTTATCCTAGGTGTGTGCCAATTTTGGTGAGTTTTCGAGTATGTGGCGGGGGTCAAATTTGAGCTCAAAGACGCAGTAAGAAAGAAGAAACGTAATAATAATTAAAGCCGCAAGCGGCGTGGTATGGCCCGCAGACGCAACCCGCCGTCCACGCCCAACTCTACGCACCACCGCCCTCACCGCCCTCACCGCCCACTTTTGATGAAGGCTAGTCAAAACTGCATATGCTAATTATGCTAACTATGCTAGCTATGCTAATGTGGCTAAAAGTGCTAGCATAGCGATCAGCATCATTAACTGACTCAGAAAAACACATTACCTAAAATGCTAATTATGCTAACTATGCTAGCTATGCTAACATAGCTAAAAATGCTAGCATAGCGATCAGTATCATCAACTGACTCAGAAAAACACATTACCTAAAATGCTAATTATGCTAACTATGCTAGCTATGCTAATGTGGCTAAAAGTGCTAGCATAGCGATCAGCATCATTAACTGACTCAGAAAAACACATCACTTAAAAAGCTAATTATGCTAACTATGCTAATGTGGCTAAAAGTGCTAGCATAGCGATCAACATCATCAACTGACTCAGAAAACACATTACCTAAAATGCTAATTATGCTAACTATGCTAGCTATGCTAATGTGGCTAAAAGTGCTAGCATAGCGATCAGCATCATCAACTGACTCAGAAAAACACATTACCTAAAATGCTAATTATGCTAACTATGCTAAATATGCTAACATAGCTAAAAGTGCTAGCATAGCGATCAGCATCATCAACTGACTCAGAAAAACACATTCCTCCATTGGTGAGAGTTATATGTCATAAGTTGCTAAAAAGCCCACTTTTTCCAAAATGGCGGCTTTTCTGTTGATTTTATCTCCATAGCAACCATTTTATGTTTTGGTCCCCTCGGGAGGACGAACAGATTGACGTCAGTTTCGGACAAATCGGTAAAAGTAAACTTTTTGTCGTCCTTAGCAACAGTGGTTTTATGCTAACCACGCCCACATTCCTTATATGTCCATATCCAGTGTTTTTCAATGTATTCAGTTTCAGGCATTAATGCATGCATTCAATTTTCACTGTATTGTATTGAAATGCATGGGAGTTATAACAGTGCGCCACTTTGCTAGCTTGCCACGCGCACGCCGTTCAAAATCTACAACTTCTAATTCCAACATTTTTTACACAGTAGCTTGCCATTGATGCCCAAAAAGTTTTGAGACGATCGAAGAAAATTCCAACGACAAGTTTACGTTTGAATCTGGTGGTTAAGGTGTTTTTTATAGAAAATTCAAGATGGCCGCCTTTTCCCGAGGTCAAAGGTCGACGAAACTCCAAAGGTGATTGTAGACTTACGCTAGGGACATGCGAGTCAAATTTCGTGAAAATCGCTCGAAAAAAAGTTCATTTTTCCATATCGTGTAAAAACGCGAAAAACTCAAAATGGCAGATTTTGGCACAAAATGGCCGCCAAACCGTAGGTCGTGTGGCCATCACGTAATGATTTCAAAACTTTCTTTGGATATACCCGACAAAGTTATCTGGGTTTCGTTAGCCGATTCTTAAAAATAAAATCCTAAAAAATTTTTTTTTGCCGAGTCAGCACTTTTTTTTGCGACGGTTTTTTGTTTACCACGGCCACATTCCTTTATCGATTTTGTCGTATGTGACATCGTTTTGTTCGGTGTGGGCCAGGGTATCGCATATTTCAGTTTCAGGCTATTCCGATAAATTATGTGCGAGCTAGCTAAAATGGCGACGGTTGCGAATTCGCCACGCGCACGCGTTTCAAATTCTACAACTTCTAATTCCAACATTTTGTCCACAGTAGCTTGCCATTGATGCCCGAGAAGTTTCAAAAAGATCGCTAAAAATCCCTAGGACGAGTTTTCGTTTGTATCCGTTACTAAAGGTGCTTTTTTATGAAAATTCAAGATGGCCGCCTCTTGCCAAGGTCAAAGGTCAACGAAACTTCTTTAGTTATTGTAGAATCATGGTTTTGGCATGTTTGTGGAATTTCGTGAAAATTGCTCGAACAAAAGTGTCGTTTTCCCATATTGTCAAAAAACACGAAAATCGCCATTTCTCTGAGTTCGCCACAAAATGGCCGCCAAGCCGTAGGTCGTGTGGCCATCCCATAATGATTTCTTAACTTCTTTGGGATATCTCCAACACGCGTGTTTTGGTTTCGTAACTGTATCTTGAAAAAAAAAAAATCGGCTCCATTTGAGATTTCGGCCCCATTCATTTTTTTTACGGTTTTGCCGACTGTGAGGTCATCGGGTTTGGGGGGGGGGCGTTCACTTCGCCGAAAATTCATTTTGAATTTATCCTAGGTGTGTGCCAATTTTGGTGAGTTTTCGAGTATGTGGCGGGGGTCAAATTTGAGCTCAAAGACGCAGTAAGAAAGAAGAAACGTAATAATAATTAAAGCCGCAAGCGGCGTGGTATGGCCCGCAGACGCAACCCGCCGTCCACGCCCAACTCTACGCACCACCGCCCTCACCGCCCTCACCGCCCACTTTTGATGAAGGCTAGTCAAAACTGCATATGCTAATTATGCTAACTATGCTAGCTATGCTAATGTGGCTAAAAGTGCTAGCATAGCGATCAGCATCATTAACTGACTCAGAAAAACACATTACCTAAAATGCTAATTATGCTAACTATGCTAGCTATGCTAACATAGCTAAAAATGCTAGCATAGCGATCAGTATCATCAACTGACTCAGAAAAACACATTACCTAAAATGCTAATTATGCTAACTATGCTAGCTATGCTAATGTGGCTAAAAGTGCTAGCATAGCGATCAGCATCATTAACTGACTCAGAAAAACACATCACTTAAAATGCTAATTATGCTAACTATGCTAATGTGGCTAAAAGTGCTAGCATAGCGATCAACATCATCAACTGACTCAGAAAACACATTACCTAAAATGCTAATTATGCTAACTATGCTAGCTATGCTAATGTGGCTAAAAGTGCTAGCATAGCGATCAGCATCATCAACTGACTCAGAAAAACACATTACCTAAAATGCTAATTATGCTAACTATGCTAAATATGCTAACATAGCTAAAAGTGCTAGCATAGCGATCAGCGTCATCAACTGACTCAGAAAAACACATTCCTCCATTGGTGAGAGCTATATGCCATAAGTTGATAAAAAAAACCCACTTTTTCCTAAATGGCGGCTTTTTTGTTTATTTTATCTCCTTAGCAACCATTTTATGTTTTGGTCCCCTTGAGAAGACGAACAGATTGACGTCAGTTTCGGACAAATCGGTAAAAGTAAAGTTTTGTCGTCCTTAGCAACAGTGGTTTTATGCTAACCACGCCCACTTTCCTTATATGTCCATATCCAGGGTTTTTCAATGAATTCAGTTTCAGGCATGAATGCATGCATTCAATTTTCACTGTATTGTATTGAAAGACATGGGAGTTATAACAGTGCGCAAATTTGCTAGCTTGCCACACGCACGCCGTTCAAAATCTACAACTTCTAATTCCAACATTTTTTCAACAGTAGCTTGCCGTTGATGCCCAAAAAGTTTCGAGACGATCGATAAAAATTCCAACGACAAGTTTACGTTTGAATCCAATTGCAAAGGTGTTTTTTATAGAAAATTCAAGATGGCCGCCTTTTCCCGAGGTCAAAGGTCGACGAAACTCCAGAGGTAATTGTAGACTTATGCTACGGACATGCAAGTCAAATTTCGTGAAAATCGCTCAAAAAAAAGTGCCGATTTTGGCACAAAATGGCCGCCAAACCGTAGGTCGTGTCGCCATCACGTAATGATTTCAAAACTTTGTTTGGATATACCCGACAAAGTTATCTGGGTTTCGTTAGCCGATTCATAAAAAAAAAATCCGAAAACATTTTTTTTTAGCCGAGTCAGCACTTTTTTTTGCGATCGTTTTTTGTTTACCACGGCCACATTCCTTTATCGATTTTGTCGTATCTGACATCGTTTTGTTCAGTGTGGGCCAGGGAATCGTATATTTCATTTTCACGACATTCCGATAAAATATGTGCAAGCTAGCTAAAATGGCGACGGTTGCGAATTCGCCACGCGCACGCATTTCAAAATCTACAACTTCTAATTCCAACATTTTGTCCACAATTGATTGCCATTGATGCCCGAGAAGTTTCAAAAAGATCGATGAAAATTCCTGGGACGAGTTTTCGTTTGAATACCTTACTAAAGGTGCTTTTTTATGAAAATTCAAGATGGCCGCCCTTTCCCAAGGTCAAAGGTCAACAAAACTTCTTTGGTAGTTGTAGAATCGTGTTTGTGGCATGTGTGTGCAATTTCGTGAAAATCGCTTGAACAAAAGTGTCGTTTTCCCATATTGTGAAAAAACACGAAAATCGCCATTTCTCTGAGTTCGCCACAAAATGGCCGCCAAGCCGTAGGTCGTGTGGCCATCCCATAATAATTTTATAACTTCTTTGGGATATTTCCAACACGCGTGTTTTGGTTTCGTTACTGTATTTCAAAATGTTTTTTTTTGGCCCCATAAGCGATTTTCGGCCCATTCATTTTTTTTACGGGAACGCTCGCCGTGATGTCATCGTCGTGTGGGGGGGGACGTTCTCTTTGCCGAAAATTCATTTTCAATTTATCCCAGATGTGTGCCAATTTTGGTGAGTTTTCGGGTATGTGGCGGGGGTCAAATTTGAGCTCAAAGTATCCAATAGAAAGAAGAAGAATAATTAAAGCCGCAAGCGGCGTTGTATGGCCCGCAGACGCAACCCGCCTTCCACGCCCAATTCTACGCACCACCGCCCTCACCGCCCTCACCGCCCACTTTTGATGAAGGCTAGTCAAAACTGCATATGCTAACTATGCTAGCTATGCTAATGTGGCTAAAAGTGCCAGCATAGCGATCAGCATCATCAACTGACTCAGAAAAACACATTACCTAAAATGCTACTTATGCTAACTATGCTAGCTATGCTAATGTGGCTAATAGTGCTAGCATAGCGATCAGCATCATCAACTGACTCAGAAAAACACATTACCTAAAATGCTAATTATGCTAACTATGCTAATGTGGCTAAAAGTGCTAGCATAGCGATCAGCATCATCAACTGACTCAGAAAAACACATTACCTAAAATGCTAATTATGCTAACTATGCTAGCTATGCTAATGTGGCTAAAAGTGCTAGCATAGCGATCAGCATCATCAACTGACTCAGAAAAACACATTACCTAAAATGCTAATTATGCTAACTATGCTAGCTATGCTAATGTGGCTAAAAGTGCTAGCATAGCGATCAGCATTATCAACTGACTCAGAAAAACACATTCCTCCATTGGTGAGAGCTATGTCATAATTTGATAAAAAAAACACTTTTTCCAAAATGGCGGCTTTTCTGTTGATTTTATCTCCATAGCAACCATTTTGTGTTTTGGTCACCTCGAGAGGACGAACAGATTGACGTCAGTTTCGGACAAATCGGTAAAAGTAAAATTTTTGTTGTCTTTAGCAACAGTGGTTTCATGGTAACCACGCCCACATTCCTTATATGTCCATATCCAGTGTTTTTCAATGTATTCAGTTTCAGGCATTAATGCATGCATTCAATTTTCACTGTATTGTATTGAAATGCATGGGAGTTATAACAGTGCGCCACTTTGCTAGCTTGCCACGCGCACGCCGTTCAAAATCTACAACTACTAATTCCAACATTTTTTACACAGTAGCTTGCCATTGATGCCCAAAAAGTTTTGAGACGATCGAAGAAAATTCCAACGACAAGTTTACGTTTGAATCTGGTGGTTAAGGTGTTTTTTATAGAAAATTCAAGATGGCCGCCTTTTCCCGAGGTCAAAGGTCGACGAAACTCCAGAGGTGATTGTAGACTTACGCTAGGGACATGCGCGTCAAATTTCGTGAAAATCGCTCGAAAAAAAGTTCATTTTTCCATATCGTGTAAAAACGCGAAAAACGCAAAATGGCAGATTTTGGCACAAAATGGCAGCCAAACCGTAGGTCGTGTCGCCATCACGTAATGATTTCAAAACTTTCTTTGGATATACCTGACAAAGTTATCTGGGTTTCGTTAGCCGATTCTTAAAAATAAAATCCGAAAAAATTTTTTTTTGCCGAGTCAGCACTTTTTTTTGCGACCGTTTTTTGTTTACCACGGCCACATTCCTTTATGGATTTTGTCGTATGTGACATCGTTTTGTTCAGTGTGGGCCAGGGTATCGCATATTTCAGTTTCAGGCTATTCCGATAAAATATGTGCGAGCTAGCTAAAATGGCGACGGTTGCAAATTCGCCACGCGCACGCGTTTCAAATTCTACAACTTCTAATTCCAACATTTTGTCCACAGTAGCTTGCCATTGATGCCTGAGAAGTTTCAAAAAGATCGATAAAAATCCCTAGGACGAGTTTTCGTTTGTATACGTTACTAAAGGTGCTTTTTTATGAAAATTCAAGATGGCCGCCCCTTCCCAAGGTCAAAGGTCAACGAAACTTCTTTGGTTATTGTAGAATCAGGGTCTTGGCATGTGTGTGCAATTTCGTGACAATCGCATAAACAAAAGTGTCGTTTTCCCATTTTGTCAAAAAACACGAAAATCGCCATTTCTCTGAGTTCGCCACAAAATGGCCGCCAAGCTGTAGGTCGTGTGGCCATCCCATAATGATTTCAAATCTTCTTTGGGATATCTCCAACACGTGTGTTTTGGTTTCGTAACTGTATTCCAAAATATTTTTTTTTGGCCCCATAAGCGATTTTCGGCCCATTCATTTTTTTGACGGGATTGCTCGCCGTGATGTCATCATCGTGGGGGGGGTGACGTTTTCTTTGCCGAAAATTCATTTTCAATTTATCCTAGGTGTGTGCCAATTTTGGTGAGTTTTCGGGTATGTGGTGGGGGTCAAATTTTGGCTCAAAGTGGAAGAAAGAAAGAAGAAGAATAATTAAAGCCGCAAGCGGCGTTGTATGGCCCGCAGACGCAACCCGCCTCCACGCCCAACTCTACGCACCACCGCTGACCTCACCGCCCTCACAGCCCGCAAATTAAAAGCTAGTCAAGGCTGGATTTGCTAATTATGCTAACAATGCTAACTATGCTAATGTGGCTAAAAGTGCTAGCATTGCGATCAGCATCATCAACTGACTCAGAAAAACACATTATCTAAAATGCTAATTATGCTAACTATGCTAGCTACGCTAATGTGGCTAAAAGTGCTAGCATAGCGATCAGCATCATCAACTGACTCAGAAAAACACATTACCTAAAATGCTAATTATGCTAACTATGCTAGCTATGCTAATGTGGCTAAAAGTGCTAGCATAGCGATCAGCATCATCAACTGACTCAGAAAAACACATTACCTAAAATGCTAATTATGCTAACTATGCTAGCTATGCTAATGTGGCTAAAAGTGCTAGCATAGCGATCAGCATCATCAACTGACTCAGAAAAACACATTACCTAAAATGCTAATTATGCTTACTATGCTAGCTATGCTAATGTGGCTAAAATTGCTAGCATAGCGATAAGCATCATTTACTGACTCAGAAAAACATATTCCTCCATTGGTGAAAGCTATATGTCATAAGTTGATAAAAAAAAACGACTTTTTCCAAAATGGCGGCTTTTCTGTTTATTTTATCTCCATAGCAACCATTTTATGTTTTGGTCCACTTCAGAAGACGAACAGATTGACGTCAATTTCGGAAAAATCGGTAAAAGTAAACTTTTTGTCGTCCTTAGCAACAGTGGTTTTATGCTAACCACGCCCACATTCCTTATATGTCCATGTCCAGTCTTTTTCAATGTATTCTGTTTCAGGCATGAATGCATGCATTCAATTTTCACTGTATTGTATTGAAATGCATGGGAGTTATAACAGTGCGCCACTTTGCTAGCTTGCCACGCACACGCCGCTCAAAATCTACAACTTCTAATTCCAACATTTTTTCCACAGTAGCTTGCCATTGATGCCCAAAAAGTTTCGAGACAATCGATGAAAATTCCAACGACAAGTTTACGTTTGAATCTGGTGGTAAAGGTGTTTTTTATAGAAAATTCAAGATGGCCGCCTTTTCCCGAGGTCAAAGGTCGACGAAACTCCAGAGGTGATTGTAGACTTACGCTACGGACATGCGAGTCAAATTTCGTGAAAATCGCTCGAAAAAAAGTTCATTTTTCCATATTGTGTAAAAACGCGAAAAACGCAAAATGGCAGATTTTGGCACAAAATGGCCGCCAAACCGTAGGTCGTGTCGCCATCACGTAATGATTTCAAAACTTTCTTTGGATATACCCGACAAAGTTATCTGGGTTTCGTTAGCTGATTCTTTAAAAAAAAATCCCAAAAAAATTTTTTTTGCCGAGTCAGCACTTTTTTTTGCGATCGTTTTTTGTTTACCACGGCCACATTCCTTTATCGATTTTGTCGTATATGATATCGTTTTGTTCAGAGTGGGTCAGGGAATCACATATTTCAGTTTCAGGCTATTCCGATAAAATAAGTGCGAGCTAGCTAAAATGGCGACGGTTGCGAATTCGCCACGGGCACGCGTTTCAAATTCTACAACTTCTAATTCCAACATTTTGTCCACAGTAGCTTGCCATTGATGCCCGAGAAGTTTCAAAAAGATTGATAAAAATCCCTAGGACGAGTTTTCGTTTGTATCTGTTACTAAAGGTGCTTTTTTTTGAAAATCCAAGATGGCCGCCCCTTGCCAAGGTCAAAGGTCAACGAAACTTCTTTGGCAGTTGTAGAATCGTGTTTTTGGCATGTGTATGCAATTTCGTGAAAATCGCTTGAACAAAAGTGTTGTTTTCCCATATTGTGAAAAAACACGAAATTCGCCATTTCTCTGAGTTCGCCACAAAATGGCCGCCAAGCTGTAAGTCGTGTGGCCATCCCATAATGATTTCAAAACTTCTTTGGGATATCTCCAACACATGTGTTTTGGTTTCGTAACTGTATTTCAAAAAAAAATTTTTTGGCCCCATAAGCGATTTTCGGCCCATTCATTTTTTTTACGGGAACGCTCGCTGTGATGTCATCGACTTCGGGGGGGTGACGTTCTCTTTGCCGAAAATTCATTTTCAATTTATCCCAGATGTGTGCCAATTTTGGTGAGTTTTCGGGTATGTGGCGGGGGTCAAAATTAAGCTCAAAGACGCCGTTAGTGTGCAAGAAGAATAATAATAATAATAATGAAACGAAGCAGAAACAATATAGAAGTTTTTGCAGTCAGGTGGCCTATGTATTTCAATGCGGCCTGTCTTTTACTATAGGCTGGGCATGTCTGTTTGGCTTTAAACCCGGCTTTTGAGGGCTTTTTGGGGCTTTTTTGTGTTTTTGTCGTCGTTTTTGCGACTACAATTTTAACGTTTGTGCGATGGTGTTGTGCGTGTGTGTGTGTATTTTTGTTGCGTTACACAATTGTCGTCTCGTTGTGTGCTTTGGGCGACTTTTGACCCCATTTTTTGGCGTTTTGACGCGTTTTTTTGACGTTTTGGACTTTTTGAGTGTTCGACCCTCGTACCAGTTACAATATGGTCCTTGCAGTCTATGACTGCTGCGGGCCATAATAAAAAAACATTCGAAAAACAATATAGAAGTTTTTACAGTCAGGTGGCCTATGTATTTCAATGCGGCCTGTCTTTTACTATAGGCTGGGCATGTCTTTTTGGCTTTAAACCCGTCTTTTGAGGGCTTTTTGGGGCTTTTTTGTGTTTTTGTCGTCATTTTTGCGACTACAATTTTGTCGTTTTTGCGTTGGTGTTGTGCGTGTGTGTGTGTATTTTTGTTGCGTTACACAATTGTCGTGTCCTTGTGTGCTTTGGGCGACTTTTGACCCCATTTTTTGGCGTTTTGACGCGTTTTTTTGACGTTTTGGGCTTTTTGAGTGTTCGACCCTCGTACCAGTTACAATATGGTCCTTGCAGTCTATGACTGCTGCGGGCCATAATAATAAAAATGAAACAAAGCAGAAACAATATAGAAGTTTTTGCGGTTAGGATTTCCTATGTATTTCAATGCGGCCTGTCTTTTACTATAGGCTGGGCATGTCTTTTGGGCTTTAAACCCATCTTTTGAGGGCTTTTTTGGGCTTTTTTGTGTTTTTGTCGTCATTTTTGCGACTACAATTTTTACGTTTTTGCGTTGGTGTTGTGCTTGTGTATGTGTATTTTTGTTGCGTTACACAATTGTCGTGTCGTTTTGTGCTTTGGGCGACTTTTGACCCCATTTTTTGGCGTTTTAACGCGTTTTTTTGACATTTTAGACCTTTTTGAGTGTTCGACCCTCGTACCAGTTACAATATGGTCCTTGCAGTCTATGACTGCTGCGGGCCATAATAATTAAAGCCGCAAGCGGCGTTGTATGGCCCGCAGACGCAACCCGCCTTCCACGCCCAACTCTACGCACTACCGCGGCCCTCTCCGCCCTCACCGCCCACAAATTAAAAGCTAATCAAGGCTGGATTTGCTCATAATGCTAACTATGCTAACTATGCTAATGTGACTAAAAGTCCTAGCATAGCGATCAGCATAATCAACTCTCTCAGAAAAACACATTTCCTCAAATGCTAATTATGCTAACTATGCTAGCTATGCTAATGTGCCTAAATGAGCTAGCATTGCGATGAGCATCATCAACTGACTCAAAAAAACACATTTCCTAAAATGCTAATTATGCTAACTATGCTAGCTATGCTAATGTGGCTAAAAGTGCTAGCATAGCGATCAGCATCATCAACTGACTCAGAAAAACACATTACCTAAAATGCTAATTATGCTAACTATGCTAACTATGCTAATGTGGCTAAACGTGCTAGCATAGCAATCAGCATCTTCAACTGACTCAGAAAAACACATTACCTAAAATGCTAATTATGCTAACTATGCTAGCTATGCTAACATAGCTAAAAGTGCTAGCATAGCGATCAGCATCATCAACTGACTCAAAAAAACACAATACCTGAAATGCTAATTATGCTAACTATGCTAGCTATGCTAATGTGGCTAAAATTGCTAGCATAGCGATCAGCATCATCAACTGACTCAGAAAAACACATTCCTCCATTGGTGAGAGTTATATGTCATAAGTTGCTAAAAAGCCCACTTTTTCCAAAATGGCGGCTTTTCTGTTGATTTTATCTCCATAGCAACCATTTTATGTTTTGGTCCCCTCGGGAGGACGAACAGATTGACGTCAGTTTCGGACAAATCGGTAAAAGTAAACTTTTTGTCGTCCTTAGCAACAGTGGTTTTATGCTAACCACGCCCACATTCCTTATATGTCCATATCCAGTGTTTTTCAATGTATTCAGTTTCAGGCATTAATGCATGCATTCAATTTTCACTGTATTGTATTGAAATGCATGGGAGTTATAACAGTGCGCCACTTTGCTAGCTTGCCACGCGCACGCCGTTCAAAATCTACAACTTCTAATTCCAACATTTTTTACACAGTAGCTTGCCATTGATGCCCAAAAAGTTTTGAGACGATCGAAGAAAATTCCAACGACAAGTTTACGTTTGAATCTGGTGGTTAAGGTGTTTTTTATAGAAAATTCAAGATGGCCGCCTTTTCCCGAGGTCAAAGGTCGACGAAACTCCAAAGGTGATTGTAGACTTACGCTAGGGACATGCGAGTCAAATTTCGTGAAAATCGCTCGAAAAAAAGTTCATTTTTCCATATCGTGTAAAAACGCGAAAAACTCAAAATGGCAGATTTTGGCACAAAATGGCCGCCAAACCGTAGGTCGTGTGGCCATCACGTAATGATTTCAAAACTTTCTTTGGATATACCCGACAAAGTTATCTGGGTTTCGTTAGCCGATTCTTAAAAATAAAATCCTAAAAAATTTTTTTTTGCCGAGTCAGCACTTTTTTTTGCGACGGTTTTTTGTTTACCACGGCCACATTCCTTTATCGATTTTGTCGTATGTGACATCGTTTTGTTCGGTGTGGGCCAGGGTATCGCATATTTCAGTTTCAGGCTATTCCGATAAATTATGTGCGAGCTAGCTAAAATGGCGACGGTTGCGAATTCGCCACGCGCACGCGTTTCAAATTCTACAACTTCTAATTCCAACATTTTGTCCACAGTAGCTTGCCATTGATGCCCGAGAAGTTTCAAAAAGATCGCTAAAAATCCCTAGGACGAGTTTTCGTTTGTATCCGTTACTAAAGGTGCTTTTTTATGAAAATTCAAGATGGCCGCCTCTTGCCAAGGTCAAAGGTCAACGAAACTTCTTTAGTTATTGTAGAATCATGGTTTTGGCATGTTTGTGGAATTTCGTGAAAATTGCTCGAACAAAAGTGTCGTTTTCCCATATTGTCAAAAAACACGAAAATCGCCATTTCTCTGAGTTCGCCACAAAATGGCCGCCAAGCCGTAGGTCGTGTGGCCATCCCATAATGATTTCTTAACTTCTTTGGGATATCTCCAACACGCGTGTTTTGGTTTCGTAACTGTATCTTGAAAAAAAAAAAATCGGCTCCATTTGAGATTTCGGCCCCATTCATTTTTTTTACGGTTTTGCCGACTGTGAGGTCATCGGGTTTGGGGGGGGGGCGTTCACTTCGCCGAAAATTCATTTTGAATTTATCCTAGGTGTGTGCCAATTTTGGTGAGTTTTCGAGTATGTGGCGGGGGTCAAATTTGAGCTCAAAGACGCAGTAAGAAAGAAGAAACGTAATAATAATTAAAGCCGCAAGCGGCGTGGTATGGCCCGCAGACGCAACCCGCCGTCCACGCCCAACTCTACGCACCACCGCCCTCACCGCCCTCACCGCCCACTTTTGATGAAGGCTAGTCAAAACTGCATATGCTAATTATGCTAACTATGCTAGCTATGCTAATGTGGCTAAAAGTGCTAGCATAGCGATCAGCATCATTAACTGACTCAGAAAAACACATTACCTAAAATGCTAATTATGCTAACTATGCTAGCTATGCTAACATAGCTAAAAATGCTAGCATAGCGATCAGTATCATCAACTGACTCAGAAAAACACATTACCTAAAATGCTAATTATGCTAACTATGCTAGCTATGCTAATGTGGCTAAAAGTGCTAGCATAGCGATCAGCATCATTAACTGACTCAGAAAAACACATCACTTAAAATGCTAATTATGCTAACTATGCTAATGTGGCTAAAAGTGCTAGCATAGCGATCAACATCATCAACTGACTCAGAAAACACATTACCTAAAATGCTAATTATGCTAACTATGCTAGCTATGCTAATGTGGCTAAAAGTGCTAGCATAGCGATCAGCATCATCAACTGACTCAGAAAAACACATTACCTAAAATGCTAATTATGCTAACTATGCTAAATATGCTAACATAGCTAAAAGTGCTAGCATAGCGATCAGCGTCATCAACTGACTCAGAAAAACACATTCCTCCATTGGTGAGAGCTATATGCCATAAGTTGATAAAAAAAACCCACTTTTTCCTAAATGGCGGCTTTTTTGTTTATTTTATCTCCTTAGCAACCATTTTATGTTTTGGTCCCCTTGAGAAGACGAACAGATTGACGTCAGTTTCGGACAAATCGGTAAAAGTAAAGTTTTGTCGTCCTTAGCAACAGTGGTTTTATGCTAACCACGCCCACTTTCCTTATATGTCCATATCCAGGGTTTTTCAATGAATTCAGTTTCAGGCATGAATGCATGCATTCAATTTTCACTGTATTGTATTGAAAGACATGGGAGTTATAACAGTGCGCAAATTTGCTAGCTTGCCACACGCACGCCGTTCAAAATCTACAACTTCTAATTCCAACATTTTTTCAACAGTAGCTTGCCGTTGATGCCCAAAAAGTTTCGAGACGATCGATAAAAATTCCAACGACAAGTTTACGTTTGAATCCAATTGCAAAGGTGTTTTTTATAGAAAATTCAAGATGGCCGCCTTTTCCCGAGGTCAAAGGTCGACGAAACTCCAGAGGTAATTGTAGACTTATGCTACGGACATGCAAGTCAAATTTCGTGAAAATCGCTCAAAAAAAAGTGCCGATTTTGGCACAAAATGGCCGCCAAACCGTAGGTCGTGTCGCCATCACGTAATGATTTCAAAACTTTGTTTGGATATACCCGACAAAGTTATCTGGGTTTCGTTAGCCGATTCATAAAAAAAAAATCCGAAAACATTTTTTTTTAGCCGAGTCAGCACTTTTTTTTGCGATCGTTTTTTGTTTACCACGGCCACATTCCTTTATCGATTTTGTCGTATCTGACATCGTTTTGTTCAGTGTGGGCCAGGGAATCGTATATTTCATTTTCACGACATTCCGATAAAATATGTGCAAGCTAGCTAAAATGGCGACGGTTGCGAATTCGCCACGCGCACGCATTTCAAAATCTACAACTTCTAATTCCAACATTTTGTCCACAATTGATTGCCATTGATGCCCGAGAAGTTTCAAAAAGATCGATGAAAATTCCTGGGACGAGTTTTCGTTTGAATACCTTACTAAAGGTGCTTTTTTATGAAAATTCAAGATGGCCGCCCTTTCCCAAGGTCAAAGGTCAACAAAACTTCTTTGGTAGTTGTAGAATCGTGTTTGTGGCATGTGTGTGCAATTTCGTGAAAATCGCTTGAACAAAAGTGTCGTTTTCCCATATTGTGAAAAAACACGAAAATCGCCATTTCTCTGAGTTCGCCACAAAATGGCCGCCAAGCCGTAGGTCGTGTGGCCATCCCATAATAATTTTATAACTTCTTTGGGATATTTCCAACACGCGTGTTTTGGTTTCGTTACTGTATTTCAAAATGTTTTTTTTTGGCCCCATAAGCGATTTTCGGCCCATTCATTTTTTTTACGGGAACGCTCGCCGTGATGTCATCGTCGTGTGGGGGGGGACGTTCTCTTTGCCGAAAATTCATTTTCAATTTATCCCAGATGTGTGCCAATTTTGGTGAGTTTTCGGGTATGTGGCGGGGGTCAAATTTGAGCTCAAAGTATCCAATAGAAAGAAGAAGAATAATTAAAGCCGCAAGCGGCGTTGTATGGCCCGCAGACGCAACCCGCCTTCCACGCCCAATTCTACGCACCACCGCCCTCACCGCCCTCACCGCCCACTTTTGATGAAGGCTAGTCAAAACTGCATATGCTAACTATGCTAGCTATGCTAATGTGGCTAAAAGTGCCAGCATAGCGATCAGCATCATCAACTGACTCAGAAAAACACATTACCTAAAATGCTACTTATGCTAACTATGCTAGCTATGCTAATGTGGCTAATAGTGCTAGCATAGCGATCAGCATCATCAACTGACTCAGAAAAACACATTACCTAAAATGCTAATTATGCTAACTATGCTAATGTGGCTAAAAGTGCTAGCATAGCGATCAGCATCATCAACTGACTCAGAAAAACACATTACCTAAAATGCTAATTATGCTAACTATGCTAGCTATGCTAATGTGGCTAAAAGTGCTAGCATAGCGATCAGCATCATCAACTGACTCAGAAAAACACATTACCTAAAATGCTAATTATGCTAACTATGCTAGCTATGCTAATGTGGCTAAAAGTGCTAGCATAGCGATCAGCATTATCAACTGACTCAGAAAAACACATTCCTCCATTGGTGAGAGCTATGTCATAATTTGATAAAAAAAACACTTTTTCCAAAATGGCGGCTTTTCTGTTGATTTTATCTCCATAGCAACCATTTTGTGTTTTGGTCACCTCGAGAGGACGAACAGATTGACGTCAGTTTCGGACAAATCGGTAAAAGTAAAATTTTTGTTGTCTTTAGCAACAGTGGTTTCATGGTAACCACGCCCACATTCCTTATATGTCCATATCCAGTGTTTTTCAATGTATTCAGTTTCAGGCATTAATGCATGCATTCAATTTTCACTGTATTGTATTGAAATGCATGGGAGTTATAACAGTGCGCCACTTTGCTAGCTTGCCACGCGCACGCCGTTCAAAATCTACAACTACTAATTCCAACATTTTTTACACAGTAGCTTGCCATTGATGCCCAAAAAGTTTTGAGACGATCGAAGAAAATTCCAACGACAAGTTTACGTTTGAATCTGGTGGTTAAGGTGTTTTTTATAGAAAATTCAAGATGGCCGCCTTTTCCCGAGGTCAAAGGTCGACGAAACTCCAGAGGTGATTGTAGACTTACGCTAGGGACATGCGCGTCAAATTTCGTGAAAATCGCTCGAAAAAAAGTTCATTTTTCCATATCGTGTAAAAACGCGAAAAACGCAAAATGGCAGATTTTGGCACAAAATGGCAGCCAAACCGTAGGTCGTGTCGCCATCACGTAATGATTTCAAAACTTTCTTTGGATATACCTGACAAAGTTATCTGGGTTTCGTTAGCCGATTCTTAAAAATAAAATCCGAAAAAATTTTTTTTTGCCGAGTCAGCACTTTTTTTTGCGACCGTTTTTTGTTTACCACGGCCACATTCCTTTATGGATTTTGTCGTATGTGACATCGTTTTGTTCAGTGTGGGCCAGGGTATCGCATATTTCAGTTTCAGGCTATTCCGATAAAATATGTGCGAGCTAGCTAAAATGGCGACGGTTGCAAATTCGCCACGCGCACGCGTTTCAAATTCTACAACTTCTAATTCCAACATTTTGTCCACAGTAGCTTGCCATTGATGCCTGAGAAGTTTCAAAAAGATCGATAAAAATCCCTAGGACGAGTTTTCGTTTGTATACGTTACTAAAGGTGCTTTTTTATGAAAATTCAAGATGGCCGCCCCTTCCCAAGGTCAAAGGTCAACGAAACTTCTTTGGTTATTGTAGAATCAGGGTCTTGGCATGTGTGTGCAATTTCGTGACAATCGCATAAACAAAAGTGTCGTTTTCCCATTTTGTCAAAAAACACGAAAATCGCCATTTCTCTGAGTTCGCCACAAAATGGCCGCCAAGCTGTAGGTCGTGTGGCCATCCCATAATGATTTCAAATCTTCTTTGGGATATCTCCAACACGTGTGTTTTGGTTTCGTAACTGTATTCCAAAATATTTTTTTTTGGCCCCATAAGCGATTTTCGGCCCATTCATTTTTTTGACGGGATTGCTCGCCGTGATGTCATCATCGTGGGGGGGGTGACGTTTTCTTTGCCGAAAATTCATTTTCAATTTATCCTAGGTGTGTGCCAATTTTGGTGAGTTTTCGGGTATGTGGTGGGGGTCAAATTTTGGCTCAAAGTGGAAGAAAGAAAGAAGAAGAATAATTAAAGCCGCAAGCGGCGTTGTATGGCCCGCAGACGCAACCCGCCTCCACGCCCAACTCTACGCACCACCGCTGACCTCACCGCCCTCACAGCCCGCAAATTAAAAGCTAGTCAAGGCTGGATTTGCTAATTATGCTAACAATGCTAACTATGCTAATGTGGCTAAAAGTGCTAGCATTGCGATCAGCATCATCAACTGACTCAGAAAAACACATTATCTAAAATGCTAATTATGCTAACTATGCTAGCTACGCTAATGTGGCTAAAAGTGCTAGCATAGCGATCAGCATCATCAACTGACTCAGAAAAACACATTACCTAAAATGCTAATTATGCTAACTATGCTAGCTATGCTAATGTGGCTAAAAGTGCTAGCATAGCGATCAGCATCATCAACTGACTCAGAAAAACACATTACCTAAAATGCTAATTATGCTAACTATGCTAGCTATGCTAATGTGGCTAAAAGTGCTAGCATAGCGATCAGCATCATCAACTGACTCAGAAAAACACATTACCTAAAATGCTAATTATGCTTACTATGCTAGCTATGCTAATGTGGCTAAAATTGCTAGCATAGCGATAAGCATCATTTACTGACTCAGAAAAACATATTCCTCCATTGGTGAAAGCTATATGTCATAAGTTGATAAAAAAAAACGACTTTTTCCAAAATGGCGGCTTTTCTGTTTATTTTATCTCCATAGCAACCATTTTATGTTTTGGTCCACTTCAGAAGACGAACAGATTGACGTCAATTTCGGAAAAATCGGTAAAAGTAAACTTTTTGTCGTCCTTAGCAACAGTGGTTTTATGCTAACCACGCCCACATTCCTTATATGTCCATGTCCAGTCTTTTTCAATGTATTCTGTTTCAGGCATGAATGCATGCATTCAATTTTCACTGTATTGTATTGAAATGCATGGGAGTTATAACAGTGCGCCACTTTGCTAGCTTGCCACGCACACGCCGCTCAAAATCTACAACTTCTAATTCCAACATTTTTTCCACAGTAGCTTGCCATTGATGCCCAAAAAGTTTCGAGACAATCGATGAAAATTCCAACGACAAGTTTACGTTTGAATCTGGTGGTAAAGGTGTTTTTTATAGAAAATTCAAGATGGCCGCCTTTTCCCGAGGTCAAAGGTCGACGAAACTCCAGAGGTGATTGTAGACTTACGCTACGGACATGCGAGTCAAATTTCGTGAAAATCGCTCGAAAAAAAGTTCATTTTTCCATATTGTGTAAAAACGCGAAAAACGCAAAATGGCAGATTTTGGCACAAAATGGCCGCCAAACCGTAGGTCGTGTCGCCATCACGTAATGATTTCAAAACTTTCTTTGGATATACCCGACAAAGTTATCTGGGTTTCGTTAGCTGATTCTTTAAAAAAAAATCCCAAAAAAATTTTTTTTGCCGAGTCAGCACTTTTTTTTGCGATCGTTTTTTGTTTACCACGGCCACATTCCTTTATCGATTTTGTCGTATATGATATCGTTTTGTTCAGAGTGGGTCAGGGAATCACATATTTCAGTTTCAGGCTATTCCGATAAAATAAGTGCGAGCTAGCTAAAATGGCGACGGTTGCGAATTCGCCACGGGCACGCGTTTCAAATTCTACAACTTCTAATTCCAACATTTTGTCCACAGTAGCTTGCCATTGATGCCCGAGAAGTTTCAAAAAGATTGATAAAAATCCCTAGGACGAGTTTTCGTTTGTATCTGTTACTAAAGGTGCTTTTTTTTGAAAATCCAAGATGGCCGCCCCTTGCCAAGGTCAAAGGTCAACGAAACTTCTTTGGCAGTTGTAGAATCGTGTTTTTGGCATGTGTATGCAATTTCGTGAAAATCGCTTGAACAAAAGTGTTGTTTTCCCATATTGTGAAAAAACACGAAATTCGCCATTTCTCTGAGTTCGCCACAAAATGGCCGCCAAGCTGTAAGTCGTGTGGCCATCCCATAATGATTTCAAAACTTCTTTGGGATATCTCCAACACATGTGTTTTGGTTTCGTAACTGTATTTCAAAAAAAAATTTTTTGGCCCCATAAGCGATTTTCGGCCCATTCATTTTTTTTACGGGAACGCTCGCTGTGATGTCATCGACTTCGGGGGGGTGACGTTCTCTTTGCCGAAAATTCATTTTCAATTTATCCCAGATGTGTGCCAATTTTGGTGAGTTTTCGGGTATGTGGCGGGGGTCAAAATTAAGCTCAAAGACGCCGTTAGTGTGCAAGAAGAATAATAATAATAATAATGAAACGAAGCAGAAACAATATAGAAGTTTTTGCAGTCAGGTGGCCTATGTATTTCAATGCGGCCTGTCTTTTACTATAGGCTGGGCATGTCTGTTTGGCTTTAAACCCGGCTTTTGAGGGCTTTTTGGGGCTTTTTTGTGTTTTTGTCGTCGTTTTTGCGACTACAATTTTAACGTTTGTGCGATGGTGTTGTGCGTGTGTGTGTGTATTTTTGTTGCGTTACACAATTGTCGTCTCGTTGTGTGCTTTGGGCGACTTTTGACCCCATTTTTTGGCGTTTTGACGCGTTTTTTTGACGTTTTGGACTTTTTGAGTGTTCGACCCTCGTACCAGTTACAATATGGTCCTTGCAGTCTATGACTGCTGCGGGCCATAATAAAAAAACATTCGAAAAACAATATAGAAGTTTTTACAGTCAGGTGGCCTATGTATTTCAATGCGGCCTGTCTTTTACTATAGGCTGGGCATGTCTTTTTGGCTTTAAACCCGTCTTTTGAGGGCTTTTTGGGGCTTTTTTGTGTTTTTGTCGTCATTTTTGCGACTACAATTTTGTCGTTTTTGCGTTGGTGTTGTGCGTGTGTGTGTGTATTTTTGTTGCGTTACACAATTGTCGTGTCCTTGTGTGCTTTGGGCGACTTTTGACCCCATTTTTTGGCGTTTTGACGCGTTTTTTTGACGTTTTGGGCTTTTTGAGTGTTCGACCCTCGTACCAGTTACAATATGGTCCTTGCAGTCTATGACTGCTGCGGGCCATAATAATAAAAATGAAACAAAGCAGAAACAATATAGAAGTTTTTGCGGTTAGGATTTCCTATGTATTTCAATGCGGCCTGTCTTTTACTATAGGCTGGGCATGTCTTTTGGGCTTTAAACCCATCTTTTGAGGGCTTTTTTGGGCTTTTTTGTGTTTTTGTCGTCATTTTTGCGACTACAATTTTTACGTTTTTGCGTTGGTGTTGTGCTTGTGTATGTGTATTTTTGTTGCGTTACACAATTGTCGTGTCGTTTTGTGCTTTGGGCGACTTTTGACCCCATTTTTTGGCGTTTTAACGCGTTTTTTTGACATTTTAGACCTTTTTGAGTGTTCGACCCTCGTACCAGTTACAATATGGTCCTTGCAGTCTATGACTGCTGCGGGCCATAATAATTAAAGCC
Organism: Oryzias latipes; assembly: GCF_053564925.1. Taxonomy (NCBI): domain Eukaryota; kingdom Metazoa; phylum Chordata; class Actinopteri; order Beloniformes; family Adrianichthyidae; genus Oryzias; species Oryzias latipes. The sequence goes on from NC_136259.1 coordinate 13,553,010, forward strand.
GCAAGCGGCGTTGTATGGCCCGCAGACGCAACCCGCCTTCCACGCCCAACTCTACGCACTACCGCGGCCCTCTCCGCCCTCACCGCCCACAAATTAAAAGCTAATCAAGGCTGGATTTGCTCATAATGCTAACTATGCTAACTATGCTAATGTGACTAAAAGTCCTAGCATAGCGATCAGCATAATCAACTCTCTCAGAAAAACACATTTCCTCAAATGCTAATTATGCTAACTATGCTAGCTATGCTAATGTGCCTAAATGAGCTAGCATTGCGATGAGCATCATCAACTGACTCAAAAAAACACATTTCCTAAAATGCTAATTATGCTAACTATGCTAGCTATGCTAATGTGGCTAAAAGTGCTAGCATAGCGATCAGCATCATCAACTGACTCAGAAAAACACATTACCTAAAATGCTAATTATGCTAACTATGCTAACTATGCTAATGTGGCTAAACGTGCTAGCATAGCAATCAGCATCTTCAACTGACTCAGAAAAACACATTACCTAAAATGCTAATTATGCTAACTATGCTAGCTATGCTAACATAGCTAAAAGTGCTAGCATAGCGATCAGCATCATCAACTGACTCAAAAAAACACAATACCTGAAATGCTAATTATGCTAACTATGCTAGCTATGCTAATGTGGCTAAAATTGCTAGCATAGCGATCAGCATCATCAACTGACTCAGAAAAACACATTCCTCCATTGGTGAGAGTTATATGTCATAAGTTGCTAAAAAGCCCACTTTTTCCAAAATGGCGGCTTTTCTGTTGATTTTATCTCCATAGCAACCATTTTATGTTTTGGTCCCCTCGGGAGGACGAACAGATTGACGTCAGTTTCGGACAAATCGGTAAAAGTAAACTTTTTGTCGTCCTTAGCAACAGTGGTTTTATGCTAACCACGCCCACATTCCTTATATGTCCATATCCAGTGTTTTTCAATGTATTCAGTTTCAGGCATTAATGCATGCATTCAATTTTCACTGTATTGTATTGAAATGCATGGGAGTTATAACAGTGCGCCACTTTGCTAGCTTGCCACGCGCACGCCGTTCAAAATCTACAACTTCTAATTCCAACATTTTTTCCACAGTAGCTTGCCATTGATGCCCAAAAAGTTTCGAGACGATTGATGAAAATTCCAACGACAAGTTTACGTTTGAATCCGGTGGTAAAGGTGTTTTTTATAGAAAATTCAAGATGGCCGCCTTTTCCCGAGGTCAAAGGTCGACGAAACTCCAAAGGTGATTGTAGACTTACGCTAGGGACATGCGAGTCAAATTTCGTGAAAATCGCTCGAAAAAAAGTTCATTTTTCCATATCGTGTAAAAACGCGAAAAACTCAAAATGGCAGATTTTGGCACAAAATGGCCGCCAAACCGTAGGTCGTGTGGCCATCACGTAATGATTTCAAAACTTTCTTTGGATATACCCGACAAAGTTATCTGGGTCTCGTTAGCCGATTCTTAAAAATAAAATCCGAAAAAAAATTTTTTTGCCGAGTCAGCACTTTTTTTTGCGACGGTTTTTTGTTTACCACGGCCACATTCCTTTATCGATTTTGTCGTATGTGACATCGTTTTGTTCAGTGTGGGCCAGGGTATCGCATATTTCAGTTTCAGGCTATTCCGATAAAATATGTGCGAGCTAGCTAAAATGGCGACGGTTGCGAATTCGCCACGCGCACGCGTTTCAAATTCTACAACTTCTAATTCCAACATTTTGTCCACAGTAGCTTGCCATTGATGCCTGAGAAGTTTCAAAAAGATCGATAAAAATCCCTAGGACGAGTTTTCGTTTGTATACGTTACTAAAGGTGCTTTTTTATGAAAATTCAAGATGGCCGCCCCTTCCCAAGGTCAAAAGTCAACAAAACTTCTTTGGTAGTTGTAGAATCGTGTTTGTGGCATGTGTATGAAATTTCGTGAAAATCGCTTTAACAAAAGTGTAGTTTTCCCATATCGTCAAAAAACACGAAAATCGCCATTTCTCTGAGTTCGCCACAAAATGGCCGCCAAGCCGTAGGTCGTGTGGGCATCCCATAATGATTTCATAACTTCTTTGGGATATCTCCAACACGCGTGTTTTGGTTTCGTAACTGTATTTCAAAATTTTTTTTTTTGGCCCCATAAGCGATTTTCGGCCCATTCATTTTTTTTACGGGATCGCTCGCCGTGATGTCATCGACTTCGGGGGGGTGGCGTTCTCTTTGCCAAAAATTCATTTTCAATTTATCCCAGGTGTGTGCCAATTTTGGTGAGTTTTCGGGTATGTGGCGGGGGTCAAAATTAAGCTCAAAGACGCCGTTATAGGACAAGAAGAATAATAATTAAAGCCGCAAGCGGCGTTGTATGGCCCGCAGACGCAACCCGCCTTCCACGCCCAACTCTACGCACTACCGCGGCCCTCTCCGCCCTCACCGCCCACAAATTAAAAGCTAATCAAGGCTGGATTTGCTCATAATGCTAACTATGCTAACTATGCTAATGTGACTAAAAGTCCTAGCATAGCGATCAGCATAATCAACTCTGTCAGAAAAACACATTTCCTAAAATGCTAATTATGCTAACTATGCTAGCTATGCTAATGTGCCTAAATGAGCTAGCATTGCGATTAGCATCATCAACTGACTCAAAAAAACACATTTCCTAAAATGCTAATTATGCTAACTATGCTAGCTATGCTAATGTGGCTAAAAGTGCTAGCATAGCGATCAGCATCATCAACTGACTCAGAAAAACACATTACCTAAAATGCTAATTATGCTAACTATGCTAACTATGCAAATGTGGCTAAAAGTGCTAGCATAGCAATCAGCATCTTCAACTGACTCAGAAAAACACATTACCTAAAATGCTAATTATGCTAACTATGCTAGCTATGCTAATGTGGCTAAAAGTGCTAGCATAGCGATCAGCATCATCAACTGACTCAGAAAAACACATTAGCTAAAATGCTAATTATGCTAACTATGCTAGCTATGCTAATGTGGCTAAAAGTGCTAGCATAGCGATCAGCATCATTAACTGACTCAGAAAAACACATTCCTCCATTGGTGAGAGCTATATGTCATTAGTTGATAAAAAACCCACTTTTTCCAAAATGGCGGCTTTTCTGTTGATTTTATCTCCATAGCAACCATTTTATGTTTTGGTCCCCATGGGAGGACGAACAGATTGACATCAGTTTCGGACAAATCGGTAAAAGTAAACTTTTTGTCGTCCTTAGCAACAGTGGTTTTATGCTAACCACGCCCACATTCCTTATATGTCCATATCCAGTGTTTTTCAATGTATTATGTTTCAGGCATTAATGCATGCATTCAATTTTTACTGTATTGTATTGAAATGCATGGGAGTTATAACAGTGCGCCACTTTGCTAGCTTGCCACGCGCACGCCGTTAAAAATCTACAACTTCTAATTCCAACATTTTTTCCACAGTAGCTTGCTATTGATGCCCAAAAGGTTTCGAGACAATCAATGAAAATTCCAACAACAAGTTTACGTTTGAATCCGGTGGTAAAGGTGTTTTTTATAGAAAATTCAAGATGGCCGCCTTTTCCCGAGGTCAAAGGTCGACGAAATTCCAGAGGTGATTTTAGACTTACGCTACGGACATGCGCGTCAAATTTCGTCAAAATCGCTCAAAAAAAAGTTCCTTTTTCCATATTGTGTAAAAACGCGAAAAACGCAAAATGGCAGATTTTGGCACAAAATGGCCGCCAAACCGTAGGTCGTGTCGCCATCACGTAATGATTTCAAAACTTTCTTTGGATATACCCGACAAAGTTATCTGGCTTTCGTTAGCCGATTCTTAAAAAAAAAATCCGAATTTTTTTTTTTTTAGCCGAGTCAGCACTTTTTTTTGCGATCGTTTTTTGTTTACCACGGCCACATTCCTTTATCGATTTTGTCGTGTGTGACATCATTTTGTTCAGTGTGGGCCAGGGTATTGCATATTTCAGTTTCAGGCTATTCCGATAAAATATGTGCGAGCTAGCTAAAATGGCGACGGTTGCGAATTCGCCACGTGCACGTGTTTCAAATTCTACAACTTCTAATTCCAACATTTTGTCCACAGTAGCTTGCCATTGATGCCCGAGAAGTTTCAAAAAGATCGATAAAAATCCCTAGGACGAGTTTTTGTTTGTATCCGTTACTAAAGGTGCTTTTTTATGAATATTCAAGATGGCCGCCCCTTTCCAAGGTCAAAGGTCAACAAAACTTCTTTGGTAGTTGTAGAATAGTGTTTTTGGCATGTGTGTGCAATTTCGTGAAAATCGCTTGAACAAAAGTGTCGTTTTCCCATATTGTGAAAAAACACGAAAATCGCCATTTCTCTGATTTCGCCACAAAATGGTCGCCAAGCCGTAAGTCGTGTGGCCATCCCATAATAATTTCATAACTTCTTTGGTATATCTCCAACATGCGTGTTTTGGTTTCGTTGCTCTAATTTGAAATATTTTTTTTTGGCCCCATAAGCAATTTTCGGCCCATTCATTTTTTTGACGGGATCGCTCGCTGTGATGTCATCGACTTCGGGGGGGTGGCGTTCTCTTTGCCGAAAATTCATTTTGAATTTATCCTAGGTGTGTGCCAATTTTGGTGAGTTTTCGGGTATGTGGCGGGGGTCAAATTTTCGCTCAAAGTGGAAGAAAGAAAGAAGAAGAATAAAAATAATAATTAAAGCCGCAAGCGGCGTTGTATGGCCCGCAGACGCAACCCGCCTTCCACGCCCAACTCTACGCACCACCGCTGACCTCACCGCCCTCACAGCCCGCAAATTAAAAGCTAGTCAAGGCTGGATTTGCTAATTATGCTAACTATGCTAATGTAGCTAAAAGTGCTAGCATTGCGATCAGCATCATCAATGGACTCAGAAAAATACATTACCTACAATGCTAATTATGCTAACTATGCTAGCTATGCTAATGTGGCTAAAAGTGCTAGCATAGCGATCAGCATCATCAACTGACTCAGAAAAATACATTACCTACAATGCTAATTATGCTAACTATGCTAGCTATGCTACTGTGGCTAAAAGTGCTAGCATAGCGATCAGCATCATCAACTGACTCAGAAAAACACATTACCTAAAATGCTAATTATGCTAACTATGCTAGTTATGCTAACATAGCTAAAAGTGCTAGCATAGCGATCAGCGTCATCAACTGACTCAGAAAAACACATTCCTCCATTGGTGAGAGCTATATGTCATAAGTTGATAAAAAACCCACTTTTTCCAAAATGGCGGCTTTTCTGTTGATTTTATCTCCATAGCAACCATTTTATGTTTTGGTCCCCTCGGGAGGACGAACAGATTGACGTCAGTTTCAGACAAATCGGTAAAAGTAAACTTTTTGTTGTCCTTAACAACAGTGGTTTTATGGTAACCACGCCCACATTCCTTATATGTCCATATCCAGTGGTTTTCAATGTATTCAGTTTCAGGCATTAATGCATGCATTCAATTTTCACTGTATTGTATTGAAATACATGGGAGTTATAACAGTGCGCCACTTTGCTAGCTTGCCACGCGCACGCCGTTCAAAATCTACATCTTCTAATTCGCCGCCTTTTCCCAAGGTCAAAGGTCAACGACACTTCTGGGGTGTTTGTAGACTGGAGCTGGCAGCAAGTGTGTGCAATTGCGTGAAAATCGTTCAAACAAAAGTGTCTTTTCCCCATATTGTGGGAAAACACGAAAATCGCCAATTCTCAGAGTTCGCCACAAAATGGCCGCCAAGCCGTAGGTCGTGTGGCCGTCCCATAATGATTTCAAAACATCTTTGGGATATCCCCGACACGTGTGTCTTGGTTTCGCGGCTGTATTTTGAAGTAGATTTTGTTCGGCCCCATACGCGATTTTCGGCCCATTCATTTTTTTGACGGGATCGCTGGCCGTGATGTCATCGTCTTCGGGGGGGTGACGTTGACTTTGTGGAAAATTCATTTGCAATTTATCCCAGGTGTGTGCACGTTTTGGTGACTTTTCGAGCATGCGGCGGGGGTCAAATTCTCGCTGAAAGGCGGCGAAGTCGTCGTTCCAACTGCGAAAACAATATGGTCCTTGCAGTCAGTGACTGCTGCTGCGGGCCATAATAAGGTATGAGGAATAGCAGTGCGCGACTTTGCGAGCTCGCCACGCGGACGCCGTTCAAAATCTACAACTTCTAATTGCAACATTTTTTTCACAGTAGCTTGCCGTTGATGCCCAAAAAGTTTCGAGACGATCGCGGAAAATTCCAACGACAAGTTTACGATTGAATCCAGGGGTAAAGGCGTTTTTTATAGAAAATTCAAGATGGCGGCCTTTTCCCGAGGTCAAAAGTGGACGAAACTCCAGAGGTAGTTGTCGACTGGCTCTAGCAACATGTGCGTCAAATTTCGTGAAAATCGCTCGAAAAAAAGTTCATTTTTCCATATTTTGTAAAAACGCGAAAAACGCAAAATGGCAGATTTTGGCACAAAATGGCCGCCAAACCGTAGGTCGTGTCACCATCCCGTAATGATTTCAAAACGTCCTATGGATATCGCGGACAAGGGTATATTGGTTTCGTTAGTCGATTCTCAAAAGAAAAGTTCCGATTTTTTTCGTTTTTGCCAAGTCGGCACATTTTTTTGCGACGGTTTTTTGCTTACCACGCCCACATTCCTTTATCGATCTTGTCTTGCGTAGCATCGTTTTGTCCAGCGCGGGCCAAGGAATCGCATATTTCCTCTTCACGACATTCCGATGAAAAATGTGCGAGCTAGCCAAGATGGCAACGGTTGCTAGCTCGCCACGCGCACGCCGTTCAAAATCTACAACTTCTAATTCCAACATTTTGTCCAGAGTAGCTGGCCGTTGGTGCCCGAAAAGTTACGAGGAGATTGATGAAAATTCCAACGACGAGTTTTCGTTTGTATCTGGTGCTCCAGGTGCTTTTTTGAGAAAATTCCAGATGGCGGCCTTTTCCCAAGGTCAAAGGTCAACGACACTTCTGGGGTGTTTGTAGACTGGAGCTGGCAGCAAGTGTGTGCAATTGCGTGAAAATCGTTCAAACAAAAGTGTCTTTTCCCCATATTGTGGGAAAACACGAAAATCGCCAATTCTCAGAGTTCGCCACAAAATGGCCGCCAAGCCGTAGGTCGTGTGGCCGTCCCATAATGATTTCAAAACATCTTTGGGATATCCCCGACACGTGTGTCTTGGTTTCGCGGCTGTATTTTGAAGTACATTTTGTTCGGCCCCATACGCGATTTTCGGCCCATTCATTTTTTTGACGGGATCGCTGGCCGTGATGTCATCGTCTTCGGGGGGGTGACGTTGCCTTTTTGGAAAATTCATTTGCAATTTATCCCAGGTGTGTGCCCGTTTTGGTGACTTTTCGAGCATGCGGCGGGGGTCAAATTCTCGCTGAAAGGCGGCGAAGTCGTCGTTCCAACTGCGAAAACAATATGGTCCTTGCAGTCAGTGACTGCTGCTGCGGGCCATAATAATGAAACGAAGCAGAAACAATATAGAAGTTTTTGCAGTCAGGTGGCCTATGTATTTCAATGCGGCCTGTCTTTTACTATAGGCTGGGCATGTCTTTTTGGCTTTAAACCCGTCGTTTGAGGGCTTTATGAGGCGTTTTCGTGATTTTGTCGTCATTTTTGCGACTACAATTCTGTCGTTTGTGCGATGGTGTTGTGCGTGTGTGTGTGTATTTTTGTTGCGTTACACAATTGTCGTGTCGTTTTGTGCTTTGGGCGACTTTTGACCCCATTTTTTGGCGTTTTGACGCGTTTTTTTGACGTTTTGGACTTTTTGAGTGTTCGACCCTCGTACCAGTTACAATATGGTCCTTGCACTCTGTGAGTGCTGCGGGCCATAATAATGAAACGAAGCAGAAACAATATAGAAGTTTTTGCAGTCAGGTGGCCTATGTATTTCAATGCGGCCTGTCTTTTACTATAGGCTGGGCATGTCTTTTGGGCTTTATACCTGTCTTTTGAGGGCTTTTTGGGGCTTTTTTGTGCTTTTGTCGTCATTTTTGCGACTACAATTTTTACGTTTTTGCGTTGGTGTTGTGCGTGTGTGTGTGTATTTTTGTTGCGTTACACAATTGTCGTGTCGTTGTGTGCTTTGGGCGACTTTTGACCCCATTTTTTGGCGTTTTGACGCGTTTTTTTGACGTTTTGGACCTTTTTGAGTGTTCGACCCTTGTACCAGTTACAATATGGTCCTTGCAGTCTATGACTGCTGCGGGCCATAATAATAATAATGAAACGAAGCAGAAACAATATAGAAGTTTTTGCAGTCAGGTGGCCTATGTATTTCAATGCGGCCTGTCTTTTACTATAGGCTGGGCATTTCTTTTGGGCTTTATACCTGTCTTTTGAGGGCTTTTTGGGGCTTTTTTGTGCTTTTGTCGTCATTTTTGCGACTACAATTTTTACGTTTTTGCGTTGGTGTTGTGCGTGTGTGTGTGTATTTTTGTTGCGTTACACAATTGTCGTGTCGTTGTGTGCTTTGGGCGACTTTTGACCCCATTTTTTGGCGTTTTGACGCGTTTTTTTGACGTTTTGGACCTTTTTGAGTGTTCGACCCTCGTACCAGTTACAATATGGTCCTTGCAGTCTATGACTGCTGCGGGCCATAATAATAATAATAAACATTCGAAAAACAATATAGAAGTTTTTGCGGTTAGGATTTCCTATGTATTTCAATGCGGCCTGTCTTTTACTATAGGCTGGGCATGTCTTTTTGGCTTTAAACCTGTCTTTTGAGGGTTTTTTGGGGCTTTTTTGTGTTTTTGTCGTCATTTTTGCGACTTCAATTTTTACGTTTTTGCGTTGGTGTTGTGCGTGTGTGTGTGTATTTTTGTTGCGTTACACAATTGTCGTGTCGTTATGTGCTTTGGGCGACTTTTGACCCCATTTTTTGGCGTTTTGACGCGTTTTATTTGACGTTTTGGACTTTTTGAGTGTTCGACCCTCGTACCAGTTACAATATGGTCCTTGCACTCTGTGAGTGCTGCGGGCCATAATAATAATAATAATAATAATGAAACGAAGCAGAAACAATATAGAAGTTTTTGCAGTCAGGTGGCCTATGTATTTCAATGCGGCCTGTCTTTTACTATAGGCTGGGCATGTCTTTTTGGCTTTAAACCCGTCGTTTGAGGGCTTTATGAGGCGTTTTCGTGATTTTGTCGTCATTTTTGCGACTACAATTCTGTCGTTTGTGCGATGGTGTTGTGCGTGTGTGTGTGTATTTTTGTTGCGTTACACAATTGTCGTGTCGTTTTGTGCTTTGGGCGACTTTTGACCCCATTTTTTGGCGTTTTGACGCGTTTTTTTGACGTTTTGGACTTTTTGAGTGTTCGACCCTCGTACCAGTTACAATATGGTCCTTGCACTCTGTGAGTGCTGCGGGCCATAATAATGAAACGAAGCAGAAACAATATAGAAGTTTTTGCAGTCAGGTGGCCTATGTATTTCAATGCGGCCTGTCTTTTACTATAGGCTGGGCATGTCTTTTTGGCTTTAAACCCGTCGTTTGAGGGCTTTATGAGGCGTTTTCGTGATTTTGTCGTCATTTTTGCGACTACAATTCTGTCGTTTGTGCGATGGTGTTGTGCGTGTGTGTGTGTATTTTTGTTGCGTTACACAATTGTCGTGTCGTTTTGTGCTTTGGGCGACTTTTGACCCCATTTTTTGGCGTTTTGACGCGTTTTTTTGACGTTTTGGACTTTTTGAGTGTTCGACCCTCGTACCAGTTACAATATGGTCCTTGCACTCTGTGAGTGCTGCGGGCCATAATAATGAAACGAAGCAGAAACAATATAGAAGTTTTTGCAGTCAGGTGGCCTATGTATTTCAATGCGGCCTGTCTTTTACTATAGGCTGGGCATGTCTTTTGGGCTTTATACCTGTCTTTTGAGGGCTTTTTGGGGCTTTTTTGTGCTTTTGTCGTCATTTTTGCGACTACAATTTTTACGTTTTTGCGTTGGTGTTGTGCGTGTGTGTGTGTATTTTTGTTGCGTTACACAATTGTCGTGTCGTTGTGTGCTTTGGGCGACTTTTGACCCCATTTTTTGGCGTTTTGACGCGTTTTTTTGACGTTTTGGACCTTTTTGAGTGTTCGACCCTTGTACCAGTTACAATATGGTCCTTGCAGTCTATGACTGCTGCGGGCCATAATAATAATAATGAAACGAAGCAGAAACAATATAGAAGTTTTTGCAGTCAGGTGGCCTATGTATTTCAATGCGGCCTGTCTTTTACTATAGGCTGGGCATTTCTTTTGGGCTTTATACCTGTCTTTTGAGGGCTTTTTGGGGCTTTTTTGTGCTTTTGTCGTCATTTTTGCGACTACAATTTTTACGTTTTTGCGTTGGTGTTGTGCGTGTGTGTGTGTATTTTTGTTGCGTTACACAATTGTCGTGTCGTTGTGTGCTTTGGGCGACTTTTGACCCCATTTTTTGGCGTTTTGACGCGTTTTTTTGACGTTTTGGACCTTTTTGAGTGTTCGACCCTCGTACCAGTTACAATATGGTCCTTGCAGTCTATGACTGCTGCGGGCCATAATTAAAGCTACAAGTAGCATTTAGCGGGCCCGAGCACGTGCGACCGCATGGCACGAGCGACCGCCCCGTGAGCAACGCCCTGCTCGAGCCATTCTCGTCGTTTTTTCTTGTCCATTCTGGAGCTCCAAGCTATTGTTAATACGACAGCAGCCTGGGGGGGGGGCTGTAATCTGTTGCCTTAAGGGACAAAGACTTTTGCATATAGCATGAAAAAAATTCAAGCAATGATGATAATTGCTATCACTGTCCCTAAGGATGAGAACAATAGAACTCATTCAATTTCCACTACAATGTCTAGATGAGTGTCAGCTATGTCTGATAACTTGGCCAATTAGCTGGACCGGGATCTTGCAAAGTGCAGGTGGTTAACGTCCAGTGTAATGAGTCTGTGGACGGCAACAGTACAGCATAGCTTTTGGTTTCCACAAGAGAAGAACTCCTGACACATCTGCCCTAACAGACAACTACAAGAGGAGTTGAAATGTATAACACGGTGAAGGAGTTTCTGTGCAGAAAAAGGTACAATTAGAAAAGCTGGTAGCAGTGACTGCAGATGGGACTCCTGCTATGATCAATAGACAAACAGGTTTCATCACTCACTGTAAAGCTGACCCAGACTTTCCAAAATGTCTGCATTACTGCTGCGTCATTCACCAGCAGGCCTTATGTGCAGAAGTGATTGGCTCTGGACATATAATGACTCTTATTCTGAAAATCGTAAACAACCTCAGCTGCAAAGCAAAACAGCACAGGATTTTTAAGGTGCTATTGGAGGAGATGTCTGTTGAATATGGTGAATATGAACATTGTGAATCTGAACTTGCATTCTTGACTGACATTACTGGAAAACTAAACCACTTGATCTGCGAGCTGCAAGACAATGGCAAAACTATTTTTTTTTGACCAGCCTGCCTGAGCCAGTGTTTTTCTTGTGGGGATCTTTTCTGCCAGGGCTTGTCAGCTTGGTCAGTGGATGTTGCTGCAGTTGTCTCCCTTGCTGGGACAGCTGGAGTTAAACACAGCAGCTCACGGCTCTGAAGTGGACCCCGTTGCTGTCCCAGTCTGGATGGGCACTGTGGCGATGTTCCAATGGCCAGGCTGGCTCCTGGTATAAAGAGATTCCCAAATACCATTTCCTAACCGCAGAGCCAAGGATGTGTTTACATGTTTAGGTCAAAAATGTGATGGACAGCTTCATGTTGTCTAAACATGCCACCCTGTTATTAATCCAGTTGATATGGTTCTCCATCTGTGTCTAGGTGATAGAAAAGCATTTTTTTTTTTATATTTAGAGCTCTAAGCAAACAAACAGTTGTCTATATAAAAGAGCTTTTACAATTGTGCACTTTTAGCAGGTCTCTGAGTTCATGTGACCAATGTATGGTGGATTTTCACAGACCTTGTTTAAAACTGAAGGTGAGAGAGACTTAGAGAAATGGCTTCATTGTTCTGGAGTTCTTTGTTTCATCCACAGAAGAGTAGAATTGGTGATTGATTTTGAAAAGCTGCTGAAAAAAGTATCTTTTTCAAATTGCAATTTCTAACTTGGGTTTTACATTTTGTGTTCCATTTTTTGTGCTTTATTTGGGAAGCATTTGTTATTTGTTTGGTGTTTTTAAGGTTCTGCAAATATACACATCATTTTTTAGAGACATTTGTTATCAGTTGTGTTTGTTGATTTGTAGTTTAATTTCATTGGATGTATAGATGTCGTGTGGGGGGGAGGCTCGAGAGCAGGTAGGACCCAGGCGCAGAGACGGGAGGCAAACGGGTTCAGGGCAAGTGGGTTTATTTAACTAACAAAAAGCGCTGCAGAGCAGGATGACAAAACTAAAAACAAAAACTTACTGTGGCATGGCAAGGGACATGGACGCCAGACAAGAAGACGTGATCAACAAGAGCAGAAGTTAATGGACCAGCACAGGAGGAAGGCAGAGACAAGACTTATATACAGACAGGGCAGACAAGACACAGGTGAACACGATTAGGGCAGATGGGGACCAAAGGAAGTAAAACTCAAGAAACATGACAAGACAGGAAACCTTTCAAAATAAAACAGGAAATAGAACCAAACAAGACAGAACAAGAACTAAAGCGAAAAAAAAGACAACAAACTGAAACCATGACAATAGAAAGGAAAAGAAGTTCAAACATTGATTATAAAAAAGGATATAAGAGATAAAAAAAAAAAAAGAAAAAGGAAAAGAAAAAAGATAAAATATTGATTTAATTGCATTTTGAATGAATAAAAAACAATGATTAATAGAATCAGAATCAGAATCAGGAATCAGAAAAAGTTTTATTGCCAGGTTCAGTAGAGCGCACTTTACAAAACGAGGAATTTGACTTGGTGTATAGTGCAATTAAGAATAAGTTAAAAATTAAGTTAACAACAACAACACACTATATACAGTAGAGTAAGGTGAATTAAAGTGGGAGCACAGATGGGCTGGGATGGTGGGGCCTGTAAGTGGCACCGACAGTCCTTTGGTGGGCGGGGGGGGGGGGGAGGGGGGGTCACCTGGGGGAGTTGGGGTTCTGTTCAGCAGGCTGGCTGCAGTGGGGAAGAAGCTGTTCTTGTGGCGCGAGGTCCTGGTCCTGATGGACCGGAGCCTCTTGCCAGAAGGGAGGGGCCGAAAGAGATTATGTCCTGGATGAGAGGGGTTGGCTACAATCCTGGCTGCCCGCCTCCAGGTCCTGGAGATGTGCAGCTCCTGGAGAGACGGGAGGTGGCAGCCGATCACCTTCTCTGCTGAGTGGATGACGCGTTGCAGCTTGGCCTTGTCTCTGGCCGTGGCCGCAGCGAACCAGACTGTGATGGAGGACGTGAGGGTGGATTCGATGATGGCGGTGTAAAAGTCTACCAGCATCTTTTCAGGGAGGTGAAACTTCTTCAGCTGCCTCAGGAAGTACATCCTCTGCTGGACCTTCTTAGTGATGGAGCTGATGTTCTGCTCCCACTTGAGGTCCTGGCTGATGATGGTTCCCAGGAAGCAGAAGGACTCCACAGAGGTCACCGGGGAGTCACAGAGGATGACAGGGGGGAGGGGGGCTGGGGCCTTCCTGAAGTCCACTGTCATCTCCACTGTCTTCAGAGCATTAAGCTCCAGGTTGTTAGCGCTGCACTATGACACCAGCCTGGCTATTTCACTCCTGTAGGCCGACTCATCTCCGTCAGAGATGAGGCCGATGAGTGTGGTGCCGTCAGCAAACTTCAGGAGTTTGACAGACAGGTGACCAGCTGTGCAGCTGTTTGTGTACAGGGAGAGTAACAGGGGTGAAAGGACACATCGGTAAAAGTAAACTTTTTGTCGTCCTTAGCAACAGTGGTTTTATGCTAACCACGCCCACATTCCTTATATGTCCATATCCAGTGTTTTTCAATGTATTCAGTTTCAGGCATTAATGCATGCATTCAATTTTCACTGTATTGTATTGAAATGCATGGGAGTTATAACAGTGCGCCACTTTGCTAGCTTGCCACGCGCACGCCGTTCAAAATCTACAACTTCTAATTCCAACATTTTTTCCACAGTAGCTTGCCATTGATGCCCAAAAAGTTTCGAGACGATTGATGAAAATTCCAACGACAAGTTTACGTTTGAATCCGGTGGTAAAGGTGTTTTTTATAGAAAATTCAAGATGGCCGCCTTTTCCCGAGGTCAAAGGTCGACGAAACTCCAAAGGTGATTGTAGACTTACGCTAGGGACATGCGAGTCAAATTTCGTGAAAATCGCTCGAAAAAAAGTTCATTTTTCCATATCGTGTAAAAACGCGAAAAACTCAAAATGGCAGATTTTGGCACAAAATGGCCGCCAAACCGTAGGTCGTGTGGCCATCACGTAATGATTTCAAAACTTTCTTTGGATATACCCGACAAAGTTATCTGGGTCTCGTTAGCCGATTCTTAAAAATAAAATCCGAAAAAAAATTTTTTTGCCGAGTCAGCACTTTTTTTTGCGACGGTTTTTTGTTTACCACGGCCACATTCCTTTATCGATTTTGTCGTATGTGACATCGTTTTGTTCAGTGTGGGCCAGGGTATCGCATATTTCAGTTTCAGGCTATTCCGATAAAATATGTGCGAGCTAGCTAAAATGGCGACGGTTGCGAATTCGCCACGTGCACGTGTTTCAAATTCTACAACTTCTAATTCCAACATTTTGTCCACAGTAGCTTGCCATTGATGCCTGAGAAGTTTCAAAAAGATCGATAAAAATCCCTAGGACGAGTTTTCGTTTGTATACGTTACTAAAGGTGCTTTTTTATGAAAATTCAAGATGGCCGCCCCTTCCCAAGGTCAAAAGTCAACAAAACTTCTTTGGTAGTTGTAGAATCGTGTTTGTGGCATGTGTATGAAATTTCGTGAAAATCGCTTTAACAAAAGTGTAGTTTTCCCATATCGTCAAAAAACACGAAAATCGCCATTTCTCTGAGTTCGCCACAAAATGGCCGCCAAGCCGTAGGTCGTGTGGGCATCCCATAATGATTTCATAACTTCTTTGGGATATCTCCAACACGCGTGTTTTGGTTTCGTAACTGTATTTCAAAATTTTTTTTTTTGGCCCCATAAGCGATTTTCGGCCCATTCATTTTTTTTACGGGATCGCTCGCCGTGATGTCATCGACTTCGGGGGGGTGGCGTTCTCTTTGCCAAAAATTCATTTTCAATTTATCCCAGGTGTGTGCCAATTTTGGTGAGTTTTCGGGTATGTGGCGGGGGTCAAAATTAAGCTCAAAGACGCCGTTATAGGACAAGAAGAATAATAATTAAAGCCGCAAGCGGCGTTGTATGGCCCGCAGACGCAACCCGCCTTCCACGCCCAACTCTACGCACTACCGCGGCCCTCTCCGCCCTCACCGCCCACAAATTAAAAGCTAATCAAGGCTGGATTTGCTCATAATGCTAACTATGCTAACTATGCTAATGTGACTAAAAGTCCTAGCATAGCGATCAGCATAATCAACTCTGTCAGAAAAACACATTTCCTAAAATGCTAATTATGCTAACTATGCTAGCTATGCTAATGTGCCTAAATGAGCTAGCATTGCGATTAGCATCATCAACTGACTCAAAAAAACACATTTCCTAAAATGCTAATTATGCTAACTATGCTAGCTATGCTAATGTGGCTAAAAGTGCTAGCATAGCGATCAGCATCATCAACTGACTCAGAAAAACACATTACCTAAAATGCTAATTATGCTAACTATGCTAACTATGCAAATGTGGCTAAAAGTGCTAGCATAGCAATCAGCATCTTCAACTGACTCAGAAAAACACATTACCTAAAATGCTAATTATGCTAA
The DNA here is from genome assembly GCF_053564925.1 of Oryzias latipes. Taxonomy (NCBI): domain Eukaryota; kingdom Metazoa; phylum Chordata; class Actinopteri; order Beloniformes; family Adrianichthyidae; genus Oryzias; species Oryzias latipes. The sequence continues at coordinate 13,568,890 of NC_136259.1, forward strand.
CTATGCTAGCTATGCTAATGTGGCTAAAAGTGCTAGCATAGCGATCAGCATCATCAACTGACTCAGAAAAACACATTAGCTAAAATGCTAATTATGCTAACTATGCTAGCTATGCTAATGTGGCTAAAAGTGCTAGCATAGCGATCAGCATCATTAACTGACTCAGAAAAACACATTCCTCCATTGGTGAGAGCTATATGTCATTAGTTGATAAAAAACCCACTTTTTCCAAAATGGCGGCTTTTCTGTTGATTTTATCTCCATAGCAACCATTTTATGTTTTGGTCCCCATGGGAGGACGAACAGATTGACATCAGTTTCGGACAAATCGGTAAAAGTAAACTTTTTGTCGTCCTTAGCAACAGTGGTTTTATGCTAACCACGCCCACATTCCTTATATGTCCATATCCAGTGTTTTTCAATGTATTATGTTTCAGGCATTAATGCATGCATTCAATTTTTACTGTATTGTATTGAAATGCATGGGAGTTATAACAGTGCGCCACTTTGCTAGCTTGCCACGCGCACGCCGTTAAAAATCTACAACTTCTAATTCCAACATTTTTTCCACAGTAGCTTGCTATTGATGCCCAAAAGGTTTCGAGACAATCAATGAAAATTCCAACAACAAGTTTACGTTTGAATCCGGTGGTAAAGGTGTTTTTTATAGAAAATTCAAGATGGCCGCCTTTTCCCGAGGTCAAAGGTCGACGAAATTCCAGAGGTGATTTTAGACTTACGCTACGGACATGCGCGTCAAATTTCGTCAAAATCGCTCAAAAAAAAGTTCCTTTTTCCATATTGTGTAAAAACGCGAAAAACGCAAAATGGCAGATTTTGGCACAAAATGGCCGCCAAACCGTAGGTCGTGTCGCCATCACGTAATGATTTCAAAACTTTCTTTGGATATACCCGACAAAGTTATCTGGCTTTCGTTAGCCGATTCTTAAAAAAAAAATCCGAATTTTTTTTTTTTTAGCCGAGTCAGCACTTTTTTTTGCGATCGTTTTTTGTTTACCACGGCCACATTCCTTTATCGATTTTGTCGTGTGTGACATCATTTTGTTCAGTGTGGGCCAGGGTATTGCATATTTCAGTTTCAGGCTATTCCGATAAAATATGTGCGAGCTAGCTAAAATGGCGACGGTTGCGAATTCGCCACGTGCACGTGTTTCAAATTCTACAACTTCTAATTCCAACATTTTGTCCACAGTAGCTTGCCATTGATGCCCGAGAAGTTTCAAAAAGATCGATAAAAATCCCTAGGACGAGTTTTTGTTTGTATCCGTTACTAAAGGTGTTTTTTTATGAATATTCAAGATGGCCGCCCCTTTCCAAGGTCAAAGGTCAACAAAACTTCTTTGGTAGTTGTAGAATAGTGTTTTTGGCATGTGTGTGCAATTTCGTGAAAATCGCTTGAACAAAAGTGTCGTTTTCCCATATTGTGAAAAAACACGAAAATCGCCATTTCTCTGATTTCGCCACAAAATGGTCGCCAAGCCGTAAGTCGTGTGGCCATCCCATAATAATTTCATAACTTCTTTGGTATATCTCCAACATGCGTGTTTTGGTTTCGTTGCTCTAATTTGAAATATTTTTTTTTGGCCCCATAAGCAATTTTCGGCCCATTCATTTTTTTGACGGGATCGCTCGCTGTGATGTCATCGACTTCGGGGGGGTGGCGTTCTCTTTGCCGAAAATTCATTTTGAATTTATCCTAGGTGTGTGCCAATTTTGGTGAGTTTTCGGGTATGTGGCGGGGGTCAAATTTTCGCTCAAAGTGGAAGAAAGAAAGAAGAAGAATAAAAATAATAATTAAAGCCGCAAGCGGCGTTGTATGGCCCGCAGACGCAACCCGCCTTCCACGCCCAACTCTACGCACCACCGCTGACCTCACCGCCCTCACAGCCCGCAAATTAAAAGCTAGTCAAGGCTGGATTTGCTAATTATGCTAACTATGCTAATGTAGCTAAAAGTGCTAGCATTGCGATCAGCATCATCAATGGACTCAGAAAAATACATTACCTACAATGCTAATTATGCTAACTATGCTAGCTATGCTAATGTGGCTAAAAGTGCTAGCATAGCGATCAGCATCATCAACTGACTCAGAAAAATACATTACCTACAATGCTAATTATGCTAACTATGCTAGCTATGCTACTGTGGCTAAAAGTGCTAGCATAGCGATCAGCATCATCAACTGACTCAGAAAAACACATTACCTAAAATGCTAATTATGCTAACTATGCTAGTTATGCTAACATAGCTAAAAGTGCTAGCATAGCGATCAGCGTCATCAACTGACTCAGAAAAACACATTCCTCCATTGGTGAGAGCTATATGTCATAAGTTGATAAAAAACCCACTTTTTCCAAAATGGCGGCTTTTCTGTTGATTTTATCTCCATAGCAACCATTTTATGTTTTGGTCCCCTCGGGAGGACGAACAGATTGACGTCAGTTTCAGACAAATCGGTAAAAGTAAACTTTTTGTTGTCCTTAGCAACAGTGGTTTTATGGTAACCACGCCCACATTCCTTATATGTCCATATCCAGTGGTTTTCAATGTATTCAGTTTCAGGCATTAATGCATGCATTCAATTTTCACTGTATTGTATTGAAATACATGGGAGTTATAACAGTGCGCCACTTTGCTAGCTTGCCACGCGCACGCCGTTCAAAATCTACATCTTCTAATTCGCCGCCTTTTCCCAAGGTCAAAGGTCAACGACACTTCTGGGGTGTTTGTAGACTGGAGCTGGCAGCAAGTGTGTGCAATTGCGTGAAAATCGTTCAAACAAAAGTGTCTTTTCCCCATATTGTGGGAAAACACGAAAATCGCCAATTCTCAGAGTTCGCCACAAAATGGCCGCCAAGCCGTAGGTCGTGTGGCCGTCCCATAATGATTTCAAAACATCTTTGGGATATCCCCGACACGTGTGTCTTGGTTTCGCGGCTGTATTTTGAAGTAGATTTTGTTCGGCCCCATACGCGATTTTCGGCCCATTCATTTTTTTGACGGGATCGCTGGCCGTGATGTCATCGTCTTCGGGGGGGTGACGTTGACTTTGTGGAAAATTCATTTGCAATTTATCCCAGGTGTGTGCACGTTTTGGTGACTTTTCGAGCATGCGGCGGGGGTCAAATTCTCGCTGAAAGGCGGCGAAGTCGTCGTTCCAACTGCGAAAACAATATGGTCCTTGCAGTCAGTGACTGCTGCTGCGGGCCATAATAAGGTATGAGGAATAGCAGTGCGCGACTTTGCGAGCTCGCCACGCGGACGCCGTTCAAAATCTACAACTTCTAATTGCAACATTTTTTTCACAGTAGCTTGCCGTTGATGCCCAAAAAGTTTCGAGACGATCGCGGAAAATTCCAACGACAAGTTTACGATTGAATCCAGGGGTAAAGGCGTTTTTTATAGAAAATTCAAGATGGCGGCCTTTTCCCGAGGTCAAAAGTGGACGAAACTCCAGAGGTAGTTGTCGACTGGCTCTAGCAACATGTGCGTCAAATTTCGTGAAAATCGCTCGAAAAAAAGTTCATTTTTCCATATTTTGTAAAAACGCGAAAAACGCAAAATGGCAGATTTTGGCACAAAATGGCCGCCAAACCGTAGGTCGTGTCACCATCCCGTAATGATTTCAAAACGTCCTATGGATATCGCGGACAAGGGTATATTGGTTTCGTTAGTCGATTCTCAAAAGAAAAGTTCCGATTTTTTTCGTTTTTGCCAAGTCGGCACATTTTTTTGCGACGGTTTTTTGCTTACCACGCCCACATTCCTTTATCGATCTTGTCTTGCGTAGCATCGTTTTGTCCAGCGCGGGCCAAGGAATCGCATATTTCCTCTTCACGACATTCCGATGAAAAATGTGCGAGCTAGCCAAGATGGCAACGGTTGCTAGCTCGCCACGCGCACGCCGTTCAAAATCTACAACTTCTAATTCCAACATTTTGTCCAGAGTAGCTGGCCGTTGGTGCCCGAAAAGTTACGAGGAGATTGATGAAAATTCCAACGACGAGTTTTCGTTTGTATCTGGTGCTCCAGGTGCTTTTTTGAGAAAATTCCAGATGGCGGCCTTTTCCCAAGGTCAAAGGTCAACGACACTTCTGGGGTGTTTGTAGACTGGAGCTGGCAGCAAGTGTGTGCAATTGCGTGAAAATCGTTCAAACAAAAGTGTCTTTTCCCCATATTGTGGGAAAACACGAAAATCGCCAATTCTCAGAGTTCGCCACAAAATGGCCGCCAAGCCGTAGGTCGTGTGGCCGTCCCATAATGATTTCAAAACATCTTTGGGATATCCCCGACACGTGTGTCTTGGTTTCGCGGCTGTATTTTGAAGTACATTTTGTTCGGCCCCATACGCGATTTTCGGCCCATTCATTTTTTTGACGGGATCGCTGGCCGTGATGTCATCGTCTTCGGGGGGGTGACGTTGCCTTTTTGGAAAATTCATTTGCAATTTATCCCAGGTGTGTGCCCGTTTTGGTGACTTTTCGAGCATGCGGCGGGGGTCAAATTCTCGCTGAAAGGCGGCGAAGTCGTCGTTCCAACTGCGAAAACAATATGGTCCTTGCAGTCAGTGACTGCTGCTGCGGGCCATAATAATGAAACGAAGCAGAAACAATATAGAAGTTTTTGCAGTCAGGTGGCCTATGTATTTCAATGCGGCCTGTCTTTTACTATAGGCTGGGCATGTCTTTTTGGCTTTAAACCCGTCGTTTGAGGGCTTTATGAGGCGTTTTCGTGATTTTGTCGTCATTTTTGCGACTACAATTCTGTCGTTTGTGCGATGGTGTTGTGCGTGTGTGTGTGTATTTTTGTTGCGTTACACAATTGTCGTGTCGTTTTGTGCTTTGGGCGACTTTTGACCCCATTTTTTGGCGTTTTGACGCGTTTTTTTGACGTTTTGGACTTTTTGAGTGTTCGACCCTCGTACCAGTTACAATATGGTCCTTGCACTCTGTGAGTGCTGCGGGCCATAATAATGAAACGAAGCAGAAACAATATAGAAGTTTTTGCAGTCAGGTGGCCTATGTATTTCAATGCGGCCTGTCTTTTACTATAGGCTGGGCATGTCTTTTGGGCTTTATACCTGTCTTTTGAGGGCTTTTTGGGGCTTTTTTGTGCTTTTGTCGTCATTTTTGCGACTACAATTTTTACGTTTTTGCGTTGGTGTTGTGCGTGTGTGTGTGTATTTTTGTTGCGTTACACAATTGTCGTGTCGTTGTGTGCTTTGGGCGACTTTTGACCCCATTTTTTGGCGTTTTGACGCGTTTTTTTGACGTTTTGGACCTTTTTGAGTGTTCGACCCTTGTACCAGTTACAATATGGTCCTTGCAGTCTATGACTGCTGCGGGCCATAATAATAATAATGAAACGAAGCAGAAACAATATAGAAGTTTTTGCAGTCAGGTGGCCTATGTATTTCAATGCGGCCTGTCTTTTACTATAGGCTGGGCATTTCTTTTGGGCTTTATACCTGTCTTTTGAGGGCTTTTTGGGGCTTTTTTGTGCTTTTGTCGTCATTTTTGCGACTACAATTTTTACGTTTTTGCGTTGGTGTTGTGCGTGTGTGTGTGTATTTTTGTTGCGTTACACAATTGTCGTGTCGTTGTGTGCTTTGGGCGACTTTTGACCCCATTTTTTGGCGTTTTGACGCGTTTTTTTGACGTTTTGGACCTTTTTGAGTGTTCGACCCTCGTACCAGTTACAATATGGTCCTTGCAGTCTATGACTGCTGCGGGCCATAATAATAATAATAAACATTCGAAAAACAATATAGAAGTTTTTGCGGTTAGGATTTCCTATGTATTTCAATGCGGCCTGTCTTTTACTATAGGCTGGGCATGTCTTTTTGGCTTTAAACCTGTCTTTTGAGGGTTTTTTGGGGCTTTTTTGTGTTTTTGTCGTCATTTTTGCGACTTCAATTTTTACGTTTTTGCGTTGGTGTTGTGCGTGTGTGTGTGTATTTTTGTTGCGTTACACAATTGTCGTGTCGTTATGTGCTTTGGGCGACTTTTGACCCCATTTTTTGGCGTTTTGACGCGTTTTATTTGACGTTTTGGACTTTTTGAGTGTTCGACCCTCGTACCAGTTACAATATGGTCCTTGCACTCTGTGAGTGCTGCGGGCCATAATAATAATAATAATAATAATGAAACGAAGCAGAAACAATATAGAAGTTTTTGCAGTCAGGTGGCCTATGTATTTCAATGCGGCCTGTCTTTTACTATAGGCTGGGCATGTCTTTTTGGCTTTAAACCCGTCGTTTGAGGGCTTTATGAGGCGTTTTCGTGATTTTGTCGTCATTTTTGCGACTACAATTCTGTCGTTTGTGCGATGGTGTTGTGCGTGTGTGTGTGTATTTTTGTTGCGTTACACAATTGTCGTGTCGTTTTGTGCTTTGGGCGACTTTTGACCCCATTTTTTGGCGTTTTGACGCGTTTTTTTGACGTTTTGGACTTTTTGAGTGTTCGACCCTCGTACCAGTTACAATATGGTCCTTGCACTCTGTGAGTGCTGCGGGCCATAATAATGAAACGAAGCAGAAACAATATAGAAGTTTTTGCAGTCAGGTGGCCTATGTATTTCAATGCGGCCTGTCTTTTACTATAGGCTGGGCATGTCTTTTTGGCTTTAAACCCGTCGTTTGAGGGCTTTATGAGGCGTTTTCGTGATTTTGTCGTCATTTTTGCGACTACAATTCTGTCGTTTGTGCGATGGTGTTGTGCGTGTGTGTGTGTATTTTTGTTGCGTTACACAATTGTCGTGTCGTTTTGTGCTTTGGGCGACTTTTGACCCCATTTTTTGGCGTTTTGACGCGTTTTTTTGACGTTTTGGACTTTTTGAGTGTTCGACCCTCGTACCAGTTACAATATGGTCCTTGCACTCTGTGAGTGCTGCGGGCCATAATAATGAAACGAAGCAGAAACAATATAGAAGTTTTTGCAGTCAGGTGGCCTATGTATTTCAATGCGGCCTGTCTTTTACTATAGGCTGGGCATGTCTTTTGGGCTTTATACCTGTCTTTTGAGGGCTTTTTGGGGCTTTTTTGTGCTTTTGTCGTCATTTTTGCGACTACAATTTTTACGTTTTTGCGTTGGTGTTGTGCGTGTGTGTGTGTATTTTTGTTGCGTTACACAATTGTCGTGTCGTTGTGTGCTTTGGGCGACTTTTGACCCCATTTTTTGGCGTTTTGACGCGTTTTTTTGACGTTTTGGACCTTTTTGAGTGTTCGACCCTTGTACCAGTTACAATATGGTCCTTGCAGTCTATGACTGCTGCGGGCCATAATAATAATAATGAAACGAAGCAGAAACAATATAGAAGTTTTTGCAGTCAGGTGGCCTATGTATTTCAATGCGGCCTGTCTTTTACTATAGGCTGGGCATTTCTTTTGGGCTTTATACCTGTCTTTTGAGGGCTTTTTGGGGCTTTTTTGTGCTTTTGTCGTCATTTTTGCGACTACAATTTTTACGTTTTTGCGTTGGTGTTGTGCGTGTGTGTGTGTATTTTTGTTGCGTTACACAATTGTCGTGTCGTTGTGTGCTTTGGGCGACTTTTGACCCCATTTTTTGGCGTTTTGACGCGTTTTTTTGACGTTTTGGACCTTTTTGAGTGTTCGACCCTCGTACCAGTTACAATATGGTCCTTGCAGTCTATGACTGCTGCGGGCCATAATTAAAGCTACAAGTAGCATTTAGCGGGCCCGAGCACGTGCGACCGCATGGCACGAGCGACCGCCCCGTGAGCAACGCCCTGCTCGAGCCATTCTCGTCGTTTTTTCTTGTCCATTCTGGAGCTCCAAGCTATTGTTAATACGACAGCAGCCTGGGGGGGGGGCTGTAATCTGTTGCCTTAAGGGACAAAGACTTTTGCATATAGCATGAAAAAAATTCAAGCAATGATGATAATTGCTATCACTGTCCCTAAGGATGAGAACAATAGAACTCATTCAATTTCCACTACAATGTCTAGATGAGTGTCAGCTATGTCTGATAACTTGGCCAATTAGCTGGACCGGGATCTTGCAAAGTGCAGGTGGTTAACGTCCAGTGTAATGAGTCTGTGGACGGCAACAGTACAGCATAGCTTTTGGTTTCCACAAGAGAAGAACTCCTGACACATCTGCCCTAACAGACAACTACAAGAGGAGTTGAAATGTATAACACGGTGAAGGAGTTTCTGTGCAGAAAAAGGTACAATTAGAAAAGCTGGTAGCAGTGACTGCAGATGGGACTCCTGCTATGATCAATAGACAAACAGGTTTCATCACTCACTGTAAAGCTGACCCAGACTTTCCAAAATGTCTGCATTACTGCTGCGTCATTCACCAGCAGGCCTTATGTGCAGAAGTGATTGGCTCTGGACATATAATGACTCTTATTCTGAAAATCGTAAACAACCTCAGCTGCAAAGCAAAACAGCACAGGATTTTTAAGGTGCTATTGGAGGAGATGTCTGTTGAATATGGTGAATATGAACATTGTGAATCTGAACTTGCATTCTTGACTGACATTACTGGAAAACAAAACCACTTGATCTGCGAGCTGCAAGACAATGGCAAAACTATTTTTTTTTGACCAGCCTGCCTGAGCCAGTGTTTTTCTTGTGGGGATCTTTTCTGCCAGGGCTTGTCAGCTTGGTCAGTGGATGTTGCTGCAGTTGTCTCCCTTGCTGGGACAGCTGGAGTTAAACACAGCAGCTCACGGCTCTGAAGTGGACCCCGTTGCTGTCCCAGTCTGGATGGGCACTGTGGCGATGTTCCAATGGCCAGGCTGGCTCCTGGTATAAAGAGATTCCCAAATACCATTTCCTAACCGCAGAGCCAAGGATGTGTTTACATGTTTAGGTCAAAAATGTGATGGACAGCTTCATGTTGTCTAAACATGCCACCCTGTTATTAATCCAGTTGATATGGTTCTCCATCTGTGTCTAGGTGATAGAAAAGCATTTTTTTTTTATATTTAGAGCTCTAAGCAAACAAACAGTTGTCTATATAAAAGAGCTTTTACAATTGTGCACTTTTAGCAGGTCTCTGAGTTCATGTGACCAATGTATGGTGGATTTTCACAGACCTTGTTTAAAACTGAAGGTGAGAGAGACTTAGAGAAATGGCTTCATTGTTCTGGAGTTCTTTGTTTCATCCACAGAAGAGTAGAATTGGTGATTGATTTTGAAAAGCTGCTGAAAAAAGTATCTTTTTCAAATTGCAATTTCTAACTTGGGTTTTACATTTTGTGTTCCATTTTTTGTGCTTTATTTGGGAAGCATTTGTTATTTGTTTGGTGTTTTTAAGGTTCTGCAAATATACACATCATTTTTTAGAGACATTTGTTATCAGTTGTGTTTGTTGATTTGTAGTTTAATTTCATTGGATGTATAGATGTCGTGTGGGGGGGAGGCTCGAGAGCAGGTAGGACCCAGGCGCAGAGACGGGAGGCAAACGGGTTCAGGGCAAGTGGGTTTATTTAACTAACAAAAAGCGCTGCAGAGCAGGATGACAAAACTAAAAACAAAAACTTACTGTGGCATGGCAAGGGACATGGACGCCAGACAAGAAGACGTGATCAACAAGAGCAGAAGTTAATGGACCAGCACAGGAGGAAGGCAGAGACAAGACTTATATACAGACAGGGCAGACAAGACACAGGTGAACACGATTAGGGCAGATGGGGACCAAAGGAAGTAAAACTCAAGAAACATGACAAGACAGGAAACCTTTCAAAATAAAACAGGAAATAGAACCAAACAAGACAGAACAAGAACTAAAGCGAAAAAAAAGACAACAAACTAAAACCATGACAATAGAAAGGAAAAGAAGTTCAAACATTGATTATAAAAAAGGATATAAGAGATAAAAAAAAAAAAGAAAAAGGAAAAGAAAAAAGATAAAATATTGATTTAATTGCATTTTGAATGAATAAAAAACAATGATTAATAGAATCAGAATCAGAATCAGGAATCAGAAAAAGTTTTATTGCCAGGTTCAGTAGAGCGCACTTTACAAAACGAGGAATTTGACTTGGTGTATAGTGCAATTAAGAATAAGTTAAAAATTAAGTTAACAACAACAACACACTATATACAGTAGAGTAAGGTGAATTAAAGTGGGAGCACAGATGGGCTGGGATGGTGGGGCCTGTAAGTGGCACCGACAGTCCTTTGGTGGGCGGGGGGGGGGGGGGAGGGGGGGTCACCTGGGGGAGTTGGGGTTCTGTTCAGCAGGCTGGCTGCAGTGGGGAAGAAGCTGTTCTTGTGGCGCGAGGTCCTGGTCCTGATGGACCGGAGCCTCTTGCCAGAAGGGAGGGGCCGAAAGAGATTATGTCCTGGATGAGAGGGGTTGGCTACAATCCTGGCTGCCCGCCTCCAGGTCCTGGAGATGTGCAGCTCCTGGAGAGACGGGAGGTGGCAGCCGATCACCTTCTCTGCTGAGTGGATGACGCGTTGCAGCTTGGCCTTGTCTCTGGCCGTGGCCGCAGCGAACCAGACTGTGATGGAGGACGTGAGGGTGGATTCGATGATGGCGGTGTAAAAGTCTACCAGCATCTTTTCAGGGAGGTGAAACTTCTTCAGCTGCCTCAGGAAGTACATCCTCTGCTGGACCTTCTTAGTGATGGAGCTGATGTTCTGCTCCCACTTGAGGTCCTGGCTGATGATGGTTCCCAGGAAGCAGAAGGACTCCACAGAGGTCACCGGGGAGTCACAGAGGATGACAGGGGGGAGGGGGGCTGGGGCCTTCCTGAAGTCCACTGTCATCTCCACTGTCTTCAGAGCATTAAGCTCCAGGTTGTTAGCGCTGCACTATGACACCAGCCTGGCTATTTCACTCCTGTAGGCCGACTCATCTCCGTCAGAGATGAGGCCGATGAGTGTGGTGCCGTCAGCAAACTTCAGGAGTTTGACAGACAGGTGACCAGCTGTGCAGCTGTTTGTGTACAGGGAGAGTAACAGGGGTGAAAGGACACAGCCCTGGGGGGATCCGGTGCTTGTGGTCCGAGTATCTGAGACGAGCTTCCCCAGCCTCACATACTGCTGTCTGTCCGTCAGGAAGTCTGTGATCCACCTGCAGGTGGAGTCAGGCACATTCATCTTGGAGAGTTTTTAATACTAAAGATGTATGAAAGACATACCGAAAAAATATGTCTTTCAGTGTTTAACTGGCTGTCTTTGGATTATGCATGCCTGAATAATGGTCATTCTTACTCCTCATCTCTCTGTTCACTGCTTGCTAATTTACATAGCAGGGGTCCCAGCAGGAGGGGGCGGGGTTGTAACACGACTCCTTCAGCAGAGCCAGGCTGAGAGAGGCTTTGACATGTAAGATGTTAGATGTTAGAATGCCAGATGTTAGAATGACCAGTTCATTTTATAGCTATGAAAATATTCAGGTAGCTATGGGACATGTTTAGCTATAGGTCTGTGAAAATTGGTGTTGATTGTTGAAACATAAGTTACCATAAAAAAATGTTTGTTTGGAGTCTAGACAGATTTAACACAGGTTTTTGGATGAAAAAGGATTTTTTATAAATCATCTGTTACACTTTTAAGTCTGAAAAAAATATGGAAGGCAGCAAACACAGATCCCTACCGTTTTTAATTTTTTTGTGCTGATATTTGAAAGATAAGTTATGCAAAAAAATAGGTGTTTGCAGTTTTGCCTAAAAAGACGTTTTCGGACCTTTTTGGATGAAATGATGTCTAAAAGTTCACCTGTAACTTCAATAATTCTGAATTTTTTTAGGAAGCAGTAGCACATAAATGCCTATGAAAGTTGAATTCTTGGTGCTGATAACCTAAACAGAATTTATGCTAAAAATCTTTGTTCAGTCCAAAATTTCATTAAAAAAATCAAGTGATGAAGTTTCTCGTAGACCCTATAGTGTTACATATCAAAGCTGGAGGTTATTAAAGGCATCTAATTCTGAAATCTCAGCTTCCTGAGACAAACGGCTGATTTATAATAAATTTCTATTATTTGGGGGCACATAATCGACCACTTCCTGTTACGCAGGCACCGTCAGGTGTACACCCATGAAACTTTACATGATGAGAGAGGACCCTTCTGAGTATCTCCAGTTTTAATTTCATGCACATCGGACAAAGCAAAGAGAAAATACAGGGCAGAATGTGCCCAATGCAATAACTAGGTGGCGCTATAGAGCTCGTCCAAGATTGTCATATCCATGGGTTCAGAATAGAAGCTTCATCATATCCATTGAATTTCAGTGAGATTGGACAAGGAATGTGCACGTGAGAGCAACTTTTGTGTGCATAGCGAGATGCCCAACTTTGCCGCTCTGTCACGACCACACCCCCGCATTGAAAGTTATGGTTTTTTGTCAGAGTAAACTTCAATGGCTTTTCAACAGGTGGACGTCATTTTCAGGTGTGTCGGCTCATCCTACTCGGAGTAGTGATGCTCCAAGTAAAACATGTCATTTCCTCTTGCCAGCAGGTGGCGCTACACTTTTTCCAGATTTTTTCACTGCAGATGTGTTCAGAGTCAGACTACAATCATGCATATCAATTTTGGATCAGATTGGATTATGCATGGCTGAGTAATGGCCATTTTTCTTTTCATGGCGTGTTTTCGAAACGACCTCCAATTTTGACGCGCCGCCATGGTCACAAACATCCATAAAAACTTAAAAGCTTTGCAATTTAACATCGGACATGTGTCTAGTTTACAAAACCAAAGTTTGGAGTCATTACTCTCAAATCTCTAGGAGGAGTTCGTTCTAGAGCGAGGCCTGCGAATGACCAAAATACAGCAAAAATGACATATTGTCATCAAAATATCAGACTTCCTGTGCGACTGACAGCTTGGTCCCAAGAGACTTTTTTGTAGGTTTCTATCCGATGAACATGCCCTGTTAAAATAAGGTTTGTACTATAAAGCATATGGAGGTGCTCGCGAAAACAAATTTTGCAGGTGGCGCTATCGAGCCATTTTTGTTTACCTATGCCGTTCTCCTATAAAATATGAAATTTTTCGCGACTCCTGATGTGTATACAAAATTTGGTGAGTTTTGGGGTATGTTAAAGGCCTCAAAAAGGCGACGGAAAAGTCGGAAGAATAATAATAATTAAAGCCGCAAGCGGCGTTGTATGGCCCGCAGACGCAACCCGCCTTCCACGCCCAACGCTACGCACCACCGCCGCCCTCGCCGCCCTCACCGTCCTCAAATGAAAAGCTAGTCAAGGCTGGATTTGATAATTATGCTAACTATGCTAATGTGGCCAAAAGTGCTAGCATAGCGATCAGCATCATCAACTGACTAAGAAAAACACATTACCTAAAATGCTAATTATGCTAACTATGCTAGCTATGCTAATGTGGCTAAAAGTGCTAGCATAGCGATCAGCATTATCAACTGACTCAGAAAAACACATTACCTGAAATGCTAATTATGCTAACTATGCTAGCTATGCTAATGTGGCTAAAAGTGCTAGCTTAGCGATCAGCATCATCAACTGACTCAGAAAAACACATTACCTAAAATGCTAATTATGCTAACTATGCAAGTTATGCTAACATAGCTAAAAGTGCTAGCATAGCGATCAGCATCATCAACTGACTCAGAAAAACACATTCCTCCATTGCTGAGAGCTATATGTCATAAGTTGATAAAAACCCACTTTTTCCAAAATGGCGGCTTTTCTGTTGATTTTATCTCCATAGCAACCATTTTGTGTTTTGGTCCCCTTGAGAGGACGAACAGATTGACGTCAGTTTCGGACAAATCGGTAAAAGTAAAATTTTTGTTGTCCTTAGCAACAGGGGTTTTATGCTAACCACGCCCACATTCCTTATATGTCCATATCCAGTGTTTTTCAATGTATTCAGTTTCAGGCATTTATGCATGCATTCAATTTTCACTGTATTGTATTGAAATGCATGGGAGTTATAACAGTGCGCCACTTTGCTAGCTGGCCACGCGCACGGCGTTCAAAATCTACAACTTCTAATTCCAACATTTTTTCCACAGTAGCTTGCCATTGATGCCCAAAAAGTTTCGAGACAATCGATGAAAATTCCAACGACAAGTTTACGTTTGAATCTGGTGGTAAAGGTGTTTTTTATAGAAAATTCAAGATGGCCGCCTTTTCCCGAGGTCAAAGGTCGACGAAACCCCAGAGGTGATTGTAGACTTACGCTACGGACATGCGCGTCAAATTTCGTGAAAATCGCTCGAAAAAAAGTTCATTTTTCCATATTGTGTAAAAACGCGAAAAACTCAAAACGGCAGATTTTGGCACAAAATGGCCACCAAACTGTAGGTCGGGTCGCCATCACGTAATGATTTCAAAACTTTATTTGGATATACCCGACAGAGTTATCTGGGTTTCGTTAGCCGATTCTTAAAAATAAAATCCGAAAAAAAATTTTTTTTGCCGAGTCAGCACTTTTTTTTGCGACGGTTTTTTGTTTACCACGGCCACATTCCTTTCTCGATTTTGTCGTATGTGACATCGTTTTGTTCAGAGTGGGCCAGGGTATCGCGTATTTCAGTTTCAGGCTATTCCGATAAAATATGTGCGAGCTAGCTAAAATGGCGACGGTTGCGAATTCGCCACGCGCACGCCTTTCAAATTCTACAACTTCTAATTCCAACATTTTGTCCACAGTAGCTTGCCATTGATGCCCGAGAAGTTTCAAAAAGATCGATAAAAATCCCTAGGACGAGTTTTCGTTTGTATACGTTACTAAAGGTGCTTTTTTAAGAAAATTCAAGATGGCCGCACCTTCCCAAGGTCAAAGGTCAACGAAACTTCTTTGGTTATTGTAGAATCAGGGTCTTGGCATATGTGTGCAATTTCGTGAAAATCGCTTAAACAAAAGTGTCGTTTTCCCATATTGTCAAAAAACACGAAAATCGCCATTTCTCTGAGTTCGCCACAAAATGGCCGCCAAGCCGTAGGTCGTGTGGCCATCCCATAATGATTTCAAAACTTCTTTGGGATATCTCCAACACGCGTGTTTTGGTTTCATAGCTCTATTTCGAAATATTTTTTTTTTGGCCCCATAAAGAGATTTCGGCCCATTCATTTTTTTTACGGGAACGCTCGCTGTGATGTCATCGATTTCGGGGGGGTGACGTTCTCTTTGCCGAAAATTCATTTTCAATTTATCCCAGGTGTGTGCCAATTTTGGTGAGTTTTCGGGTATGTGGCGGGGGTCAAATTTGAGCTCAACGGATCCGTTAGAAACGGGAATAATAATAATTAAAGCCGCAAGCGGCGTTGTATGGCCCGCAGACGCAACCCGCCTCCACGCCCAACTCTACGCACCACCGCTGACCTCACCGCCCTCACAGCCCGCAAATTAAAAGCTAGTCAAGGCTGGATTTGCTAATTATGCTAACAATGCTAACTATGCTAGTGTGGCTAAAAGTGCTAGCATTGCGATCAGCATCATCAACTGACTCAGAAAAACACATTATCTAAAATGCTAATTATGCTAACTATGCTAGCTACGCTAATGTGGCTTAAAGTGCTAGCATTGCGATCAGCATTATCAATGGACTCATAAAAATACATTACCTAAAATTCTAATTATGCTAACTATGCTAGCTATGCTAGCTATGCTAATGTGGCTAAAAGTGCTTGCATAGCGATCAGCATCATCAACTGACTCAGAAAAACACATTACCTAAAATGCTAATTATGCTAACTATGCTAGCTATGCTAATGTGGCTAAAAGTGCTAGCATAGCGATCAGCATCATCAACTGACTCAGAAAAACACATTACTAAAAATGCTAATTATGCTAACTATGCTAGCTATGCTAATGTGGCTAAAAGTGCTAGCATAGCGATCAGCATCATCAACTGACTCAGAAAAACACATTGCCTAAAATGCTAATTATGCTAACTATGCTAGCTATGCTAATGTGGCTAAAAGTGCTAGCATAGCGATCGGCATCATCAACTGACTCAGAAAAACACATTCCTCCATTGGTGAGAGCTATATGCCATAAGTTGATAAAAAACCCACTTTTTCCAAAATGGCGGCTTTTCTGTTGATTTTATCTCCATAGCAACCATTTTATAGTTTGGTCCCCTCGGGAGGACGAACAGATTGACGTCAGTTTCGGACAAATCGGTAAAAGTAAACTTTTTGTCGTCCTTAGCAACAGTGGTTTTATGTTAGCCACGCCCACATTCCTTATATGTCCATATCCAGTGTTTTTCAATATATTCAGTTTCAGGCATGAATGCATGCATTCAATTTTCACTGTATTGTATTGAAATGCATGGGAGTTATAACACTGCGCCACTTTGCTAGCTCGCCATGCGCACGCCGTTCAAAATTTACAACTTCTAATTCCAACGTTTTTTCCACAGTAGCTTGGCCTTGATGCCCAAAAAGTTTCGAGACGATCGATAAAAATTCCAACGACAAGTTTACGTTTGAATACAATGGCAAAGGTGTTTTTTATAGAAAATTCAAGATGGCCGCCTTTTCCCGAGGTCAAAGGTCGACGAAACTCCAGAGGTAATTGTAGACTTATAATACGGACATGCGAGTCAAATTTTGTGAAAATCGCTCAAAAAAAAGTTCCTTTTTCCATATTGTGTAAAAACGCGAAAAACTCAAAATGGCCGATTTTGGCACAAAATGGCCGCCAAACCGTAGGTCGTGTCGCCATCACGTAATGATTTCAAAACTTTGTTTGGATATACCCGACAAAGTTAACCGGGTTTCGCTAGCCGATTCATAAAAAAAAAATCCGAAATTTTTTATTTTAGCCGAGTCAGCACTTTTTTTTGCGACCGTTTTTTGTTTACCACGGCCACATTCCTTTATCGATTTTGTCGCATGTGACATCGTTTTGTTCAGTGTGGGCCAGGTTATCGCATATTTCAGTTTCAGGCTATTCCGATAAAATATGTGCGAGCTAGCTAAAATGGCGACGGTTGCGAATTCGCCACGCGCACGTGTTTCAAATTCTACAACTTCTAATTCCAACATTTTGTCCACAGTAGCTTGCCATTGATGCCCGAGAAATTTCAAAAAGATCGATAAAAATCCCTAGGACGAGTTTTCGTTTGTATCCGTTACTAAAGGTGCTTTTTTTTGAAAATTCAAGATGGCCGCCCCTTGCCAAGGTCAAAGGTCAACGAAACTTCTTTGGTTATTGTAGAATCATGGTCTTGGCATGTGTGTGCAATTTCGTGAAAATCGCTTAAACAAAAGTCTCGTTTTCCCATATTGTCAAAAAACACGAAATTCGCCATTTTTCTGAGTTCGCCACAAAATGGCCGACAAGCCGTAAGTCGTGTGGCCATCCCATAATGATTTCATAACTTCTTTGGGATATCCCCAACACGCGTGTTTTGGTTTCGTAACAGTATTTCAAAATATTTTTTTTTGGCCCCATAAGCGATTTTCGGCCCATTCATTTTTTTTACGGGAACGCTCGCCGTGATGTCATCATCGTGGGGGGGGTGATGTTGTCTTTGCCGAAAATTCATTTTCAATTTATCCCAGATGTGTGCCAATTTTGGTGAGTTTTCGGGTATGTGGCGGGGGTCAAATTTGAGCTCAAAGACGCCGTTAGAAACAATAATAATAATAATTAAAGCCGCAAGCGGCGTTGTATGGCCCGCAGACGCAACCCGCCTCCACGCCCAACTCTACGCACCACCGCTGACCTCACCGCCCTCACAGCCCGCAAATTAAAAGCTAGTCAAGGCTGGATTTGCTAATTATGCTAACTATGCTAACTATGCTAATGTGGCTAAAAGTGCTAGCATAGCGATCAGCATCATCAACCGACACAGAAAAACACATCACCTAAAATGCTAATTATGCTAACTATGCTAGCAATGCTAATGTGGCTAAAAGTGCTAGCATAGCGATCAGCATCATCAACTGACTCAGAAAAACACATTACCTAAAATGCTAATTATGCTAACTATGCTAGCTATGCTAATGTGGCTAAAAGTGCTAGCATAGCGATCAGCATCATTAACTGAATCAGAAAAACACATTACCTAAAATGCTAATTATGCTAACAATGCTAGCTATGCTAATGTGGCTAAAAGTGCTAGCATAGCGATCAGCATCATCAACTGACTCAGAAAAACACATTACCTAAAATGCTAATTATGCTAACTATGCTAGTAATGCTAATATAGCTAAAATTGCTAGCATAGCGATCTGCATCATCAACTGACTCAGAAAAACACATTCCTCCATTGGTGAGAGCTACATGTCACAAGTTGATAAAAAATCTACTTTTTCCAAAATGGCGGCTTTTCTGTTGATTTTTTCTCCATAGCAACCATTTTATGTTTTGGTACCCTCGGGAGGACGAACAGATTGACGTCAGTTTCGGAATAATCGGTAAAAGTAAAGTTTTTGTTGTCCTTAGCAACAGTGGTTTTATGCTAACCACGCCCAAATTCCTTATATGTCCATATCCAGTGTTTTTCAATGTATGCAGTTTCAGGCATTATTGCATGCATTCAAATTTCACAATAGTCCATTGAAAAACATAGGAGTTATAACAGTGCGCCACTTTGCTAGCTCGCCACGCGCACGCCGTTTAAAATCTACAACTTCTAATTCCAACATTTTTTCAACAGTAGCTTGCCATTGATGCCCAAAAAGTTTCGAGACGATCGCTGAAAATTCCAACGACAAGTTTACGTTTGAATCTGGTGGTAAAGGTGTTTTTTATAGAAAATTCAAGATGGCCGCCTTTTCCCGAGGTCAAAGGTCGACGAAACTCCAGAGGTGAATGTAGACTTACGCTTGGGACATGCGCGTCAAATTTCGTGAAAATCGCTCGAAAAAAAGTTCATTTTTCTATATTGTGTAAAAACGCGAAAAACTCAAAATGGCAGATTTTGGCACAAAATGGCCGCCAAACCTTAGGTCGTGTCGCCATCACGTAATGATTTCAAAACTTTCTTTGGATATACCCGACAAAGTTATCTGGGTTTCGTTAGCCGATTCTTAAAAATAAAATCCGAAAAAATTGTTTTTTGCCGAGTCAGCACTTTTTTTTGCGATCGTTTTTTGTTTACCACGGCCACATTCCTTTATCGATTTTGTCGTATGTGACATCGTTTTGTTCAGTGTGGGCCAGGGTATCGCATATTTCAGTTTAAGGCTATTTCGATAAAATATTTGCGAGCTAGCTAAAATGGCGACGGTTGCGAATTCGCCACGCGCACGCGTTTCAAATTCTACAACTTCTAATTCCAACATTTTGTCCACAGTAGCTTGCCATTGATGCCCGAGAAGTTTCAAAAAGATCGATAAAAATCCCTAGGACGAGTTTTCGTTTGTATCCGTTACTAAAGGTGCTTTTTTATGAAAATTCAAGATGGCCGCCCTTTGCCAAGGTCAAAGGTCAACAAAACTTCTTTGGTAGTTGTAGAATCGTGTTTGTGGCATGTGTGTGCAATTTCGTGAAAATCGCTTAAACAAAAGTATCGTTTTCCCATATTGTCAAAAAACACGAAAATCGCCATTTCTCTGAGTTCGCCACAAAATGGCCGCCAAGCCGTAAGTCGTGTGGCCATCCCATAATGATTTCATAACTTCTTTGGGATATCTCCAACACGCGTGTTTTGGTTTTGTAACTGTATTTCAAAATTTTTTTTTTTGGCCCCATAAGCGATTTTCGGCCCATTCATTTTTTTCACGGGAACGCTTGCCGTGATGTCATCGACCTCGGGGGGGTGACGTTCTTTTTGCCGAAAATTCATGTTCAATTTATCCTAGGTGTGTGCCAATTTTGGTGAGTTTTCGGGTATGTGGCGGGGGTCAAATTTGAGCTCAAAGTGGAAGAAAGAAAGTAGAAGAAAAATAATAATAAAGCGGCAAGCGGCGTTGTATGGCCCGCAGACGCAACCCGCCTCCACGCCCAACTCTACGCACCACCGCTGACCTCACCGCCCTCACAGCCCGCAAATTAAAAGCTAGTCAAGGCTGGATTTGCTAATTATGCTAACAATGCTAACAATGCTAGTGTGGCTAAAAGTGCTAGCATTGCGATCAGCATCATCAACTAACTCAGAAAAACACATTATTTAAAATGCTAATTATGCTAACTATGCTAGCTACGCTAATGTGGCTTAAAGTGCTAGCATTGCGATCAGCATCATCAATGGACTCATACAAATACATTACCTAAAATGCTAATTATGCTAACTATGCTAGTTATGCTAATGTGGCTAAAAGTGCTAGCATAGCGATCAGCATCATCAACTGACTCAGAAAAACACATTACCTAAAATGCTAATTATGCTAACTATGCTAGTTATGCTAACATAGCTAAAAGTGCTAGCATAGCGATCAGCGTCATCAACTGACTCACAAAAACATATTACCTAAAATGCTAATTATGCTAACAATGCTAGCTATGCTAATGTGGCTAAAAGTGCTAGCATAGCGATCAGCATCATTAACTGACTCAGAAAAACACATTACCTAAAATGCTAAATATGCTAACTATGCTAGTTATGCTAACATAGCTAAAAGTGCTAGCATAGCGATCAGCATCATCAACTGACTCTGAAAAACACATTACCTAAAATGCTAATTATGCTAACTATGCTAGCTATGCTAACATAGCTAAAAGTGCTAGCATAGCGATCCGCATCATCAACTGACTCAGAAAATCACATTCCTCCATTGGTAAGAGTTATATGTCATAAGTTGCTAAAAAACCCACTTTTTCCAAAATGGCGGCTTTTCTGTTGATTTTATCTCCATAGCAACCATTTTATGTTTTGGTCCCCTCGGGAGGACGAACAGATTGACGTCAGTTTCGGACAAATCGGTAAAAGTAAACTTTTTGTCGTCCTTAGCAACAGTGGTTTTATGCTAACCACGCCCACATTCCTTATATGTCCATATCCAGTGTTTTTCAATGTATTCAGTTTCAGGCATGAATGCATGCATTCAATTTTCACTGTATTGTATTGAAATGCATGGGAGTTATAACACTGCGCCACTTTGCTAGCTCGCCATGCGCACGCCGTTCAAAATTTACAACTTCTAATTCCAACATTTTTTCAACAGTAGCTTGCCATTGATGGCCAAAAAGTTTCGCAACGATCGATAAAAATTCCAACGACAAGTTTACGTTTGAATCCAATGGCAAAGGAGTTTTTATAGAAAATTCAAGATGGCCGCCTTTTCCCGAGGTCAAAAGTCGACGAAACTCCAGAGGTAATTGTAGACTTATGGTATGGACATGCGAGTCAAATTTCGTGAAAATCGCTCGAAAAAAAGTTCATTTTTCCATATTGTGTAAAAACGCGAAAAACGCAAAATGGCAGATTTTGGCACAAAATGGCCGCCAAACCGTAGGTCGTGTCGCCATCACGTAATGATTTTAAAACTTTGTTTGGATATACCCGACAAAGTTATCTGGCTTTCGCTAGCTGATTCTTAAAAAAAAAATCCGAAATTTTTTTTTTTTAGCCGAGTCAGCACTTTTTTTTGCGATAGTTTTTTGCTTACCACGGCCACATTCCTTTATCGATTTTGTCGTATGTGACATCGTTTTGTTCAGTGTGGGCCAGGGTATCGCATATTTCAGTTTCAGGCTATTCCGATAAAATATGTGCGAGCTAGCTAAAATGGCGACGGTTGCGAATTCGCCACGCGCACGCGTTTCAAATTCTACAACTTCTAATTCCAACATTTTGTCCACAGTAGCTTGCCATTGATGCCCGAGAAGTTTCAAAAAGATCGATAAAAATCCCTAGGACGAGTTTTCGTTTGTATCCGTTACTAAAGGTGCTTTTTTTTGAAAATTCAAGATGGCCGCCCCTTGCCAAGGTCAAAGGTCAACAAAACTTCTTTGGTAGTTGTAAAATCGTGTTTGTGGCATGTGTATGCAATTTCGTGAAAATCGCTTAAACAAAAGTGTCGTTTTCCCATATTGTCAAAAAACACGAAAATCGCCATTTCATAGAGTTCGTCACAAAATGGCCGCCAAGCCGTAGGTCGTGTGGCCATCCCATAATGATTTCATAACTTCTTTGGGATATCTCCAACACGCGTGTTTTGGTTTCATAACTGTATTTCGAAATATTTTTTTTTGGCCCCATAAGCGATTTTCGGCCCATTCATTTTTTTTACGGGAACGCTCGCTGTGATGTCATCGACTTCGGGGGGGTGGCGTTTTCTTTGCCGAAAATTCATTTTCAATTTATCCTAGGTGTGTGCCAATTTTGGTGAGTTTTCGGGTATGTAGCGGGGGTCAAATTTGCGATCTACGGATCCGTTAGAAACGGGAATAATAATAATAAAGCCGCAAGCGGCGTTGTATGGCCCGCAGGCGCTACCCGCCTTCCACGCCTTCCACGCCCAACTCTACGCACCACCGCCTTCACCGCCCTCACTGCCCACTTTTGATGAAGGCTAGTCAAAACTGCATATGCTAATTATGCTAACTATGCTAGCTATGCTAATGTGACTAAAAGTGCTAGCATAGCGATCAGCATCATCAACTGACTCAGAAAAACACATTACCTAAAATGCTACTTATGCTAACTATGCTAGCTATGCTAATGTGGCTAATAGTGCTAGCATAGCGATCAGCATCATCAACTGACTCAGAAAAACACATTACCCAAAATGCTAGTTATGCTAACTATGCTAGCTATGTTAATGTGGCTAAAAGTGCTAGCATAGCGATCAGCATCATTAACTGACTCAGAAAAACAGATTACCTAAAATGCTAATTATGCTAACTATGCTAGCTATGCTAATGTGGCTAAAAGTGCTAGCATAGCGATCAGCATCATTAACTGACTCAGAAAAACACATTACCTAAAATGCTAATTATGCTAACTATGCTAGCTATGCTAATGTGGCTAAAAGTGCTAGCATAGCGATCAGCATCATCAACTGACTCAGAAAAACACTTTACTAAAAATGCTAATTATGCTAACTATGCTAGCTATGCTAATGTGGCTAAAAGTGCTAGCATAGCGATCAGCATCATCAACTGACTCAGAAAAACACATTACCTAAAATGCTAATTATGCTAACTATGCTAGCTATGTTAATGTGGCTAAAAGTGCTACCATAGCGATCGGCATCATCAACTGACTCAGAAAAACACATTCCTCCATTGGTGAGAGCTATATGCCATAAGTTGATAAAAAAGCCACTTTTTCCAAAATGGCGGCTTTTTTGTTTATTTTATCTCCATAGCAACCATTTTATGTGTTGGTCCCCTTGAGAAGACGAACAGATTGACGTCAGTTTCGGACAAATCGGTAAAAGTAAACTTTTTGTCGTACTTAGCAACAGTGGTTTTATGCTAACCACGCCCACATTCCTTATATGTCCATTTCCAGTTTTTTTCAATGTATTCAGTTTCAGGCATGAATGCATGCATTCAATTTTCACTGTATTGTATTGAAATGCATGGGAGTTATAACAGTGCGCCACTTTGCTAGCTTGCCACGCGCACGCCGTTCAAAATCTACAACTTCTAGTTCCAACATTTTTTCCACAGTAGCTTGCCATTGATGCCCAAAAGGTTTCGTGACGATCGATGAAAATTCCAACGACAAGTTTACGTTTGAATCCAGTGGTAAAGGTGTTTTTTATAGAAAATTCAAGATGGCCGCCTTTTTCCGAGGTCAAAGGTCGACGAAACTCCAGAGGTAATTGTAGACTTACGCTAGGGATATGCGAGTCAAATTTCGTGAAAATCGCTCAAAAAAAGTTCCTTTTTCCATATTGTGTAAAAACGCGAAAAACTCAAAATGGCCGATTTTGGCACAAAATGGCCGCCAAACCGTAGGTCGTGTCGCCATCACGTAATGATTTCAAAACTTTGTTTGGATATACCCGACAAAGTTATCTGGGTTTCGCTAGCCGATTCATAAAAAAAAATTCCCAAATTTTTTTTTTTAGCCGAGTCAGCACTTTTTTTTGCGATCGTTTTTTGTTTACCACGGCCACATTCCTTTATCGATTTTGTCGTATCTGACATCGTTTTGTTCAGTGTGGGCCAGGGAATCGTATATTTCATTTTCACGACATTCCGATAAAATATGTGCATGCTAGCTAAAATGGCGACGGTTGCGAATTCGCCACGCGCACGCGTTTCAAAATCTACAACTTCTAATTCCAACATTTTGTCCACAATTGATTGCCATTGATGCCCAAGAAGTTTCAAAAAGATCGATGAAAATTCCTAGGACGAGTTTTCGTTTGAATACCTTACTAAAGGTGCTTTTTTTTGAAAATTCAAGATGGCCGCCCCTTCCCAAGGTCAAAGGTCAACAAAACTTCTTTGGTTATTGTAGAATCGTGTTTGTGGCATGTAAATCCGATTTCGTGAAAATCGCTTGAACAAAAGTGTTGTTTTCCCATATTGTCAAAAAACACGAAAATCGCCACTTCTCTGAATTCGCCACAAAATGGCCGCCAAGCCGTAGGCCGTTTGGCCATCCCATAATGATTTCATAACTTCTTTGGGATATTTCCAACACGCGTGTTTTTGTTTCGTAGCTGTATTTCGAAATATTTTTTTTTGGCCCCATAAGCGATTTTCGGCCCATTCATTTTTTTGACGGGAACGCTCGCCGTGATGTCATCATCGTGGGGGGGGTGATGTTCTCTTTGCCGAAAATTCATTTTCAATTTATCCTAGGTGTGTGCCAATTTTGGTGAGTTTTCGGGTATGTGGCGGGGGTCAAATTTGCGATCTACGGATCCGTTAGAAACGGGAAGAATAATAATAATAATAATAATTAAAGCCGCAAGCGGCGTTGTATGGCCCGCAGACGCAACCCGCCTTCCACGCCCAACTCTACGCATTACCGCGGCCCTCTCCGCCCTCACCGCCCACAAATTAAAAGCTAATCAAAGCTGGATTTGCTCATAATGCTAACTATGCTAACTATGCTAATTTGACTAAAAGTCCTAGCATAGCGATCAGCATAATCAACTCTCTCAGAAAAACACATTTCCTAAAATGCTAATTATGCTAACTATGCTAGCTATGCTAATGTGCCTAAATGAGCTAGCATTGCGATTAACATCATCAACTGACTCAAAAAAACACATTTCCTAAAATGCTAATTATGCTAACTATGCTAGCTATGCTAATGTGGCTAAAAGTGCTAGCATAGCGATCAGCATCATCAACTGACTCAGAAAAACACATTACCTAAAATGCTAATTATGCTAACTATGCTAACTATGCAAATGTGGCTAAAAGTGCTAGCATAGCAATCAGCATCTTCAACTGACTTAGAAAAACACATTACCTAAAATGCTAATTATGCTAACTATGCTAGCTATGCTAACATAGCTAAAAGTGCTAGCATAGCGATCAGCATCATCAACTGACTCAAAAAAACACATTACCTAAAATGCTAATTATGCTAACTATGCTAGCTATGCTAATGTGGCTAAAATTGCTAGCATAGCGATCAGCATCATCAACTGACTGAGAAAAACACATTCCTCCATTGGTGAGAGTTATATGTCATAAGTTGCTAAAAAGCCCACTTTTTCCAAAATGGCGGCTTTTCTGTTGATTTTATCTCCATAGCAACCATTTTATGTTTTGGTCCCCTCGGGAGGACGAACAGATTGACGTCAGTTTCGGACAAATCGGTAAAAGTAAACTTTTTGTCGTCCTTAGCAACAGTGATTTATGCTAACCACGCCCACATTCCTTATATGTCCATATCCAGTGTTTTTCAATGTATTCAGTTTCAGGCATTAATGCATGCATTCAATTTTCACTGTATTGTATTGAAATGCATGGGAGTTATAACAGTGCGCCACTTTTCTAGCTTGCCACGCGCACGCCGTTCAAAATCTACAACTTCTAATTCCAACATTTTTTACACAGTAGCTTGCCATTGATGCCCAAAAAGTTTTGAGACGATCGAAGAAAATTCCAACGACAAGTTTACGTTTGAATCTGGTGGTTAAGGTGTTTTTTATAGAAAATTCAAGATGGCCGCCTTTTCCCGAGGTCAAAAGTCGACGAAACTCCAAAGGTGATTGTAGACTTACGCTAGGGACATGCGAGTCAAATTTCGTGAAAATCGCTCGAAAAAAAGTTCATTTTTCCATATCGTGTAAAAACGCGAAAAACGCAAAATGGCAGATTTTGGCACAAAATGGCCGCCAAACCGTAGGTCGTGTGGCCATCACGTAATGATTTCAAAACTTTCTTTGGATATACCCGACAAAGTTATCTGGGTTTCGTTAGCCGATTCTTAAAAATAAAATCCGAAAAATTTTTTTTTTGCCGAGTCAGCACTTTTTTTTGCTACCGTTTTTTGTTTACCACGGCCACATTCCTTTATCGATTTTGTCGTATGTGACATCGTTTTGTTCAGTGTGGGCCAGGGTATCGCATATTTCAGTTTCAGGCTATTCCGATAAAATATGTGCGAGCTAGCTAAAATGGCGACGGTTGCGAATTCGCCACGCGCACGCGTTTCAAATTCTACAACTTCTAATTCCAACATTTTGTCCACAGTAGCTTGCCATTGATGCCTGAGAAGTTTCAAAAAGATCGATAAAATTCCCTAGGACGAGTTTTCGTTTGTATACGTTACTAAAGGTGCTTTTTTATGAAAATTCAAGATGGCCGCCCATTCCCAAGGTCAAAGGTCAACAAAACTTCTTTGGTAGTTGTAGAATCGTGTTTGTGGCATGTGTATGAAATTTCGTGAAAATCGCTTTAACAAAAGTGTAGTTTTCCCATATTGTCAAAAAACACGAAAATCGCCATTTCTCTGAGTTCGCCACAAAAAGACCGCCAAGCCGTAGGTCGTGTGGGCATCCCATAATGATTTCATAACTTCTTTGGGATATCTCCAACACGCGTGTTTTGGTTTCGTAACTGTATTTCAAAATATTTTTTTTTGGCCCCATAAGCGATTTTCGGCCCATTCATTTTTTTTACGGGATCGCTCGCCGTGATGTCATCGACTTCGGGGGGGTGGCGTTCTCTTTGCCAAAAATTCATTTTCAATTTATCCCAGGTGTGTGCCAATTTTGGTGAGTTTTCGGGTATGTGGCGGGGGTCAAAATTAAGCTCAAAGACGCCGTTATAGGACAAGAAGAATAATTAAAGCCGCAAGCGGCGTTGTATGGCCCGCAGACGCAACCCGCCTTCCACGCCCAACTCTACGCACTACCGCGGCCCTCTCCGCCCTCACCGCCCACAAATTAAAAGCTAATCAAGGCTGGATTTGCTCATAATGCTAACTATGCTAACTATGCTAATGTGACTAAAAGTCCTAGCATAGCGATCAGCATAATCAACTCTCTCAGAAAAACACATTTCCTCAAATGCTAATTATGCTAACTATGCTAGCTATGCTAATGTGCCTAAATGAGCTAGCATTGCGATGAGCATCATCAACTGACTCAAAAAAACACATTTCCTAAAATGCTAATTATGCTAACTATGCTAGCTATGCTAATGTGGCTAAAAGTGCTAGCATAGCGATCAGCATCATCAACTGACTCAGAAAAACACATTACCTAAAATGCTAATTATGCTAACTATGCTAACTATGCTAATGTGGCTAAAAGTGCTAGCATAGCAATCAGCATCTTCAACTGACTCAGAAAAACACATTACCTAAAATGCTAATTATGCTAACTATGCTAGCTATGCTAACATAGCTAAAAGTGCTAGCATAGCGATCAGCATCATCAACTGACTCAAAAAAACACAATACCTGAAATGCTAATTATGCTAACTATGCTAGCTATGCTAATGTGGCTAAAATTGCTAGCATAGCGATCAGCATCATCAACTGACTCAGAAAAACACATTCCTCCATTGGTGAGAGTTATATGTCATAAGTTGCTAAAAAGCCCACTTTTTCCAAAATGGCGGCTTTTCTGTTGATTTTATCTCCATAGCAACCATTTTATGTTTTGGTCCCCTCGGGAGGACGAACAGATTGACGTCAGTTTCGGACAAATCGGTAAAAGTAAACTTTTTGTCGTCCTTAGCAACAGTGGTTTTATGCTAACCACGCCCACATTCCTTATATGTCCATATCCAGTGTTTTTCAATGTATTCAGTTTCAGGCATTAATGCATGCATTCAATTTTCACTGTATTGTATTGAAATGCATGGGAGT
This sequence comes from Oryzias latipes, assembly GCF_053564925.1. NCBI lineage: Eukaryota > Metazoa > Chordata > Actinopteri > Beloniformes > Adrianichthyidae > Oryzias > Oryzias latipes. The sequence continues at coordinate 13,597,020 of NC_136259.1, forward strand.
TATAACAGTGCGCCACTTTGCTAGCTTGCCACGCGCACGCCGTTCAAAATCTACAACTTCTAATTCCAACATTTTTTCCACAGTAGCTTGCCATTGATGCCCAAAAAGTTTCGAGACGATTGATGAAAATTCCAACGACAAGTTTACGTTTGAATCCGGTGGTAAAGGTGTTTTTTATAGAAAATTCAGGATGGCCGCCTTTTCCCGAGGTCAAAGGTCGACGAAACTCCAAAGGTGATTGTAGACTTACGCTAGGGACATGCGAGTCAAATTTCGTGAAAATCGCTCGAAAAAAAGTTCATTTTTCCATATCGTGTAAAAACGCGAAAAACTCAAAATGGCAGATTTTGGCACAAAATGGCCGCCAAACCGTAGGTCGTGTGGCCATCACGTAATGATTTCAAAACTTTCTTTGGATATACCCGACAAAGTTATCTGGGTTTCGTTAGCCGATTCTTAAAAATAAAATCCGAAAAATTTTTTTTTTGCCGAGTCAGCACTTTTTTTTGCGACGGTTTTTTGTTTACCACGGCCACATTCCTTTATCGATTTTGTCGTATGTGACATCGTTTTGTTCAGTGTGGGCCAGGGTATCGCATATTTCAGTTTCAGGCTATTCCGATAAAATATGTGCGAGCTAGCTAAAATGGCGACGGTTGCGAATTCGCCACGCGCACGCGTTTCAAATTCTACAACTTCTAATTCCAACATTTTGTCCACAGTAGCTTGCCATTGATGCCTGAGAAGTTTCAAAAAGATCGATAAAAATCCCTAGGACGAGTTTTCGTTTGTATACGTTACTAAAGGTGCTTTTTTATGAAAATTCAAGATGGCCGCCCCTTCCCAAGGTCAAAAGTCAACAAAACTTCTTTGGTAGTTGTAGAATCGTGTTTGTGGCATGTGTATGAAATTTCGTGAAAATCGCTTTAACAAAAGTGTAGTTTTCCCATATTGTCAAAAAACACGAAAATCGCCATTTCTCTGAGTTCGCCACAAAAAGACCGCCAAGCCGTAGGTCGTGTGGGCATCCCATAATGATTTCATAACTTCTTTGGGATATCTCCAACACGCGTGTTTTGGTTTCGTAACTGTATTTCAAAATATTTTTTTTTGGCCCCATAAGCGATTTTCGGCCCATTCATTTTTTTTACGGGATCGCTCGCCGTGATGTCATCGACTTCGGGGGGGTGGCGTTCTCTTTGCCAAAAATTCATTTTCAATTTATCCCAGGTGTGTGCCAATTTTGGTGAGTTTTCGGGTATGTGGCGGGGGTCAAAATTAAGCTCAAAGACGCCGTTATAGGACAAGAAGAATAATAATAATTAAAGCCGCAAGCGGCGTTGTATGGCCCGCAGACGCAACCCGCCTTCCACGCCCAACTCTACGCACTACCGCGGCCCTCTCCGCCCTCACCGCCCACAAATTAAAAGCTAATCAAGGCTGGATTTGCTCATAATGCTAACTATGCTAACTATGCTAATGTGACTAAAAGTCCTAGCATAGCGATCAGCATAATCAACTCTCTCAGAAAAACACATTTCCTAAAATGCTAATTATGCTAACTATGCTAGCTATGCTAATGTGCCTAAATGAGCTAGCATTGCGATTAGCATCATCAACTGACTCAAAAAAACACATTTCCTAAAATGCTAATTATGCTAACTATGCTAGCTATGCTAATGTGGCTAAAAGTGCTAGCATAGCGATCAGCATCATCAACTGACTCAGAAAAACACATTACCTAAAATGCTAATTATGCTAACTATGCTAACTATGCTAATGTGGCTAAAAGTGCTAGCATAGCAATCAGCATCTTCAACTGACTCAGAAAAACACATTACCTAAAATGCTAATTATGCTAACTATGATAGCTATGCTAACATAGCTAAAAGTGCTAACATAGCGATCAGCATCATCAACTGACTCAAAAAAACACATTTCCTAAAATGCTAATTATGCTAACTATGCTAGCTATGCTAATGTGGCTAAAATTGCTAGCATAGCGATCAGCATCATCAACTGACTCAGAAAAACACATTCCTCCATTGGTGAGAGTTATATGTCATAAGTTGCTAAAAAGCCCACTTTTTCCAAAATGGCGGCTTTTCTGTTGATTTTATCTCCATAGCAACCATTTTATGTTTTGGTCCCCTCGGGAGGATGAACAGATTGACGTCAGTTTCGGACAAATCGGTAAAAGTAAACTTTTTGTCGTCCTTAGCAACAGTGGTTTTATGCTAACCACGCCCACATTCCTTATATGTCCATATCCAGTGTTTTTCAATGTATTCAGTTTCAGGCATTAATGCATGCATTAAATTTTCACTGTATTGTATTGAAATGCATGGGAGTTATAACAGTGCGCCACTTTGCTAGCTTGCCACGCGCACGCCGTTCAAAATCTACAACTTCTAATTCCAACATTTTTTCCACAGTAGCTTGCCATTGATGCCCAAAAAGTTTTGAGACGATCGAAGAAAATTCCAACGACAAGTTTACGGTTGAATCTGGTGGTTAAGGTGTTTTTTTATAGAAAATTCAAGATGGCCGCCTTTTCCCGAGGTCAAAGGTCGACGAAACTCCAAAGGTGATTGTAGACTTACGCTAGGGACATGCGAGTCAAATTTCGTGAAAATCGCTCGAAAAAAAGTTCAATTTTCCATATCGTGTAAAAACGCGAAAAACTCAAAATGGCAGATTTTGGCACAAAATGGCCGCCAAACCGTAGGTCGTGTGGCCATCACGTAATGATTTCAAAACTTTCTTTGGATATACCCGACAAAGTTATCTGGGTTTCGTTAGCCGATTCTTAAAAATAAAATCCGAAAAAAATTTTTTTTTCCGAGTCAGCACTTTTTTTTGCGATCGTTTTTTGTTTACCACGGCCACATTCCTTTATCGATTTTGTCGTATGTGACATCGTTTTGTTCAGTGTGGGCCAGGGTATCGCATATTTCAGTTTCAGGCTATTCCGATAAAATATGTGCGAGCTAGCTAAAATGGCGACGGTTGCGAATTCGCCACGCGCACGCGTTTCAAATTCTACAACTTCTAATTCCAACATTTTGTCCACAGTAGCTTGCCATTGATGCCTGAGAAGTTTCAAAAAGATCGATAAAAATCCCTAGGACGAGTTTTCGTTTGTATACGTTACTAAAGGTGCTTTTTTATGAAAATTCAAGATGGCCGCCCCTTCCCAAGGTCAAAGGTCAACGAAACTTCTTTGGTTATTGTAGAATCAGGGTCTTGGCATGTGTGTGCAATTTCGTGACAATCGCATAAACAAAAGTGTCGTTTTCCCATATTGTCAAAAAACACGAAAATCGCCATTTCTCTGAGTTCGCCACAAAATGGCCGCCAAGCTGTAGGTCGTGTGGCCATCCCATAATGATTTCAAATCTTCTTTGGGATATCTCCAACACGCGTGTTTTGGGTTCGTAACTGTATTCCGAAATATTTTTTTTTGGCCCCATAAGCGATTTTCGGCCCATTCATTTTTTTTACGAGAACGCTCGCCGTGATGTCATCGTCGTGGGGGGGTTGACGTTTTCTTTGCCGAAAATTCATTTTCAATTTATCCCAGATGTGTGCCAATTTTGGTGAGTTTTCGGGTATGTGGCGGGGGTCAAATTTGAGCTCAAAGACGCCGTTAGAAACGAGAAGAATAATTAAAGCCGCAAGCGGCGTTGTATGGCCCGCAGACGCAACCCGCCTTCCACGCCCAACTCTACGCACTACCGCGGCCCTCTCCGCCCTCACCGCCCACAAATTAAAATCTAATCAAGGCTGGATTTGCTCATAATGCTAACTATGCTAACTATGCTAATGTGACTAAAAGTCCTAGCATAGCGATCAGCATAATCAACTCTCTCAGAAAAACACATTTCCTCAAATGCTAATTATGCTAACTATGCTAGCTATGCTAATGTGCCTAAATGAGCTAGCATTGCGATTAACATCATCAACTGACTCAAAAAAACACATTTCCTAAAATGCTAATTATGCTAACTATGCTAGCTATGCTAATGTGGCTAAAAGTGCTAGCATAGCGATCAGCATCATCAACTGACTCAGAAAAACACATTACCTAAAATGCTAATTATGCTAATTATGCTAACTATGCAAATGTGGCTAAAAGTGCTAGCATAGCAATCAGCATCTTCAACTGACTCAGAAAAACACATTACCTAAAATGCTAATTATGCTAACTATGCTAGCTATGCTAACATAGCTAAAAGTGCTAGCATAGCGATCAGCATCATCAACTGACTCAAAAAAACACATATCCTAAAATGCTAATTATGTTAACTATGCTAGCTATGCTAATGTGGCTAAAATTGCTAGCATAGCGATCAGCATCATCAACTGACTCAGAAAAACACATTCCTCCATTGGTGAGAGTTATATGTCATAAGTTGCTAAAAAGCCCACTTTTTCCAAAATGGCGGCTTTTCTGTTGATTTTATCTCCATAGCAACCATTTTATGTTTTGGTCCCCTCGGGAGGACGAACAGATTGACGTCAGTTTCGGACAAATCGGTAAAAGTAAACTTTTTGTCGTCCTTAGCAACAGTGGTTTTATGCTAACCACGCCCACATTCCTTATATGTCCATATCCAGTGTTTTTCAATGTATTCAGTTTCAGGCATTAATGCATGCATTCAATTTTCACTGTATTGTATTGAAATGCATGGGAGTTATAACAGTGCGCCACTTTGCTAGCTTGCCACGCGCACGCCGTTCAAAATCTACAACTTCTAATTCCAACATTTTTTACACAGTAGCTTGCCATTGATGCCCAAAAAGTTTCGAGACGATTGATGAAAATTCCAACGACAAGTTTACGTTTGAATCCGGTGGTAAAGGTGTTTTTTATAGAAAATTCAAGTTGGCCGCCTTTTCCCGAGGTCAAAGGTCGACGAAACTCCAAAGGTGATTGTAGACTTACGCTAGGGACATGCGAGTCAAATTTCGTGAAAATCGCTCGAAAAAAAGTTCATTTTTCCATATCGTGTAAAAACGCGAAAAACTCAAAATGGCAGATTTTGGCACAAAATGGCCGCCAAACCGTAGGTCGTGTGGCCATCACGTAATGATTTCAAAACTTTCTTTGGATATACCCGACAAAGTTATCTGGGTTTCGTTAGCCGATTCTTAAAAATAAAATCCGAAAAAAATTTTTTTTGCCGAGTCAGCACTTTTTTTTGCGACGGTTTTTTGTTTACCACGGCCACATTCCTTTATCGATTTTGTCGTATGTGACATCGTTTTGTTCAGTGTGGGCCAGGGTATCGCATATTTCCGTTTCAGGCTATTCCGATAAAATATGTGCGAGCTAGCTAAAATGGCGACGGTTGCGAATTCGCCACGCGCACGCGTTTCAAATTCTACAACTTCTAATTCCAACATTTTGTCCACAGTAGCTTGCCATTGATGCCTGAGAAGTTTCAAAAAGATCGATAAAAATCCCTAGGACGAGTTTTCGTTTGTATACGTTACTAAAGGTGCTTTTTTATGAAAATTCAAGATGGCCGCCCCTTCCCAAGGTCAAAAGTCAACAAAACTTCTTTGGTAGTTGTAGAATCGTGTTTGTGGCATGTGTATGAAATTTCGTGAAAATCGCTTTAACAAAAGTGTAGTTTTCCCATATCGTCAAAAAACACGAAAATCGCCATTTCTCTGAGTTCGCCACAAAATGGCCGCCAAGCCGTAGGTCGTGTGGGCATCCCATAATGATTTCATAACTTCTTTGGGATATCTCCAACACGCGTGTTTTGGTTTCGTAACTGTATTTCAAAATTTTTTTTTTTGGCCCCATAAGCGATTTTCGGCCCATTCATTTTTTTTACGGGATCGCTCGCCGTGATGTCATCGACTTCGGGGGGGTGGCGTTCTCTTTGCCAAAAATTCATTTTCAATTTATCCCAGGTGTGTGCCAATTTTGGTGAGTTTTCGGGTATGTGGCGGGGGTCAAAATTAAGCTCAAAGACGCCGTTATAGGACAAGAAGAATAATAATAATTAAAGCCGCAAGCGGCGTTGTATGGCCTGCAGACGCAACCCGCCTTCCACACCCAACTCTACGCACCACCGCCCTCACCGCCCTCACCGCCCTCACCGCCCTCACCGCCCACTTTTGATGAAGGCTAGTCAAAACTGCATATGCTAATTATGCTAACTATGCTAGCTATGCTAATGTGGCTAAAAGTGCTAGCATAGCGATCAGCATCATCAACTGACTCAGAAAAACACATTACTCAAAATGCTAATTATGCTAACTATGTTAGCTATGCTAATGTGGCTAAAATTGCTAGCATAGCGATCAGCATCATCAACTGACTCAGAAAAACACATTACCTAAAATGCTAATTATGCTAACTATGCTAGCTATGCTAATGTGGCTAAAAGTGCTAGCATAGCGATCAGCATCATTAACTGACTCAGAAAAACACATTACCTAAAATGCTAATTATGGTAACTATGCTAGTTATGCTAACATAGCTAAAAGTGCTAGCATAGCGATCAGCATCATCAACTGACTCAGAAAAACACATTCCTCCATTGGTGAGAGCTATATGTCATAAGTTAGTAAAAAACCCACTTTTTCCAAAATGGCGGCTTTTTTGTTTATCTTATCTCCATAGCAACCATTTTATGTTTTGGTCCCCTTGAGAAGACGAACAGATTGACGTCAGTTTCGGACAAATCGGTAAAAGTAAAGTTTTTGTCGTCCTTAGCAACAGTGGTTTTATGTTAACCACGCCCACTCTCCTTATATGTCCATATCCAGTGTTTTTCAATGTATTCAGTTTCAGGCATGAATGCATGCATTCAATTTTCACTGTATTGTATTGTAAGACATGGGAGTTATAACAGTGCGCCAATTTGCTAGCTTGCCACGCGCACGCCGTTAAAAATCTACAACTTCTAATTCCAACATTTTTTCCACAGTAGCTTGCCATTGATGCCCAAAAAGTTTCGAGACGATCGATAAAAATTCCAAAGACAAGTTTAAGTTTGAATCCAATGGCAAAGGTGTTTTTTATAGAAAATTCAAGATGGCCGCCTTTTTCCGAGGTCAAAGGTCGACGAAACTCCAGAGGTAATTGTAGACTTATGCTATGGACATGCGCGTCAAATTTCGTGAAAAACGCTCAAAAAAAAGTTCCTTTTTCCATATTGTGTAAAAACGCGAAAATCTCAAAATGGCCGATTTTGGCACAAAATGGCCGCCAAACCGTAGGTCGTGTCGCCATCACGTAATGATTTCAAAACTTTGTTTGGATATACCCGACAAAGTTATCTGGGTTTCGTTAGCCGATTCTTAAAAAAAAAAATCCGAAATTTTTTTTTTTAGCCGAGTCAGCACTTTTTTTTGCGATCGTTTTTTGACTACCACGGCCACATTCCTTTATCGATTTTGTCGTATGTGACATCATTTTGTTCAGTGTGGGCCAGGGAATCGCATATTTCAGTTTCAGGCTATTCCGATATAATATGTGCGAGCTAGCTAAAATGGCGCCGGTTGCGAATTCGCCACGCGCACGCGTTTCAAATTCTACAACTTCTAATTCCAACATTTTGTCCACAGTAGCTTGCCATTGATGCCCGAGAAGTTTCAAAAAGATCGATAAAAATCCCTAGGACGAGTTTTCGTTTGTATCTGTTACTAAAGGTGCTTTTTTTTTTAAATTCAAGATGGCCGCCCCTTGCCAAGGTCAAAGGTCAACGAAACTTCTTTGGCAGTTGTAGAATCGTGTTTTTGGCATGTGTATGCAATTTCGTGAAAATCGCTTAAACAAAAGTCTCGTTTTCCCATATTGTCAAAAAACACGAAAATCGCCATTTCTCTGAGTTCGCCACAAAATGGCCGCCAAGCCGTAGGTCGTGTGGCCATCCCATAATGATTTCATAACTTCTTTGGGATATCTCCAACACGCGTGTTTTGGTTTCGTAACTGTATTTCAAAATATTTTTTTTTGGCCCCATAAGCGATTTTCGGCCCATTCATTTTTTTAACGGGATCGCTCGCCGTGATGTCATCGACTTCGGGGGGGTGGCGTTCTCTTTGCCGAAAATTCATTTTCAATTTATCCCAGGTGTGTGCCAATTTTGGTGAGTTTTCGGGTATGTGGCGGGGGTCAAATTTTCGCTCAAAGTGGAAGAAAGAAAGAAGAAGAATAAAAATAAAAATAATTAAAGCCGCAAGCGGCGTTGTATGGCCCGCAGACGCAACCCGCCTTCCACGCCCAATTCTACGCACCACCGCCCTCACCGCCCTCACCGCCCTCACCGCCCACTTTTGATGAAAGGTAGTCAAAACTGCATATGCTAATTATGCTAACTATGCTAGCTATGCTAATGTGGCTAAATGAGCTAGCATTGCGATCAGCATCAACTGACTCAGAAAAACACATTACCTAAAATGCTACTTATGCTAACTATGCTAGCTATGCTAATGTGGCTAATAGTGCTAGCATAGCGATCAGCATCATCAACTGACTCAGAAAAACACATTACCTAAAATGCTAATTATGCTAATTATGCTAACTATGCTAATGTGGCTAAAAGTGCTAGCATAGCGATCAGCATCATCAACTGACTCAGAAAAACACATTACCTAAAATGCTAATTATGCTAACTATGCTAGCTATGCTAATGTGGCTAAAAGTGCTAGCATAGCGATCAGCATCATCAACTTACTCAGAAAAACACATTACCTAAAATGCTAATTATGCTAACTATGCTAGCTATGCTAATGTGGCTAAAAGTGCTAGCATAGCGATCAGCATTATCAACTGACTCAGAAAAACACATTCCTCCATTGGTGAGAGCTATGTCATAATTTGATAAAAAAAACACTTTTTCCAAAATGGCGGCTTTTCTGTTGATTTTATCTCCATAGCAAGCATTTTGTGTTTTGGTCCCCTCGAGAGGACGAACAGATTGACGTCAGTTTCGGACAAATCGGTAAAAGTAAAATTTTTGTTGTCTTTAGCAACAGTGGTTTCATGGTAACCACGCCCACATTCCTTATATGTCCATATCCAGTGTTTTTCAATGTATTCAGTTTCAGGCATTAATGCATGCATTCAATTTTCACTGTATTGTATTGAAATGCATGGGAGTTATAACAGTGCGCCACTTTGCTAGCTTGCCACGCGCACGCCGTTCAAAATCTACAACTTCTAATTCCAACATTTTCTCCACAGTAGCTTGCCATTGATGCCCAAAAAGTTTCGAGACGATCGATAAAAATTCCAACGACAAGTTTACGTTTGAATCCAATGGCAAAGGTGTTTTTTATAGAAAATTCAAGATGGCCGCCTTTTCCCGAGGTCAAAGGTCGACGAAACTCCAGAGGTAATTGTAGACTTATGCTACGGACATGCGAGTCAAATTTCGTGAAAATCACTCAAAAAAAAGTTCCTTTTTCCATATTGTGTAAAAACGCGAAAATCTCAAAATGGCAGATTTTGGCACAAAATGTCCGCCAAACCGTAGGTCGTGTCGCCATCACGTAATGATTTCAAAACTTTGTTTGGATATACCCGACAAAGTTATCTGGGTTTCGTTAGCCAATTCTTAAAAAAAAAATCAGAATTTTTTTTTTTTAGCCGAGTCAGCACTTTTTTTTGCGATCGTTTTTTGATTACCACGGCCACATTCCTTTATCGATTTTGTCGTATGTGACATCATTTTGTTCAGTGTGGGCCAGGGAATCGCATATTTCAGTTTCAGGCTATTCCGATATAATATGAGCGAGCTAGCTAAAATGGCGACGGTTGCGAATTCGCCACGCGCACGCGTTTCAAATTCTACAACTTCTAATTCCAACATTTTGTCCACAGTAGCTTGCCATTGATGCCCGAGTAGTTTCAAAAAGATCGATAAAAATCCCTAGGACGAGTTTTCATTTGTATCCGTTACTAAAGGTGCTTTTTTATGAAAATTCAAGATGGCCGCCCCTTCCCAAGGTCAAAGGTCAACAAAACTTCTTTGGCAGTTGTTGAATCGTGTTAGTGGCACGTGTATGCAATTTCGTGAAAATCGCTTGAACAAAAGTGTTGTTTTCCCATATTGTGAAAAAACACGAAAATCGCCATTTCTCTGAGTTTGCCACAAAATGGCCGCCAAGCCGTAGGTCGTGTGGCCATCCCATAATGATTTCAAAACTTCTTTAGGATATCTCCAACACCCGTGTTTTGGTTTCGTAACTGTATCTTGAAAAAAAAAAAAATCGGCTCCATTTGAGATTTCGGCCCCATTCATTTTTTTTACGGTTTTGCCGACTGTGAGGTCATCGGGTTTGGGGGGGGGGCGTTCACTTCGCCGAAAATTCATTTTGAATTTATCCTAGGTGTGTGCCAATTTTGGTGAGTTTTCGAGTATGTGGCGGGGGTCAAATTTGAGCTCAAAGACGCAGTAAGAAAGAAGAAACGTAATAATAATAATAATAATTAAAGCCGCAAGCGGCGTTGTATGGCCCGCAGACGCAACCCGCCTTCCACGCCCAACTCTACGCACCACCGTCCTCACCGCCCACGTTGATAAAGGCTAGTCAAAATTGTTTAAAATGCTAATTATGCTAACTATGCTAGCTTTGCTAATGTGGCTAATAGTGCTAGCATAGCAATCAGCATCATCAACTGACTCAGAAAAACACATGCCTCCATTGGTGAGAGCAATATGTCATAAGTTGATAAAAAAAAAAAACACTTTTTCCAAAATGGCGGCTTTTCTGTTGATTTTATCTCCATAGCAACCATTTTATGTTTTGGTCCCCTCGGGAGGACGAACAGATTGACGTCAGTTTCGGACAAATCGGTAAAAGTAAAAACATTTTTGTCCTTAGCAACAGTGGTTTTATGCTAACCACGCCCACATTCCTTATATGTCCATATCCAGTGTTTTTCAATGTATTCTGTTTCAGGCATGACTGCATGCATTCAATTTTCACTGTATTGTATTGAAATGCATGGGAGTTATAACAGTGCGCCACTTTGCTAGCTTGCCACGCGCACGCCGTTTAAAATCTACAACTTCTAATTCCAACATTTTTTCCACAGTAGCTTGCCATTGATGCCCAAAAAGTTTCGAGATGATCGATGAAAATTCCAACGACAAGTTTACGTTTGAATCTGGTAGTAAAGGTGTTTTTTATAGAAAATTCAAGATGGCCGCCTTTTCCCGATGTCAAAGGTTGATGAAACTACAGAGGTGATTGTAGACTTACGCTAGGGACATGTGCGTCAAATTTCGTAAAAATCGCTCGAAAAAAAGTTCATTTTTCCATATTGTGTAAAAACGCGAAAAACTCAAAATGGCAGATTTTGGCACAAAATGGCCGCCAAACCGTAGGTCGTGTCGCCATCACGTAATGATTTCAAAACTTTCTTTGGATATACCCGACAAAGTTATCTGGGTTTCGTTAGCCGATTCTTAAAAATAAAATCCAAAAAAATTTTTTTTTGCCGAGTCAGCACTTTTTTTTGCGACCGTTTTTTGTTTACCACGGCCACATTCCTTTACCGATTTTGTCGTATGTGACATTGTTTTGTTCAGTGTGGGCCAGGGTATCGCATATTTCAGTTTCAGGCTATTCCGATAAAATATGTGCGAGCTAGCTAAAATAGCGACGGTTGCGAATTCGCCACGCGCACGCGTTTCAAATTCTACAACTTCTAATTCCAACATTTTGTCCACAGTAGCTTGCCATTGATGCCCGAGAAATTTCAAAAAGATCGATAAAAATCCCTAGGACGAGTTTTCGTTTGTATCCGTTACTAAAGGTGCTTTTTTTTGAAAATCCAAGATGGCCGCCCCTTGCCAAGGTCAAAGGTCAACAAAACTTCTTTGGTAGTTGTAGAATCGTGTTTGTGGCATGTGTGTCCGATTTCGTGAAAATCGCTTGAACAAAAGTGTTGTTTTCCCATATTGTGAAAAAACACGAAAATCGCCATTTCTCTGAGTTTGCCACAAAATGGCCGCCAAGCCAAAAGTCGTGTGGCCATCCCATAATAATTTCAGAACTTCTTTGGGATATCTCCAACACAAGTGTTTTGGTTTCGTAACTGTATTTCAAAATATTTTTTTTTGGCTCCTTAAGCGATTTTCGGCCCATTCATTTTTTTTACGGGAACGCTCGCCGTGATGTCATCGTTGTGGGGGAGGTGACGTTCTCTTTGCCGAAAATTCATTTTCAATTTATCCCAGGTGTGTGCCAATTTTGGTGAGTTTTCGGGTATGTGGCGGGGGTCAAATTTGAGCTCAAAGGCGCGATAAGAAAGCGGAATAATAATTAAAGCCGCAAGCGGCGTTGTATGGCCCGCAGACGCAACCCGCCTTCCACGCCCAACTCTACGCACCACCGCCTCCTTCACCGCCCTCACTGCCCAATCTTGATAAAGGCTAGACAAAACGGCATTTGCTAATTATGCTAACTATGCTAGATATGCTCATGTGGCTAAAAGTGCTAGCATTGCAATCAGCATCATCAACTGACTCAGAAAAACACATTACCTAAAATGCTAATTATGCTAACTATGCTAGCTACGCTAATGTGGCTAAAAGTGCTAGCATAGTGATCAGCATCATCAACTGACTCAGAAAAACACATTACCAAAAATGCTAATTATGCTAACTATGCTAGCTATGCTAATGTGGCTAAAAGTGCTAGCATTGCGATCAGCATCTTCAACTGACTCAGAAAAACACATTACCTAAAATGCTAATTATGCTAACTATGCTAGCTATGCTAATGTGGCTAAAAGTGCTAGCATAGCGATCACCATCAACTTTCTCAGAAAAACACATTACTTAAAATGCTAATTATGCTAACTATGTTAGTTATGCTAACATAGCTTAAAGTGCTAGCATAGCGATCAGCATCATAAACTGACTCAGAAAAACACATTCCTCCATTGGTGAGAGCTATATGTCATGAGTTGATAAAAAACCCACTTTTTCCAAAATTGTGGCTTTTCTGTTAATTTTATCTCCATAGCAACCATTTTATGTTTCGGTCCCCTCGGGGGGACGAACAGATTGACGTCAGTTTCGGACAAATCGATAAAAGTAAACTTTTTGTTGTCCTTAGCAACAGTGGTTTTATGCTAACCACGCCCACATTCCTTATATGTCCAGATCCAGTGTTTTTCAATGTATTCAGTTTCAGGCATTAATGCATGCATTCAATTTTCACTGTATTGTATTGAAATGCATGGGAATTATAACACTGCGCCACTTTGCTAGCTTGCCACGCGCACGCCATTCAAAATCTACAACTTCTAATTCCAACATTTTTTCCACAGTAGCTTGCCATTGATGCCCAAAAAGTTTCGAGACGATCGATGAAAATTCCAACGACAAGTTTACGTTTGAATCCGGTGGTAAAGGTGTTTTTTATAGAAAATTCAAGATGGCCGCCTTTTCCCGAGGTCAAAGGTCGACGAAACTCCAGAGGTGATTGTAGACTTACGCTAGGGACATGCGCGTCAAATTTCGTGAAAATCGCTCGAAAAAAAGTTCATTTTTCCAAATTGTGTAAAAACGCGAAAAACTCAAAATGGCAGATTTTGGCACAAAATGGCCGCCAAACCGTAGGTCGTGTCGCCATCACGTAATGATTTCAAAACTTTCTTTGGATATACCCCACAAAGTTATCTGGGTTTCGTTAGCCGATTCTTAAAAATAAAATCCGAAAAAAAATTTTTTTGCCGAGTCAGCACTTTTTTTTGCGATCGTTTTTTGTTTACCACGACCACATTCCTTTATCGATTTTGTCGTATGTGACATCGTTTTGTTCAGTGTGGGTCAGGGAATCGCATATTTCAGTTTCAGGCTATTCCGATAAAATATGTGCGAGCTAGCTAAAATGGCGACGGTTGCGAATTCGCCACGCGCACGCGTTTCAAATTCTACAACTTCTAATTCCAACATTTTGTCCACAGTAGCTTGCCATTGATGCCCGAGAAGTTTCAAAAAGATCGATAAAAATCCCTAGGACGAGTTTTCGTTTGTATCCGTTACTAAAGGTGCTTTTTTATGAAAATTCAAGATGGCCGCCCCTTCCCAAGGTCAAAGGTCAACGAAACTTCATTGGTAGTTGTAGAATCATGGTCTTGGCATGTGTGTGCAATTTCGTGAAAATCGCTTAAACAAAAGGGTCGTTTTCCCATTTTGTCAAAAAACACAAAAATCGCCATTTCTCTGTGTTCGCCACAAAATGGCCGCCAAGCCGTAGGTCGTGTGGCCATCCCATAATGATTTCATAACTTCTCTGGGATATATCCAACCCGCGTGTTTTGGTTTCGTAACTGTATTTCAAAATATTTTTTTTTGGCCCCATAAGCGATTTTCGGCCCATTCATTTTTTTTACGGGAACGCTCGCCGTGATGTCATCGTTGTGGGGGAGGTGACGTTCTCTTTGCCGAAAATTCATTTTTAATTTATCCCAGGTGTGTGCCAATTTTGGTGAGTTTTCGGGTATGTGGCGGGGGTCAAATTTGAGCTCAAAGGCGCGATAAGAAAGCGGAATAATAATTAAAGCCGCAAGCGGCGTTGTATGGCCCGCAGACGCAACCCGCCTTCCACGCCCAACTCTACGCACTACCGCGGCCCTCTCCGCCCTCACCGCCCACAAATTAAAAGCTAATCAAGGCTGGATTTGCTCATAATGCTAACTATGCTAACTATGCTAATGTGACTAAAAGTCCTAGCATAGCGATCAGCATAATCAACTCTCTCAGAAAAACACATTTCCTAAAATGCTAATTATGCTAACTATGCTAGCTATGCTAATGTGCCTAAATGAGCTAGCATTGCGATTAGCATCATCAACTGACTCAAAAAAACACATTTCCTAAAATGCTAATCATGCTAACTATGCTAGCTATGCTAATGTGGCTAAAAGTGCTAGCATAGCGATCAGCATCATCAACTGACTCAGAAAAACACATTACCTAAAATGCTAATTATGCTAACTATGCTAACTATGCTAATGTGGCTAAAAGTGCTAGCATAGCAATCAGCATCTTCAACTGACTCAGAAAAACACATTACCTAAAATGCTAATTATGCTAACTATGCTAGCTATGCTAACATAGCTAAAAGTGCTAGCATAGCGATCAGCATCATCAACTGACTCAAAAAAACACATTTCCTAAAATGCTAATTATGCTAACTATGTTAGCTATGCTAATGTGGCTAAAATTGCTAGCATAGCCATCAGCATCATCAACTGACTCAGAAAAACACATTCCTCCATTGGTGAGAGTTATATGTCATAAGTTGCTAAAAAGCCCACTTTTTCCAAAATGGCGGCTTTTCTGTTGATTTTATCTCCATAGCAACCATTTTATGTTTTGGTCCCCTCGGGAGGATGAACAGATTGACGTCAGTTTCGGACAAAACGGTAAAAGTAAACTTTTTGTCGTCCTTAGCAACAGTGGTTTTATGCTAACCACGCCCACATTCCTTATATGTCCATATCCAGTGTTTTTCAATGTATTCAGTTTCAGGCATTAATGCATGCATTAAATTTTCACTGTATTGTATTGAAATGCATGGGAGTTATAACAGTGCGCCACTTTGCTAGCTTGCCACGCGCACGCCGTTCAAAATCTACAACTTCTAATTCCAACATTTTTTCCACAGTAGCTTGCCATTGATGCCCAAAAAGTTTTGAGACGATCGAAGAAAATTCCAACGACAAGTTTACGTTTGAATCTGGTGGTTAAGGTGTTTTTTATAGAAAATTCAAGATGGCCGCCTTTTCCCGAGGTCAAAGGTCGACGAAACTCCAAAGGTGATTGTAGACTTACGCTAGGGACATGCGAGTCAAATTTCGTGAAAATCGCTC
Source organism: Oryzias latipes (assembly GCF_053564925.1). Lineage (NCBI taxonomy): Eukaryota > Metazoa > Chordata > Actinopteri > Beloniformes > Adrianichthyidae > Oryzias > Oryzias latipes. The sequence continues at coordinate 13,612,882 of NC_136259.1, forward strand.
GAAAAAAAGTTCAATTTTCCATATCGTGTAAAAACGCGAAAAACTCAAAATGGCAGATTTTGGCACAAAATGGCCGCCAAACCGTAGGTCGTGTGGCCATCACGTAATGATTTCAAAACTTTCTTTGGATATACCCGACAAAGTTATCTGGGTTTCGTTAGCCGATTCATAAACATAAAATCCGAAAAAAAATTTTTTTGCCGAGTCAGCACTTTTTTTTGCGACGGTTTTTTGTTTACCACGGCCACATTCCTTTATCGATTTTGTCGTATGTGACATCGTTTTGTTCAGTGTGGGGCAGGGTATCGCATATTTCAGTTTCAGGCTATTCCGATAAAATATGTGCGAGCTAGCTAAAATGGCGACGGTTGCGAATTCGCCACGCGCACGCGTTTCAAATTCTACAACTTCTAATTCCAACATTTTGTCCACAGTAGCTTGCCATTGATGCCTGAGAAGTTTCAAAAAGATCGATAAAAATCCCTAGGACGAGTTTTCGTTTGTATACGTTACTAAAGGTGCTTTTTTATGAAAATTCAAGATGGCCGCCCCTTCCCAAGGTCAAAGGTCAACGAAACTTCTTTGGTTATTGTAGAATCAGGGTCTTGGCATGTGTGTGCAATTTCGTGACAATCGCATAAACAAAAGTGTCGTTTTCCCATATTGTCAAAAAACACGAAAATCGCCATTTCTCTGAGTTCGCCACAAAATGGCCGCCAAGCTGTAGGTCGTGTGGCCATCCCATAATGATTTCAAATCTTCTTTGGGATATCTCCAACACGCGTGTTTTGGGTTCGTAACTGTATTCCGAAATATTTTTTTTTGGCCCCATAAGCGATTTTCGGCCCATTCATTTTTTTTACGAGAACGCTCGCCGTGATGTCATCGTCGTGGGGGGGTTGACGTTTTCTTTGCCGAAAATTCATTTTCAATTTATCCCAGATGTGTGCCAATTTTGGTGAGTTTTCGGGTATGTGGCGGGGGTCAAATTTGAGCTCAAAGACGCCGTTAGAAACGAGAATAATAATAATAATAATAATTAAAGCCGCAAGCGGCGTTGTATGGCCCGCAGACGCAACCCGCCTCCACGCCCAACTCTACGCACCACCGCTGACCTCACCGCCCTCACAGCCCGCAAATTAAAAGCTAGTCAAGGCTGGATTTGCTAATTATGCTAACAATGCTAACTATGCTAATGTGGCTAAAAGTGCTAGCATTGCGATCAGCATCATCAACTGACTCAGAAAAACACATTATCTAAAATGCTAATTATGCTAACTATGCTAGCTACGCTAATGTGGCTAAAAGTGCTAGCATAGCGATCAGCATCATCAACTGACTCAGAAAAACACATTACCTAAAATGCTAATTATGCTAACTATGCTAGCTATGCTAATGTGGCTAAAAGTGCTAGCATAGCGATCAGCATCATCAACTGACTCAGAAAAACACATTACCTAAAATGCTAATTATGCTAACTATGCTAGCTATGCTAATGTGGCTAAAAGTGCTAGCATAGCGATCAGCATCATCAACTGACTCAGAAAAACACATTACCTAAAATGCTAATTATGCTTACTATGCTAGCTATGCTAATGTGGCTAAAATTGCTAGCATAGCGATAAGCATCATTTACTGACTCAGAAAAACATATTCCTCCATTGGTGAAAGCTATATGTCATAAGTTGATAAAAAAAAACGACTTTTTCCAAAATGGCGGCTTTTCTGTTTATTTTATCTCCATAGCAACCATTTTATGTTTTGGTCCACTTCAGAAGACGAACAGATTGACGTCAATTTCGGAAAAATCGGTAAAAGTAAACTTTTTGTCGTCCTTAGCAACAGTGGTTTTATGCTAACCACGCCCACATTCCTTATATGTCCATGTCCAGTCTTTTTCAATGTATTCTGTTTCAGGCATGAATGCATGCATTCAATTTTCACTGTATTGTATTGAAATGCATGGGAGTTATAACAGTGCGCCACTTTGCTAGCTTGCCACGCACACGCCGCTCAAAATCTACAACTTCTAATTCCAACATTTTTTCCACAGTAGCTTGCCATTGATGCCCAAAAAGTTTCGAGACAATCGATGAAAATTCCAACGACAAGTTTACGTTTGAATCTGGTGGTAAAGGTGTTTTTTATAGAAAATTCAAGATGGCCGCCTTTTCCCGAGGTCAAAGGTCGACGAAACTCCAGAGGTGATTGTAGACTTACGCTACGGACATGCGAGTCAAATTTCGTGAAAATCGCTCGAAAAAAAGTTCATTTTTCCATATTGTGTAAAAACGCGAAAAACGCAAAATGGCAGATTTTGGCACAAAATGGCCGCCAAACCGTAGGTCGTGTCGCCATCACGTAATGATTTCAAAACTTTCTTTGGATATACCCGACAAAGTTATCTGGGTTTCGTTAGCTGATTCTTTAAAAAAAAATCCCAAAAAAATTTTTTTTGCCGAGTCAGCACTTTTTTTTGCGATCGTTTTTTGTTTACCACGGCCACATTCCTTTATCGATTTTGTCGTATATGATATCGTTTTGTTCAGAGTGGGTCAGGGAATCACATATTTCAGTTTCAGGCTATTCCGATAAAATAAGTGCGAGCTAGCTAAAATGGCGACGGTTGCGAATTCGCCACGGGCACGCGTTTCAAATTCTACAACTTCTAATTCCAACATTTTGTCCACAGTAGCTTGCCATTGATGCCCGAGAAGTTTCAAAAAGATTGATAAAAATCCCTAGGACGAGTTTTCGTTTGTATCTGTTACTAAAGGTGCTTTTTTTTGAAAATCCAAGATGGCCGCCCCTTGCCAAGGTCAAAGGTCAACGAAACTTCTTTGGCAGTTGTAGAATCGTGTTTTTGGCATGTGTATGCAATTTCGTGAAAATCGCTTGAACAAAAGTGTTGTTTTCCCATATTGTGAAAAAACACGAAATTCGCCATTTCTCTGAGTTCGCCACAAAATGGCCGCCAAGCTGTAAGTCGTGTGGCCATCCCATAATGATTTCAAAACTTCTTTGGGATATCTCCAACACATGTGTTTTGGTTTCGTAACTGTATTTCAAAAAAAAATTTTTTGGCCCCATAAGCGATTTTCGGCCCATTCATTTTTTTTACGGGAACGCTCGCTGTGATGTCATCGACTTCGGGGGGGTGACGTTCTCTTTGCCGAAAATTCATTTTCAATTTATCCCAGATGTGTGCCAATTTTGGTGAGTTTTCGGGTATGTGGCGGGGGTCAAAATTAAGCTCAAAGACGCCGTTAGTGTGCAAGAAGAATAATAATAATAATAATGAAACGAAGCAGAAACAATATAGAAGTTTTTGCAGTCAGGTGGCCTATGTATTTCAATGCGGCCTGTCTTTTACTATAGGCTGGGCATGTCTGTTTGGCTTTAAACCCGGCTTTTGAGGGCTTTTTGGGGCTTTTTTGTGTTTTTGTCGTCGTTTTTGCGACTACAATTTTAACGTTTGTGCGATGGTGTTGTGCGTGTGTGTGTGTATTTTTGTTGCGTTACACAATTGTCGTCTCGTTGTGTGCTTTGGGCGACTTTTGACCCCATTTTTTGGCGTTTTGACGCGTTTTTTTGACGTTTTGGACTTTTTGAGTGTTCGACCCTCGTACCAGTTACAATATGGTCCTTGCAGTCTATGACTGCTGCGGGCCATAATAATGAAACGAAGCAGAAACAATATAGAAGTTTTTGCGGTTAGGATTTCCCATGTATTTCAATGCGGCCTGTCTTTTACTATAGGCTGGGCATGTCTTTTTGGCTTTAAACCCGTCTTTTGAGGGCTTTTTTGGGCATTTTTGTGTTTTTGTCGTCATTTTTGCGACTACAATTTTTACGTTTTTGCGTTGGTGTTGTGCGTGTGTGTGTGTATTTTTGTTGCGTTACACAATTGTCGTGTCGTTGTGTGCTTTGGGCGACTTTTGACCCCATTTTTAGGCGTTTTGACGCGTTTTTTTGACGTTTTGGACTTTTTGAGTGTTCGACCCTCGTACCAGTTACAATATGGTCCTTGCACTCTGTGAGTGCTGCGGGCCATAATAATGAAACAAAGCAGAAACAATATAGAAGTTTTTGCGGTTAGGATTTCCTATGTATTTCAATGCGGCCTGTCTTTTACTATAGGCTGGGCATGTCTGTTTGGCTTTAAACCTGTCTTTTGAGGGCTTTTTGGGGCTTTTTTGTGTTTTTGTCGTCATTTTTGCGACTACAATTTTTACGTTTTTGCGTTAGTGTTGTGCGTGTGTGTGTGTATTTTTGTTGCGTTACACAATTGTCGTGTTGTTGTGTGCTTTGGGCGACTTTTGACCCCATTTTTTGGCGTTTTGACGCATTTTTTTGACGTTTTGGACCTTTTTGAGTGTTCGACCCTCGTAGCAGTTACAATATGGTCCTTGCACTCTGTGAGTGCTGCGGGCCATAATAATGAAACAAAGCAGAAACAATATAGAAGTTTTTGCGGTTAGGATTTCCTATGTATTTCAATGCGGCCTGTCTTTTACTATAGGCTGGGCATGTCTTTTTGGCTTTAAACCCGTCTTTTGAGGGCTTTTTGGGGCTTTTTTGTGTTTTTGTCGTCATTTTTGCGACTACAATTTTTACGTTTTTGCGTTGGTGTTGTGCGTGTGTGTGTGTATTTTTGTTGCGTTACACAATTGTCGTGTTGTTGTGTGCTTTGGGCGACTTTTGACCCCATTTTTTGGCGTTTTGACGCGTTTTTTTGACGTTTTGGACCTTTTTGGGTGTTCGACCCTCGTAGCAGTTACAATATGGTCCTTGCACTCTGTGAGTGCTGCGGGCCATAATAATAATAATAATAATGAAACGAAGCAGAAACAATATAGAAGTTTTTGCAGTCAGGTGGCCTATGTATTTCAATGCGGCCTGTCTTTTACTATAGGCTGGGCATGTCTTTTTGGCTTTAAACCCGTTCTTTGAGGGCTTTTTGGGGCTTTTTTGTGTTTTTGTCGTCATTTTTGCGACTACAAATTTGTCGTTTGTGTGGGGGTGTTGTGCGTGTGTGTGTGTATTTTTGTTGCGTTACACAATTGTCGTCTCGTTGTGTGCTTTGGGCGACTTTTGACCCCATTTTTTGGCGTTTTAACGCGTTTTTTTGACGTTTTGGACTTTTTGAGTGTTCGACCCTCGTACCAGTTACAATATGGTCCTTGCAGTCTATGACTGCTGCGGGCCATAATAAAAATGAAACAAAGCAGAAACAATATAGAAGTTTTTGCGGTTAGGATTTCCTATGTATTTCAATGCGGCCTGTCTTTTACTATAGGCTGGGCAGGTCTTTTTGGCTTTAAACCCTTCTTTTGAGGGCTTTTTGGGGCTTTTTCGTGTTATTGTCGTCATTTTTGCGATTACAAATTTGACGTTTTTGCGTTGGTGTTGTGCGTGTGTGTGTGTATTTTTGTTGTGTTACACAATTGTCGTGTCGTTTTGTGCTTTGGGCGACTTTTGACCCCATTTTTTGGCGTTTTGACTCGTTTTTTTTGACGTTTTGGACTTTTTGAGTGTTCGACCCTCGTACCAGTTACAATATGGTCCTTGCACTCTGTGAGTGCTGCGGGCCATAATAATGAAACGAAGCAGAAACAATATAGAAGTTTTTGCAGTCAGGTGGCCTATGTATTTCAATGCGGCCTGTCTTTTACTATAGGCTGGGCATGTCTTTTTGACTTTAAACCCGTCTTTTGAGGGCTTTTTGGGGCTTTTTTGTGTTTTTGTCGTCATTTTTGCGACTACAATTTTGACGTTTGTGCGTTGGTGTTGTGCGTGTGTGTGTGTATTTTTGTTGCGTTACACAATTGTCGTGTCGTTTTGTGCTTTGGGCGACTTTTGACCCCATTTTTTGGCGTTTTGACGCGTTTTTTTGACGTTTTGGACCTTTTTGAGTGTTCGACCCTCGTACCAGTTACAATATGGTCCTTGCACTCTGTGAGTGCTGCGGGCCATAATAATGAAACGAAGCAGAAACAATATAGAAGTTTTTGCAGTCAGGTGGCCTATGTATTTCAATGCGGCCTGTCTTTTACTATAGGCTGGGCATGTCTTTTGGGCTTTATACCTGTCTTTTGAGGGCTTTTTGGGGCTTTTTTGTGCTTTTGTCGTCATTTTTGCGACTACAATTTTTACGTTTTTGCGTTGGTGTTGTGCGTGTGTGTGTGTATTTATGTTGCGTTACACAATTGTCGTGTCGTTGTGTGCTTTGGGCGACTTTTGACCCCATTTTTTGGCGTTTTGACGCGTTTTTTTGACGTTTTGGACCTTTTTGAGTGTTCGACCCTTGTACCAGTTACAATATGGTCCTTGCAGTCTATGACTGCTGCGGGCCATAATAATAATAAAAATGAAACAAAGCAGAAACAATATAGAAGTTTTTGCGGTTAGGATTTCCTATGTATTTCAATGCGGCCTGTCTTTTACTATAGGCTGGGCAGGTCTTTTTGGCTTTAAACCCTTCTTTTGAGGGCTTTTTGGGGCTTTTTCGTGTTATTGTCGTCATTTTTGCGATTACAAATTTGACGTTTTTGCGTTGGTGTTGTGCGTGTGTGTGTGTATTTTTGTTGTGTTACACAATTGTCGTGTCGTTTTGTGCTTTGGGCGACTTTTGACCCCATTTTTTGGCGTTTTGACGCGTTTTTTTTGACGTTTTGGACTTTTTGAGTGTTCGACCCTCGTACCAGTTACAATATGGTCCTTGCACTCTGTGAGTGCTGCGGGCCATAATAATAAACCTAACAGATACAATAGGGTCCTTGCACTCCGTGCTCGGGCCCTAATAATAATAATAATAATAAACATTCGAATTACAATAGGGTCCTTGCACTCCGTGCTCGGGCCCTAATTAAAGCTACAAGTAGCATTTAGCGGGCCCGAGCACGTGCGACCGCATGGCACGAGCGACCGCCCCGTGAGCAACGCCCTGCTCGAGCCATTCTCGTCGTTTTTTCTTGTCCATTCTGGAGCTCCAAGCTATTGTTAATACGACAGCAGCCTGGGGGGGGGGGGGGGGGGGCTGTAATCTGTTGCCTTAAGGGACAAAGACTTTTGCATATAGCATGAAAAAAATTCAAGCAATGATGATAATTGCTATCACTGTCCCTAAGGATGAGAACAATAGAACTCATTCAATTTCCACTACCATGTCTAGATGAGTGTCAGCTATGTCTGATAACTTGGCCAATTAGCTGGACCGGGATCTTGCAAAGTGCAGGTGGTTAACGTCCAGTGTGATGAGTCTGTGGACGGCAACAGTACAGCATAGCTTTTGGTTTCCACAAGAGAAGAACTCCTGACACATCTGCCCTAACAGACAACTACAAGAGGAGTTGAAATGTATAACACGGTGAAGGAGTTTTTGTGCAGAAAAAGGTACAATTAGAAAAGCTGGTAGCAGTGACTGCAGATGGGACTCCTGCTATGATCAATAGACAGGTTTCATCACTCACTGTAAAGCTGACCCAGACTTTCCAAAATGTCTGCATTACTGCTGCGTCATTCACCAGCAGGCCTTATGTGCAGAAGTGATTGGCTCTGGACATATAATGACTCTTATTCTGAAAATCGTAAACAACCTCAGCTGCAAAGCAAAACAGCACAGGATTTTTAAGGTGCTATTGGAGGAGATGTCTGTTGAATATGGTGAATATGAATATGGTGAATCTGAACTTGCATTCTTGACTGACATTACTGGAAAACTAAACCACTTGATCTGCGAGCTGCAAGACAATGGCAAAACTATTTTTTTTTGACCAGCCTGCCTGAGCCAGTGTTTTTCTTGTGGGGATCTTTTCTGCCAGGGCTTGTCAGCTTGGTCAGTGGATGTTGCTGCAGTTGTCTCCCTTGCTGGGACAGCTGGAGTTAAACACAGCAGCTCACGGCTCTGAAGTGGACCCCGTTGCTGTCCCAGTCTGGATGGGCACTGTGGCGATGTTCCAACGGCCAGGCTGGCTCCTGGTATAAAGAGATTCCCAAATACCATTTCCTAACCGCAGAGCCAAGGATGTGTTTACATGTTTAGGTCAAAAATGTGATGGACAGCTTCATGTTGTCTAAACATGCCACCCTGTTATTAATCCAGTTGATATGGTTCTCCATCTGTGTCTAGGTGATAGAAAAGCATTTTTTTTTATATTTAGAGCTCTAAGCAAACAAACAGTTGTCAATATAAAAGAGCTTTTACAATTGTGCACTTTTAGCAGGTCTCTGAGTTCATGTGACCAATGTATGGTGGATTTTCACAGACCTTGTTTAAAACTGAAGGTGAGAGAGACTTAGAGAAATGGCTTCATTGTTCTGGAGTACTTTGTTTCATCCACAGAAGAGTAGAATTGGTGATTGATTTTGAAAAGCTGCTGAAAAAAGTATCTTTTTCAAATTGCAATTTCTAACTTGGGTTTTACATTTTGTGTTCCATTTTTTGTGCTTTAATTGGGAAGCATTTGTTATTTGTTTGGTGTTTTTAAGGTTCTGCAAATATAAACATCATTTTTTAGAGACATTTGTTATCAGTTATGTTTGTTGATTTGTAGTTTAATTTCATTGGATGTATAGATGTCGTGTGGGGGGGAGGCTCGAGAGCAGGTAGGACCCAGGCGCAGAGACGGGAGGCAAACGGGTTCAGGGCAAGTGGGTTTATTTAACTAACAAAAAGCGCTGCAGAGCAGGATGACAAAACTAAAAACAAAAACTTACTGTGGCATGGCAAGGGACATGGACGCCAGACAAGAAGACGTGATCAACATGAGCAGAAGTTAATGGACCAGCACAGGAGGAAGGCAGAGACAAGACTTATATACAGACAGGGCAGACAAGACACAGGTGAACACGATTAGGGCAGATGGGGACCAAAGGAAGTAAAACTCAAGAAACATGACAAGACAGGAAACCTTTCAAAATAAAACAGGAAACAGAACCAAACAAGACAGAACAAGAACTAAAGCGAAAAAAAAGACAACAAACTGAAACCATGACAATAGAAAGGAAAAGAAGTTCAAACATTGATTATAAAAAAGGATATAAGAGATAAAAAAAAAAGAAAAAGGAAAAGAAAAAAAATAAAATATTGATTTAATTGCATTTTGAATGAATAAAAAACAATGATTAATAGAATCAGAATCAGAATCAGGAATCAGAAAAAGTTTTATTGCCAGGTTCAGTAGAGCGCACTTTACAAAACGAGGAATTTGACTTGGTGTATAGTGCAATTAAGAATAAGTTAAAAATTAAGTTAACAACAACAACACACTATATACAGTAGAGTAAGGTGAATTAAAGTGGGAGCACAGATGGGCTGGGATGGTGGGACCTGTAAGTGGCACCGACAGTCCTTTGGTGGGCGGGGGGGGGGGGGGGGGGGGTCACCTGGGGGAGTTGGGGTTCTGTTCAGCAGGCTGGCTGCAGTGGGGAAGAAGCTGTTCTTGTGGCGCGAGGTCCTGGTCCTGATGGACCGGAGCCTCTTGCCAGAAGGGAGGGGCCGAAAGAGATTATGTCCTGGATGAGAGGGGTTGGCTACAATCCTGGCTGCCCGCCTCCAGGTCCTGGAGATGTGCAGCTCCTGGAGAGACGGGAGGTGGCAGCCGATCACCTTCTCTGCTGAGTGGATGACGCGTTGCAGCTTGGCCTTGTCTCTGGCCGTGGCCGCAGCGAACCAGACTGTGATGGAGGACGTGAGGGTGGATTCGATGATGGCGGTGTAAAAGTCTACCAGCATCTTTTCAGGGAGGTGAAACTTCTTCAGCTGCCTCAGGAAGTACATCCTCTGCTGGACCTTCTTAGTGATGGAGCTGATGTTCTGCTCCCACTTGAGGTCCTGGCTGATGATGGTTCCCAGGAAGCAGAAGGACTCCACAGAGGTCACCGGGGAGTCACAGAGGATGACAGGGGGGAGGGGGGCTGGGGCCTTCCTGAAGTCCACTGTCATCTCCACTGTCTTCAGAGCATTAAGCTCCAGGTTGTTAGCGCTGCACTATGACACCAGCCTGGCTATTTCACTCCTGTAGGCCGACTCATCTCCGTCAGAGATGAGGCCGATGAGTGTGGTGTCGTCAGCAAACTTCAGGAGTTTGACAGACAGGTGACCAGCTGTGCAGCTGTTTGTGTACAAGGAGAGTAACAGGGGTGAAAGGACACAGCCCTGGGGGGATCCGGTGCTTGTGGTCCGAGTATCTGAGACGAGCTTCCCCAGCCTCACATACTGCTGTCTGTCCGTCAGGAAGTCTGTGATCCACCTGCAGGTGGAGTCAGGCACATTCATCTTGGAGAGTTTTTAATACTAAAGATGTATGAAAGACATACCGAAAAAATATGTCTTTCAGTGTTTAACTGGCTGTCTTTGGATTATACATGCCTGAGTAATGGCCATTCTTACTCCTCATCTCTCTGTTCACTGCTTGCTAATTTACATAGCAGGGGTCCCAGCAGGAGGGGGCGGGGTTGTAACACGACTCCTTCAGCAGAGCCAGGCTGAGAGAGGCTTTGACATGTAAGATGTTAGATGTTAGAATGCTAGATGTTAGAATGACCAGTTCATTTTATATCTATGAAAATATTCAGGGAGCTATGGGACATGTTCAGCTATAGGTGTGTGAAAATTGGTGTCGATTGTTGAAACATAAGTTACCATAAAAAAATGTTTGTTTGGAGTCTAGACAGATTTAACACAGGTTTTTGGATGAAAAAGGATTTTTTATAAATCATCTGTTACACTTTTAAGTCTGAAAAAAATATGGAAGGCAGCAAACACAGATCCCTACCGTTTTTAATTTTTTTGTGCTGATATTTGAAAGATAAGTTATGCAAAAAAATAGGTGTTTGCAGTTTTGCCTAAAAAGACGTTTTCGGACCTTTTTGGATCAAATGTTGTCTAAAAGTTCACCTGTAACTTCAATCATTCTGAATTTTTTTAGGAAAACTAAACCACTTCAACTGTGATCTGCAAGGCAATGGTAAAACTATATTTTTTATGGAACAGCCTGCAGTGTTTCTTGTGGGGATCTTTTCTGCCAGGGCTTGCCGGCTTGGTCGGTGGTTGTTGCTGTTACCAATCCAGTTGATATGGTTCTCCATCTGTGTCTAAGTGATATAATCAGAATCAGAATCGTTTATTGTCATTGTACATGGGGATACAATGAAATTGCAGCAGCCTTGGAGTGAAGGAGTTACATAAAATAAAAATAAAAATAGAATAGAAAAAGAAATACTGTATTTACAACTCTTAACAAAAAATGAACAATATGGACAGAAACTGTTAAATATTAAATATTTGTGAATAAAATAGAAAGGAATTACATGAGTTGCTGTGAGCACAGCTTAATAAATATCAAGTTATTGCACAGTGACCCGGTTAGACAGTCAGGATATTGCACGCATTGTAGTAAAATTAGAGTGAGGTGTGGTTGGTGGACGTATGTGCATTCCGTATGATAATTGCCTATGGAAAAAAGCTGTTTCTTAGTCTGTTTGTCCTGGTTCTGATGGACCTGTACCTCCTTCCAGAGGGCAGCAGTTCAAACAGAGGGAAAGCAGAATGGGTGGAGTTAGTGGTGATGCTAGTCACTCTGCTGATGCAACGAGACTGGTAAATGTCCTTCAGTGAGGGGAGGGGGCAGCCGATGATCTTCTGCGCTGTCTTTACCACTCTCTGGAGACTCTGCCGTTCTGCTTCAGTGCAGTGGGAAAACCACACTGTGATGCCATAGGACAGAATGCTCTCAATGGTTGAGCGGTAGAACGTTACCAGCAGCTCCTGGCTGACGTCGTTCCTCCTAAGTTTTCTCAGGAAGTGCAGGCGTTGCTGGGCCTTCCTGATGACAGTCATGGTGTAGTTAGACCATGTGAGGTCAGCAGAGATGGTGGTGCCCAGGAGGGTGAAGCTGTGGACCCTCTCCACACAGTTTCCATCGATGTAGAGTGGGGGTGGATCTGTTCTGTTTTTTCTGAAGTCCAGGATGATCTCCTTGGTCTTGGTGGTGTTCAGGATGAGGTTATTAGCCTGACACCACCTTGAGAGTTTCAGGACTTCGTCTCTGTAGGCCGTCTCGTCGTCCCCAGAGATCAGCCCCACCACAGTAGTGTCGTCTGCAAACTTCACCACGGTGTTGCTGGTGTGGGCTGGTCTGCGGTCTGCTGTGTACAGTGTGTACAGCAGAGGACTCAGCACACATCCCTGTGTGGAGCCTGTGCTCAGCGTCCGGGTGGAGGAGAGGTGGGGGTCAAGTTTGACTGTCTGTGGTCTGTTTGTCAGGAAGTCCTTGATCCACGTGCAGGTGAGTGGGTGGAGTCCTAGTTCAGACAGTTTGTTGACCAGAATGTCAGGAATGATTGTGTTAAAGGCTGAGCTATAGTCCACAAAGAGCATCCTGGCGTAGGTGTCTCTGTGTTCCAGGTGGCTCAGCGCAGTGTGGAGGGTGATGGAAATGGCATCATCCGTTGATCTGTTTGCTTTGTAAGCAAACTGGTGGGGGACGAAGATTGGAGGGAGGGAGTCTTTGATGTGTCCCAGGAGCAGCCGCTCCAGACACTTTGTGATGACAGCAGTGAGTGCAACTGGGCGGAAGTCCGTGAGGAAGGCTGTGGATGAGGACTTTTTGGGTATCGGGATGATAGTGGATGACTTCAGGCAAGCAGGGATGAAAGCCTGAGCTAGCGACAGGTTGAAGATTTTTGTGAAGACCTGGGAGAGTTGATCGGCGCAGGCCCGCAGAACCTTTCCGGGAACTCCATCAGGTCCCGCCGCTTTCCTGGGGTTTACCCTGCTGAACATCCGTGCCATCCGTGCCACGTCCATAAAGGCATTGTTTTTATATTTAGAGCTCTAAGCAACCAAACAGTTGTCTATATAAAAGAGCTTTTACAATTGTGCACTTTTAGCAGGCTGAAAAAATTATCTTTTTAAAATTGCCATTTCAAATTTGGGTTTTAAATTTTGTGTTCCATTTTTCTGTGCTTGTATTGGAAGGATTTGTTATTATTTTGTTTAAAAGTGCTACATATTGTATATACACATAATTTATTTAGAGAAATTTGCTATAGGTTGTGTTTTTTGGTTTTGTAATTTAATTTCATTGGATTTATATTAAGGAAAAGAAGTTGCAGCATTGATTAAAAAAGGATAAAAGAGACATTTACTGTCTAAGTCTTATGTTACATCTGTAGAACTGTACTGAGAGTTGGGTTTTGTTTTGGAGCACATTCATATGTTTTGTTTGTAAAAAAAAAAGATAAAATATTAAGTTAATTGCATTTTACATGACTAGAAAAGCAATGATTATTCATAAAAATCTATGAAAGACATACAAAACAAATGAAAAAGCAGTCTGCCCTCCCTCTTGTGTCTAAACTATTGTCACCTCACTTCTGGGTTAGTTAGCATATGAACAGGCAGCTGGTGTGTGTGTGTGTGTGGGGGGGGGGGGGGGGGATTTGACTCCAGCAACAGGGATGATTGAGGAGCAGGCTGCAGCATGAGGAAAAGACTGAAGCATGTAAGAGGAAATGACATCCTACAGTTGACCAGTTCATTTTATATCTGTAAAGAATATTCAAGAAGCATTTACACATGTTCAGCTATATGCGTGTGAAACTTGGTGTGGATATTTGAAGCATAAGTAATTTTAAAACACACTTGTTTGGAGTCCAGACGGAAAAAGCACAGGTTTTGGGATGAATCAGGATTTTTTTAAAATCATCTGTTTCACCTGGACTTCTGAAAAAAATATGGAAGGCAGCAAACACAGATCCCTACATTTAAAAAAATAAATGGTGTTGATATATGATGATTAAGTTATGAAAAAAAATAGGTGTTTGTAGTTTTGCCTAAAAAGACGTTTTCGGACCTTTTTGGATGAAATGTCTAAAAGTTCACCTGTAACTTCAATCATTCTGAATTTTTTTAGGAAGCAGTAGCACATAAATGCCTATGAAAGTTGAATTCTTGGTGCTGATAACCTAAACAGAATTTATGCTAAAAATCTTTGTTCAGTCCAAAATTTCATTAAAAAAATCAAGTGATGAAGTTTCTCGTAGACCCTATAGTGTTACATATCAAAGCTGGAGGTTATTAAAGGCATCTAATTCTGAAATATCAGCTTCCTGAGACAAACGGCTGATTTATAATAAATTTCTATTATTTGGGTGCACATAATCGACCACTTCCTGTTACGCAGGCACCGTCAGGTGTACACCCATGAAACTTTACATGATGAGAGAGGACCCTTCTGAGTATCTCCAGTTTTAATTTCATGCACATCGGACAAAGCAAAGAGAAAATACAGGGCAGAATGTGCCCAATGCAATAACTAGGTGGCGCTATAGAGCTCGTCCAAGATTGTCATATCCATGGGTTCAGAATAGAAGCTTCATCATATCCATTGAATTTCAGTGAGATTGGACAAGGAACGTGCACGTGAGAGCAACTTTTGTGTGCATGGCGAGATGCCCAACTTTGCCGCTCTGTCACGACCACACCCCCGCATTGAAAGTTATGGTTTTTTGTCAGAGTAAACTTCAATGGCTTTTCAACAGGTGGACGTCATTTTCAGGTGTGTCGGCTCATCCTACTCGGAGTAGTGATGCTCCAAGTAAAACATGTCATTTCCTCTTGCCAGCAGGTGGCGCTACACTTTTTCCAGATTTTTTCACTGCAGATGTGTTCAGAGTCAGACTACAATCATGCACATCAATTTTGGATCAGATTGGATTATGCATGGCTGAGTAATGGCCATTTTTCTTTTCATGGCGTGTTTTCGAAACGACCTCCAATTTTGACGCGCCGCCATGGTCACAAACATCCATAAAAACTTAAAAGCTTTGCAATTTAACATCGGACATGTGTTTAGTTTACAAAACCAAAGTTTGGAGTCATTACTCTCAAATCTCTAGGAGGAGTTCGTTCTAGAGCGAGGCCTGCAAATGACCAAAATACAGCAAAAATGACATATTGTCATCAAAATATCAGACTTCCTGTGCGACTGACAGCTTGGTCCCAGGAGACTTTTTTGTAGGTTTCTATCCGATGAACATGCCCTGTTAAAATCAGGTTTGTACTATAAAGCATATGGAGGTGCTCGCGAAAACAAATTTTGCAGGTGGCGCTATCGAGCCATTTTTGTTTACCTATGCCGTTCTCCTATAAAATATGAAATTTTTCGCGACTCCTGATGTGTATACAAAATTTGGTGAGTTTTGGGGTATGTTAAAGGCCTCAAAAAGGCGACGGAAAAGTCGGAAGAATAATAATAATAATTAAAGCTACAAGTAGCATTTAGCGGGCCCGAGCACGTGCGACCGCATGGCACGAGCGACCGCCCCGTGAGCAACGCCCTGCTCGAGCCATTCTCGTCGTTTTTTCTTGTCCATTCTGGAGCTCCAAGCTATTGTTAATACGACAGCAGCCTGGGGGGGGGGCTGTAATCTGTTGCCTTAAGGGACAAAGACTTTTGCATATAGCATGAAAAAAATTCAAGCAATGATGATAATTGCTATCACTGTCCCTAAGGATGAGAACAATAGAACTCATTCAATTTCCACTACAATGTCTAGATGAGTGTCAGCTATGTCTGATAACTTGGCCAATTAGCTGGACCGGGATCTTGCAAAGTGCAGGTGGTTAACGTCCAGTGTAATGAGTCTGTGGACGGCAACAGTACAGCATAGCTTTTGGTTTCCACAAGAGAAGAACTCCTGACACATCTGCCCTAACAGACAACTACAAGAGGAGTTGAAATGTATAACACGGTGAAGGAGTTTCTGTGCAGAAAAAGGTACAATTAGAAAAGCTGGTAGCAGTGACTGCAGATGGGACTCCTGCTATGATCAATAGACAAACAGGTTTCATCACTCACTGTAAAGCTGACCCAGACTTTCCAAAATGTCTGCATTACTGCTGCGTCATTCACCAGCAGGCCTTATGTGCAGAAGTGATTGGCTCTGGACATATAATGACTCTTATTCTGAAAATCGTAAACAACCTCAGCTGCAAAGCAAAACAGCACAGGATTTTTAAGGTGCTATTGGAGGAGATGTCTGTTGAATATGGTGAATATGAACATTGTGAATCTGAACTTGCATTCTTGACTGACATTACTGGAAAACTAAACCACTTGATCTGCGAGCTGCAAGACAATGGCAAAACTATTTTTTTTTGACCAGCCTGCCTGAGCCAGTGTTTTTCTTGTGGGGATCTTTTCTGCCAGGGCTTGTCAGCTTGGTCAGTGGATGTTGCTGCAGTTGTCTCCCTTGCTGGGACAGCTGGAGTTAAACACAGCAGCTCACGGCTCTGAAGTGGACCCCGTTGCTGTCCCAGTCTGGATGGGCACTGTGGCGATGTTCCAATGGCCAGGCTGGCTCCTGGTATAAAGACATTCCCAAATACCATTTCCTAACCGCAGAGCCAAGGATGTGTTTACATGTTTAGGTCAAAAATGTGATGGACAGCTTCATGTTGTCTAAACATGCCACCCTGTTATTAATCCAGTTGATATGGTTCTCCATCTGTGTCTAGGTGATAGAAAAGCATTTTTTTTTTTATATTTAGAGCTCTAAGCAAACAAACAGTTGTCTATATAAAAGAGCTTTTACAATTGTGCACTTTTAGCAGGTCTCTGAGTTCATGTGACCAATGTATGGTGGATTTTCACAGACCTTGTTTAAAACTGAAGGTGAGAGAGACTTAGAGAAATGGCTTCATTGTTCTGGAGTTCTTTGTTTCATCCACAGAAGAGTAGAATTGGTGATTGATTTTGAAAAGCTGCTGAAAAAAGTATCTTTTCAAATTGCAATTTCTAACTTGGGTTTTACATTTTGTGTTCCATTTTTTGTGCTTTATTTGGGAAGCATTTGTTATTTGTTTGGTGTTTTTAAGGTTCTGCAAATATACACATCATTTTTTAGAGACATTTGTTATCAGTTGTGTTTGTTGATTTGTAGTTTAATTTCATTGGATGTATAGATGTCGTGTGGGGGGGAGGCTCGAGAGCAGGTAGGACCCAGGCGCAGAGACGGGAGGCAAACGGGTTCAGGGCAAGTGGGTTTATTTAACTAACAAAAAGCGCTGCAGAGCAGGATGACAAAACTAAAAACAAAAACTTACTGTGGCATGGCAAGGGACATGGACGCCAGACAAGAAGACGTGATCAACATGAGCAGAAGTTAATGGACCAGCACAGGAGGAAGGCAGAGACAAGACTTATATACAGACAGGGCAGACAAGACACAGGTGAACACGATTAGGGCAGATGGGGACCAAAGGAAGTAAAACTCAAAAACATGACAAGACAGGAAACCTTTCAAAATAAAACAGGAAACAGAACCAAACGAGACAGAACAAGAACTAAAGCGAAAAACAAGACAACAAACTGAAACCATGACAATAGAAAGGAAAAGAAGTTCAAACATTGATTATAAAAAAGGATATAAGAGATAAAAAAAAAAAGAAAAAGGAAAAGAAAAAAGATAAAATATTGATTTAATTGCATTTTGAATGAATAAAAAACAATGATTAATAGAATCAGAATCAGAATCAGAAATCAGAAAAAGTTTTATTGCCAGGTTCAGTAGAGCGCACTTTACAAAACGAGGAATTTGACTTGGTGTATAGTGCAATTAAGAATAAGTTAAAAATTAAGTTAACAACACACTATATACAGTAGAGTAAGGTGAATTAAAGTGGGAGCACAGATGGGCTGGGATGGTGGGGCCTGTAAGTGGCACCGACAGTCCTTTGGTGGGCGGGGGGGGGGGGGGTCACCTGGGGGAGTTGGGGTACTGTTCAGCAGGCTGACTGCAGTGGGGAAGAAGCTGTTCTTGTGGCGCGAGGTCCTGATGGACCGGAGCCTCTTGCCAGAAGGGAGGGGCCGAAAGAGATTATGTCCTGGATGAGAGGGGTCCGCTACAATCCTGGCTGCCCGCCTCCAGGTCCTGGAGATGTGCAGCTCCTGGAGAGACGGGAGGTGGCAGCCGATCACCTTCTCTGCTGAGTGGATGACGCGTTGCAGCTTGGCCTTGTCTCTGGCCGTGGCCGCAGCGAACCAGACTGTGATGGAGGACGTGAGGGTGGATTCGATGATGGCGGTGTAAAAGTCTACCAGCATCTTTTCAGGGAGGTGAAACTTCTTCAGCTGCCTCAGGAAGTACATCCTCTGCTGGACCTTCTTAGTGATGGAGCTGATGTTCTGCTCCCACTTGAGGTCCTGGCTGATGATGGTTCCCAGGAAGCAGAAGGACTCCACAGAGGTCACCGGGGAGTCACAGAGGATGACAGGGGGGAGGGGGGCTGGGGCCTTCCTGAAGTCCACTGTCATCTCCACTGTCTTCAGAGCATTAAGCTCCAGGTTGTTAGCGCTGCACTATGACACCAGCCTGGCTATTTCACTCCTGTAGGCCGACTCATCTCCGTCAGAGATGAGGCCGATGAGTGTGGTGTCGTCAGCAAACTTCAGGAGTTTGACAGACAGGTGACCAGCTGTGCAGCTGTTTGTGTACAGGGAGAGTAACAGGGGTGAAAGGACACAGCCCTGGGGGGATCCGGTGCTTGTGGTCCGAGTATCTGAGACGAGCTTCCCCAGCCTCACATACTGCTGTCTGTCCGTCAGGAAGTCTGTGATCCACCTGCAGGTGGAGTCAGGCACATTCATCTTGGAGAGTTTTTAAAACTAAAGATGTATGAAAGACATACCGAAAAAATATGTCTTTCAGTGTTTAACTGGCTGTCTTTGGATTATGCATGCCTGAGTAATGGCCATTCTTACTCCTCATCTCTCTGTTCACTGCTTGCTAATTTACATAGCAGGGGTCCCAGCAGGAGGGGGCGGGGTTGTAACACGACTCCTTCAGCAGAGCCAGGCTGAGAGAGGCTTTGACATGTAAGATGTTAGATGTTAGAATGCCAGATGTTAGAATGACCAGTTCATTTTATATCTATGAAAATATTCAGGGAGCTATGGGACATGTTCAGCTATATGTCTGTGAAAATTGGTGTCGATTGTTGAAACATATGTTACCATAAAAAAATGTTTGGAGTCTAGACAGATTTAACACAGGTTTTTGGATGAAAAAGGATTTTTTATAAATCATCTGTTACACTTTTAAGTCTGAAAAAAATATGGAAGGCAGCAAACACAGATCCCTACCGTTTTTAATTTTTTTGTGCTGATATTTGAAAGATAAGTTATGCAAAAAAATAGGTGTTTGCAGTTTTGCCTAAAAAGACGTTTTCGGACCTTTTTGGATCAAATGTTGTCTAAAAGTTCACCTGTAACTTCAATCATTCTGAATTTTTTTAGGAAAACTAAACCACTTCAACTGTGATCTGCAAGGCAATGGTAAAACTATATTTTTTATGGAACAGCCTGCAGTGTTTCTTGTGGGGATCTTTTCTGCCAGGGCTTGCCGGCTTGGTCGGTGGTTGTTGCTGTTACCAATCCAGTTGATATGGTTCTCCATCTGTGTCTAAGTGATATAATCAGAATCAGAATCGTTTATTGTCATTGTACATGGGGATACAATGAAATTGCAGCAGCCTTGGAGTGAAGGAGTTACATAAAATAAAAATAAAAATAGAATAGAAAAAGAAATACTGTATTTACAACTCTTAACAAAAAATGAACAATATGGACAGAAACTGTTAAATATTAAATATTTGTGAATAAAATAGAATGGAATTACATGAGTTGCTGTGAGCACAGCTTAATAAATATCAAGTTATTGCACAGTGACCCGGTTAGACAGTCAGGATATTGCACGCATTGTAGTAAAATTAGAGTGAGGTGTGGTTGGTGGACGTATGTGCATTCCGTATGATAATTGCCTGTGGAAAAAAGCTGTTTCTTAGTCTGTTTGTCCTGGTTCTGATGGACCTGCACCTCCTTCCAGAGGGCAGCAGTTCAAACAGAGGGAAAGCAGAATGGGTGGAGTTAGTGGTGATGCTAGTCACTCTGCTGAGGCAGCGAGACTGGTAAATGTCCTTCAGTGAGGGGAGGGGGCAGCCGATGATCCTCTGCGCTGTCTTTACCACTCTCTGGAGACTCTGCCGTTCTGCTTCAGTGCAGTGGGAAAACCACACTGTGATGCCATAGGACAGAATGCTCTCAATGGTTGAGCGGTAGAACGTTACCAGCAGCTCCTGGCTGACGTCGTTCCTCCTAAGTTTTCTCAGGAAGTGCAGGCGTTGCTGGGCCTTCCTGATGACAGTCATGGTGTTGTTAGACCATGTGAGGTCAGCAGAGATGGTGGTGCCCAGGAGGGTGAAGCTGTGGACCCTCTCCACACAGTTTCCATCGATGTAGAGTGGGGGTGGATCTGTTCTGTTTTTTCTGAAGTCCAGGATGATCTCCTTGGTCTTGGTGGTGTTCAGGATGAGGTTATTAGCCTGACACCACCTTGAGAGTTTCAGGACTTCGTCTCTGTAGGCCGTCTCGTCGTCCCCAGAGATCAGCCCCACCACAGTAGTGTCGTCTGCAAACTTCACCACGGTGTTGCTGGTTTGGGCTGGTCTGCAGTCTGCTGTGTACAGTGTGTACAGCAGAGGACTCAGCACACATCCCTGTGTGGAGCCTGTGCTCAGCGTCCGGGTGGAGGAGAGGTGGGGGTCAAGTTTGACTGTCTGTGGTCTGTTTGTCAGGAAGTCCTTGATCCACGAGCAGGTGAGTGGGTGGAGTCCTAGTTCAGACAGTTTGTTGACCAGAATGTCAGGAATGATTGTGTTAAAGGCTGAGCTATAGTCCACAAAGAGCATCCTGGCGTAGGTGTCTCTGTGTTCCAGGTGGCTCAGCGCAGTGTGGAGGGTGATGGAAATGGCATCATCCGTTGATCTGTTTGCTTTGTAAGCAAACTGGTGGGGGACGAAGATTGGAGGGAGGGAGTCTTTGATGTGTCCCAGGAGCAGCCGCTCCAGACACTTTGTGATGACAGCAGTGAGTGCAACTGGGCGGAAGTCCGTGAGGAAGGCTGTGGATGAGGACTTTTTGGGTATCGGGATGATAGTGGATGACTTCAGGCAAGCAGGGATGAAAGCCTGAGCTAGCGACAGGTTGAAGATTTTTGTGAAGACCTGGGAGAGTTGATCGGCGCAGGCCCGCAGAACCTTTCCGGGAACTCCATCAGGTCCCGCCGCTTTCCTGGGGTTTACCCTGCTGAACATCCGTGCCATCCGTGCCACGTCCATAAAGGCATTGTTTTTATATTTAGAGCTCTAAGCAACCAAACAGTTGTCTATATAAAAGAGCTTTTACAATTGTGCACTTTTAGCAGGCTGAAAAAATTATCTTTTTAAAATTGCCATTTCAAATTTGGGTTTTAAATTTTGTGTTCCATTTTTCTGTGCTTGTATTGGAAGGATTTGTTATTATTTTGTTTAAAAGTGCTACATATTGTATATACACATAATTTATTTAGAGAAATTTGCTATACGTTGTGTTTTTTGGTTTTGTAGTTTAATTTCATTGGATTTATATTAAGGAAAAGAAGTTGCAGCATTGATTAAAAAAGGATAAAAGAGACATTTACTGTCTAAGTCTTATGTTACATCTGTAGAACTGTACTGAGAGTTGGGTTTTGTTTTGGAGCACATTCATATGTTTTGTTTGTAAAAAAAAAAGATAAAATATTAAGTTAATTGCATTTTACATGACTAGAAAAGCAATGATTATTCATAAAAATCTATGAAAGACATACAAAACAAATGAAAAAGCAGTCTGCCCTCCCTCTTGTGTCTAAACTCTTGTCACCTCACCTCTGGGTTAGTTAGCATATGAACAGGCAGCTGGTGTGTGTGTGTGGGGGGGGGGGGGGGGGGGGGGTGAAATTTGACTCCAGCAACAGGTCAGATTGAGGAGCAGGCTGCAGCATGAGGAAAAGACTGAAGCATGTAAGAGGAAATGACATCCTACAGTTGACCAGTTCATTTTATATCTGTAAAGAATATTCAAGAAGCATTTAAACATGTTCAGCTATATGCGTGTGAAACTTGGTGTGGATAATTGAAGCATAAGTAATTTTAAAACACACTTGTTTGGAGTCCAGACGGAAAAAGCACAGGTTTTGGGATGAATCAGGATTTTTTTAAAATCATCTGTTTCACCTGGACTTCTGAAAAAAATATGGAAGGCAGCAAACACAGATCCCTACATTTAAAAAAATAAATGGTGTTGATATATGATGATTAAGTTATGAAAAAAAATAGGTGTTTGTAGTTTTGCCTAAAAAGACGTTTTCGGACCTTTTTGGATGTAATGCTCTCTAAGATGTCACCTGTAACTTCAATCATTCTGAAAAAAATTAGGAAGCAGTAGCACATAAATGCCTATTAAAGTGTAGTCTTTGGTGCTGATAACCTAAACAGAATTTATTCTAAAAATCTTTGTTCAGTCCAAAATTGCATAGGAAAAAAAGAGGTATGAAGTTTCTCATAGACCCTATTGTGTTACATATCAAAGCTGGAGGTTATTAAAGGCATCTAATTCTGAAATCTCAGCTTCCTGAGACAAACGGCTGATTTATAATAAATTTCTATTATTTGGGTGCACATAATCGACCACTTCCTGTTACGCAGGCACCGTCAGGTGTACACCCATTAAACTTCAGATTATGAGAGAGGACCCTTCTGAGTATCTCCAGTTTTAATTTCATGCACATCGGACAAAGCAAAGAGAAAATACAGGGCAGAATGTGCCCAATGCAATAACTAGGTGGCGCTATAGAGCTCGTCCAAGATTGTCATATCCATGGGTTCAGAATAGAAGCTTCATCATATCCATTGAATTTCAGTGAGATTGGACAAGGAATGTGCACGTGAGAGCAACTTTTGTGTGCATGGCGAGATGCCCAACTTTGCCGCTCTGTCACGACCACACCCCCGCATTGAAAGTTATGGTTTTTTGTCAGAGTAAATTTCAATGGCTTTTCAACAGGTGGATGTCATTTTCAGGTGTGTCGGCTCATCCTACTCAGAGCAGTGATGCTCCAAGTAAAACATGTCATTTCATCTTGCCAGCAGGTGGCGCTACACTTTTTCCGGATTCTTTCACTGCAGATGTGTTCAGAGTCAGACTACAATCATGCATATCAATTTTGGATCAGATTGGAATATGCATGGCTGAGTTATGGCCATTTTTCTTTTCATGGCGTGTTTTCGAAACAACGTCAAATTTCTACGCGCCGCCACGGCCACAAACTTCTGTAAAAACTTAAAAGCTTTGCAATTTAACATCGGACATGTGTATAGTTTACAAAACCAAAGTTTGGAGTCATTATTCACAAATCTCTAGGAGGAGTTCGTTCTAGAAGGAGGCCTGCAAATGTCCAAAATAGAGCAAAAATGACATATTGACCTCAATATATCAGACTTCCTGTGCGAGTGACAGGTGGGTCCTTTCAGACTTTTTTGTAGGTCTCCATCTGAAGAACATGCCCTGTAAAAATCAAGCTTGTACGTTAAAGCGTATGCGGGCGTCGGGACAAAAGTCACTGTAGGTGGCGCTGTCGAGCCATTTTTGCGCACCAATGCCAATTTCCCATAAAATACGAAATTTTTCGCGACTCCTGATGTGTGTGCCAAATTTGGTGAGTTTTGGGGTATGTTAAAGGCCTCAAAAATGCGATTCTTCCGGCAGAAGAAAAATAATAATAATTAAAGCTACAAGTAGCATTTAGCGGGCCCGAGCACGTGCGACCGCATGGCACGAGCGACCGCCCCGTGAGCAACGCCCTGCTCGAGCCATTCTCGTCGTTTTTTCTTGTCCATTCTGGAGCTCCAAGCTATTGTTAATACGACAGCAGCCTGGGGGGGGGGGGGGGGCTGTAATCTGTTGCCTTAAGGGACAAAGACTTTTGCATATAGCATGAAAAAAATTCAAGCAATGATGATAATTGCTATCACTGTCCCTAAGGATGAGAACAATAGAACTCATTCAATTTCCACTACAATGTCTAGATGAGTGTCAGCTATGTCTGATAACTTGGCCAATTAGCTGGACCGGGATCTTGCAAAGTGCAGGTGGTTAACGTCCAGTGTGATGAGTCTGTGGACGGCAACAGTACAGCATAGCTTTTGGTTTCCACAAGAGAAGAACTCCTGACACATCTGCCCTAACAGACAACTACAAGAGGAGTTGAAATGTATAACACGGTGAAGGAGTTTTTGTGCAGAAAAAGGTACAATTAGAAAAGCTGGTAGCAGTGACTGCAGATGGGACTCCTGCTATGATCAATAGACAAACAGGTTTCATCACTCACTGTAAAGCTGACCCAGACTTTCCAAAATGTCTGCATTACTGCTGCGTCATTCACCAGCAGGCCTTATGTGCAGAAGTGATTGGCTCTGGACATATAATGACTCTTATTCTGAAAATCGTAAACAACCTCAGCTGCAAAGCAAAACAGCACAGGATTTTTAAGGTGCTATTGGAGGAGATGTCTGTTGAATATGGTGAATATGAATATGGTGAATCTGAACTTGCATTCTTGACTGACATTACTGGAAAACTAAACCACTTGATCTGCGAGATGCAAGACAATGGCAAAACTATTTTTTTTTGACCAGCCTGCCTGAGCCAGTGTTTTTCTTGTGGGGATCTTTTCTGCCAGGGCTTGTCAGCTTGGTCAGTGGATGTTGCTGCAGTTGTCTCCCTTGCTGGGACAGCTGGAGTTAAACACAGCAGCTCACGGCTCTGAAGTGGACCCCGTTGCTGTCCCAGTCTGGATGGGCACTGTGGCGATGTTCCAATGGCCAGGCTGGCTCCTGGTATAAAGAGATTCCCAAATACCATTTCCTAACCGCAGAGCCAAGGATGTGTTTACATGTTTAGGTCAAAAATGTGATGGACAGCTTCATGTTGTCTAAACATGCCACCCTGTTATTAATCCAGTTGATATGGTTCTCCATCTGTGTCTAGGTGATAGAAAAGCATTTTTTTTATATTTAGAGCTCTAAGCAAACAAACAGTTGTCTATATAAAAGAGCTTTTACAATTGTGCACTTTTAGCAGGTCTCTGAGTTCATGTGACCAATGTATGGTGGATTTTCACAGACCTTGTTTAAAACTGAAGGTGAGAGAGACTTAGAGAAATGGCTTCATTGTTCTGGAGTTCTTTGTTTCATCCACAGAAGAGTAGAATTGGTGATTGATTTTGAAAAGCGGCTGAAAAAAGTATCTTTTTCAAATTGCAATTTCTAACTTGGGTTTTACATTTTGTGTTCCATTTTTTGTGCTTTAATTGGGAAGCATTTGTTATTTGTTTGGTGTTTTTAAGGTTCTGCAAATATACACATCATTTTTTAGAGACATTTGTTATCAGTTGTGTTTGTTGATTTGTAGTTTAATTTCATTGGATGTATAGATGTCGTGTGGGGGGGAGGCTCGAGAGCAGGTAGGACCCAGGCGCAGAGACGGGAGGCAAACGGGTTCAGGGCAAGTGGGTTTATTTAACTAACAAAAAGCGCTGCAGAGCAGGATGACAAAACTAAAAACAAAAACTTACTGTGGCATGGCAAGGGACATGGACGCCAGACAAGAAGACGTGATCAACATGAGCAGAAGTTAATGGACCAGCACAGGAGGAAGGCAGAGACAAGACTTATATACAGACAGGGCAGACAAGACACAGGTGAACACGATTAGGGCAGATGGGGACCAAAGGAAGTAAAACTCAAGAAACATGACAAGACAGGAAACCTTTCAAAATAAAACAGGAAACAGAACCAAACAAGACAGAACAAGAACTAAAGCGAAAAAAAAGACAACAAACTGAAACCATGACAATAGAAAGGAAAAGAAGTTCAAACATTGATTATAAAAAAGGATATAAGAGATAAAAAAAAAGAAAAAGGAAAAGAAAAAAGATA
The DNA here is from genome assembly GCF_053564925.1 of Oryzias latipes. NCBI lineage: Eukaryota > Metazoa > Chordata > Actinopteri > Beloniformes > Adrianichthyidae > Oryzias > Oryzias latipes. The sequence continues at coordinate 13,638,743 of NC_136259.1, forward strand.
AAATATTGATTTAATTGCATTTTGAATGAATAAAAAACAATGATTAATAGAATCAGAATCAGAAATCAGAAAAAGTTTTATTGCCAGGTTCAGTAGAGCGCACTTTACAAAACGAGGAATTTTACTTGGTGTATAGTGCAATTAAGAATAAGTTAAAAATTAAGTTAACAACAACAACACACTATATACAGTAGAGTAAGGTGAATTAAAGTGGGAGCACAGATGGGCTGGGATGGTGGGGCCTGTAAGTGGCACAGACAGTCCTTTGGTGGGCGGGGGGGGGGGGGGGGTCACCTGGGGGAGTTGGGGTACTGTTCAGCAGGCTGACTGCAGTGGGGAAGAAGCTGTTCTTGTGGCGCGAGGTCCTGGTCCTGATGGACCGGAGCCTCTTGCCAGAAGGGAGGGGCCGAAAGAGATTAAGTCCTGGATGAGAGGGGTTGGCTACAATCCTGGCTGCCCGTCTCCAGGTCCTGGAGATGTGCAGCTCCTGGAGAGACGGGAGGTGGCAGCCGATCACCTTCTCTGCTGAGTGGATGACGCGTTGCAGCTTGGCCTTGTCTCTGGCCGTGGCCGCAGCGAACCAGACTGTGATGGAGGACGTGAGGGTGGATTCGATGATGGCGGTGTAAAAGTCTACCAGCATCTTTTCAGGGAGGTGAAACTTCTTCAGCTGCCTCAGGAAGTACATCCTCTGCTGGACCTTCTTAGTGATGGAGCTGATGTTCTGCTCCCACTTGAGGTCCTGGCTGATGATGGTTCCCAGGAAGCAGAAGGACTCCACAGAGGTCACCGGGGAGTCACAGAGGATGACAGGGGGGAGGGGGGCTGGGGCCTTCCTGAAGTCCACTGTCATCTCCACTGTCTTCAGAGCATTAAGCTCCAGGTTGTTAGCGCTGCACTATGACACCAGCCTGGCTATTTCACTCCTGTAGGCCGACTCATCTCCGTCAGAGATGAGGCCGATGAGTGTGGTGTCGTCAGCAAACTTCAGGAGTTTGACAGACAGGTGACCAGCTGTGCAGCTGTTTGTGTACAGGGAGAGTAACAGGGGTGAAAGGACACAGCCCTGGGGGGATCCGGTGCTTGTGGTCCGAGTATCTGAGACGAGCTTCCCCAGCCTCACATACTGCTGTCTGTCCGTCAGGAAGTCTGTGATCCACCTGCAGGTGGAGTCAGGCACATTCATCTTGGAGAGTTTTTAATACTAAAGATGTATGAAAGACATACCGAAAAAATATGTCTTTCAGTGTTTAACTGGCTGTCTTTGGATTATGCATGCCTGAGTAATGGCCATTCTTACTCCTCATCTCTCTGTTCACTGCTTGCTAATTTACATAGCAGGGGTCCCAGCAGGAGGGGGCGGGGTTGTAACACGACTCCTTCAGCAGAGCCAGGCTGAGAGAGGCTTTGACATGTAAGATGTTAGATGTTAGAATGCTAGATGTTAGAATGACCAGTTCATTTTATATCTATGAAAATATTCAGGGAGCTATGGGACATGTTCAGCTATATGTCTGTGAAAATTGGTGTCGATTGTTGAAACATATGTTACCATAAAAAAATGTTTGGAGTCTAGACAGATTTAACACAGGTTTTTGGATGAAAAAGGATTTTTTATAAATCATCTGTTACACTTTTAAGTCTGAAAAAAATATGGAAGGCAGCAAACACAGATCCCTACCGTTTTTAATTTTTTTGTGCTGATATTTGAAAGATAAGTTATGCAAAAAAATAGGTGTTTGCAGTTTTGCCTAAAAAGACGTTTTCGGACCTTTTTGGATCAAATGTTGTCTAAAAGTTCACCTGTAACTTCAATCATTCTGAATTTTTTTAGGAAAACTAAACCACTTCAACTGTGATCTGCAAGGCAATGGTAAAACTATATTTTTTATGGAACAGCCTGCAGTGTTTCTTGTGGGGATCTTTTCTGCCAGGGCTTGCCGGCTTGGTCGGTGGTTGTTGCTGTTACCAATCCAGTTGATATGGTTCTCCATCTGTGTCTAAGTGATATAATCAGAATCAGAATCGTTTATTGTCATTGTACATGGGGATACAATGAAATTGCAGCAGCCTTGGAGTGAAGGAGTTACATAAAATAAAAATAAAAATAGAATAGAAAAAGAAATACTGTATTTACAACTCTTAACAAAAAATGAACAATATGGACAGAAACTGTTAAATATTAAATATTTGTGAATAAAATAGAATGGAATTACATGAGTTGCTGTGAGCACAGCTTAATAAATATCAAGTTATTGCACAGTGACCCGGTTAGACAGTCAGGATATTGCACGCATTGTAGTAAAATTAGAGTGAGGTGTGGTTGGTGGACGTATGTGCATTCCGTATGATAATTGCCTGTGGAAAAAAGCTGTTTCTTAGTCTGTTTGTCCTGGTTCTGATGGACCTGCACCTCCTTCCAGAGGGCAGCAGTTCAAACAGAGGGAAAGCAGAATGGGTGGAGTTAGTGGTGATGCTAGTCACTCTGCTGAGGCAGCGAGACTGGTAAATGTCCTTCAGTGAGGGGAGGGGGCAGCCGATGATCCTCTGCGCTGTCTTTACCACTCTCTGGAGACTCTGCCGTTCTGCTTCAGTGCAGTGGGAAAACCACACTGTGATGCCATAGGACAGAATGCTCTCAATGGTTGAGCGGTAGAACGTTACCAGCAGCTCCTGGCTGACGTCGTTCCTCCTAAGTTTTCTCAGGAAGTGCAGGCGTTGCTGGGCCTTCCTGATGACAGTCATGGTGTTGTTAGACCATGTGAGGTCAGCAGAGATGGTGGTGCCCAGGAGGGTGAAGCTGTGGACCCTCTCCACATAGTTTCCATCGATGTAGAGTGGGGGTGGATCTGTTCTGTTTTTTCTGAAGTCCAGGATGATCTCCTTGGTCTTGGTGGTGTTCAGGATGAGGTTATTAGCCTGACACCACCTTGAGAGTTTCAGGACTTCGTCTCTGTAGGCCGTCTCGTCGTCCCCAGAGATCAGCCCCACCACAGTAGTGTCGTCTGCAAACTTCACCACGGTGTTGCTGGTGTGGGCTGGTCTGCAGTCTGCTGTGTACAGTGTGTACAGCAGAGGACTCAGCACACATCCCTGTGTGGAGCCTGTGCTCAGCGTCCGGGTGGAGGAGAGGTGGGGGTCAAGTTTGACTGTCTGTGGTCTGTTTGTCAGGAAGTCCTTGATCCACGAGCAGGTGAGTGGGTGGAGTCCTAGTTCAGACAGTTTGTTGACCAGAATGTCAGGAATGATTGTGTTAAAGGCTGAGCTATAGTCCACAAAGAGCATCCTGGCGTAGGTGTCTCTGTGTTCCAGGTGGCTCAGCGCAGTGTGGAGGGTGATGGAAATGGCATCATCCGTTGATCTGTTTGCTTTGTAAGCAAACTGGTGGGGGACGAAGATTGGAGGGAGGGAGTCTTTGATGTGTCCCAGGAGCAGCCGCTCCAGACACTTTGTGATGACAGCAGTGAGTGCAACTGGGCGGAAGTCCGTGAGGAAGGCTGTGGATGAGGACTTTTTGGGTATCGGGATGATAGTGGATGACTTCAGGCAAGCAGGGATGAAAGCCTGAGCTAGCGACAGGTTGAAGATTTTTGTGAAGACCTGGGAGAGTTGATCGGCGCAGGCCCGCAGAACCTTTCCGGGAACTCCATCAGGTCCCGCCGCTTTCCTGGGGTTTACCCTGCTGAACATCCGTGCCATCCGTGCCACGTCCATAAAGGCATTGTTTTTATATTTAGAGCTCTAATCAACCAAACAGTTGTCTATATAAAAGAGCTTTTACAATTGTGCACTTTTAGCAGGCTGAAAAAATTATCTTTTTAAAATTGCCATTTCAAATTTGGGTTTTAAATTTTGTGTTCCATTTTTCTGTGCTTGTATTGGAAGGATTTGTTATTATTTTGTTTAAAAGTGCTACATATTGTATATACACATAATTTATTTAGAGAAATTTGCTATACGTTGTGTTTTTTGGTTTTGTAGTTTAATTTCATTGGATTTATATTAAGGAAAAGAAGTTGCAGCATTGATTAAAAAAGGATAAAAGAGACATTTACTGTCTAAGTCTTATGTTACATCTGTAGAACTGTACTGAGAGTTGGGTTTTGTTTTGGAGCACATTCATATGTTTTGTTTGTAAAAAAAAAAAAGATAAAATATTAAGTTAATTGCATTTTACATGACTAGAAAAGCAATGATTATTCATAAAAATCTATGAAAGACATACAAAACAAATGAAAAAGCAGTCTGCCCTCCCTCTTGTGTCTAAACTATTGTCACCTCACTTCTGGGTTAGTTAGCATATGAACAGGCAGCTGGTGTGTGTGTGTGGGGGGGGGGGGTGAAATTTGACTCCAGCAACAGGGCAGATTGACGAGCAGGCTGCAGCATGAGGAAAAGACTGAAGCATGTAAGAGGAAATGACATCCTACAGTTGACCAGTTCATTTTATATCTGTAAAGAATATTCAAGAAGCATTTAAACATGTTCAGCTATATGCGTGTGAAACTTGGTGTGGATAATTGAAGCATAAGTAATTTTAAAACACACTTGTTTGGAGTCCAGACGGAAAAAGCACAGGTTTTGGGATGAATCAGGATTTTTTTAAAATCATCTGTTTCACCTGGACTTCTGAAAAAAATATGGAAGGCAGCAAACACAGATCCCTACATTTAAAAAAATAAATGGTGTTGATATATGATGATTAAGTTATGAAAAAAAATAGGTGTTTGTAGTTTTGCCTAAAAAGACGTTTTCGGACCTTTTTGGATGAAATGTTGTCTAAAAGTTCACCTGTAACTTCAATCATTCTGAATTTTTTTAGGAAGCAGTAGCACATAAATGCCTATGAAAGTTGAATTCTTGGTGCTGATAACCTAAACAGAATTTATGCTAAAAATCTTTGTTCAGTCCAAAATTTCATTAAAAAAATCAAGTGATGAAGTTTCTCGTAGACCCTATAGTGTTACATATCAAAGCTGGAGGTTATTAAAGGCATCTAATTCTGAAATCTCAGCTTCCTGAGACAAACGGCTGATTTATAATAAATTTCTGTTATTTGGGTGCACATAATCGACCACTTCCTGTTACGCAGGCACCGTCAGGTGTACACCCATGAAACTTTACATGATGAGAGAGGACCCTTCTGAGTATCTCCAGTTTTAATTTCATGCACATCGGACAAAGCAAAGAGAAAATACAGGGCAGAATGTGCCCAATGCAATAACTAGGTGGCGCTATAGAGCTCGTCCAAGATTGTCATATCCATGGGTTCAGAATAGAAGCTTCATCATATCCATTGAATTTCAGTGAGATTGGACGAGGAATGTGCACGTGAGAGCAACTTTTGTGTGCATAGCGAGATGCCCAACTTTGCCGCTCTGTCACGACCACACCCCCGCATTGAAAGTTATGGTTTTTTGTCAGAGTAAACTTCAATCGCTTTTCAACAGGTGGACGTCATTTTCAGGTGTGTCGGCTCATCCTACTCGGAGCAGTGATGCTCCAAGTAAAACATGTCATTTCCTCTTGCCAGCAGGTGGCGCTACACTTTTTCCAGATTTTTTCACTGCTGATGTGTTCAGAGTCAGACTACAATCATGCATATCAATTTTGGATCAGATTGGATTATGCATGGCTGAGTAATGGCCATTTTTCTTTTCATGGCGTGTTTTCGAAACGACCTCCAATTTTGACGCGCCGCCATGGTCACAAACATCCATAAAAACTTAAAAGCTTTGCAATTTAACATCGGACATGTGTCTAGTTTACAAAACCAAAGTTTGGAGTCATTACTCTCAAATCTCTAGGAGTTCGTTCTAGAGCGAGGCCTGCAAATGACCAAAATACAGCAAAAATGACATATTGTCATCAAAATATCAGACTTCCTGTGCAAATGACAGCTTGGTCCCAAGAGACTTTTTTGTAGGTTTCTATCCGATGAACATGCCCTGTTAAAATCAGGTTTGTACTATAAAGCATATGGAGGTGCTCGCGAAAACAAATTTTGCAGGTGGCGCTATCGAGCCATTTTTGTTTACCTATGCCGTTCTCCTATAAAATATGAAATTTTTCGCGACTCCTGATGTGTATACAAAATTTGGTGAGTTTTGGGGTATGTTAAAGGCCTCAAAAAGGCGACGGAAAAGTCGGAAGAATAATAATAATAATAAACCTAACAGATACAATAGGGTCCTTGCACTCCGTGCTCGGGCCCTAATAATAAACCTAACAGATACAATAGGGTCCTTGCACTCCGTGCTCGGGCCCTAATAAACCTAACAGATACAATAGGGTCCTTGCACTCCGTGCTCGGGCCCTAATAATAATAATAATAATAATAACTCTTACAGATACAATAGGGTCCTTGCACTCCGTGCTCGGGCCCTAATAAACCTAACAGATACAATAGGGTCCTTGCACTCCGTGCTCGGGCCCTAATAATATTAAACATTCGAATTACAATAGGGTCCTTGCACTCCGTGCTCGGGCCCTAATTAAAGCTACAAGTAGCATTTAGCGGGCCCGAGCACGTGCGACCGCCTGGCACGAGCGACCGCCCCGTGAGCAACGCCTTGTTCGAGCCATTCTCTTTGTTCTTTCTTGTTCTTTTCTGGAGCTCCAAGCTAATGTTAACATGACAGCAGCCTGTGTGTGTGTGGGGGGGGGGGGACTGTATTTTGTTGCTTGTTTTTTTCAGTTTGAGAAACAAGCAATGATGATAATTGCTATCACTGTCCCTAAGGATGAGAACAATTGAACTAATTTCCACTACAATATTTAGACAAGTGTCAGGTATGTCTGATAACTTGGTAAATTAGCTGGACTGGGATCTTACAAAGTGCAGGTGGTTTAATGTCCAATGTGATGAGTCTGTGGACAGCAGCAGTACATAGCTTTTGGTGTCCACAAGAGAAGAACTCTTGACACAACTGCCCTAACAGACAACTACAAGAGGAGTTAAAATGTATAACATGGTGAAGGAATTTTTGTTCAGAAAAAGATATCTTTAGAAAAGCTGGTAGCAGTGACTGCAGACAGGGCTCCTGCTATGATCAATAGAAAAACAGGTTTCATCACTCACTGTAAAGCTGACCCAGACTTCCCAAAATGTCTGCATTACTGCTGCGTCATTCACCAGTAGGCCCTATGTGCAGAAGTGATTGGCTCTGGACACATGACTCCTATTGTGAAATCAACTTCTGCTGCAAAGCAAAACGGCACAGGATTTTCAAGGTGCTATTGGAGGAGCTGTCTGCTGAATATGTTGAGTATGAATATGGTAAATCTGAACTTGCAGTTTTGACTGATATTACTGGAAAACTAAATCACTTGAACTGTGATCTGCAAGGCAATGGCAAAACTATATTTTTCATGGAACAGCCTGCAGTGTTCCTTGTGGGGATCTTTTCTGTCAGGACTTGGTCGGTGGTTGTTGCTGCAGTTGTCACACTTGCTGGGGCAGCTGGAGTTTAACTTTGCAGCCTCACGGCTGTGAAGTGGACCTCGTTGATGTTCCAGTCAGGGTGGGCACTGTAGGGATGTTCCTATGACGAGATTTATAGAAATTTCTCTATGATTAAAAATAGACGAGAGTTATTTCATGAAGACACATATATGCACTGACATTAAAAAATGTTTGTGACCTCAGAACATGGACATTGTAGGGAATCGAACCCTATCCCAGTAACTGGGAGTACCATTACCAATGTCTTTTGCTTTTTTGAGGTCACATGGCAAGGAAAGCAAAACCTGCATCATGAATAACTAGGCCATAGGAATGCAATAGATACACAAATTTCAATTACTTTCTAAAGTACTTTTTAAGTACTTCGAATATGTTTGTACATCAGATGGTTTGAAATTTAGAAATATGCAAAAAAAAGCATTTTGATTCTTTACTCAATTGCTAATTACAGAAAAAAATGTAAATTTGTAATGCCTAATATGTATTCATGATGCAGGAAAAGAAACCACATTTCCATAAAGTCAGAGGATTGTGACTTAACAGAAAAATGTCGCAGATGCGTCATTTCTCCCCGCCTCCTTCGCCTCAATAACTGACACCAGCGTGTATTTGGTTCAACATTTGATGTTTTACATTAAGTCAGATGTTTGTGACTTAACAGAGATAAAGATGTCGCAGATGCGTCATCTCTCCCCGCCTCCTTCGCCACAACAACTGACACCAGCATGTATTTAGTTCAACATTTGACATTAAGTCAGAGGATTGTGACTTAACAGATAAAAATGTCGCAGATGCGTCATTTCTCTCCGCCTCCTTCGCCTCAATAACTGACACCAGCATGTATTTGGTTCAACATTTGATGTTTTACATTAAGTCAGACGTTTGTGACTTAAAAGAGATAAAGATGTCGCCATCTCTCCCTTTCTCCTTCGCCACAATCAACAGTCACTTACATGTTTAAAACGACAAAGAATCCCATCATGATCACTAAAGTATGTTTGTACAACTGTACATTCGACTTTATATTTTGTTGTTTTTAAGTACATATGATCGATTATCGTATTTTTCAACGTTGTGTTTTCAGAAACCAGTTGAATAAAACCTTTATGTGCCATGAAATCAGTTATTGTCTTCGAGTTTACTAGATTGTCATTAAAATCACCCATTATAGCAATGGTATCACCCAGGGGCTCCAACAGATCAACTAATTTCTTAAGGTTCTCTCTAAATAATGAAATGGCATATGATGGTGGACGATACAGAACTGCCACGACTATGTTCGATGAAATAAATCTGTGCACTAAACATTCAATATCTACACTTTGTACCTCTACATGTTCAAACAGGATATTTTCAACGGTGTACATTCCAACACCACCATGTTTTAAGCCTTTAATCACATTCAGTCTAGGATCTACTCCACTATAAGACAGTGAGCGTGGCATACTATAAAAATTGTAGCCACTGATGTTCAATGCATCAGTTAAAGGTGCATTTGGAAGCCATGTTTCAGTTACAGCTATGCATTTAGCATGTAACTGTTTTGTGCACAAAGCTAAGTCCTTTACATGCCACTCTAAATTTTGCACATTCATAAGGAAAATGCTAAATTCACATGAACTAGAAGTGACATTTTCTTTATTTATCAGATATTGAGGCATGTTTGCCACATATTCAGAAACTGTTTTGTTACAATAAATGGCCTGTTCCTTAAAATCTTGAATAATTAAACCAGACAAACTTGTTACGCGGCTTAATGCAACATAAGCCTGCCCAGGAGCAAAGGTTTTTTTCAAAGACACAACAACATTATCAATGGTAAGACCCTGAACTTTATGAACAGTACAAGCCCAAGCAAGTTTTAGAGGAAACTGACGTCTCAGACCACCTCTTCCTGTGACTCGTTCCTCTTCTGGAACAATGGCTACAGAACCTGAGACAAGCCCTGGATGATTTTCATACTGTTTCTTCCGTTGTCTTCCAATGTCTTTATTATCAAAATTCACAAAAACAATTTGTGGAAAGTCAGAGTTTCTATAGACAATATCAGTCACAATGACGTTTCAGCACAACATGGGTTTTCCGAGCACAACAGTTATATGCAGTCTCAAATGTGCTTTGGTTTAACCCAACAGATTCAAACAAATCCTCAACATTGTCACAAGTTGGCCCATCAGTTGAGAGAGCAGCTTTAATGTGTGCAATCAATGCAGAAGCCTCTTTTTTCTTCAATTGCTGTGTCTGTGCATTTTCTTTACAGTTGCAAGACTCTTTCTGTGATAACACACATTTCGCAAGACTGTGTCTCTTCAGCACTTGTGCTACGTGATACGAATGTATCACGTAGCACATCGGTACCCATCATCAAATTCCAACATCCTTTTAATGGAATCATCACTATTCAACAACTCTCCAGTAACTACTCGTTTATTTTTAAAATTATACTTACCTTTTCTTACTGCAATCGAAACATTTGAAACGACCTTTTCTAATTCTGTCATATATTGGGCAAAAAAAATATATTCCACATTTTGTGCAAAACGACAATCAGCATTAAGAATCCTGTTGTTAAAATATCGTGATAGAGTTAAAGGATGTTGTCTTCCATCATGATATGTTGGTCCACCCTTGGGAAACAACACAGGAAAACACTTAGCCTCATTTGTAATATCGGACAACAACTTCACCGGACTATTGCCTTCAGCGGGAGCTACATTCAAAATGTGATCAAAATATTGATCCAAAGCCTCTTGACCAATGTCTACTGGCATTAGACAAGTGTCCTGGAACATGCAATGCTGCTGTCTATCATGCAGAAGTTCATCTCCTAAAACATTTTAAACGTCAACATCTGCAGTGCATTCAACATTTTTTTCTACCACATCAGATTTTTCTTTACAAAAACCATTAATCCAATCATTAAATTTCACGTTGTTATAATAAGAATTATGGCTTTGTAAAAACTGTAAAGCCTGCTTAACACGTTCCGTATCAACATACTGATATTCATAATGTCCTTTATAAGTAAGCTTCCGTTTTAATTTCACAGGCACAAGAGAACCCTCAATAGACATGCGTGGTAACAAAAAACTGGTTTGTTCAGTATTTGCAGGAACACATGTAATAGGTCCATGCACACCATTCTGCCCACCTTTGGGCAATGCTAACAGTTTCATAAATGGAATATGTAACGCTACTAGATGTTGTTCTAATTGATTTAAACATGCCAATTCTGCTGGTATAGGTTCAAGTTCTAAGTTATTTTTAACACTTTCAGCTGGTACTTGACCTTTTTTTATTTTAGCATGACGTGTAACAAATCCACAACTTGCTTCTTGGTGTTTTCATCCATTCACAATTTTTTGAGCAGTTAGCATTACAGGTATGCAAATAATCAGAAGTGATACATTGATCAGCAATAAGTTCAAGTCCTGCATTACTGTAGGTACTCTTTTCTACAATGTAATACTTGATGTTCAAATAACCTATGACATACACAACAAACAAACCCGGGTCCATCTTTAACTTTATCCAAAAATTGTTTCATAACAACATCAAACTCTTCTAACCGTTCTTTATTCAATTGTCGCTTCAATTTATTCCCATCCAACACACTTTTCCTAAAGTGAGGATCTTGATATTTTCTAGAACTCAGTGCTTTAACATTTTCTCTATGAGTAACATTACTGTGATATTTTCTAGAACTCAGTGCTTTAACATTTTCTCTATGAGTAACATTACTGTGATATTTTCTAGAACTCAGTGCTTTAACATTTTCTCTGTGAGTAACATTACTCTGATATTTTCTTTTACTCATTTCCTTAACATTACATTTGTGTAACAAATCCAATTTATACTTGTTTTTACTTCCATTTTTTTTTATCTCTGTGTAAAGGATCAGTTCTGTATTTTGCAGCACTACGTTCTTTAACACAAGTTCTATAGATAGCATTTTTCTTATACTTATTTTTACTCAATTCCAATGCTCTGGATCTATGCAAAGAATCAGATTCATATTTCCTTTTACTCATATCTTTTTTCTTTTGTTTATGCTGTTCAATTATTTGATAATGCATTTTGTGGTAAACCTTACACACTTTGGTGCGACGCATATTAAATCCCTTCTTTCGTGGCATCTATAAAAAAAAATATATAAAAATGAAACCACCAGTAAAATAAGATTATCATTTCTATTATGTATAACTAAAGCAATACATTTATACCACACAGACCAATAATCAAAAACAAACATTATTTTCAGACTATTGGAAAATAGTTCTACACAAATAAATGTAAAAATAATAATAAATGTGTCCTATAATACAGTGGTCCCCATCCCCCGGGCCGCGGACCGGTACCGGTCTGTGGCTCATTTGGTACCGGGCCGCACAGAAATAATAACTTACTTCCGGTTTTTTATATCTGAATCTGAAAGATGTTTTATTTAGAAAAGTTGCCCGATTCTGTGTGACTGTCACACCCGTCTGTCAACAGTAACGCAGACCAAGGTGCTCCTCTCGGCCACGTGATAAGTTACTGCTAAAATAAAACCCAGGAGCTAGCAAAATGAGCCTAGGGGAAAAGGCCCAGCCAGGAGACAGGAGGAGCCCTCCACTTCCAGAAAAGAAAGCTACACTTAACAGACAGTACTTTTTTGCACCATGAGTATGAGAAGGGGGGAGGATGATGAGACCCATGCAATGTTCCATTCATGGGTGTCAAAATTAAAGCTCGGGATGTGTGTTGTCACGTATCTGTTACTCCTTCTGCGTGGCGTTGCTACAGTAATCCTCCACCAACATCTCAAAGACCGATCCATTAACTTAAAAAATGTGCAATAAAGTTTATTGAAAAAAGAAACCCGATCCGTGAAAACCTTGAATTACGTCATACCGGGCCGTGGCGCTAACTAGGTTGGGGATCACTGCTATAGATTATTAAACACTGCAAATTTAACTTACCTTTACCAAACTCTTAACTGGCTTACAAAACAAAAGGTTCTCTGGAAAAACCAGCAAACAGCTCCTCTCTGTTGTCCAGAAATGGTCAGCCACTGGTGTGGAAGATCCCTCAGAGCAAAACTCTGGAGTTACAAATAAAATGTAAAAGGAATAAAAAAAATTAACATTTATTTAAAACAAATACATAAACTTTAATAGACATAAAATGGTAAATGCTCTCTGGGAGGCTAATCCATAGAGGAGGTCCATTAAAACTGAATGAGGCCTTTCAGTGTGTTTTAACTTTTGGGATAACCAAAAGGCCTGTATCAGAGGACCTCAGGGTCCAGAGGGGATCATACTTTAAAATATCAGATAAATATGAAGGCCCAAGACCATACAAACATTTATAAACTAATAAAAACTTTAACATCAATCCTAAAGCGAACAGGAGGCCAAGCAGCCATTTTAAAATCTGTGTTCCTGCAAATATATTCATACTGGCTGCCACACACTTATAGATTATTTGAAGAAATTTATACACAAATTTAACATGTGTCCTATATTAGATTATTAAACACTGAAAATTGAACATAAAACCTAAAAAGTACTAAATACGTTGGAACTGATCTTCAGTGGAAATACCCACGGGTCGGCAGGCGTTTATAAACCGCGGTCAGGTGAGCCGACATCTGTGGAAGTGCGGTCGCGCTAGCCGTCACTGACTTTTTGCATGCAGGTTTACATCATAGTTTACATCATAGTTTACGGTGCACACCGCCAGCAAGCTGAAAAGACGGTATAAAGCGCTAATATCACCCATGTCACAGTTACTCATCAAATAACATGTACTGTGCTCAGAAATCAATGAGATATTGCAGCTCTAGATTGTCTTTTGATGTACAGATTTATTCCTTTATTGCATGTCTGACCATTCTATAATCAACTACCAAGAAGAATGTGTTTGTTTGAAATTATGCAATCAGACAGATTCTAAAAGTGAGTTTGAACACTAACAAGTGTTTTGTGTGTTGTTGAGCACGGCATGGAATGAAACAGAAATAAAGATTCTCCACGTAAAATGCCACATCTGGTCCAGTCATGTCAATTCATTCTAAAGTGGCTTCTGTCCAAGATTACACAAAACTTTCAGTGGATTATTGTTGTTAATGATGTTCACTAATATAACAGCAAGTTTGAAGAAGATTTACTGTATAAAATTAGAGATATTGCCATTATAGTCTCACTGAGGCTGTCTCATTCAGTCAGCATATAACATGGAAACCACCCAAAATGCCAATTTATTAAAAGATTACACAAACATTTCAATGGATTATTGTTAGTTATGCCTTTTCATTCATAGTATTACGTATAACCATCCAAAATAAAATTTGGTACAAAGGTGACGCCAAACATTTAACATATTATTGTTGGAAGTGTTGTTCACTAACTACACGGCAAGTTTAAACAAATTTGACTGAAGAAAATAAGAAAGTCAAGTTATAGACCACTTCACAGTCATAGTGTAATATTTAAACCTTACAAAATACCCTTTTTTCAAAGGTGACGCTAAACGTTCACTGGATTATTGTTAGTAATGGTGTCCATGATCATCACAGCAAGTTTGAAGAAGAATGACTGTAGAAAAGTAAAGATATTGACATAATAGACCAATTCAGGCCTCATTCATAGTATAAAATGTTTATAAACCGGTTAAAGTGGCATTTTGGGTGGATCAAATGTTCTTTAACTATGAAGGCAGGATGCCTAGGAGAATTAAACTTTAATATCTGTAATTTTCTCCTGTCAATATTCTTCAAAATTGCTGAGATTATCATGAACATTATTACCAACAATAATCCAGTGACTTTTTTGTGTAATCTTTTAATAAATTGGCATTTTGGGTAGTTTCCATGTTATATGCTGACTGAAGGAGACAGCCTGAATGAGACTATAATATCAATATCTCTAATTTTATACAGTAAATCTTCAGGCTTGCGGTTATATTAGTGAACATCATTAACAACAATAATCCATTGAAAGTTTTTTGTAATCTTAGACAGAAGCCACTTTAGAATGCATTGACATGACTGGACCAGATGTGACATTTTACGTGGAGAATCTTTATTTCTGTTTCATTCCATGCCGTGCTCAACAACACACAAAACACTCTTGTTAGTGTTCAAACTCACTTTTACATTCTGTCTGATTGCATATATTTCAAACACACACAACATTCTTGGTAGTTGATTATAGAATGGTCAGACATGCAATAAAGGAATAAATCTGTACATCAAAAGACAATCTAGAGCTGCAATATCTCTCATTGATTTCTGAGCACAGTACATGTTATTTGATGAGTAACTGACATGGGTGATATTAGCGCTTTATACCGTCTTTTCAGCTTGCTGGCGGTGTGCACCGTAAACTATGACGTAAACTATGACGTAAACTATGATGTAAACTATGATGTCAACGCGCATGCAAAAAGTCAGTGACGGCTAGCGAGACCGCACTTCCACAGATGTCGACCGCGGTGTTTAAAAAGTATTATATGTGAACTGCTATGTATTTGATCAATTAGAAAGGAGTTTCACTACTTAATGTGGTTTAAAAACTGTAAAAACTACGTTCGAATTCCAAGAACTATAAAGATGGCGGAATGACTACAAAAACCGATCTCTGAAACGGATAGAAAATTGTTGTTTGTCGATCAGTATCGATTCTACGTGTCATTTTGTACATTTGTGTCCGTTAAAAAGAAAATTCGTCGGTTGGTTTGCTTTAAAAAGTATTTTAAAAATTACGTTCGAATCAAATTGCCATGACCACTTCCGGTTCAACGAAGGAAAAGTTCAAATCATTTACGTTCGTCCTATCGATTTTAAACTTTTACGGTTTTTATTCAAAAAAATTGTTTATCAGAGGGTGAGTAGTGTTGTCTTAGTGTGAAAAAGGTCGTTGATTTACAGTAACGGTCCTTTTAAAGTCGCGAGAAAATTCATAATGGTCGTGACTAACCTCGAGTAAAGTTGAAGACCTCCTCCTTCTCACTGGGGGTCCGGTGGTCTTCCTTGCTGGTCAGGAGCGTCGAAGATCGAAGTGTAGTAGAAATGAGGAAAGCTCTTAAAAGAGCTGTTTTTGCTCTAGTTCGGCAACCTTCAGTGAAATTCTCCGTGGGGTGTGGTTCTCCAGTCGTCCAGCAGGGGTCAGGTAGAGGGAAGATTGAGATGAAAATCCCCTGAGGTGATTGGCTTGACCAGCTGCTTGACTCAAGGTTTCCCTTTTCTCGTTCGTATTTGATGAAGTAGGTTGATTACATGTTATTTTTTCATGAAGTAATAGAAGTTCTACTTAGTTTAGTTCCTTATGTATGTGTAGAACATTTTATAGTAATTATTGTATTGATCATTAATCCGTTGTTGAACATTCTAGCTATTGAGTTTGTTCTCATTTGCATGAGCTCTCCCATGGACCAATCAGACAGCTCCGTTTTTAGTTTGACTCCCAAGGGTTGAAATCTAATAAAATTACATTCCAATCCCAAAGTGGTGGTGTGCTGTCTTCTTTGTGTTATGTCTGTGTGTTTTGTGGGTGATTCTGTTAGATAATTCTCACAAGAAACGTGTGCTATTCAGGGGTCGTGACGTCATACTTCCCATGATGCTTTGCTGGTGGGGGAAGTTTCAAAAGAACTCTCTTTTTAATCCCTTGGAGAGTTTGTTTCCAATAAGCAATAATTTTACAGTACTGTTGAGATGTGCTTTGTATGATGTGAAGGGTAGAGTTCCAAAATATTTTTTAACTTAAAAACCATAACTTTGGGTGGTGTTGCCAACAAAGGTGTTCCAAGATACAGGCCGCTTCAACGTAACGTCAGTTCATTCTGAATAGAGTCAGTCTCCTGCAAAATAGTTAATCATCAAGTGATCCTCAGAAGACTCAGACTTTGTCAGAATTCTTGTTCTCTCCTGTAACTTCGGGAAAGTCTTCAAAGATCGGCATCATGCAGCTCCCTGAATTTCATAACAATTTGGACACCCCGTGCTTTCTACTTTTCTATCTCAGGTGTTTACATAAAGCGCTTGACACGAAACCAAAGTGGCGCATTACCGCCACCACCTGGTCTGGAGGGGAACTACTACTATTTAACACGGAGAATGACACCTATTTGTCAAAGTACAAACATAATACATATGAACATTTTACAAAGACTATTTATGAATCTGCTATGTTTTGACCATGGAAAACGTGGCCGATTTATAAATAATAAAATTACAAACACTTTGGTGGCGATTTAATGTATTTGTTCAGAAATAAACCCTCAAGTCATTAGTCTATGGCAATATTTATTTTTTTTGCCGCTGAACGATTTACAGGGTCTTGCGAGGAGGCTTTTTTTCAGTAGTTTTCTCTTCCATCTTACTGAAAATAGCTTTGAATATGAATCTGACCCTGTTCCTGTTGGCAATAATTCAACCATTTCTTGTGAGATCAAACCGAAAACGAGCAGATATGCAGCATCACAGGACAGCAAGGAGGAGAAGTTGACGTCTCAGAAGATTTCCTCTGGATGGCCTGGCCAGACATGAACAACCTGTGAGTCAAACTTAAAGTTTTTTTTTTTTTAGTTTAACTTTTTTAGTTAAAGCATTTGTCACTAATTGTTCTTAAGGTTACACAATCTGCTGGGTAAGAGTTTAACATTCTTTTTCAACATTGAGTTGTATAGTCTAACTACATGAAACACTTGTGAGTTCAAAGTTTAGTATTTTTTATTCAGAGTCAAACCATATAACTTGTTTGAAAACAAAAATACTTTCATTTATTAAATACTTTCATTTTTCACCCAGTAAAAAAAAAACACAAGATTTTTCAGCATTTAAAAATACTTCATAAACTAAAATGTAAGACATCAAAAATAAATAGAAACATTCAAAAAATGAGATTTAATTTCCTCAATGAAATACATTAATGTTCCATTTTACAGAGTCTTCCACGTCTCTACTGCTTTGCCAACAGAATAGGGTGATTAAAGTGGTTAAATGTTTCTCGTAGACCCTATAGTGCTGCTTATCAAACGTGGAGCTTTGTTAGATGCATCTAACTCTGAAATCTCAGCTTCCTGAGACAAACAGCTGAAAGGTTTTTTATCAGAGTAAACTTCAATGGCTTTTCAACAGGTGGACGTCATTTTTAGGTGTGTCTGCTCATCCTACTTGGAGAGGTGATGCTCCAAGTAGGTGGCGCTACACCTTTTCCAGATTCTTCCACTGCAGATGTGTTCAAAGTCAGACTACAATCATGCAAACCAATTTTGGATCAAATTGGATTATGCATGGCTGAGTAATGGCCATTTTTCTTTTCATGGCGTGTTTTCGAAACGACCTCCAATTTTGACGTGCCGCCACGGTCACAAACAACCGTAAAAACTTAAAAGCTTCGCAATTTAACATCGAACATGGGTCTAGTTTACAAAACCAAAGTTTGGAGTCATTATTCACAAATCTCTAGGAGGAGTTCGTTCTAGAACAAGGCCTCCAAATGACCAAAATAGAGCAAAAATGACATATTGACACCAATATAGCAGACTTCCTGTGCAACTGACAGCTTGGTACCAAGATACTTTTTTGTAGGTTTTCATCTGATGAACATGTCCTGTAAATATCAAGCTTGTATGTTAAAGAACATGGTGGGGCTCGCGAAAACAAACATTGTAGGTGGCGCTATTGAGCCGTTTTTGTGCACCCATGCGAGTGCTGTATATCTAAGTTGGAGATATGTAAGAGGCATCTCATTCTGAAATCTCAGCCTCGTCATACAAACGGCTGATTTTTTATGAATTTTTAATTATCTGACTACAACGCAATCAACCACTTCCTGTTTGGTGGTGGCTTGCGCAGGCACCGTCAGGTGTACACCCATGAAACTTTAAACGATGAGAGAATACCCTTGTGAGGATCTCCTTTTGTAATTTTGTGAACATCGGACAAAGCACAGAGAAAATACAGGGCAGAATGTGCCCCATGCAATAACTAGGTGGCGCTATAGAGCTCGTCCAAAGTTGTCATATCCATGGGTTAAGAATGGAAGCTTCATCATATCCATTGATTTTCAGTGAGATCGGACAAGGAATGTGCACGTGAGAGCAACATTTGGGCATGGCGAGACGCCCAACTTTGCCGCTCTGTCACGACCACACCCCCGCTTTGAAAGTTATGGTTTTTTATCAGAGTAAACTTCAATGGTTTTTCAACAGGTGGACGTCATTTTGAGGTGAGTTTGCTCATCCTACTTGGAGCAGTGATGCTCCAAGTAAAACATGTCATTTCCTGTTGCCAACAGGTGGCGCTACACCTTTTCCGGATTCTTCCACCTCTGATGTGTTCAGAGTCAGACTACAATCATGCACATAAACTTTGGATCAGATTGGATTATGCATGGCTGAGTAATGGCCATTTTTCTTTTCATGCCGTGTTTTCGAAATGACCTCCATTTTCGACGCGCGCCACGGTTACAAACAACCGTAAAAACTTAAAAGCTTCGAAATTTAACATCGGACATGTGTTTAGTTTACAAAACCAAAGTTTGGAGTAATTATTCACAAATCTCTAGGAGGAGTTCGTTCTAGAAGGAGGCCTGCGAATGACCAAAATACACCAAAAATGACATATTGACACCAATATAGCAGACTTCCTGTGCAACTGACAGCTTGGTCCCAAGAGACTTTTTTGTAGGTTTGCATCTGATGAACATGTCCTGTAAATATCAAGCTTGTATGTTAAAGAACATGGCGGGGCTCGCGAAAACAAACATTGTAGGTGGCGCTATCGAGCCGTTTTTCTGCACTTATGCAAGTGCTGTCTATATAAGTTGGAGATATGTAAGAGGCATCTCATTCTGAAATCTCAGCCTCGTCATACAAACGGCTGATTTTTTATGAATTTTTAATTATCTGACTGCAACGCAATCAACCACTTCCTGTTTGGCGGTGGCTTGCGCAGGCACCATCAGGTGTACACCCATGAAACTTTAAACGATGAGAGAAAACCCTTGTGAGTATCTCCTGTTGTAATTTTATGAACATCGGAAAAAGCACAGAGAAAAGATAGGTCAGAATGCGACAAAAACTGTGTTTTTCAATAACTAGGTGGCGCTATAGAGCTCGTCCAAGATTGTCATATCCATTGGTTCAGAATGGAAGCCTCATCACCTCCATCGAATTTCAGTGAGATTGGACAAGGAATGTGCACGTGAGAGCAACTCTTCTGTGCACGGCGAGACGCCCAACTTCGCCGCTCTGTCACGACCACACCCCTGCGTTGAAAGTTATGGTTTTTTATGAGAGTAAACTTCAATGGCTTTTCAACAGGTGGACGTCATTTTCAAGTGTGTCGGCTCATCCTACTTGGAGCAGTGATGCTCCAAGTCAAACATGTCATTTCCTTTTGCCAGCAGGTGGCGCTACACTTTTTCCAGATTCTTTCACTGCAGATGTGTTCAGAGTCAGACTACAATCATGCATATCAATTTTGGATCAGATTGGATTATGCATGGCTGAGTAATGGCCATTTGTCTTTTCATGGCGTGTTTTCGAAATGACCTTGAAATTCGACGCGCCGCCACGGTCACAAACATCCGTAAAAACTTAAAAGCTTTGCAATTTAACATCGGACATGTGTCTAGTTTACAAAACCAAAGTTTGGAGTAATTATTCACAAATCTCTAGGAGGAGTTCGTTGACTGACAGCTTGGTACCAAGAGACTTTTTTGTAGGTTTCCATCTGATGAACATGTCCTGAAAAAATCAAGCTTGTATGTTAAAGCATATGCGGGGGCTCGGGACAAATGTCACTGTAGGTGGCGCTGTCGAGCCATTTTTGTGCGCCCATGCCAATCTCCTGTAAAATACGAAATTTTTCGCGACTCCTGAGGTGTGTGCCAAATTTGGTGAGTTTTGGGGTATGTTAAAGGCCTCAAAAAGGCGATTCTTCCGTCGGAAGAAAAAGAATAATAATAATAATAATAATAATAACTCTTACAGATACAATAGGGTCCTTGCACTCCGTCCTCGGGCCCTAAAAAAACATAAACATGCCTGTTGTGTAGTGACCTTGAGAAATTTGGCCAGCACTGAAGAAAGAGCAAATAAGGGTCAAAATCTTGCCAGTAGAATGTGTTTTCAGATATTGAGAAGGACTCTGTGGCGCAATGGTAGCGCGTCTGACTCCAGATCAGAAGGTTGTGTGTTCAAATCACATCAGGGTCATTGTTTAACACTTGTGCTATCTGATGAACTTTGATGTTGGGATTTGGGTCATCTAGACCAGTGTTTTTCAACCTTTTTTGAGCCACGGCACACTTTAACCTTGACAAAAATCCCGCGGCACACCAGCATCCCAAAAAAAAAAAAAAAAAAGCAGAAACTCATAGTCTGTTTTGATCTACAGCCCCCCCCCCCCCCCCCCCCCGCAATCTGACGTGCATTTTTGTGATAATTGTGGCAGAAAAAGCAGGAAGTTGCAGATGTTTTTCTAAAAGATGTAATAAAAGTTAAGTTACATACAAACTGTATGTTCGTTGTGTTTTCAAGACGCTGTCCCTTTAAGCCAATGCATCATGGGAGATGTAGTGTGAAAACTGCGAGAAAACGGCAGAAAGACTCGCGTCTCTGAGCTTCATGGTTTCGTTCACTTGTTCCACGGTCTGATACCGGATTCTGTGGAAAGTTACACCGCTAAAGACGAGCTTTAGCTGGTGTTTTTGTCGGAACTGACTGAGTTATGAGCTAAATTGGAACAAGGAAGTGGAGACTTTAACCACTTCTGATTGGTCAGACTGATGACATGTGATTAAGCCTTCAAGAATGATTGGTGGAGTCGTGGAGACAGTAAAAGCTGCGGGACTTTTCCTTACACAGTTATAGCTGCAGCTATTTCGCGTTACCGTCATTCTTATCAAAATGTCTTTAATAGAATCAAATAAACACAACGAAAAAAGTATTTTATGATAGTTTATATTCCTAACTACTCAGTGTTTTATCAGGACCTGTTTGGATGAACAAAGAGCTGATTTCCTGGAGATGGTTAATGTTTTTAGATCAGTTAATGAGGGCAATTTTCCACGGCACACTTGAGTGTGCCGCGGCACACTGGTTGAAAAACACTGATCTAGACAGTGTGCTGAGCCTTTTTCTTCAATGATTTGTGATCTTCACTGGTTTCCATGGATTACAGGAAATCCCTTTCACCTTTATCCACCTTTGTCATGGTAGGGAAAACACGTCAATTTAAGGCCAAGGTCATAGGATAGCACAAGGGTGCATCTGTGCAGAGCGCAAGCTGCGACTCTTTGGATTGCTGACGTTGTAGCATGGCCTTAAGACAAAGTTAGGTGCTTGCCTATTATTGACTCGGTCTATTGTGCACTGTTACAAACTTTAACCACACAACTTGAAAAAAAAAACAGTTGAGGAGATCCAAGTTTGTTCACTTGTAGATTGTATGTGGAACAGTTGGCTTCTGAGTAATGCACAGTTGTAAGTTGGGTTAGGCTTTTGACCAGGGATGTTTTCTGCTGAGTGTGGGAGAAAGCCAATAAACAGTTTGAGCAGCACTTTTGGATTAATTTGGAATCATTTTAATAAGGGAGAGGAGTTGGAGAATGCTGGAATTGACACACAAACAGGGTTGGTGAAGGAAGAAGCTCATGTGCAGAATTTCACTTAGAATCAATGACTTTCTTTATAATGAAGAGCTGCAACATTTGAAGCACCTCAGAGGGGACTTGAACCCCCAATTCCTGGCTTAGGAGGCCAGTGCCTTATCCATTAGGCCACTGAGGCTTGACAACTATGTTCACACATGAAAGAATTGGTGTCATTTAACTCCGACAGGCCACTGACAACAATGACTTAATTCTGCTTCATGGTCACTTTTAAAACCATTGGTACTTTGTGTTTTGAAAAAGCCGCGACCAATAAGTCACTATCAAATCCCAGTCCTTGACTGGTCAATGTTCAACTTTGTAAGATTTGACGCTCATTCAATGGCCGTGCGTCTTGTGCGTGGAGCCCTAAAACGATTATAAAAAAACATGCTTCGCGATGCGTGTTGCAACAGTTTTCAACGACTTAGCCCAAAATGTGCATACATGTGCGTTGGTACAGGCGTTTCATTGGAAGTGGTCGTGTTCCACTTCTAGGTCTTACAGAACTTGAAAGAGGGATGTACAGCATGCAGTTTTATCCACAACTAGCCCATAGGAGGGCTAACTCTACTTTTTGAACAAACTTTTCACAACGGCACCAAGGCATCCTTACAAATAAAGAGAAAACAATCAAGATACAAACGACATCTAGCCGCACGCACTAAAGGGAAGGGTATGTTGTTATCTGCTGGACGCTGTCGACGAATACAGCTGAGGTCAAAAACTCTCACCATGCTACTACATACACACCAGGCATGGGATGAATGTGTGTTCCAGAGTCCGTTTGAATGTAGTAGGAGTCTCTACATACCTTTAGGCTAATGTTCAAATGCATAAAAGTGAATCTGGACAATGGCCATGCTGTTAGTGTGGTATTGTTCACACAATCACACACATCAGGGGTATGTTTTGATCCAATATTAGCTCATAGTTGGTAGCAACCAATAGTAGTCAATGGTTATCCAGCCAATGCCCTTGAACTGTCAAAAAGCTCCATATGGTGTAAATTTTCTTGCTGGTCTGATATGGAGCAAACATGAACACCACTTCTCTATTTGAACCCACTTTCTTGGCTCTTTGTCATCTTTCATCTCGTAGTCTTACATAAAGAAGGCTGACATTTCAACTATAGCTTTTCTGTTGTGACTTTTAAACTTTCTTGAAAAGGAGACTGTTTTCTTGATGCTGACTTGTACCTCTTGAGAAAAACGACACAGTTCCTAGTTGAAAAGTTCCAGTTAAACAATAGTAGAGACGATGAAGAAAAGGCCAAGAAAAACCACTGACATGAACTATAGACGAAAAGACCTAGTCACATAACAGCGATCAAAGAAACTACAGTGAATGAGAAAAAGGCATTACAAGTTAGGAAGTCAGTGGGATTCTGACCCTTGGAAAATAATTTGAAAAAAAACATAAACATGCCTGTTGTGTAGTGACCTTGAGAAATTTGTCCAGCACTGAAGAAAGAGCAAAAAAGGGTCAAAATCTTGCCAGTAGAATGTGTTGACAGATATTGAAAAGGACTCTGTGGCGCAATGGTAGTGCGTATGACTCCAGATCAGAAGGTTGTGTGTTCAAATCACATCAGGGTCATTGTTTAACACTTGTGCTATCTGATGCACTAAGACATTGGGATTTGGGTCATCTAGACAGTGTGCTGAGCATTTTTCTTCAATGATTTGTGATCTTCACTGGTTTCCATGGATTACAGGAAATCCCTTTCACCTTTATCCACCTTTGTCATGGTAGGGAAAACACGTCAATTTAAGGCCAAGGTCATAGGATAGCACAAGGGTACATCTGTGCAGAGCGCAAGCTGTGACTCTTTGGATTGCTGACGTTGTAGCATGGCCTTAAGACAAAGTTAGGTGCTTGCCTATTATTGACTCGGTCTATTGTGCACTGTTACAAACTTTAACCACACAACTTGAAAAAAAAACAAACAGTTGAGGAGATCCAAGTTTGTTCACTTGTAGATTGTATGTGGAACAGTTGGCTTCTGAGTAATGCACAGTTGTAAATTGGGTTAGGCTGTTGACCAGGGATGTTTTCTGCTGAGTGTGGGAGAAGCCAATAAACAGTTTGAGCAGCACTTTTGGATTAATTTGGAATCATTTTAATAAGGGAGAGGAGTTGGAGAATGCTGGAATTGACACACTAACAGGGTTGGTGAAGGAAGAAGCTCATGTGCAGAATTTCACTTAGAATCAATGACTTTCTTTATAATGAAGAGCTGCAACATTTGAAGCACCTCAGAGGGGACTTGAACCCCCAATCCCTGGCTTAGGAGGCCAGTGCCTTATCCATTAGGCCACTGAGGCTTGACAACTATGTTCACACATGAAAGAATTGGTGTCATTTAACTCCGACAGGCCACTGACAACAATGACTAAATTCTGCTTCATGGTCACTTTTAAAACCATTGGTACTTTGTGTTTTGAAAAAGCCGCGACCAATAAGTCACTATCAAATCCCAGTCCTTGACTGGTCAATGTTGAACTTTGTAAGATTTGACGCTCATTCAATGGCCGTGCGTCTTGTGCGTGGAGCCCTAAAACGATTATGAAAAAACATGCCTCGCGATGCGTGTTGCAACAGTTTTCAACGACTTAGCCCAAAATGTGCATACAAGTGCGTTGGTACAGGTGTTTCATTGGAAGTGGTCGTGTTCCACTTCTAGGTCTTACAGAACTTGAAAGAGGGATGTACAGCATGCAGTTTTATCCACAACTAGCCCATAGGAGGGCTAACTCTACTTTTTGAACAAACTTTTCACAACGGCACCAAGGCATCCTTACAAATAAAGAGAAAAACAATCAAGATACAAACGACATCCAGCCGCACGCACTAAAGGGAAGGGTATGTTGTTATCTGCTGGACGCGGTCGACAAATACAGCTGAGGTCAAAAACTCTCACCATGCTACTACATACACACCAGGCATGGGATGAATGTGTGTTCCAGAGTCCGTTTGAATGTAGTAGGAGTCTCTACATGCCTTTAGGCTAATGTTCAAATGCATAAAAGTGAATCTGGACAATGGCCATGCTGTTAGTGTGGTATTGTTCACACAATCGCACACATCAGGGGTATGTTTTGATCCAATATTAGCTCATAGTTGGTAGCAACCAATAGTAGTCAATGGTTATCCAGCCAATGCTCTTGAACTGTCAAAAAGCTCCATATGGTGTAAATTTTCTTGCTGGTCTAATATGGAGCAAACATGAACAACACTTCTCTATTTGAACCCACTTTCTTGACTCTTTGTCATCTTTCATCTCGTAGTCTTACTTAAAAAAGGCTGACATTTCAACTATAGCTTTTCTGTTGTGACTTTTTCCTTTCTTGAAAAGGAGACTGTTTTCTTGATGCTGACTTGTACCTCTTGAGAAAAACGACACAGTTCCTAGTTGAAAAGTTACAGTTAGACAATAGTAGAGATGATGAAGAAAAGGCCAAGAAAAACCACTGACATGAACTATAGACGAAAAGACCTAGTCACATAAAAGCGATCAAAGAAACTACAGTGAATGAGAAAAAGGCATTACAAGTTAGGAAGTCAGTGGGATTCTGACCCTTAGAAAATAATTTGAAAAAAAACATAAACATGCCTGTTGTGTAGTGACCTTGAGAAATTTGGCCAGCACTGAAGAAAGAGCAAATAAGGGTCAAAATCTTGCCAGTAGAATGTGTTTGTAGAAATTGAAAAGGACTCTGTGGCGCAATGGTAGCGCGTCTGACTCCAGATCAGAAGGTTGTGTGTTCAAATCACATCAGGGTCATTGTTTAACACTTGTGCTATCTGATGCACTTTGATGTTGGGATTTGGGTCATCTAGACAGTGTGCTGAGCCTTTTTCTTCAATGATTTGTGATCTTCACTGGTTTCCATGGATTACAGGAAATCCCTTTCACCTTTATCCAACTTTGTCATGGTAGGGAAAACACGTCAATTTAAGGCCAAGGTCATAGGATAGCACAAGGGTACATCTGTGCAGAGCGCAAGCTGCGACTCTTTGGATTGCTGACGTTGTAGCATGGCCTTAAGACAAAGTTAGGTGCTTGCCTATTATTGACTCGGTCTATTGTGCACTGTTACAAACTTTAACCACACAACTTGAAAAAAAAACAGTTGAGGAGATCCAAGTTTGTTCACTTGTAGATTGTATGTGGAACAGTTGGCTTCTGAGTAATGCACAGTTGTAAGTTGGGTTAGGCTGTTGACCAGGGATGTTTTCTGCTGAGTGTGGGAGAAAGCCAATAAACAGTTTGAGCAGCACTTTTGGATTAATTTGGAATCATTTTAATAAGGGAGAGGAGTTGGAGAATGCTGGAATTGACACACTAACAGGGTTGGTGGAGGAAGAAGCTCATGTGCAGAATTTCACTTAGAATCAATGACTTTCTTTATAATGAAGAGCTGCAACATTTGAAGCACCTCAGAGGGGACTTGAACCCCCAATCCCTGGCTTAGGAGGCCAGTGCCTTATCCATTAGGCCACTGAGGCTTGACAACTATGTTCACACATGAAAGAATTGGTGTCATTTAACTCCAACAGGCCTATCTGCTGGACGCGGTCGACAAATACAGCTGAGGTCAAAAACTCTCACCATGCTACTACATACACACCAGGCATGGGATGAATGTGTGTTCCAGAGTCCGTTTGAATGTAGTAGGAGTCTCTACATACCTTTAGGCTAATGTTCAAATGCATAAAAGTGAATCTGGACAATGGCCATGCTGTTAGTGTGGTATTGTTCACACAATCGCACACATCAGGGGTATGTTTTTATCCAATATTAGCTCATAGTTGGTAGCAACCAATAGTAGTCAATGGTTATCCAGCCAATGCCCTTGAACTGTCAAAAAGCTCCATATGGTGTAAATTTTCTTGCTGTTCTGATATGGAGCAAACATGAACACCACTTCTTTATTTGAACCTCCTTTTATTGTTTTAACTACTTTCTTGTTAGAACGTTAAATTTTTTAAAAACGGTTGAACAGGCTTCTCACATGCATCCTCGAGTGTGTCTCAATACAAAGTCTGTTTAGTTGCGCTGCATGAGCACAGTACTGCTGTGATGTCAACTAAACGCTCCCTTTTTGTTAACCAACTCTAAACCTGTTCTAAGCAAGTTAAGATCACAGTTTATTAAATATACAATTTTTTCAGAATACAAAGAAATCCATTTTAAAATAACGAATGCAAGGAACTAGTACACGTACATTTTGTTTTTACAGAAAATAACAGTTCTTTCTGTGACATAAATATAGAAAGCCATAATCATATGTGTTTTGAATGTATATGTGTTAACAGTCTTTGGGAGGATTTTTTTCTTGGTGCTCCTCAAAGTTTCCCTTTCCTATTTCTATTCAATTACAAAAGCACATCATATATTTTGGAGTAGTTTCGGGTGATAATCTATTTGATTTGAAATTCAATGCTTTATTAATATCTAGGAAATTTTTCATCCATACGAGCAGATTTTCAAAAACCAAACCATTATTCAATACATTTTATAAAGAGATCAGTTTATATTTTAAATCTCTGAAATTAATAAAAAAACAAAAATGCAATAAAACTGTCTATTTTCATTGAAGATTACATGTTGTATGACAATCCCCAGTACATTTGTTTACATATTTTTCTTTTATTTGTATTTTATTCTTTTTGAGCGTTATGTATATGTTTGTTTGAAGTTCAATTAAAAAGAAAAGAAATTCAAAACCTGTTCTTTTCCGTCACCCTGGCTTTGAATGACTTCTCGCGTGAGTTGGTTTCTTTGCATTCATTATTTAATGGAAACAGACTAAATGGGAAATTAACTTGTTGACATTTCAAGAATTTCAATAAGGTTTTGCACACATGTAATGGAAGCACAGCTACTGTTCTATGTTTTGGGTCTTCTATGTTTGGCACCACTTAGGTGTCCCTGGTCTGATTCATTCATTGTACAGAGGTTGCATCCATCTCTTTAGTTTCACTTGCAGCTTGTTTTCATTTCTTTAGGTTCAGAGTCAGTCTGTAGAGACTAATAATCTCTTTTGTTTTAGTGTCATTCTGTACGGAGGCTGTTTTCATGTCTTATATTTCTGGGTTCATGTTTTTAGCTTCGGTCTTTACAGAGACTGCTTTTGTCATTTTTAGATCTTAAAGAGCAGAACTTGCTCTGATGTCCTGTGATTGATCAGTTTTTCTCCAGAAGCAAATAAGAACAGGATCCAGGACCTTTTACAGTTCCAGCTAAGAGCATCCATAGAGGCCTAATTCGGAACCACAAACCCAGCTTTAGACACGAGTCCATGCGTTTGTGCTTCAGTCACAAAGCTGCTGCTGAAAACGTATCCTCCACTGACCTGGCCTTAGGCAGCTTTGGCTGAACCATGGCAATCCTGGCACAAGTCAGTGGTGCCGAGCATCGAATAACCCTACACCAGCGTTTCCAAACCCTGAAAGATCCCTATTCCCTGATTCAATTGGTTTATTTATAAGTTGACTCCCTGCTGATATCAATTAGCAGGCCGGCTGTGGTGCAGCGGTAGGGCGGTCGACCCATGCTCGTAAGATTGAAGGTTTGATTGCCGCCTTGCACCACCATAAGTCGAAGTGTCCGTGGGCAAGACACTGAAGCCCCCCTTGCCTCTGGTGGTAGGCGGGTGCCTGTGTTTGGCAGCAGAGCCGCCACCAGCGTGTGAATGTGTGAGTGACTGTAAAGCGCTTTGTCCTTGTAGGTATAAAAGTATACGCCAATTAGCTCTGTCCAATAACAATCAGGGCATTCTAGACAAGAAAGGGAGACAGTTTTATCTTTTATTACTTTGTTCTGAGAAAGGTTACAAAAACAAACCCCAGAAACAAAAAAACGTGTTTCCCCTTTGTGACATTTCAAATATGTAACACACAAGCAGGGGACTTCCACCTCCAATCATGGAGTCCATTTGTCCTCTGAACACAAGCTCCCTCCGGACGGCGTGGCCTGATCCTCGAAGGGGCGCGCCACATTAGACGGCGAGCTTTAGCTGCAGGGTGAAGACGGGAGCCACAGAACTCCGCTGTCCCGTGGTCACAGCCCTAGGTCCTGTCCCAGTAAAGGAATATCTCAGCAAGGGTTCTGCAGACACCAGCAGGTCATCATCCCCCCACACAGCCCTGCTGGCTCGTAGGACCTGCTTCTGCTAACATCCACTAAACCTGAAGGGGTCTGAGACTTCAGACTTAAGTGAAACCAAGTTCAGGTCCAAGCAGCTGGTCTTTTTTTTTGTCTGTGTGTCCAAAAACCTCCTCTGAGCTCTGAAAGCAGAAAGAAGAGATCAGACCAGAATGAGATGAGGAGCAGAATGAGCTCCTCATCCTAAAGACGCTCACTGCTCCAAACTTACCAATGACCAGTGGAGGCAGCGCTCCTCCTCTGCTGGGAGACGCTGTAGATCTCCTGCAGCTGCTGCTTCTGCTCCTCACTGAGTCCAGCCGTCAGACACTGGTACCAGGCTGTGTCTGCACTCTGGATTCCTGACAGCACAAAAGTCAGGAAGTCAGATTGGGAAATATTCAGGAGTTGCAGTAAGTTTTCATTGGGTGTTTCATTATCTTCTGGAAAACAGAGGATGCTCTTTTACACATTCTGACTGTACTGATTAAAGCTGAAATCACTGATAAAACACTCAATTCCTTCAATTGACACGTCCACAACTACATTCAACGTCTGATTCAACGTGAGTCAGTTAACGGGTCTATATCACGCAAAATTTTGAGTTTATTATAAAGTTCATTCTTCATGAAAACAACCTCAAAGGTCTGCAGGAGTTTTCATGGGTTTCTGCGTCTTGACGTTTGATGCTAACGCCCGTCAGAGCCGGCTCATACTCACTCAGCAAGGCGCAGGTAAAGAACTCATACTCGTCCTCTCCATTATCATAGTCCAGAGAGGTGCTGTATTCCTCCAGAGGTGTACCCTCAAAGCCGTCCTCCTCCCAGTAATCCTCTTCATCGTCATCATCATCCTCCCCTCCACGTCCTGCTGTGGTGCTGGACTGCTGATGTGTGGCATCTCGGTTCTCGTTCACCTCATCTTCATCACTAGGAATCTCCTCTGCTCACACAGGAAAGAGTGGAGCTTTCAGACAAGCAGAGCTCACTTTAGACAAAAACTGTAACCACAAGGGGCCACGACCCAGTCCTTCAGTGTCCCAAGTCTGGATGATTTAAACAAAACAGAATCAAATATGGGAATAACATCTACATCTGTCATAGCTTGAGTTAACAACCAACCACCACAGAGTAGTGTTGACCTACAGGCTAGAAACGGAACTAAAGTTGGTGGAAGACAGAGAGGAAGGCAGGAGTGAAGGACTGCAGGAACTTTGATGAAGAAATGATGACATGATGGAAAGAGGACAAGTGGATGAGCAGCAATTGCTTTGAGGATGCTTCTGGAGAAGAACAGAGTAGTTCAGAAGGAACTACCTTGAATGAAGGTCAGCTGAAGTAGGACCGAGTATCTGTTTGTAAACGAGAGGAACTGAAGAAGAACAGTGAGGTTACAGGGAGCAGAGGTGGAGGACTACTTGGAAGTGAAAGCAGGTGATTCACTGTGACAACCTCTAAAGGGAGGAGCCGAAAAGAAAAGAAACTGATGACATTTGTGTGTTTCCTTCTGCTTCTCCTACTGACATGCAGCGGCGAGAGCTGCAGAGGACACCGACTTGCAGTGTCTTTCTAACCCTGACTGTCACCGCTGTCTCCTCCTACCGTTCTGGTCTTCATCCTGAGCCGCTGCGTTGGCCAGGAGGTGTGGCTTATTGATGAGACGCGATGTCTGCAGGTGCTTCAGGCCCAGGAACAGCAACAGGATGGAAGGCACGATTTGACCAGCGACCGCCTGCAGGGCTGCAGGACGGCTGGGCAGCTCCATCAACACACTCAGGCCAATGATGCACATCTTCCGGTCGTGGAGTCTGAAGACAGAGGAAGCATCCGTTCCCATGAAGGGAAGCTGGGGGACTGTCAACACACTCTGCTGGTGCTAAAACAAATTTTAATTTCCCTAGAATCAGCTTTTTTTTTTTTTTTTTTTTTACATCTGAACAGTAACCTACACTTTTTTACTGCATTAACTCATTTAAGATCTTTATCCAACATTTTGCTCCAAAAACAGAAGGACGTCTGCATTTCACATTTGTTCTTGCTCTGCATGATTCAAACATAATAATCCTTCTCAAATTATAATGTTCCTTGTTTTGTTTTTTTAAATGCCAGCACTCTCATGGGAAAACTCTTTTAAAAGCAAAAAATGAATTTAAACATTCTTATATGCAGAATATCCGCAAATTTTAAAGTATCTGATTTTTTATTTAAATGGGGCATTTTTGAATTCACCAAAACCAACTTTATTTCTTACTCTCTAGCTCTCTTTTGAATTTTAATTATTGGATCAATAATAACTGTCGCTTCTTTTCTTGGTGTGTATTGAGGATAACAATGAAAATCCATCCATGTAATCTGTTGATCTCTTATATAGGTCTTAACATTTAAGATAACACGTCCTTTTTGGAATGATCTGGACTGAATGGAAATATAATATCTGTAGAAAATCTAAATAAATAAAGGACTTGGTTAGATTTTTTTTTGGCTGCTTTTTAAATAGATTGAAATGAACTGAATACACTGGACTCTGAGGATAATTTGTCTGGATTTGAATCAAAGTTGCATACATTTACACACTAAAGCCCCCTCAGAGCCACTTTTCAGCATCTTCATGGCATCACAGACTCACCCCAGGAAAAACTCTGTGTCGTTCATCCACTGGTTGATGAAGTGGGTGGTGACAGGCTGTGGGCTGTTGGGCAGCTGCATGTTGTCCATAGTGTGCACCAGCAGGGCGGGGTTGTAGTACAGAGCAGCAATGGCCACCTGCAGACACATGGTTCTCAGCTCGTTGGACTTCACGCCCCGCATCAAGCGCTCCAAGGCCGCCTCCACAAAGAGAGGGACGCACTGCAAACAGGAAGTAGACATCGGCTGAAAGGATCTCCTGCTGTAAATATCTTTTCAGACGGAGCAGAAGAGGGAGCAGGCAGGTCGACACGGACAAGAAGGAGACACGTCTGAAAGAAGGCGATTAGTTTGTTAAAAGAAAGTGAAAATCCAAAATGTTGACAGAAGAGGATTGATAAAAAAGCTATGAAAGCTGCAAAATGGTAAAAGGCTAAAGCAGCTAAAATACAAAGGTGTTGCAAAAACATGTCAAGGATAAACAATGCTACAATGATCAATAAAACTGCTGATAAACATGATCCGAATCCACATTAATACATGTTTTTTGTTCATGAATGACAACAAAAAGACCGTTTCACCAAAGAACCGTTTCTTCATACCATGTTCTTCATTCACTACTTCTTATTTGCTGCCTGAGGTAGCAATCACACCTGTCTTTTATTTTCAACTTTCATTTCATTTGGACTCTGTCACATCGTCTCAGGAAATGATCAACGCCAAGCCTGTTCCCCTTTGACCAGTTTATCTGCATGTTTTCAGGTTTCTGCCCTCCACAGTGTTTCCCTCGTTTATCGCTAACCCAAAGACCCAAAAGACGAAATCTGCAAAGTAGAATTAGAGTTAAGGCTGTAAAACTCCTCACTACACATTTCATCCACTTTTCCCAGACAGACATAAACATTTTTATACTTTCTCAAACGTACTTTTCTCAGTTTAATACAATGAAAACAAAGATCTGATCGCGATCAAACATTTTACGTAAATTTGGCAAACTGAAAGCATTCTGTACAGGAGACACGGCAGGGATGGATTGACAAAACCTACAGCCAATCAGGATACAGAACTCAGTGAAATGTTGAAAAATTTCTCTGAAAATAGCGAAACATCCTGCGACAGACTGGCAACCTGTCCAGGGTGTACCCTGGCTTTGCCCACAAGTGACCCCAAAAGGGATAAAATGGCAGAAGATGAATGAATGAATGAATGAATGAATGAATGAATGAATGAATGAATGAATAGCGAAATATCAAGACTGCAAAAGGTGAACCGCGATATAGCGAGGGAAGACTTTACCACCTCTTTGGACGGATGTTTTCTATGACCCCTGCTATGTTTACTGGACCTGGGTTTGGATGTTGATTCTTCACTACTGCTCTGACAAAATTTCCACCTCTGCATGTCACCAAACCTTAGCTCACACATCTGCTTCATGTTCCCTGGACTCTCCTCTATCATGTATCCCCTTATGGACAGAAGTTCCTACTGGGACGGCTATTCCCAGTCCTCAATAAACTCTTCGCTTTTCTGCTGAGCTTGTATTTTCTTTCGGTCCAGCACCAGAACTTAACATTTTTAAATACTAACCTAAAACATATTATAGTAGTTATAAAGGATTAAAGTACCAAAGTGAGAAAATCTCCCAAAACACAAAGGTTCTCTGACCTGGTCGATCCCTCTGCCTCTGCATTGCAGGATGATTACTTCCAAAAGTTTGGCAGCGTGACACTCGGCGTCCTCACCCTCATCCGCCACAAGCACCTGGAGAGAGGGATGCGCACAGCGGTTACCACGGCAACTAGAGAGCTGCAGAAAAAGCTCAACAAGCTTCTAGCCAGACCTTTTTGCACATGCTGTAGATGACCTCCAAGTGTTTTGGGTTGGACAGAAGCATGTCTGTGTCCACAGTAACATAGTTGTGCAAAAGAGGCATCATATCTAGAAGACAAAAACAGTGGATGACTTTATTTCATGCCTCACACATTTCTTTTTCCTGAAACCATAAGTGTGAGTCAAGAAAACGTCAGGTGTGGTCAGATGAACTCATCCCGACCAGATCAACCCCTGACTCAGAGAAATTTACATCTTTGAAAAGCTCAAGTGTCGTTTAACCCCTTAACCCCACAGCTTTAGCTCCAGTGTTTCTAGCGGATTCTGAAGCGGAGAAAAGTTACAGTAGGTCAAAGAGCGTGTGTTATTTAGGCGCCAACTCCAGTGTTGAAGACTTAACAGACATTTTTCCAACATTGTCAGTGTGGCATTGTGATTCATCTTAATGTGTGTGTGTTTGGGGGGGGGGGGGGGGGGGGGGTGAATGTCACATCAAGTTTGTCTAGCCAATTAATAATACTGTCAGCCAAAATGATCTTTTCTCAAGTCATCGTTATCCAAAGATGTGTCCATGCTTTGATTGACTCATAAATTCATTACTATAAAAAAAACTTTATTATATCCACAACTGTAAGGTTTTACTAAGAAGGTACCTGTGAAATAATCAAAGCAATCGTGCTGAAAGACCTCGTACAGAACGCCCAGCAGCTGCCACATCTGGGGCGAGATGGCCTGACAGGTCAGGCCAAACGCCAGGGACAGGATCTCCTCATAAAACTCTGCAGCAGGCAGGAAACAAAACACAAGGACGGATTCAGACGACTCTGTGCCCCGAAAACCAGGACTCCGCTAGAGAAGCTGCCACAGGGAGCATCCAACACTCAAGTAACCTGTATGGGGGGAGCAGGAAACGGGGTGGCACAGGGACATAATCACAACTTCTATTTCGATATTTTCATACAAATGGACTCTTGGAAACCTGGTTAGAGTGTTTAAACAGCCTGGTTTTCCTAATCCTCTGCTAACAAAAGACATGAGTCAGTTTCTGGTGGTCTCTCTTTTTTCACATAAAAGTAAAAGAGAATATGTAGAAAGGAAAAAAATGGACAAATACAGCAGGACCAGAACATTCCACCACAGCTAGAATGAAGAAAATAAATGCTGCAATGTCACAGCAGGGCTAGAACAACGTCTCCTGAGACCTGCGTCTTGACGAATAGCAGTTGATGCTAAGAAGAACACGAAGAAGACAGAACATTGGGCTTTCTGCACTACTCATAGAAGAAGAGCAATGCAAGAAGGGCAAAGGAGAAGATGTTGGGTAAATAGCCAGTTTATTTACCCCCGAGCCACCAGGCGGGCATCATTCCTGCCTGACTTACGGTTGTCTACATTCATGACTTCGCCAACATTTGAAGGCAACTAATATAGAAGATTCTGCCGACGCCTTCGTATTGCGTGGTGGCAGTTGTTTTTGTGACCTTAACATGACGGAGAGAGAACATAATCATAAACATCCCTTTCAGCTGATAATGACCCAGGTGAAACTGGTTCGGTTTGTTTGGGTTTCAGAACACGGCTGTAGATGGATGGAAGAATAAACCTGAGACCACCATTCTTATTAAGAGAAGGTTTATCCTTCTTGACAAAGATGGCTTCTTTCACTCCTCGCTCAAACCATCTTTTTCTCTGGCTAAAATTCGGACCTCACTGTCCTCGAAGGAGTGGTTTGTGGCCTTCAGGTGGAGGTGAACTGCAGACTCAGGTCCACTTGAGTGGGCTCTGCTATGTTCATTAAACCTTCATTAAAACTTCTCTAATTCAAATGTATTTTACAAAAGCAAGCATAGATGAACTGCAGTAACAAACGTCAACAATAGGGGGAGGTAGCACATTGTCCCATCTGCAGCTCCAAATAATAGAAGAAACAGGAACAAAGTTCTGACACAGTCACAGACACTCATGTGAAGAGTGTCCTAGCAGTAGAAACTGAAGTCCCAGATTCTATCAAACCTACCCCACCGGTGTGAAAGCTTTTCTGAGCTGCATAAGGAAGGTCCTGTGGACAAACTGAGGAAACCTCAGCCTCAGAGCAGGAGGAGTGGGAAACACACGACAACCCCACAAACACACCTGCCATACCTATGATGGGCTTCTGCAGGACCAGGCCAATAACCTGCAAACAGATGCTCTCCAGCTGCTGAGTGACCTGCAAGGAGCGGTAAGGCATGTCAGCAAGGGGCCTTCTCACAGCTGACAAACAGCCAGAGGTTGCATGCATTACCTCCTTGTGGTCCTCCATGACAGTCAGGATGGTGTCTATTGTGCTGAGAAGTCCCAGAGCCATGACGGTCTTGTCTTCATTCTCCTCATACTCCTCACTCTGAAGGACTCTTGTGAAGATCTCTGACTGTAAAATACACAACACAACATACTTTCCTTTCCATCCATCCATCCATAATTGTGTTTGTTCAGGAAGCTGGAGCAGGAGTCCACAGAAAGGACCTCTTTCTCCCACAGTTCACATCACTGAGGACCATTGACTGTATAATAAAACTGGACGGATCGTGTGTGATGAACCGGAATGCCTTGTTTCCCGTTCAAACCAAATGAAGTAAATTCTGTCACTGTGCTTCTGACCAGACGTCCTCTGAGCTCTAGCTGAGTCTACGTTTCTATGGCAACCACGTTACCAATCAGGACTGAGCATGTCATTAGGTGTTCAACGCCAGGCCACCCATGTTTTTATTAAGGCATCTGATTGGTCAGTTTATAACTTGAATAACTTGCGCCCAGTTTGAATACACCCCAAGTATTATTTTGTGTTTAACAGAACTGTGTAAATAAGGACGTTTAAATCTGAACACAGCAGATATGGAAGACTGAATAAACAGAAAACTGAACTTAATTTCGGATTGATTTGCTTATTCATTTTTAATTTGTTTATGTATTGGTTGATTGATTGAGAGTTTTGTTAGTACATTTGTACAGAAAACAATAAATATTGCAGTGCAGTTATTGGTTGGTAGGAAGGAAAGCACCCGAGGAAGTTCTACACAACTTGTTCACACCAGGGTCCTTATTCTTCTTATTTTTTGTTAAAAAAAACATCAAAAGATTGGATTTTTAAAAATGTATTTCTGATTTTAAATTGGCATCGGCTCCCAGACACCCCCGAGCTGCGTGCACGTGCATGCGCTGAGTTTACAGCCCAGCCTCGATGCCTTCAGTGGCCCCAAGGTAAATTGAGTCTGAGACCCTGAGACCCCTGCCTTAAGGTAAATCTAGCCAACAAGCGTTCCTTTACTGTAAACCTGTGCTTCTCAAATAATGGGAAGCGATGCCAGGGGGGGCGCTCGGTGGTGGCGGTTTATGCACAGGTAATACGGGCAATTTTCCGGTTCGCAAATTTAACGTGGGGACGGTGGTGACAGCGGCTCAGTGTTTGGAAAAAAATCTGGTCCACTATTGGTTTCCTATTGTCTGTTCTATCACAGAGTTTGTAAAAGCCTGTAAAGCCTGTAAACCTTTGAATCCCCGTCCCTGCAGCTGCTCTACTGTCACACGCGGCTGCGTGAGTGAGAGCGAAAGGGGAGGGGTGGTGTGGGCTCTGACTGCCAGGTGAAACAGGGCACACGGAGGAGAGCTGCCTGTTGCCCAACACCAGGATCACAGAGTGCATTTAGATTCCTCAGCTCATGCTAATAATGTCATTCTTTATGAATTATTGTAGACATTATAATGTGTCTTTATTTTCCATCAATGTTTTCTTTGTTTGCCTGTCGTTTAGTTCGTGTGAACAGACAGAAAGACAGCAGGTAATGCAGGAAAACAGCTGCACTTTAAGATCATAAATAAACAATCCATCATTTAAAAAAAATCTGCACAATGTTTTTTACCTATTCCTTCAGACTAAAAACGTTAAATAATTTGGTGCTGTTACTGTTTCAGATCAATTTAGATTTAATATTATTTCTTAATTGAATTATTTTTCTAAGCATCAAATGGTTCAGTTGGTCAAAATGTTTCTAGTTTAAATAAGGACTTACAGATTATTTTTAATTTCAGGCACTTTAAGCTTCTTTTCTGTTTTACACTACAACAGGGTTTCTGTGTGGCTAAATAAAGTTAATATTTGTTGAAAGTGGATTTATGTTAATTTTTTCTTTTGTTAATGTTAAAAGAAACAATTTTAGGTATAATTACACAATTTTCATAGATACTTATCTAATATATTGTCACCGTGCGAGTATGTATGTGTGTATGGGGGGTGGGGGGTTATGGGGGGGGGGGGGGGGGGGGGGCTGGGGCGCGAAACATTTTCTTTTTCCTAGGGGGGGCCTGGCAAAAGATAATTGAGAAACACTGCTGTAAACCATGTCAAAGATTTTCCCCCAGTGATCCCAAAACATCCAAAGTCACAGAGCATTGCGCCACGAGCCAGTTGGGCCCCTCCTACCAGGTTCTGCGTCATGTCCACAGCGATGGCGGCCATCTCCTGATTGTACACACAGATCATCTTCTGGATGACGTTTGTGAGGTCGTCGTTCTCCGTCTCTCTGATAACATGAAGCAGCTCCTGCATCACCGGACGAATGTACGGCCTGATGTAAAGCTTGGCTGCACAGTCACACACACACACACATACAGTGTAAGCAGAGAGCTCTTTTTTTTTCTGAATCTCAGAAGTTCACAAAACTGGTATTCTGCTTCATGGTTTGTGCAAAGTCTGACTGAGCCAAAAGGATGAAGTTAGCCTCTGATTTGTAGCTTTCCTGTGGTAGGAAAGGTGCTATAGAAAACATTTTGCTTACTTACTTCCTTTTTGGCTGTAATTGATATGCTTTTGCCAAATACAAACTCCAAACTTTTGGCACGTTTACGTCGCAAATAATCAAATACCAAAGACATATATCTCAGAATCAAGAGACTTTCTTGAGCCACAAAGCCGACCTTGCTGAGTGATGTCTTTCCCAGCTCCCCTGCTCGTACCTTGTTCCTGGTTGCTGACCAGCGTCTGCAGAGCGATGGCTGCTTCCACCTTTACAGGCATCTCTTTGTCATCGAGCAGGTCCTGCTTGACCAGCTCCACAGCGTTCCTCAGCGCCACTTCATCGTGGAAGCGCAGGAGGCTGAAGCAGTGCAGCATCCAGCACGACTGCAGGACACAAACACAGTCAGGTCAGTGCGGTATAGTCTACAGGCTACACTTGCAATGTGTGATATTAGTGATAAAACTGCTATGACGATATGACTTGAGATAAATAAACAAAAAGCAAAAACAACTAATAAATCATTTCTATTTCACTGCAACCGTTTTATTTAAATGATAGTTAGCATCAATTAATTTAAGTTATACAGCAAGTTATCTCAACAGAAGATAGGTAAGAACTTGTATGTCAGGAAAACACAATGATCTACCTTTCTGCTAGTACTGACTCAAACTTATACGGACAACAATTAGGAACAATATGGGTACCGTAATTGCCGGGCTATAGAGCGCACCTGATTACCAGCTGCACCCACCCAATTTAATGAGGATTAACCACTTTTTACATACACAAACCACACTTGTATACAAGCCGCATGTTGTGACAATTCAATTGGCACATCATTGAGACCACAGTAGTCTCAGAGAGAACGAGTAGCCAGTAATTTAGCCTATTTATGAGTCTTAGGGGTTTAAGGCGGGGCTAACCCCCGGTTCGCCACACTGTGTTGTAGATTGAGGATGTATATGTGCTGAAACCGCGTGCGTGTTTAAGAAGGAGCAGGGAGCTGCAGCGGAACGCGAGAGCAGCTCTCCCCTCCTCCCGCCTGTAACACGGTATCAATGTGGAAATAACAGGGCTGGTTAAAAAAACATACCAATTAAAGAGAGCATGATGACTTATAAGCATGCGCGGCATGCGCCTATGCGCGGCGAGCGCAAGAAGTTTCCTTCCACAACAGTGAAGGAAACTTCTGGCACGCAGCAGACCGGCTTTTCCAAACCCGTTGGTGACGGTGCATTTTTTCACACTGCTTTTAACGATTCCTTCTAACTTGAAAGCTGCATCATATTGTAGTGGCAGTCACGTGCACGTTAGGGCTAACGGCACCAAAGGATTATGGGATGCGGCTGAGCATGGGTGTTTCTTTTATTGCACCATGACTTAAGTATCTAAAAACTGAAGCGAGGTCCCTGCTGTTTGGCTGCTTGAGTGTGTGTCAAAGCAATCGCGCTTGTTGTTGGACAGAGAATCATGCAGGCAGTCTCTCCTCTGAGCCTGCCGGAGCGCTCCTAGTGGCCGTTAAATAAAAGCATAAATTAGCCGCATCATTGAATGAGCCGCAGGGTCGAAAATTGGTGACAAAAGTAGCGGCCTATAGTCCGGAAAATCCGGGAGTTTGAGCTGCTGACAGAGACAGTCCAATGTCCACACCGGATGCTAAAATCACGAGAACCCGCGTTCAGCACGTTCTTGAAAGCAAATCACATGCCCGGTATATGCGTAGAATCAAGAGACCAAATAGAAAACAGTCACTCAACTGACCCGGGCTCTCAGGTAACAGGAGGGGGAGTTCAGCAGAGGGAAGACGTAGTTCTGGAGCATCAGTTCCATCTGCTCCCTGTACACCTGTTTCTGCAGAGGAACACACTTGTAGTTGTCTGGTGGCAAATATTTCAATGTCTTTGTGTTTTTCTTTCTTTATGTCTCCAGCCTTAAACAAGAGGGAGTTTCATTCCAGCTGTCTTGACTGATCAATAATTTCACCCAAAACTCCATTCTGAGATGTGTTGGTCATTTCTTAAAACAGCAATCAAACAGAGACAATTCATATCTTCTTTTTTTTTGTTTGATGTTAGCTACAACACTGTTAATTGGATGTTGAAATGCCGCATCGCTCTGCACCTTCAGAAGGAGGTCAGCCAGAACGCCAATGCAATGCAACGCCCCGTCCTGCCTGCGGGGGTCAGCAGAGGGGTCCATCAGGGTGTGATGGCAGAACTCCATCATTTGAGGAAGAACCTGTCAATAAATAGATGATATTAAAACACAGCTAACGCAGAAACCTACAGACAAAATGTGCAAAGTTTAAATAAATAAAAAAACAAGTGACAGAATCTGTGAGTCAGACATTTTCTGTGGACACCAGGACAAGCCCCTTTCAGGCTACAGCTCCCATTTCTGACTGAGATTCTCTGGTTGTCCTGGCAGCTGTTTTTGCTTTAAATCATTAATTCAAGATTGATTTCTTCCATTTGGGTAAATGACCTTTAATGAGAACAGTAGTGGGGATAAATATATTCAAGATAAAGAAGACTACAGCTCCTTTACATCTTAAAAAGCCCTGCAGAGGTGGAAACAGCCCTGCTTCTGTCGTTCAGTGAGTGTTGATATCAAAACAGCAGTGATGTGTCAGTCAGGACTTCTGACCTGCCTCCTCTTGCGAGCAGCTTTACACAGGAGGCTCTGAGCGGCGGTCACGGGGAGGGCGTGGTCATCGTAGAGGTCTGCAGCAAACACGCAGAAAACACATAAACACAAAAGGAGCGTTTCAGTTGCTGTTGTTGAGAGTTGTTTGTGAGGGCTGTACAGTGTTGTTACAGCCTACAGTTACCACAAAATGAAGGGACTTAATACAGAAACGTTTCGGCGTCTCAGTGCGGGAAAGAGGGATGCTACAGTTTATTATTTGGTATCTGGTTATCAAGAGTAAATGACGTTTTTTTTCTCTCTATAAGCGATAGTGGATGTCGTTTATCACGACAAAATGGTCACACACAAAAAACGTATTTTTGCATGTAATTTTTGAAATCTGTGCAGTCATCCCTGAACTTTTTTCTTGGCAGCGGGGACCCAGAGGAAGGGTTAAGGTTAAGATTACGGTTAGGGTTAAACCACCAAACAGTTCCTGAGTGCGGCTGTTTCTGCAGCTCACCGCTCCTCCAGGGGATGGA
Source organism: Oryzias latipes (assembly GCF_053564925.1). Classification (NCBI taxonomy): domain Eukaryota; kingdom Metazoa; phylum Chordata; class Actinopteri; order Beloniformes; family Adrianichthyidae; genus Oryzias; species Oryzias latipes. The sequence goes on from NC_136259.1 coordinate 13,680,405, forward strand.
TCCAATGTGGAGAAGACATTCCACACAACTAGGAGCGGGACAGATAATGGAACTTGAACTTTAAGTTTACTCTAGAATATGTTGCGGCCAACAACAAAGGCCGTGGTCCATAACTTTGTCCTAAGAAGAACTTGAAAGAAAAATGTTTTTTTTTGTTTGCCTGAAGTAAACGTCCTTAAAGTCCCACTCCGATCATCTTTTAAAGTGTGGTAAACTGTTCCCAGTGGTTTTTAATTATGATTAGCGGTGCAACAAAAATGGCGAGGATTATCCCAGCTATCCTGCCGTACAGTTTGGATCCAGATTCCAGCCCAGAAAAGGAAAACAAATACATTCATGGATCTATTTGTCTGACAGTGGATGCATCAGAATGGAGCTGAGCAGGGAGCTTGTGACTTGCCCAGCATATTTTTGACATCACAAACTGCATTTCTTTTGTCTGCTCCTGATTCACAACGATTTGAATAAAGAAATACTCAGAAATTCAATTTTAAGCTGCATTTTCTTTAAATATGTCCTCGATCATCAAAAAAATGCCACGAGATGATGTTAAAAACACTTTTTTCAAGAGAGTGGGTCTTTAAAAGCTGCGTCAAAGACTTCTGCACAGGTGAGATGCTTCAGAGCAGAAACAGCAGAAGGATGCAGGAACACTTACTGAACTTCATGCGGACGTACTCATAGGGATCCTCCTGCCAAAGTCGCTCATCTTCATCTTTGTAGCACATTAGAGGGAAGATGACATCCTGGATGATCGTCTGCAGGAGAGAAAAGTTCTTCAGTGACTTTACCGAAGTAATCAGTAACTCGACATTGTGATCTGCCTACTCAGGAGGCTTTATATCTAAAGTTTACTTTCACACTGGAATAGCCCATTTGCCACATTCCCAACCCAGGAGAAAGAAAAAGAAGGTCTAATATATATAAAAAAGAAAAAAATCTGGACTGGATGCCTAAATAAAAGTAGGTAAAACATTTGAAACGTTTGATTGACAGTTTGTGTAGCTCCCTTCCAGTGGTAGGAGTGTGCACTTCCAACAAGCTCACTCTTGATTGGAGAGAGTGGTTGCCATAGAAATGTTGACTTGGTCGTCTCAGACCAATCACTGCTTACTGACGTTGTCTGACTCCAATATTGCGGCGTCTGTACCGCCAAAAAAAATGGCGACTGAATTGACTTCATCTAAACAGAGCATGAACCAAGTCATTTTCTATGGGTGACATCACACTTGGTCCAGTTCTCATATACAGTCAATGGAATAGCCTCTACTGAATGGTGACAAAGGCCACCTTCTGGCAAAAATGCCCCCCTCAGTCTTCAACAACACCAAACCCACATAGTATTGCCCCTAATAATGGCTCTAAGGTTTCAGATATTGACCAAGTTAGTCCAAGTGGGAGAGTGTCCAGCCAAAAACTGGGAGATCTTGCAAGAAACTGTATTTCGAGACAGAAAAATTAGTCATTCTAGCACAGGGGTCGGGAACCTTTTGGGCCGAGAGCCATAAACGCCACATATTTTTAAATGTAATTTTGAAAGAGCCATACAATAATGTAGTGTCCCTTTCCCACACTGAGGCACCGAGACTTAACCTTTTTTAGGTTCTTTATTCTGGTTACTATAGACCGCAATAAACGCCGTACAAATAATTCAGCAACTCCTCAATCTCTCCCGCCATGACGAGAGCGCTTCTCCCAACTTTATATTCCCTCACTGCCTCAACAGCCCTTCCATTTCCCTTATTCGGCCCATAGCTGAACCCCATTGGTCCAAACTCCCCAACGACAGGCTGAGCAACAGAACTGAGGGCCAATCAGATCTCTGCATGATACGTTCAATGAACCCCGGAATTTATAACACAACCCAACAGCCACCCAGTTAAACTCAGTCCGCTGCAATATGTTTAAAAATAAAGATACAAGTGAATGTGTGCATTTGATGTAATTTGAACACTTTTAAAGTACAATAAGTCTGTGGATTTTTTTTAATAACATTGTTATGATGTTGCTAATAAATGAGTATTTCTTAGCATTAATGTGACTTCTGGTGCTTCATGTTGGTTTTGCTGATGGTCTTGTCTGGTTGATACGTGGTGAGTTTCAGCTTCATGCAGCCGTTGAGACTTCCATCCGTTATACGTGATCGTAGGTTGGTCTGAATGTTCTTTAGATGTGAGAAAGATTGCTCACATGCATACGTGGAGCCAAACACACACTCACACGCTGCAGTATGTGACGGGTTGTGTGTTTTAAGTTATGACAATGTGCCCCCCCCCCCCCCTCTTTCTTCCTCACACATCCCATGCCTGCAAATGTGCGCTCTTTCTCAGAGACGGGAGCGCGCAGTTGCAGGCACGGCAATTCACAGGTTTCCGGCTGGTAAAAACTCTGGGAAATAATAGATAATAGTAAACTGATAGTGCTGGGGCAACTTTTTTTTTTCTCCAAGCACCGCTACTACTGCGCGCCCCTCTGGCATCGCATCGCGCCCGAGAAGGACTGGTCTAATGAAAAAAAGATTTTATAATTAAAGATTTGTCTGCGAGCCAGATGTGACCATCAAGAGAGCCATATATGGCTCGCGAGCCATAGGTTCCAGACCCCTGCTCTAGCATTTGACATTTCGTGATCTCTAATGTGTTTGTCTACCTGCATGTGTGGCTTTATGTGTTTCCAGGTCAGCGAGTGAGACAGGCCCTGACTGAGGTAGTTCAGGCAGAGCTGCAGGACTCGAGGGGTAACATAGTGCCGCTGACGGTGCTGGTCCACCACCTTCAGCAGGACCTGCATCAACAGAACAGCAGGATAAAGAAGAGCTTGAAACGGGACAGAGGAACAAGAGCCTGTTTACCGTTCACTGAGATTCAGGATAATCCAGGGGACCTCAGCTGAGTCTAAAATTCAGCTACCACCGTCAGTAACAAGTTCATCTGAGCCCCTTCCTCAGTTCTGACAGCTAATGGAGAATTAAGGATGGTAATGCTGTGATCTCAGAGGTGTGGCTAAAAGTTTGATGGAAGTCAAGAAAGCCTCTATGAGGAAATGGAGAAACCTCTAAACTTAAACTTTGACGTCTTTGTCCAGTTCACATCTCCATGACACAAACAAGAACCTTTCATTCCTGTTTGGTGTGGTTCAGAGGTGCCCCCCAACCACATCTGCTCACATGACATTAATGAACATAAATAAGCCCCACCTCTGACGCATTGAGAGCCACATAACATGAATTCTCCTGAAGAACTTGGATGAACAGCCAAACATTTTCTAGATGAGTGTTTCCCAACCCTGGTCCCTGGGGGCACACTGTCCTGTATTTATTCAATCCAACCTGTTCAAACACACCTGCCTTTGATGACTGTCATTTTCAGGCTCCTGCCGAGATCACCTAAATGAGGTGTAAGCAGGGTAACATGGAAAACACTGCTCTAGATCAACCTTTAAAGTCAAAAGAATCCTGTGGTCCAGAGCTGTAGGACGAAGCTCACAGTCGGTGCATCACCTGCGGTCACCAGCGTCTCTCGCCATCAGTTCAGGGGCTTGACGTTACCTGCTGGATGCCAACGGCGTACGTCTTCAAGAAGAAATCTGCAAACTCGCTGTAGTCTTGCGTCACATTGCCTGGGCTCCCATACCTGCATCCAGATCAGAAACATGAGATCGGCAGAAATGCCACCAACCCTCAATGTTCCGAGCGGCTCACCGCTCAAACAGCCTGGTCAGGATGCGCATCGCCCACTTCTTACACTTCCACCAGGCCAGCTCAGGACGATCATCCTCATCCACCTCCAGGGTCTCCTGACACACAGCGAGAGGGTTCGCTCACATTTACCGGAACTTCAGTTTTCCAAACCGGAAAACTCGCCAGTACTTCAAAGATCTGAGGTCATTTCATATCTTTATGCATACAATCCCATGAACATATTAGGACTGACCCTGCTTACATTTTTTTTCATAAAACACATAAATTGATATTTGATCTTAATTTTACAAGTTTTGAGATATGTTCAAGTAAAAAAAGGATGTTAAAGTGGGCTGCATGGTGGTGTAGTGGTTAGCACCCTCGCTTCACCAAGGGAAGGCCCTAGTTCAAATCCTGGCTGGGTTCTTTCAATGTGGAGTTTGCATCTTCTCCTAGATCAGGGGTCTGCAACCTGCAACCATAGTTTGAGTGACAATATCCTCAAATAATTTGCTTTTTTTCCTCCACGGGGTCATAAGGAAAGGGTCCAATCACGCAGTGCGGTTACTCTGTCCCCGCCAATCTATATTTCTGTGTCAGCTTTCAATGATCGGACAGTTTAAATTCATGTGCACCGTAGGAAAAGAAAAAAACAAAGTTTGCCACGGTGAAAGGAAAACTGTCATAATTCCCCTGTGAAACTTGCAGGTGAGATGACAGGTGGGATGATATGAGCGCATGCCTGTGGATGGAACGGGAGCTCGTGCGTGAGCGGGAAATGTGCAAAGCTGATCCACGAGCTGCACATGTTTATGACTACACAGCTGTTCTTTTGGTCATGTTTTTGGCGTCGCCGTGGCTGACATTTATTAAGTCATAAGTTCAGTTTGCTGAAAAGTGACCAAGCCAAGTCAGATAAGGGCCGGTTTATACTCCACTGGTTCTTACTAATGTTGGCCGGTTTGATCGCAACCGTCCGGTGAACTTCTATGTGGCGTTTTCAGTTATCAAGTGATGTGATCGTCTCTGGCGTTTATTGTTAACATGAAGTCCCGCTCAGAGACCTGCACAGGTCAAGAGGAGGAAGTGGTGGGTTTGTCCACTAAACAGAAGCAGGCAACACAAAGGGGGAAAAAATGTAAAAAGGAACGAATTGCTTTCTCTAGTGCTGCAAGATGTGAAATATAAGACACATCTTTCCACTTATTTGCTCTGTTTTCTGTCCAGTTGTCTGCTCGCTGTGTCTGTGTGTGAGGTTCAGCATTTCTAATAACTTTTCATTTCATCATCTTCGGTGTTAAAAGACATTTTTCTAGCCAGTTTCCTCCGTCATCCTGTACTGTGATTGCTGAAATAAATTCAAGTTACATAAACCGATTTGCATGGGATTGCACTGCGGGCGTAAAATTCACCAGCAGGTGTCACTGTCTGCAGCCACTGGTCATTCCGCTCCGATGGTCATGTGACCACTGCGACCCGAGCGATTACAAATCACTGTAAAGTCTAAACCAGCTCTTAAGCCCAGACTTTCTTTCTGTTCTGCCAAATGTCCACATGAAATGTGAACACATTTTTAAACAAAACTACAGCTGATCGCCACTCCATTTACTGAGGATGACAACAATGAAGAATGACGCTGTTCAATAGTGGAAAACGTATATTACTCTGATAAGCATACTAAGAAAAAAGTAAAAAACCTCTCACTTTACATGCAATAAAAGCACCATCACAGAATTAACTTGAATTGAGTTACTCCTCATAATGTAACAGAAGATGACTAAGCCAAAATACGCCTGTTTCTTTTTCATGTTAATGGTTGTGAAGTTCTTAGAAATATATATATTTTGTTCTAACGTATCCAGTCCTATTGCTGCAGGTATGACATACCACAAAAGCAGTACTTTTTGTTTCAAACTAACATACCGTAGTTACTACACTATTTCAACTTTGCCCTATTTTCTTTTTAATATTGTAATGAAAGCCTTTTTTAACTTGATGTAAATATATATTTTAAAAATAGCGTTTTGACCTGCTGTTTGCAAATTAAATACAAGTTATCATTTATTGAAAATTTGCATTTCTTTGCTGTTGACATTATAGTTGGTTACAGAGAGAACTTGCAATCAATACCGAGTCTTATGCTGTCTAATGGTGTTAAATGATGATGTTTATGTCCATTAAATAATTACAGGCAAATTCGTGTTTTTGTTTGTTTTTTTATCGTAAGAACCACGTTTTTAATCTACTGTTTCTTACGGTGGCCCTGAAGTGCAAATCACATCAAAAAAAAAAAACAATAAGAAACCCGAAAGGTAGGAACTATGGCTCATGGCTGATTGGATGATAATATCCAGTGTGGCTTCATTTCAAATAAACTGATAGACAAACATCATCATCCAATCAGTGATGTCCCAAAATACCTTCCTTTACCAGTTTCTGTAAAAAAGAAAAAAAAAACATTTCGGGAAACAAAAGCAAAGCCTAGAAATCTTATTGAAAAGTTAATAAATAAACCCACAGAGGAAACTGCAAAAGGTAGGTAGTATGGGATGTCCTGACTAGATTTATCCATCATTTTAATTGAAAGTTATTATAAAGCGATACTGGATTTTTTTTTGTAATTCTGTTTTGGTTTCTGGAATTTTGCTTTGATTTCTAAAATTCAGTGCCTTTTATTATTTGTTTGGCTTTTTTAATCGTCGTGATCTTTAAAGTGTTTCTGCGTCGAGTGATTTGTTGATGTGATTTAAACTTCAGGGCCACCGTAGTTTCTGCATGCGAGTTGCATTAATATAAAATCCATTTCAAGGCTAATACTTGATCACTACATTGGTTGGCTGCCGACTGACCTCCAGTGTGAGCAAAGTGAGGAGAAACAGTTCGTTTCAGAGAGATGAGGACACATGAGTCATCTGCATTACGAGTGTGTGTTTTTAAAACACCCTGACGGATCATCAATGATGCCTTCAGGGGTGGTTCTTACAGCAGGAACGTCTCTGTCCATCGTAGACCGGAAGACCTCCATCCACTGCGTCATCACGGTGTTGCTGATAAGCTGGAGAGGCAGCGAGTACTGCAGGAGAGCAGCAAACACCATCATCTTCCTCACCCTTTGATTCTGAGACACACAACTCTCCAAAAGCTTTGAAGGAAAGGCTGCAAGGATTTCCATCACCAGTGGTGTTTCTACGCACACACCTGTACGAGGGCATGGAAGACCTTGAGGATCTGCTTCTGGACGAGGACGGAGAAGATGGTGCTGTCGACCAACAGCTGGCTGATGAGCTGCTGGATTCTCGGCAGGAAGATCTGCATGGCTGCCAGCAGCGGCTGCCGCTCCTCTGCCTTCCTGTATCTACGACACCACAGACATGCATGAGCGTGCACGCGCACACACACACACAACGAAACCCAGAATTTATCAGGTAAGAATCAGAGAAACAACAAAAACGGAACCATTCTCAGGTCTGAGCTGTGACAGCATGTGGTACTTCCTGGAGCTTCAAACCACTGTGAAGACTGAGGCCTCAGCTTCAGCAGATATGAGCCACACACACTCTGGGTACTCACTCATATGTTTTAACCAGCTGGTAGAGCGCCAGCAGGCTGCCGTACCAGCCGCTGGTGTTTTGAGACTGCAGGTACATGCTTATCTTGTCCACAACGGCGGTCCAGCGGCCCGGGAAGTCATGCTTGATGATGATTCTCAGACAGACCGTCAGCTGAGCCCTGGTAGAAAGTTCAGATGTTTCACTTGGTGAGATGTGTCAGATGTGGACTTCAGGAAACTACCGTCCTGACTGCAGCGCAGAGCAGCTGTGTGTGAGCGTACCGTATGGATTCGGGACTGCGGATGATTGCTTCCACCATGTGATCCCTGATCTGCTGCCGGTCATTCTCATGAATGTTGAAGGGGAAGACGACCTCACCCACGCAGGGCTCCCTGTCCTGCCAGTACTGACTCACCATGTTCTTCAGGTAGATGGCCGCTGAGAACACACACGTGCAAAACACACACAAAAGCACACACACAGTTGTTTAGGCACAGATGTTTTTTTGGTGTCATTAATCGTAGATGTCAGGCGTCATAACATCTTTGGAGCTAAACAAGTTAAAGCACACGTGTAGTTTGAACATCTCATATTACACTCATGGGACCTGCTGTCAAATGTCTCCCCTCCATTTCAAAGCCTTAGGGCTTCACTAATCACAGTTTTAAAAGGCCTATATCATGCAAAATCTACCTTTTTGAGCTTTTAAGAGTATTATAGTGTTCATTCACAAAAAAAAGCTCCAAAGAATTAAGTTATTCTGATCCAGTCACTCATTTCCGAAGACCTGCTTTTTGAGCACCAGCCCCTCCCAACCTATGAAAACAAGTGGGTCCTCACATTGTGACATCACAAAGTGAGGAACCGCCCCTTTGAGGAAGAGTCTGTGTTGCCAGCCCCGCCTCAGGCTAACACACACGCCCACTTTCTCTGTGGAACTGAAGATTATCGGCTACACGCTTTTATTTTATATGTACAATGCGCACGTCTATCTTTGTTTGGATGTTGTTAAAGGTTTAAAAACAGCATCATATAAATTGCATCACATCACTGAAATTGCATTGCGTAACTCCTCACTACATCAGAATTACTCTTCTAAACATTTTCCTTAGTCACATTTCTGCTTCTGGAAATTTTCATGCGGATGGTAGTTTTTCCACTGATCTTCTGGGCTTTGGTTCAATCCCAGGTCAACCGAGATCCTCACTCTTAAGCAGACCAAAGTTAAAGACCCACTCCGATGCAAAGGATGCTTTTGCTGTTTTTAACATGTTTTTGTAACTTTCTTTTTAGTAGTAATAATAGTTGAGATATACCGATGATGTAAATAACTGGCCTCTCTCATCTTTTTAAGTGGAAGAAATTTCACAACTGGTGACTGACTAAATACCTTTTAGCCCTGTAGATAAAGAAAATTAAGATTAAAATCACATTTCTGAGTTTTTTTTATTCATATGGTTGTAAATCAGCAGCAGATTAATATATTTAGTTTAAAAAAGATCGTATTTGTGACAGAAATACACTGGGCAGGACACACGCTCCCTACTGTGACGTCTCAGAAACAGGGAGGGGAAGGAGGGCGGGGCTACTCTGCGCCAACAGTCCCGCCCACAACTCAGAGGTGAATTTCTGATGAACTCCTGCCTCTCTGCAGTAACTGTTGTTTTTGATTTGGGCTAAAAATGCTATTTAAAAGACCACTGAGAACGCTTTTAAAATAAATTAGAAGCTGATAGGAGTGGGACGTTAGCTTGTTTGATCTGCACTGGAGTACAGATGAGCTTTTACACTGAGCAAACCAAGTGAATTATTTAAGGAACCCTTCTCATTTCTGATGTTTGACGGCAGTTTTTTTTTTTTTCAAGCTCTAATCTGAAGGTAAGGGCTGTTTGGAGCGAGGTCAGAGATGATTAGGGGGAGGTCTCACCTGCCTGCCGGACAGGAAACTCCACCTGCTCAGACATGATGATCTGCAGTAGAGTTGGGGCGAAGTTTATAATCTTGTAGGACTGAAACACAAACAAGTGCATTTTAAATGACAATTTTGATAAATGTTCAACCAGTTTTACTCAAATTATTACTGAAAACGACTTCAGAGAGTCTGAAGATGCTGCTGGAGAGACAGAGCAGAGCAAACAGAGAAGACCTCACTGTGTGTGAATTCTCATGAATGTCTGTGTCAAAAAGAGTCAAAGGTTAAAGTTCTTTTTTTTAAAGATGATGCCTAAAAGCGTGGGATCCATCAGAATAGATCCAACGCATGTGTTACAGCTGTGGCCGTATTTAGTGTTTTTTTTTTTCTTTTTGTTATGTGTTGTATTTCTAATAATAAACTTTATTTTTATGGCACTTTTCAAAATCCAGATTACAAAGTGCTGTACAATTAATATGAGACAAAATCAGTATTAAAAACATCTGTATCAGAGTGGGACCTCTGTGTTTTTGTGCATCTTTGTCTGTTTGTGTCTGATTATTTTCAGGTGTGGTGCTGGAAAAGCTGATGGAGGCAGCATATAAATGCACCAACTGGGCCTCCAGCCTGCTAGGCAGGAGCCTTGCAGCACCCTCCTCACTTCAGTGGTCGCTTTTTTTTGCCAACTGGTACATAGAATCACACAGAGACAATTAAAAATGAAAACTGCAAAACAAAATTACGGAGCACATTACAATTAATCACAAACTTAGATTGGGGAGCATCTAAATTTGGGGATCCTGTTTTATGCTGATGATACTCTGTTCAGGGCAGGGGGGTCCAAACTTTAGGTAAAGAAGGTCAGATTTGGTGAGATGAAAATGTTTGAGGGCCTGACATACTTTAACTATTTAGAAAATCCTGAAACACCAGACCAGACTGTTTAGCGTTCCCGAATCGTGTTTCAGGCGGCATGTTTACTTTGAGTCATGCTTAATGACGCGGCCTCGAGGCGGACTTTCTCAAACTACAGTCCGAGAACCGAACCCCGGCCGGCACCGGCTGGATGTTCCGCTCGGGCCGGCCGCAGAAGAATTGCTCTCTCGGTTCGGACGTCCACATGATAACTCGCACACTAATTTCATCATACCGAACTAAAAACCAATACCAAAGCTCGGCCTGCCACCTCATCTAGTAACACCTGCACCTAACGGACCAAGTCCGTCCAGGACACTTAAGGCGCAAACGGTTCGGATCCCACCTGGTTGAGCTCATTCTCTGCCGCTATCCTCAAATTTGGGTCAATTGTTCCTTTCAGAGCTTGGATAATCCGATTCGGATCCATCAGGACTTTGTACCAAGAAGGGGTTGTGTTATTGTGGACCAGTATTTCTAAAATTATTCAACTAGAGTTTCTTGGTTCTGTTCTTCAGCGGCCCGAACACCAAGTCACAAACTTCCGACTTTTCCCTTCAGCGTAAAAGAAAATTGTTCCCAGAAGACTGTCAACTTATGGTGCAATGGCAGCCGGACTCTTAAATTGAAAGAATCGCACTTAAGCTTCCTTTCAAAGTCCTGCCTCTTGTTCAGGGCATCAACTTCTTCCTGCTCCTGATTGAGTTGAGAATATGACCCGGGGTTCGCTGCTGCCCCTGGTGGCCTCTTGGAATAAATTAACAGTGGACAGGGGCGCTGCTAAATTTTGCGGGGCCTTGGTCAAACTTGAACTGATAGCTCCACCAGCCACAGTTCTTTTAAGGTGAAACAAGATAATACAGTATGCAGCCCATCAGGGGGTTATTCCAGAAAGCAGGTTATGCTAGCTCCCACAGTAAGTTTGAGGCTAAAGAAGTGTATAACCTCAGCTTTCGGTTCCAAAAACAGAGGTATGTTTCAGGGATATACTTAGTTCCCCTGGCAACTCATGCTCTGACCATAACCTGGTCTGGAGCAGGTTTAGTTGAAGGTCAGTTTGTTTTCAGAGAGGCGAAGGACCATGGTGTGTCCATTTGTAGATGATTTAGTGGATGAGGAAGCTCAGATATTACGTTATCATGAGAGGGTGAGAAGACCACATATGGATGTTGGAAAAATAAACTTTTTTTACTTTGATCTAACTTATTTGCTTTAGTTAAGATGAATCAATTATTTTTCGTAAAGTCATCTTAAAAAAATAACAGGTAGTTTTCAGACAGTTATTTTACTTTCATTCAAATTAATTCAATCAATTAGGTGTAACTTTGGTGCTGCGGTTAGATCGGCACTGCAAGGAATTGTGGGATACCATTCCCTTTGCCTGTCTGGACGGATTTGGGTTTAAGTGTGGGTTTTTGACCAAATGTGTTTAGTTGTTTAGCTGTTTTACTGTGTTTTGCCGAGTTATTTTTCCTGCTGTGTTTAATTCCTTCTGCACCATGAGTGAGACGAAGGGAGAGGATGATGAGTTTATATAGCACCCCTACTTTTCCTTTACACAGAAATTAAGTCAGAGACATGGTATATGGATACATGATATAATTCCATTGTGCTTCATTCATTTTATTGTTAAAACATGAGTATATCTGCAGGCTCAAATTTACACATGAGAGTTCAAGAATTACAATAAATTAAGATGGAAGAACCTTAATTGAATTAGAGTAATATTACATTTAGTTAGATAAATATGTACATTTGAGTTATAAAAAAATATTGAGTTAGATAGATGTAAGAAATTAGGTTGAATAAATTTAACTTGTTACCGGTTGCATTAATTTAAGTTGGATTAGATAGATAGATAGATAGATAGATAGATAGATAGATAGATAGATAGATAGATAGATAGATAGATAGATAGATAGATAGATAGATAGATAGATAGATAGATAGATAGATAGATAGATAGATAGATAGATAGATAGATAGATAGATAGATAGATAGATAGATAGATAGATAGATAGATAGATAGATAGATAGATAGATAGATAGATAGATAGATAGATAGATAGATAGACACACACATCCACCCTCTCGATGTCCAGTCCCTGAATGACCACTTTTTCTAAAGTCCACCACGATCTCCTTAGTTTTGGTGGCATTGATGTGAGGGTGATTGAGTTTACACCAGTCAATTCACACCAGTATTAACATCATTACATTTCTGTTAGAGATAAAGGAAAGAAATGTGGCTACAGAACCCCTAGTATTCAATCAGACCCATTTTCTTGTAATCCTGGGGTTACTTTAGCCAGATTGTGTGAGCGGTGCATCAGCTTAAAGAGCAGATCGTGAAAGAACAGGAAGTTGGGTACCAAGTACAAAATATAACCCCAGGGAATTTTCAAAATAAATTAACAGTATTTATGGCAAGTTTATAGCTTCATCACTACGAGTCTAACACTCAAATATATCTGTTTAACGTAATATTTTCTTTAAACTCTGTATTATTCTGTTTCAAAATCTTTGTGAATTAAAATCTTTCCAATCACAACAAAACCCTGTGTTTAGAGGATACGAGAGTAAAGTTTGGTGTGACAGCAGTCACATTAGATACAGTCAGGAAGTAGAGGTGCAGGTACCAAAATGCAGGAAACTGGGCTTGGTGGCAGAAACGTAAACATTTAATGAACTTAAACAGGAGAAAAACCACGGAGAAACAAAAAGCAGATAAAGCAGATGATCTGACAATGTAGAACTGAAAACCAGACACTTCTGTGCACTGAGGACAATGTACAGAAAAGAAAACGGCTGTGGATGATGAACACGAACCTAGAGTGACTGGGGATGAAAGTTGTAAGATATCCGTGTTTAAAATATTACCATCTGGATTAGGGCTGCTCTGTGCCACAGTCGTTAGCGCTCTTGCCTCACACGCCGGCTGGGGGACCTGAACCAGAACACCAATGGGGGACCTTTCTGTGTAGAGTTTGCATGTTCTCCCCGTGCATAGGTGGGTTTTTCTCCTGGGACTCAGGTTTCCTCCCAACATCCAAAAACCTGCTTCATAGGTTAATTGGTTACTCTAAATTAAGCATGGGTGTGTGTGATTTGTGGCCCTGCGACAGACTAGCGACCTGTCCAGGATGTCTCCTGTCTTTGCCAATGAGTGGCCAGGATAGGCTCCAGCATCCCACGAAATGGAAAAAAACAGGTTTAGAAGATGAATGAATAGAAGATAAACCATCTGGATTAAACTGGATTCATGTTGATTATGCCTGCAGAACATTGCTCCAACATAAACAGCCTCCAGTGTTTTATTGCTTTGATGTCTTCCAAGTCTGTGATTAACTCATGTTGACAATTTTAAATTAAAAAAAAAAAGACAATTGAAGCACTTTTACCTACAATAGCCGAGTATTTATTAGTAGCGTACTTTACATTTTTCCTTCATTTACATAATGTACAAAGGACAAAAAAAAAAAAATATTTTTGCTGCCCTTTTCTGAGTTTGAGCCCCCGCCCCTCTTAAATCCTGCGCATGGCCCTGATGCTACACAATCAATATAACAAGTGAAGAAGACCATAGTACACACTCAATGGTTGTGTCAGAAATACCTCCCTTCTAACTACTTAGTTCACTGGGGGTTTGGCGTTTTGTCGGGGAGTCCGGGTCTACAATTCCCAAATCCATTGTCCTGGAAATTTCCCGGAAGTCATTAGTTTAATCGATGCGGACGCCAGAGTGACAAGCGAAATATTTCACCTTTGTTTATTGGGTCTTGCCAGTTTTGTTAAACCAATAAGTTTAAATTAAACTGGTTTGTTATGGCAAAAAGAAAAATCCATTGCTTTTCCTTTGTCCGTGTCCATCCAGGAACTGTTGCTGGAAATTAGCCCTTATAAAACCCGCCAACCTTTAGAAGTTTTAGCGTTCATCTTCCATCCTAAACAGATTTTAATCCCCATGACAGAAGAACCCTGGAGCTTTTATGCTGTGCAGAGAACACCAACAACCTATGAATCAGTTCCAATATTTTAAAGGCACCAAAATCAAGACCACCAAGCCTCAATTGACTGCTTAACCTTTATTCTGGCACATCAGATCTCTTCCCAGTTCTCAAAGTAATCCATCAGTGCTACAGTTTGGTCTCGAGTGCAATTCACCAAACCCACCACCAAGAAGTTTCCGTTTCTACGCCTGGAAATCAACACTGCAGACCAGCCACTAGCAATGGCAGTACAGTCTGTTACAGTTCCCCTGAGGCTCTTTGACGATACATCCAAAAGCTCAAGCAGAACATTGGAAGTCAAGGAAACCCCAACCTGGTTTAGTCCTGGTAGAGCAGAAAGCCGGAGAAGGTGCTGTACTTCCACGTGCTGCCATAGATGGCTCCACGGTGCAACCGCAGCCACACCTGGTCCCCTTGGAAAAGTGGCAGAATTGCATGGTTACTGGCAGTCTCGTGATCCGGGGCGCCATCGTTGGCGTAGGCAGACACCATCACTTCTTCATTGCGCATGAGGTTAACATAGAGGGGAACGTTGATCGCCAGCTTCAGGATGTGGAAGATGAACACATATGTTCCATTCACTGGACAGGTGAACCTTCCAATGTGGGTGTCATACGCCTCCCCCAGGTTGCTGTGCAGCTGGTCAAACACGATGGGCTGGTCAAGGTTGCCCGGAGCAAAGTTAGCAGTACGAGAGGTGGTGAACGCCACTCTCATCGGCTGGGAGAGTGGGTACAGGTGCATAGGAAGTAAGGGGGCTTGGTGGCTGTGGGGAGTCATTGGGACCTCCACGGTTGACACAGACATTGAGTCTCCATGACCAGAATCCACCATGGTAAAGGTCCCATCCCGTTCTGGACTGCTGACCTGAGAAGAATCACTCCAAGCTGCTGCAGAGCGGAAAAAAAAGAAAATACAGGTCTGAAGATGGCTGGATAATTCAAACATCACTGTTTAGGTTTCAAACATCCAGTAACAACTCCTGCTGTCAAACAGCCACTATGTACATTTTGTGCATATTGGACAGATGGAAATTGGTCATATTGGTGAAGATACATGTTAAAAAAATGAGAAAGGTTGTGGTCTTAACATGACACTTTCACAGATGTATCATAAATGAACCACGTTAAATCTAACTACCTCATTGCTACCTCTTGCACATTTGACATGTTTGCACACAAATTTTGAACATTTCTTTTTACAGTTTATATTTATACACTTGTACATGTTGTACATACTGATATATATTATATTTGTTATTTTCGTCTTGCACTGAAATGGTGATGCTTCACTTTCTTGTACAATGGACAATGACAATAAAAGCATATCTATCTATCAAAACTACAGAAGGTTAAATAAACAACGCAAAGAACACGTAAACCAACATAGAATCTTAGCAGTCTTCCGTCATTCGACACTTCAAGTAGCTTGAACAATCAAGTTAAAATAGTGCAACTATTATCTGGTAAAAAATAGGTGATCATCAGTCGTGGGAGTTTGGTGACTAAAGCTTTAGTATCTTTAGACCTATAGAACATTTTTGACCAGCAGTGATTCATATCTCCATTAAAAATGTATGATCACCTTCTTTTAAAACTGTTGTTTTAGCATTAATATGATGGGGTATTCATGACTGGCTCATCAGTTGCTGCAGTTACACGTGCAACATTTCTTAGTTCACTTCTCAATCTTTGAGCCAACAGTGTACATGGGCCCAGATCTGATTCTAACAATTGTTTCAATCAGAATAACTCATTTTACATGCGCAAAACTCTAAAATCCTGGAAACGACCGTAGAATAAGAAATGGCGAGTTCCTTTGTAAACAAACAAAGCTGCAGCACAGAGCGAGATGAACTTCTAAATGTGCTTTTATTATTATGATTATTATTATTATTAAGGGCCCGATGGTCAAAAATTTCTAAATAAGTGCGGCCACAGCTTTATTCTTGGCCGAAGGGACCTGGAAGAAGGAATTAGGTTAATACGCGCCAACAACATTTAGCTTTGGATGTACTTAAAATCCATGCAGCCGGTGCCGCAATGTGCATCTTTCCTGCATGTAAATATGTGAGAATATCAGTCTTTATCTTCTCTGGAAAAGATATTCACGCGATTTCCACAGTTTCTCTGGACTGTGCAAATGCAGAAATGCCGCCTCTGCCAGTTTCACACTGTTCCAAAGCCGTTCCTCTGCTAGGAGACAAAGTACTTCCAGGAGAGACAGTTCTGAGTCTGATCGGGTTTGAGTATTCCGAATGGCGTGTTTACATGACGCATTTTTATTCTGATCAGGCGTTATTCCGATTTCTTTTGTCCATGAAACTGCAGCTAATGATTCCCTTTGATGCACCCTGCCTTAGCCCAACAGTAGCAAGGACAGGCTCCAGCAGCAACGTGATCCTGAAATGGATATTGTGGGTTAAGAATGTGAAGAAAACAAAAATCAGAAAACTAATAGAGCACAAGTAGGCTAACTGGCAGCCGATGGTAGCAATAATTAAAAAAAAAAAAGAAAGAAAACTTGGGTATTCAGTCACCAGTTACCCTACTTTAGCTCTGAGTTACCCTTTTTTGTTTCCTTATCCTCTTACCATCAACCAATTTTGACAGACATGCACTTTTTTTTTTTAAACACCCAATGAGCAGAGTGGTATATTTGTTACTACTTTTTGGACTGTTTTTCACCATTTCTGGGTCTGAAACTATCCGCTGGTGCGTGGTTTACACGAGTTGACGCCCGGCACCGGCTGGAGATCTCCGTATTATGATCCGTATAATTCAATTTTCAGCAGAGCTATGGTATCAAGATCATTTCCCCATTTTGGGATTAATAGCATTCTAAAAAGTTCCCTTTTATTTTAGTTTAATAAATAACCTTCAAAACGTGCATATTTAACGATCAATGTTACGGGACTCTATATGCCTGTGACGCAATTTTGACAGTTTGTTGACTGGGGAAATTTCGTATTCAAGACAAAGACGAATCACATTCAAAACAGACATGTAAAACAGAACTAAATCTTGTATTCATATTTTTTGCAAAGTTAATTTTGTCTATGAATACCTTTCATATTGACAGTTTCCATACCCCACAAAGTTTACCCCTTTTAACATTTGTGTTTTTATCTGTTATGGTTTGTTGATTCCCATCCTTTCTAAATAAATATATAAAGGATGATTAAGTACATTATTTAAGTTTCATACATCCAGTAAAAAGACAAAGCTACAATTGAAAAATCTTTTAATATTAAGGATCCTGGTTTGTGAATTGAATCGCCGCCTGAATAACGATCCACATCCCTACAACAAGATAACTCCACTTCACACATGGATCTAGGAATAATTTCAGGACGGAAAATCTATAAATGTTTTTAAGGAAGACAATGATGCCGTGAAAAACAAAGATTGCAAAAGATGGTTGGAAAAAAATAAACCTCAAATTTTTATTAAAATTAATCATCAATTCTGAGTATCAGTTGCCATTTGTAGTTTAATCCAAAAAGGGGGGGGGACCTTGCCTTTAACTCCTTTGTTAGTGTATTTTACCCAAACCAGATTCAACCCAAACCAGTTAGGGTCACGTTTCTGCATCTACTGGTGTTCTTACCAATCGACCCGTGTCTCCCTCCTTGTCTGTACACATGGTGGTGTGTTGAATCCTGAAAAAGAGAGACGGTCAGAAAAGGCAGCGAAATGTGTACACCATCAAGGTAACAGCTCCACACAAAAAGTTAAGAATTTCCAGGTTTTCCAGCCATCACTGCTGGTCTCACTGCTTACTTTCAGGATCAGGTGTGTTCAGTTAGGGTAACTGCTGCTGCGGTTTATATCCAATTTTATTAGATGAAAGGACAAAGCACAACCCCTGTGCTGAAAACAAGATGGGTTTGATGGTGTACAATACTCCAAAGTCCTCTTTAGCATTTGAGCTCAGGCACAGCTACTGTGTAGGGGTGTAACGATTATTTGATAAATCGATTTATCCAACCAGATCGATCAGTCTGAGGCAAGTTGTTAATAGAATTAAACTAAAGCATCAAAAATGAACTATCATTTTTCCAGTCCAATAGGTACAATTACCATTTCTGATCATGCTGCTGTGCTGTTTCATCCAATACGCTCTACCAGAATCAGGAAATCAAAGCAGGCATTGGAGATTTAACCTTTCTACATCAGACCAAGGGTTCTTTTACTATTTTAGAGAGGAGTTTGAACAGTTTTCAGCAGCACTATATCTTATTCATCTATGAAAAGGCAAGGACAGACTAAACAGAGAGGGAGCATGTTAAAACCAGTGTTTTTCAACCAGTGTGTCGTCAGATATGGTCAGGAGTGCCGTTGGAGATTACCCATTCACTGATCTAAAAACATTTACCATCGAGGAAATCAGCTCTGTGTTCATCCAAACAGGCCCTGATAAAACACTGAGTAGTTAGGAATATTAAGATCATAAAATACTTTTTTCTTTGTGTTTATTTGATTATATGAAAGACACTTTGATAAGAATGACAGTACCGCGATTAAGCCATGGGTTCGGCTCTGTTTTCAGAAAAGTCCCGCCACTTCAACTGTCTCCACCAATCATTCTTGGAGGCTTAATCACACGTCAGTCTGACCAATCAATTCTGATTCTGCTCATAAAGTTGCTCAGTTCCAACAAAAATACCAGCTAAAGCTCGTCTTTAGCGATGTAGCTTTCCACAGAATCTGGTGTCAGACCGTGGAACAAGTGAACAAAACAAAGAAGCTCAGAGAAGCAAGTCTGTGTGTTTTCTAATAACGTCTGGATTATTTTATATGTTAAATTTAAGACGTAATAACATTTAAGAAACAGGCTTAAGGTGAAGTGGCCAACAGACACAATTAAACTACCTGTAAATTCAAACAATTTAATCATCTAAAAATAAATAAAACATTTTTGTTTAAGTTTTCAAAGACTTCATCTTTGATTAAGACAAAAGAAAAACGAATAAAATTTCAACATGTTCACTTTGTGTAGCTACAGAAAATATAATGTTAGTCTTTTAAGTGCATCCATTTATAATGGAAAGGCATAAAATACCAGACTGGACCGCTCAGTGAAAACGAGGCAAAAATGAACTGTACACCTTTACCTCTTGAATTACCAAAACTATGGAGTCCCAAACTGTTCATAATAAAAAAACAAAAACAAAATAACCTTGTGCAATCACTCAACCAATATATCGCTCATAAATATATAAAAAGATCATGAAATTATGAATAACTTGCGCACAGATTTTAAGTGAGCCCTTATTAAATATATTTCATTTTGCTTTAAAAACCTGTTCATTATTTAAAACAGCATTTTAAAATATTAATAGTAATCATGAATCCTATAATTCTATGGCTTTTTTCCAGGTACACTGATTTCAAAATCAATATTTTCAAAAGAAGCTTTGTTTTTATTTCACATTGCCATTTTTCAGAAAGACTTATTTCCGAATAAGCTTTTTCAGCAGAATGAGTCTGTCAATCAAACCAGACAAGTCAGACACTTTGTGATTGGCTACTCCTTTACTCAGACATAAGCAGCAGCACCCTAACTACCCGTATTTTCACGACCATAGGGCGCACCGGATGTTAGGGCGCTGTCTCAGTCACGGGGGATTTTTCCGTCTTTGACACACACAAAAGGCGCACCGGGTGTTAAGGCGCGGGCACGTTAACGCCCCGTTCAGAACCTCAGCGCTTCTAGAGTGGGTTAATAAAACATCCAGTCTCTGATTTTTTATAGAGGAAACATTTTTATCTTGTTACTGTTCTCCCTAACTGATCACAAACTGAATGGTCGCGCACTTGCAGCGCTCTGTCTCCCTTCCTCCTTACAAGTGCTGAACACACAGCACACACACACAGACGCTGCCTGTGCCGTCTCCTTTCTTCCTTTCTATGCGCTAGAAAACGGCGCTGCTTTCAGCACACACACAGAGACACGCACACAGACTTGCGGGTCTCCTTTCTTCATGTGCGCTGGCGAAAACCTGCTCCGAAAACCTGCTCCGTTCAGCAGACACACACACACACACACACACCCCCACCCCCCCTGAACACAGATTTCAGGATGATTCGCAACGATTCGCAAAACGAACTCTGACAGTCAAGAAGACTGAGCTGAGTTTCCGTGGGAACGAGGTGAGGTGGCACAAGTTGGACGACCGACTCGAGGGATGGATTAACGATCAGAGAACAGCTGGGAGAAACATCTGTCTATTGGTTGTATAACAAGTGGGCCATTCTTCACCGCTGCTCAGTCACAAGATTCTCAGATTTTGAGCACACATTAGAATCTCGTCAATGTACTAATTTATAAAGCTTTAGACCACAAGCCACCCAAGAAAGAACAATGTTCTGTTCCTCTCAGTATCACCCGCAATTGGTCAATGCGCAGGTCTCTGAGTTGCTATGGTGTTATCAACACCACGAGTTTTGTGTAGCATCAATACAGTCTCCTTATTTGAACCCACGGTAGCCTCAGCCCCAAGTCGAGTGCCAGCTCTGTTAACCATCAGATGGTGGCAGTGAGATAACACCATGGGGGCAGGAGGGTGGCAGTCTAAAATTGCCATATCATCTAATGATTTTTGGGACTCTATTATCAGGCAGTAATGCGCTGCTGCCTTCCTGCCACCCACCTGTTACTGGACTGCCACATCGTGACCTCCAAATGTGCCTGGGCAGCCACTGACCAATGTCAAAAAATGATCCAGGCGCTGTAAAATTTTAACTTTATTTACGCATCGTCCGCTCAGAACTGCTGCCAACCGGCAATCCAGCTGCCCCCACCCTGTGGCAGCACAGCTGTCCAATTTCATATAGGTGCCAATCCGCCTAACAGTCAAATCTGCATTCATGACCATGCCAACTACTTTCACAATAAATAAATAAAATTAAAATAATATATTAAAAAAAATAAAATAAAATAAATAAAAATGGAGCGGCAGCAGCTAATCTTGATACTTCTGTGGATACCAGCCCATTGCACAGTGGCAGTTGTCTGTGACCGTTGGATTTGTAAGTATTTTTACCGTTTTTTTCACGAGTGGCACTGCTACTTCTTCAGTTTTACTGTGAGCTGTTATTCGTGGCATTTACATTATTTTATTCCCTCTAGTTCACTTCCACTCTGTTCTTGAAGTAAACACAGATCCTTGCTCTGAAGAGGACCAAGGTTTCTATGTTTGGTCCACAACATAATTCTGGTTAGAGGTCACACCTGCCCAAAACAGTGGACTATCAGAACCAGCAAATCCTTGCGTGAATAAAAGCTGCCATTGTGAATGTGGCCTTTGATTTTGCAGTAAGAAACAGTGAGTGACACTCAAACCGTCAAACTTCCTCCAGTCAAAAGGTCATATGATAACATCACTTGTTGTTTTAAGCCTGGCTAAGAAGTATTTGATTTAATCTAAGCTTATATGATCTACATCTAGAAGAGAAACCAGCTTACTCTTGGCGCATAGAGGAGAGAACCAGAGTCTCTGATATATGGCTGGGGGATATAGGCTCCTCCTGGTATAGAAAGCAGAATTCTTACATTAGTTTCAGGCAAAAATTTAAACCAGGCATATAGAATGTTTTACTACTTCCTCCAGGAGTGGGCACCTGGAGGAAATGTGGAAGCAGTTGGTATCTGATCCCCAGGCACATACCTCTTACAGGTCCCCTGTAGTAAGAGTGGTTGGTTCGACCCAAAGCCCCACTTGGGAGGCCAGAGGACAGGAAGTCATCTCCATTATCCAGCATGTACTCTGGCTGGTACACTGCAGATCACACAAGAAAACCGTTCACAGCTGCCTTTGTGGGGATGCATGGGGGCTCGGGGTTTTCATACCCAGCTGAGGCTCGTCGTCTGTGGGAGCAAACTCAGACGGTGTTTGGGTGCTAGCAATGCTGTACTGTGGCTCAGAGAAATCAACCTTCGACTTGTAGTCCAGCTCCCCAACCTGAGGTAGTCCTGGTCCCACCTTAAAGACCTAGAGAATGCATGGAATCTACTGCAGTTATCCTCCAAAACTAGAATTACTAATCGGTAGAACCTTACCGCCTGAATGTTTCCGAACTGTGCAGAGGTCAGAGGTCGTCTAGTGGGAGGTGTGGAAAAAGTCTCTCTCTTAGGGGGTGTAGAATTGGACGATGTTACTCCATTAGTGGGGGAGTGTTTACATGGGCCATTAACTGACATCTGTAAAGAGTTCAAAGTCTTGGCACTTTTTAAACAAATTAAAAAATGGTCCATTTTCCACAAATGCAAGAAAAAATAATAATCAACTTACACCAGAAGAGTTACTCTCGTCTGCAGAAGCATCCGGTAGTTCTCGGCTGTAAAGAGGTGGGGAGGAAAATTGTTTTCTGCCGTCCAATTGAAGAGACGCCTGCAGAGACTAAATTATATCAATAGGTAATAAAGAAAGCAAGACACAAATGCACTTTTCATCTGCTAATCCAGTGCTTCTTTCTTACATGAGGTAGGTCCTTTGAGGAAAGCTGCAAGTCAGCACGTTCAAGACATTGTTCCTCACTTGACACACTGGCCTTGCGTTCTTTCAGTCTAGTAGGCAGTGGGGTGGACTGAACAAGGTCATGAAATTAGAAAAGAATTGTTCTAAAACAGGTTAAAAAGGCAGACTTTAGCATAAATAAAAGAGAAAGGAAAATAAAAGCTTACACTCATCACTTTGGG
The DNA here is from genome assembly GCF_053564925.1 of Oryzias latipes. NCBI lineage: Eukaryota > Metazoa > Chordata > Actinopteri > Beloniformes > Adrianichthyidae > Oryzias > Oryzias latipes. Next base: position 13,703,176 of record NC_136259.1, read on the forward strand.
TAGAATATCAACAGGACTTCTTAGACCACCATAAGCTGGTAAAATTACAAGGTTAGAGGAGGATTAGAAAATTACAAAGAAATTCTGGCTTCATTTTTTTCTTTAATATGCTTCAGCAAGTTCCACAAAGTTAAACCAGAGGGAATCAAGGGGAACAGACTGTTTTATGCAGTTTGATGCCAAATACATTTCCTGCGTTGGTTGTTTTTTTTATTTTCATTTTAAGTGGCCTTAAATTTCTTTCAAGCATTTATCGCCCACCTGGTCCAACCACGGAAGAATGCCCACTACATAAAGCTATAACTGCTCACCAAGTGTGGACTAAAGATCAGGGAAAAACAAAGAGCATCAATCACACAGACATTAAGCATACAAAGAAGGAGACGGGGTTTTGTTGATGCTGCACAAAACCAGAATTCTAGCAGCTTTAATAACTTCCTCTGAGAACAAAACTGTGGGACACAATCTTGGAGGTCAATTTTAAGCCAATTAGATAGGTCAAGCATAGATTCTGAGGCCTTTAACATACAAATGTAAGTCCAATCAACACAACATGGACAGGAGCAAACTTAGGAGGGTCCCTGTGACAGCAGGACAAACGAGTGTAGAGGGAACACAGATATTTCATAGGGTGATAAAAGACCAAGAACATAATGAAGACCAAGCCAGTGGACTCTGATAACCAACAGACTGGAGACTGTGTAGTGCAGTACAGGTTATTTTAAGTTACCCAAAGGAGAAGAAGCCCCAGATGGAAGTCTCTTCGGTCTGGGTATACTGCTGGTAGAATTCTCTCCATCTAATAAAGAGTCCTGAGCACAAGAATAAATAGTAAATGGTGTTTACACATCAGTCCCATTCACACATTCACAGACTGATCGTCTGTGAATGTGTGTTACTCTCCTAACGAACTCTGGGGCCAACCTATAACGACCAAGAACAACGTAAGGTTCAGTGTCTTGCCTAAGGACACCTTGACACAAACTAAACCTGCGATCTTTGGAACAAAGGTTTACCGCTCTACCTCTGAACCACGAATAGATTACATTACTCAATACCTTTAGTATGTGACCAATGACCAATGTCTGAGAATTCAATTCAATAAAATTTGATTTATATAGCCCAAATTCACAACAGTCGTCTCAATGGGCTTCGTACCCGTAATTGTAAGGTATACATACAATCAAGAAGGATCATAACGGCGTAGAATTCAATAGGATAATCCTAAAACTTTAACTGAACATCCAACTAAACTGCTATATTTCTTGTTTTGGCTGCTGTGACAACTGAATTTCCCTCCGGGGATAAATAAAGTCCTGTCTTATCCCATCTTGAAAAAACACCTAAAAACCGGAATCCCTAAAATACGAAGAAACCTCAGGGGTCCCCACATGAAGGAGGGATCCTCCCCAAGGACGAACAGGCAATGTACCAAAACTCTTGGAGAAGAATTAGCTTATCTACCTCTACAACTACATATTTAAAGTCCAGCAAATGATCTTCATCCAGTTTAAGTTGGGGGACAGCTTTGGGTGCAAGACGAGCCAGAGACAGGAACACTTCAGTTCTTTGTCAATAGAACTAAGAACATCAAAATTGTCTAGTTGCAGCTCGTGAGTTGATGGGGGGGAAAAAATAAAAAATAAAAATCAAAGGTTAAGACTACCTGCATAAAGCTGAAAGAGCCATGGATCTTCATCATGAGCTCCTCAAGGTGCCGTTTCCTTAGTATGGGATCTTTGGGCAAAGTAGGTGGGGATTGAAAAATTTCCACAGGTATTTCCATTTGAAGTATCTGCAAAGAGTAAATAAGAATACTTTGGCGGGGGCGAGCAAGGGATTGAGATCTTTGCTGCATGTTCCAGACTTACAGTCTTTGTGCTTTGTTCCTTTTTGGTCTTCTCTTTTCTCTGAGGATATTTCATATGAAAAGAAAAGCACTTTCATGATAAAATGTAATAAAGATTCTTAAAATTAAAGTCAGCAAACCTCAGAAAAATTCAGACAAATCATTTGGTGCCTTAGGTATGGGATGCAGTTCTAAAAATACTGTTTACAGTGCAGGTGGTCAGCTGTAGACCTCAAATGAAGACCAAAATTATCCAAGGAATATTTTCAGAATCTCCTGAAACCCACAAACATGGTGTCCTAAAGAGGCAGAAACTGAAGACACAGGAATGGGCCATGATCCAAGCTGAAGTCACTCAAGTAGTTAACAAAACCTACTTTGCTGGTAAGGCACCAAGGGTAGATGAGGTCCTCAAAGAAGTCTCTGAATGTTATGACTGTCGAGTGATTAACATTGGGGACAGTACGTCTAGACTGGCAAATCAGGGTGGTTGTCTCTCTTTTGAAGAAGGAACAGTTAAGTTTTTGTCCTGGTTGTGGAAAAGCTGATCCGCTTTACACCAGACTCGGAGCTTGAAATTTCTTTGGAATTTGCCAATCCAATCCACATGTGCAATGTGGATTTAAAGAAAAAAATTCAATCTTGTCACCCTGACAGTAATGGAGAAATTTCCTGTGCAGAGGGATCATCTATGCTGAGACGCTGCTACCGTGACCTGGCTTCAGATAAGTGAAAGATTGACAGATGGATGAAAACAACTTCAGTAAAATGTTATAGTGCAATTTAAAACAGTCTCCACTAGCCACTTTAAAAGGAAGCTTTTCTCTGGACAAAAGTTTGTTTTAGCTTGTAAAAGAGGCGTTCTCTTCAGATATGAAACTTTACAGCATTTAAAGTGTGAAGAATTGCCTTTTTCCAACCATTGTAAACAGCACTTCAGGGTAGGTAATGCTTTTTTCCCATTTGACTGAAATTTTGAAGACGACTAGGCTTTTCAATATTGGTTTATTGGGACAAGTATTCCTCCTGTGTGCCAGCAGATGAGCTGTAAATTAGTTCTAACAAGTTCTGGATAATCAAGTCTCAAATAGTCCATCCTTTGCCACCCTAATAGTACAGTGAATGTAAATATAGCTGTATTTATCATAAATAACATCAAAATACTGAGTTTACTATGTTCAACAGTGTCCTAAACTTGGGCAATTGGCCTATAGGGGGCACCACTTCCCCTCCAAGTTTATCTCAACATGCAAGAGTCTATTGACATTCAATTACATCAAGTTACACGATGTAACCAGGAGATGGAAGTCATGAGATCAAAGAAATACTACATAACCAAGGTAACAGCAGTTTCTCAAACCTGAAAAGAAGGAAAACTTTCTGAAGACATAGCAGAACTCGAGTGAGGCTCAAAGATGAGCCCTGGTGTTGATGGAAGAGACTGGAAACCAAGACTACTAACAAGATGGTCATGGACAACTTTATATGGCCGAAAGAAAGAAGTTTAACAACTATTTTCTAGTTGTACCACTGGTCAGTCAGTTTGGTGTCTGGATTATTTCATTACTGATCATCTCAAAATTGAAGTAAAACTGACTGGTTTGAGATATTTATAGTATGCTGTATCAGTCTTTTTCAAGCCATAGAGAATAGCTATAACCACCTGATAAACCACCTAATTATGATACATTTTTGCTCTGAAAGATTATCCAAGCCTGGGTTGAGTTCTTGATGTTATAATGATATTCTAATAAAATAAACTAATGTTGCTTTTATTGGATCAAACAACTTCTACAAATCAGCAGGTTTCCCTCACCCAATCCTCAAATGCAAAAAAAAAAAAAAAAAAAAAAAAAAAAAATCGTTTTCAGATTTTTTTTCAAAACTAAATTTCTTGTAGTAGCATTTTAATGTAGAAAAATAGGTTTTTCAGAAACCAGAAGCTAAAATAATATTCACTGTCAACTTCAGCGCCGTTCGGACCGGTCTATTAAAATATTGTCTCCATATTGTTTATTTTGTCCGCGGTCAGAAAAAGTTTGGACACCACCATCTTTAATCATCCGTGACCAAACTAACATCTCGTTTAATGTTAACAGCACCCATCAAGTGACTTTCAGGACTTACTTTGAAACCCAAACTGTCTAGCTTTCATGTAAAACACAAAAACTTCAATTAAAACAGCAAATGTGCATAAAGGTCGTGTTGTACAGCCACTATGTACTATTTGGACATTTTCCACGTATGAAATTTCGGTCTTTGGTTATCCATGCGTGACATATGCAATTCATAAGTGTTCCTTGCGTTCGTCATTCGTTGATGCGCACAGATGTCCGTCGAGGGTACGGGTCTTTACAGGAATTCAGTTTTGAGCGGTTCAAATTTTTCGGTCAGATGAGAATTACACAGTTTCTTTGGATTTTACGTAGTTTATACACAATTATTACATAAATCTTACACAATTGTGCATGATTTTTGTGAGATGCAGCGGCAAATTTGCGGCTTTCCATGACTGTTCCACGTCTAGCACACTTTTCCATCAACGCATGTACAAGCGATAAATATTTCACATCACATATACGGCGCACATATTTCGTTAAAAATAGGTCATTGAAACAAATTTGGCTTTTATGTTGATTTGCGTGTATTTTGCGTGGTTTAAACGTGGTTCTCTTTAAAATTTGTTCATCTGTGAAAATTTTAAGTAAAGTCCAAAACTTTTTGCATTTATATTGACTTCTAAACAATTTTCATCTGTGCTATAGGCGCCAAATGCATTTAGTGGCTATGTGACACGACCTTAATGTCATGAAAAAAAGCATCTCTAAAAAATAAAGCTGGCCTACGGGCCATCAAGTTGTTTGTGCCACTACAGCAGTTGCACTTTGAATTGTATTAGTAATGTCAAATTAACCTAAGTTTGATACATCTTTGTATGAATATTTAACTACTGATTGATACGTTTTGTGCATTATTCTTGCTTTGATTGCTTAAATAAACCATTTCAAATTCAAATTTTAAAAATGTAGCTGAACAAAAACCACATCATTAAAAAACAATCGAAGGCGACTTTTACCGGTTTGGAAACAGTGCGCTGCTTTGATGCAGCTCGGACAGCCTTCGGGATGAGCACAGCAGCTCCTCTCCAAGGTTTTGGGACACCGGTTAGTGGAGATGAGGGTCCATCAGAGGTTTCAGCATCCCAGCTGTCAGGAGGCTCCTGCTCCTTCATGGACTGGAAATCATCCTTCCAGTTTGGATTGTTAGGCCCCTTCACATCCTGCAGGGGTAGTCTGGGAAAAAGCTAACCCAGAAACAGATCAGTGGCTTTAGCTGCAACAACTGATGTAAAACTTAATTGATGGGGAGTCTCACCTCTTTGGAAGTTCCACTTGCTTTTTAATAAACAGGAAACACCCACCCAAAAAACAAAAAGTGATCATTAGCCTGCAGTTCATGATCCGTCTAAGTTCATGGCCCTCGTCTTGCTACAGACTCATGGTTCGATTCAAACTTTTTCTGATTTCCCACAGATTCAAATGCTGCTGACAAATTGTGCATTTCACCACCGTGATACCACCAACATTCTCCCAGCTCCACATCAACAGATGTGTCTAGATGTGCAGGTGAATTCAGGTATTTAGCTAAAGTGTGAGAGATCTTAGCGTGAGGTTAAACCACTTAGTAGGAACCAGGCTTTACTCTAGGATGTCACTGGACCAGGCAGTCCGTGTGGGCATGTCAATGTGCTTCCAAAGGGTCATGCTCTTACTGCTGTGGCTTCCTAAGCCCAGAAACAACTCTGCAGACTTGTTGGGTTGAGGCAGAAATCGGCTCAAATACTTGCAATCCATCAGTCTGGTAATCTCCTCTTTCAACAGCTTATCTAAAAAAAAAAAACAACCCACACCATTGATGGAATGTTTGAACTCTCCATTTCTTTAGCTCAGAGATTATTTCATAGTCTTATCAATGAATACTCACAAGTGGATCCAGCCACTGGTTGGTCCTTTCCCTCCAGAAGGTCCATGTAGACCAGTGCAGCCTTCTGCATCTGCTCATCTAGGCTGCAGAACACAATGACAGGTGTTTCAGAAAAACCAGGCAGCTCCACTCTTTACATTTTACACATTAGCCCAACACTAAAGACGAACCAGTAAACAGACTCATGCATGGAAGGTAGAGCACCGGCCCTTTGACCCAGTCTCACCTCAGTCCGTTGTCTCTTTGGACTCCCAGCATGGCGGCAAGCTGGTTCAGGCTGTGCAGCTTCTGGCTGGGGATGTGTGGTGCCTGGTTGTTTCCAGTCATCAAGTCCTTCTGGATGTGCTCCTGCTGCATATTACCCAGGAGGTAGTGGATTTTCAGGACCATAGCCAGGCGCCTCCTCTCGGCCTCCACTCTCTCTACCTGATCTTTTTTAACAACCTTCTTCTGGGCTTTCAGCAGCTGCAGAGTTCCAGAATTAAAACAAAAAACAAAGAAAAACTCACATGTTTCAAAAATAAATATCTAGTTTTAAAATAAAATGTTACATTTCTGAAAGTAAGGACTAAAATCCTAAAAGAAAAATCAGTTAGAATATTTGGACTGGATCAGATTCTTGGGATGAAAAGTCCAATTTCATGTCAAAAAGCACAGTTTTAATTACTAAGATGAGAACAAAGTATAGTCATTTGAGAAGAAAAATGTCAGTTTTGAGTGCAAAAATGTTTAAAATTCTGAATGGATGTATGTGTGAGATGATAAAAACAAACAACACGACATCTACACAGTAACAAAGATGATAACTCTTCTACTTCGGCTTTCTTTCCAGGTTATATAAACTTCTGGAACATTAAAGCAAACAATATTTGACACGAGGTAATGAGTTTCTCTTCATCGGGGTTCCTTTCCCAGTGTGGGTCCTTGGGGAAGCCCCTTCGTGCTACTGCCCAACTATGTGTTCCAGCTCCTCTGGGGTACCTGAGGGGTTCCCAGGCCAGTTGAGACGTCGTCTCTCCAGTGTGGCCTCGGGCCTTTACCAGGGGGACTTGCCCAGAATAATTCTTTAAATTTGTAAGCTTAGAAGTTACAGAATCCCAAAAATATATCTCAAGACATCTTTACGGAAAATTCAGAAATATGATAAAGTTAAAACAAGTTAATAAATAAGTAAATGAAAGAAAAAAAAATTCAAAAAGGCCACATGTATAGTTTGTCTCATTTTGGGGAGGGGGGACGTTGGGGTTTTTGCCCCACAACTTTGCTTTGAGGTTTGGATTTTACAAAGCTAGGAGGCATAATCATACATTTTGCCAATTAAATCATGACTGTGACAAACCATCGGATTTACGGGAGTTTTTAAAAAATATAAAATGAATACCAAAAAACGACTTTTCAAAAATTGCAATAAGCTGATATGTCACCACTAACTTCTAAACATTCATCCATAAGGAATCCAGAAATACTCAAATTTGAAATTACTTAGTGAATTTTTAAAGGCCTAGTACAACGTAAAAGCCTAATTAAGAGTACTTTGAAGTTTAAAGCTTTCAAAGTGCGTTAAGTTTTCAGAGGTGAACATTCATTCTCGAGGGGGGAAAATTTTATTGTTATTTACATTTTATAAGGCTTTTAACTTGATCAACCAAAGTATTTAAATATTAGTACCTTAATAGGGATTGGCTGTCAAAAAAATACTATCAAGATTTGACCGTTGCCATTTGTGGCACCTATCTGGCGCCGCTTTGCCAAAACCCCTTGACTCTTCACAATGAGATTGGTTTTTCAGGGCTCCAGACTGCGACCAAATGGTCGCATTGTGCGACTAAAATTTGAGAGTGTGCGACTGAATTTTATATCCAGTCGCACATGTGCTACCAGTTAATTTGCCTCCCCCACCCTCCGTATTTTTTATACATTAAACGTGGAAGGGGCACGTCAATGAAATGAGCAATGAAATAATCAATGAGACGTGAGCACACACACGCACGTAAACACACACACACTCGCACATACACTCATGAGACGCGAGCACACACGCACGTAAACACACACACACTCGCACATACACTCATGAGACGCGAGCACACACGCACGTAAACACACACACTCGCACATACACTCATGAGACGCGAGCACACACGCACGTAAACACACACACTCGCACATACACTCATGAGACGCGAGCACACACTAGCGTTTCATTGAGTGATGCCTGTCTGTGAAACAGCCAATGCGTGTGAGAAGAATAGGAAATGGCCACTGTAAGTGGCTAAAATGCGTGGACGGGGAGGGGCCTAGAGATAGAGTGCGCGTAAACATCTGTGGAAAGGAAACAGACAAATATCCCCACTGCCCGATTTGTGCGTCTGAGCTATGAAGCGAACTATTGATTTGTTCTTCCGACCTGCGGCTAGTGTACCAGTGCCAGAGTGTACAGCAGGGGTCTCAAACTCGCGGCCCGCAGGCTATTTGCGGCCCCCAAGATGATATTTGGCCCCCACCTTGATATGAAAGACACTGAATGACACTTTGTTGTGCGCGGAGCTGACAAAGCAACCAATCACAGTGGGGTATATGACTCTTGGGGGCGTAACAATGACCGGGCTTGAAGCAGGAAAATCATTTAATGAAGGCAAAGCTGCAGCGAGACTGAAGGAGAACAGAAAGTTGGAGTTGTCCTTAACATTCAATATAGTTTTAATCTGCCTCTTCCCCTCAGTATGATCCGCGTTATCATACATTTTATATTTATTTGAATGTTTTGTAATATATGTAGCCTTTTTTTTAAATCAATTGGTATTTTAAATTATTTTAATTGATCACTCAACTACAAAAACCCATCAGGACACATGTCCCATAATGCATTGTTTTGTAGTCATCAGGGCAGCTTTGTCAGTGCAGTGCTAAATTTCCAGCTGCGTTAGTTTAGGTTGGGCCTTGCTCCCGCCCCTTTCTCGTGATATTTTTGTGATGATTGACAGGTGATGTTGGAGCAAAAACAAAAACATACGTCACACACCAGGTGATCTGCGCACCGTTGCGTCCACCTGGGTGATCTCAAACACGCTTATTGTGCATTTTGGCTGCACTTATTTGGTGTCACCAACATAAATACCAGTTTTTGAGCGTCTCTCTGATCTCAGGTATCTGTATCGATTGTTCTTATCTCCAGTGAACAGCGCCCATTCTTTTACAAACCACAGTTTGAATTCAACTATGAAAATATAGGAGTGGATGACCGGCTGCTCTAAAACAACTTGTGACCAGGGTTTAAATGTGCAAAAAGTCATCAGAAAATCCAAAAATGCTAACTCTGAATTTTGTTTTTCCTTTACTGATTTGTGGTTTAAAGAGTAAACTTTAAAAAAAACATTCAACAAAGACTCAGAATTGGGAGCACATACTCTCTGACGTCTCAAAACTTTACCTTGTTGTTCCATCTTCAAAAGTGCAGAATAAAATGTGACACTGAATTTGAAACAGCTCATTGTAATTTCTGCATCTATTATGAAGCATTTATTAGTAATACAGAGGAAATTAGTAGATTTGGTTAGCATGTTGATTTACGGTATGCGCCCCTAAATTTTCTGGTTGTGCCCCTAAAATTTTCAGTTGGGGGCCACTGTGCTCCTAGTGAGAAAAGTTAGTCTGGAGCCCTGTTTATGTTTGTTTTGTTGCAGAAAAGCAAGATTTACTAGCAATAAAAAAATAAAAGTTGGCCTTGTGTTGAAGTGGGGCACAAAAGTAGTCAGTGACCTACCGCGCAAGAAGTACCATTAAAAAGGTAAACTTGGTCTTTAATTTAGTAAAGGAACTAACTGAGAAATAAAATAATCTCAGATATCACTTTCATTTTAAAATGTTTTCTTTGCAAATGATGGTGGAAAATAAGAGTTTGATCACTAAAAGTTCACCTTAATACTTTGCTGTCAGTGCTGAACAGTCCAAAGTTTTCTGCAGGTTCGCAAACACTGCAGCAGCTATTTTGGTCCAATCTTCCAAGCAGTTCTCCAAACACGGTGAGTTAATTTATTTCAAAGTTTCATTTTGGCCCCTAGAACTTGCCTTTGTCTTATTTGTAAAGAGACAAAGAGAAGAAGAAAGTTGTCAAACTGGGTCACCGGGAGATGGAAGATCTGTCAAAAGCGTCCGTCATTCAGACGCGACTCCTGCAGAAGATCATGAACCTCGCCGTACGAGCAGACTATGAATGATGTCATGAACCGAGACACAGACGTGATTACCGATGCTTTTGTAGAGCCCTACAAAATAAATCAACCTGATCTCTCACAGGGGCCTCAAAAAGCATCAGCACCCAGCAAAAATTCACCTCCTGTAAATAAAGTCGTCGCCGCCTACTTTTGTGACTTGATGACGAATCAAACTTGAATTTAGCGTCATGTTAGTTCATTAGCTCTCCTTTAGGGGATTCTTTAATGGTCCTCCTGTTCCGTCAGCGCAGGAACTACACAACCACACAAATACAACAACGATAAAAGATTGACAACTGGGATTTTCTAAACATAACAGAACTAAATCCACTGTGAATGCAACTTTATTAGCAACACCTTCATATTACATAGCTGGTGTTGGGTTTTTATATAAAAATTAATCATCTGGAGGCAGAATTAAAAAAAAGGGAAAAAAAGGGGGCTTTTCTGTCCATCTATCCCCTCTCCTCTAATCCCCTCTAGTAAATCTGTCCTCGTTTTCTCAGGATGTTGGCATTTGAGTTGACAGTTTGAAAACCCTAAAAACATCATACTACTCAAAATACTTGAATGCAATTTCATTTTCTTAAAGAATTTTAGGAAACAAGTTTTCATTCCTCATGGGGGGGGCTTTTCCAGCACATTTCTTTAGAATATAAAACGCTTCCTTAACTGTGTGAAAAAACAGAAGAAAGCAAAGACTGGCTAGAAATCCATAAAGGCTTTATTTTGAAAAAAATGTTTTTATCAGAGGTTTAAATTATATTGAGACTTGCTCTCTGTTTGCCATGAAGCTTTGAGCCTTAGCCAAAACTAATAAGAAATTGTTAGATGAACTTTAATTGTGTCACTAAGTGGGCGGTCGTGGTGCAGCGGTAGGGCGGTCGACCCATGATCGTAAATTAGCAGGTTCGATTCCCGCCTTGCAATGTGTCGAAGTGTCCTTGGGCAAGACACTGAACCCCACCTTGCCTCTGGTGGGAGGTTGGCACCAGTGTTCGGCAGCGGAGCCGCCATCAGTGTGTGAATGTGTGTGTGCATTGGGTGAATGGGACTGTGACTGTAAAGCGCTTTGGGCCTTCGAGTGAAGGTAGAAGGCGCTATACAGTAAACGCCATTTACCATTTTTACCATTTAAGTTGATTAAGGGTGTGCACGCCCCGATACCTTTTGTTAAGCATAAATAAAAGCCCCCGATGTTCTCAGAGGAGAATCCAGAAACATGCCAACATGTTAGAAAGCCAGAATCAGAACCACTCACATTCTGAGTCAGGCCATCCAAAGTTTTGTGCAGCTCCCGGGCAAAATCCAGGTTATGAAGCACCTCCTCGAACTTCTCCACAGCTGCCTGAATCAGAAAGCAGCAGACGAGGAGAAGGGTTTGAATCCGAGGAAAAAATCTCCTCATTCTACACCCAGTCCATCCCACCTTCTGATCTTTGTTCAGCTCCTCGCCCTGGATAAGCCTCTTCTTGTACTCCTTCAGCTTCAGCTGGGGGGGGGGGGGGGGGGGAGCGTCAGAATCTGGGTCACCCTTCCTCCAGCACCACCCCCTTAGATGCTCACCTTCTTCTTCTCCAGGTTCCTGATCTTGTGTTTCAGACAGATGAGGCCATCTTCAATATAGGTTTCATAGCCGTGGTATGCAGTGGACACCTCCAGGCTGACCTGCTGCATCCCCGGCACCTCATCCTTCATCTGCTGGCCCTCATCCTCCTCATCCTCCTCCACTGAATGCTCAGGTAGATGAGGAGCATCCAGAACAGGCAAGGTGTAAAGTTGCACCATGGCAGCCGGCACTAGGAGGGTGGAAGTGTAAAAAATTAGATGCATTACAGGGACCCTTGAGGTCTGATCTGGGTGAAGAGGGGCTGCTAAAAGGCAAACAGACTAAAATGAAACAGAAAAATGTGAAAATGAAGGCTAGTGTTTAAAAAAAAAGCCTTGAAAAATTAAAACACTAATGAGTAGCAAAAAACTAAGCTATAAGACCCACTTTTTTAATTAAAAAATTAATCTGAAACAAATTATTTTAAATAAAAAGGAACCAAACTGTTCTTAAAAAGCCTTAAAAATGAAATGATGAAAAACAGAATATTTCAGAAAAAAAAGAAAAGTCTAAAGGCAAACAAGAAAAACATGATTGGAAAAAGCTTCAAGTGAAACGGTCTGCTAACATTTTGTAAATATCAAAGCTGTAGGCCTATGGAAGCATTTCTTGAGCATGATTAAAAATAAAAGTCAATACCAGAAATGCTTTTACATTTTCAAAATGAAACTGCATTATTTGATTCTAAATTCAAAAGAAAAAGCAATCCGCCAAACAGATTTTCATTTTCTTATTCAACACCGCTTATTCTGTGACATAATACAAATATGCAAAGAGGGGATTGCATTTTCGTTTTCACATCCACCGTGTAACAAGTGTCGTATTATTCAGTTCCAGTCAGCATCTCCAGGGGGGAGCGGGACGACGACGTCAGTGTTCACTCTGTGTGGACGGCTGCTTAGACTCCGACATGTTTAGGAGCAGTGCAGCCAGGCTCGTAGCTTCGTGTTAGCGGCAGGGGCGGGTGCTTTGTTACATTGTGCACTCCTGATTGTTACACGGTTCTGGTCGTGTTCTTTGGAGGCCCCTCGGTCCGCAGCCGGACGCACCGCGGTTCAAAGCTTCCCCCGGACTAGCTCCGTCTTTGGACTGAGCGAACACCCAGCCCGGCCAAGAATAAAGCACTGGCCAGGCGTATTTAATAAATTATGAGCGAACAGGCCCTTAATAATTATAACAATGATAAAAGCACATTAAGAAGATCATGTCCTGCTGCTTCCCGCTGATTCTGCTGTTTGAGGACGGCTGCAGCCCCATCAATAGCTCTAGCACAGATTTCGCCATGCATGCTAAACGTTTGCTGTTTGGACCAACAACGCACTGACATCATTGCCCCCACTCCCCCCCGGAAAACTGGAAATGCTGACTGGAAATGAATTATGCGACACGATTCGCAGGGTGGATGTAAAAATGCAATCCCATCTTTGCATTTATATTTTAATTATGACACAGAATAAGCGGTTTTTAAGTAGAACATGAAAAAGCATTTTGAAGTATTGATTTTTTATTTTAATTTTGAGTCGTTTGATGCAGTTACATTTTGAAAATGAAAAAGCATTTCTGTTCATCCATTTTAATTGTGAAATTGAACATTTGAATTGTCTTCTAAATTAATTTTGCTAAATATTTAGTAGAAAACTTTTTGAAACTGAAAAGTCAAATACTATTTTCTGTATCATTTTAATTAAGTGACAGAATGAGCGGTGTTTAAGAAAAGAAAAAAAAAGAGTGGCTTGGCGGATTGCTTTTTCTTTTTAATTTTGTCTTTAATTTTGAAACAAATACAGCTTAATTTTAAAAATGAAAAAGCATTTCTGGTATTGAGTTTTATTTTTAATTATGTTTCAGAAATGCTTCCATATAGATCTAGTTAATAGTTCTCCATGACTAAAATTTCATTTTAAATTTTAAACTTTTAACATTCATTTTCAATGAGTAAAACTGGATACATTTTCGAAACAGAGAGAGAGAGAGAGAGACACAAAAAAAATACAATTAGGATAATTTAAAAAAGAACATTCAATATTTTTGTACTCAAAATATAATCTAGATTTGGGGAATTTGATAAATATTAACACCCTCACTCTCCCTGTTTCTATTTTTTAAGGACATAATAACTAAATGAAGAAAGTCAAAGTCTTAAAACGATGTACAACATCGCTGGAATTAACACACAGCTGGAATTAATTCCGGACAAATTGGCACCTGCGGAAGCTGACAAACAACACCAGGACCCGGCCGAACCAGCAAGAACCTGAGCTCAGGGTCCACTCACACTGCGGGTCCGCCTGAATGAAAGAACTGCGCCTTGGCTCTTCAGAGACGGTGGAAGTCCAGACAGGACCAGCGCCCCACACAGATGTTCTGCACCGGAGGCCGCGCCCCCCCTCAGTCCGCTTTTAAATACCCCGCCGCCGCCGCCGCGAGCTCACGGATCACATCCGGTTGGACAGGCGCAGGCGCAGCAGGTGTGGCGGGAGCCAGGAGATGAGGAGTGGCAGAAAGGCCGAGTCACAAACGTACCACGACTCAAATAAAATCTGCCACGAGTTATAAATGCGCAGCAAGTTTATTCAAACGAATCCAATGAATTTTAACGTATTTATCACTTTATCTGTGTTGCGTTTAATGACAGGATGTTTTCAGGAACTACTGATGAAACCATGAACAAGCAATCAGAGACAGACATTAAATAAAATGAAGACTTCCAACAGAAATATATTTACAGTAACTTTTTAAATAGAAGAACAATTGAAAGTAGGCTTTAATATACCCTGTTCCACTGCAGCAATAATATAAAGTAGCCTTTAATTATCCCAAAGGGAGGCTGCCTGAACAGACTTTTCACATGTCCTGCACACAAACACTCACACTGCAAAAAAACCCTGTCAGTTAAAAATAAATATCGGAACTATCACTCAGAGAGAGAAACCAGAAGAAACAAAGACTGGTTGTTTGCTGTGGTGATATAGACTGACAGATGTGGTTAGACAAGATTCTCTGTGCACCGCAATATTTTCAAATGACAGTGTGATCTGTAGTGAGAGCAGGGAGCAGAATAATAGAGGAACACCTTGAGAGTTCTGTGGGCGGAAATGCCTTGTTGATGCCAGAGGCATCAGAATGCCCTTCCCACTGGCGTTTCAAACAGGAAGTACCTGCTGGCTCCAAGAATCCTACAAATAGGATTCTATAGAGAAATAAACAGCTTTTATTCAGTCATTCGATTGGTCAGAAATAACCCTTCTGGCTCTGTTCTTGATAATCTTCATTTTTGTATATAATTTTTTTTGCAGCCTAAGTTATTTTACCAGTAGTTAATAAACTGACCAATCAGATGCCCCAATAAAAGTATGTGATCTCAGGTCGAGCATTCAAAACGTTCAGTTGACAGGTTTTGTAAAGCCCACTTTACAGTGGTAGGGGTGTGGCCTCCCAACAAGTTCACTCCTAGTTGGCCAGAGTGGTTTCCATTGAAATTCTGACACAGACTAACCCAGACCAATCACTGCTAACTGATGAATTCTGGTTCCAAAATAACGACATCCCAAAAATGGTGACTGAATCAACGCCATTTCAATTGAGCCGGAAGTAAACAATTTCTTTATGGATGATGTCACACTCACTCAGTCAAGTTCTCTGATACAGTCAATGGTTAGCCATTACTGTTGTAGAGTATTCTCCCCTTATTTATGGGACTTTGGGACTAGAGATTCCTGCAAATACGCCAAATAAACTGTACCGTTGCGTACTATAAAACGCACAATAGTCACTCTGTGCCTTAAAACTAGGAGACAGTGCTTCCTCCATCAGTTTAGATGTCATTTTCTTCCACAAGAAGCCACTTTCATCCATCATTCATTTTTTCAGATGATTATTCTCTGTGGTTATCTTCTTCTGCGTATCGGGTTTTATCCGGTCGCTTCTGAGTCAGCTGATTTCTCCATGCAGGGCCACAAACTTTGGTTGACAGCGATTCAGTTGCCGGTAAAACCCGCTGTGAAATATTCCTTGGCAGTCGGTAAGGAAGCCGATGGGCCGGCATGCGATTCATCTCTGCTCCCCTCCTCCCCCCACAGCACCTCCTTCGTACACAAAAGCCTCACGCAAGCTTCTTGAGTTGAGTTTTTGTGATGAACTGGAAGAGTTCAATCAGGGGAACACTGTATTTGGATCTGAAAGTAGTACATTGTAGCAGAAAAGCCATGAATGCACAAACATGCAAACTCCTCACAGAAGGGACCAGACCCCGATTTGAACCAGGATTTTCTCAGAGGCAACAGTGCTAACCACTACACCACATTAACACTTACATGTTTCATTTTAAAATAAGAGGCCTTTATCAATTCACTTTTCACCATTGTATTTAACCGTCCTGAAGATCTTTACCGTTATCTTGATGTTTTTAAGACTGTAACAGAATACTGGTAATTAGCAGCTGTCATAGTTATTTTTGCTTTCTAATGAACAAAAAAAAACTTGTTCACGTTTTTATTGTTCATTAGATAATTGAGTATTTCCCATACATGTAAAAAATAATTCTATAGTTCTTCTTTGGACATCCTTTGGATTTTTGGGGGATTTATTGGGTTTGGAATAAAAGATACTTTCTTTTTTTAAATTTTATTAATTTTTTTTTACAGACATCTTTTGACATTCAAAGGTTTTCCTTGTGGTCC
This sequence comes from Oryzias latipes, assembly GCF_053564925.1. Lineage (NCBI taxonomy): Eukaryota > Metazoa > Chordata > Actinopteri > Beloniformes > Adrianichthyidae > Oryzias > Oryzias latipes. The sequence continues at coordinate 13,719,511 of NC_136259.1, forward strand.
AAACAGGCACAAAAAATAATTGAGAGTCCATGAAAACTGTGGGATTTATTCAAATCCACATTTGGGGTCTCCTGAACGAAATCTCCTTAAGAATGACCTCAGGAGCAGAAACCTGCAGACGGCTGTCATCATTTTTTGTGATCAAAATGTTCACTTTAGCTGTTTTCAAAGCTAACAAATCCTTTTTCATGTTCAATGATAAATCAATTTCTAATTATGAAATACTGAGCAGCCCCCACCCTCCTGTTTGGCCACAGATGAATTTTCTTCTTGATTGGGAAACAACTTAAATTACTCAAGTAAAACAAAGAACAGGTTAGAAAGAAAAAAAAACAGCAAATTTACACTTGGGTTACAAATCTATCCTCTGAAATCATACAAGATAATCTGAAGACTGACCACCACCACACCTGACGCTATGTTTGTGGGAACTGAGGGGAGGAAAGAGATGCTTTTGATTGGAGAGTTGAAGAGGCTGTAGATCTGCACAGAAGAGCTGGGGTCGGCCTGCAAGGGAACAAGACGCTGTTACAGACAGACATGCAGCAGAAAAAAGGACAATGAGTTTTTATCTCAACTTCTTCTCTGCTGACTGTGTACAGGCGGGGGGTCATATGAAGCCCTTTTAGAAATCAGTCACCCCCCCATCATGACCTCAGGTGTAGCGATGGATGGAGAACATAGTTTTAATTCAATCACCATCTGGTTTCATTTACACCTGCTGGGTTTAACTGCTCACTTAAACTGAACAGAACAAACGGTTGTCTAAAAAAAAAAAAAAGACAAGAAGCTGCTTAAAAACAAAATCGATGCTTTCTGTTTATTAAATGGATGAATCTTTTTGAAAGTGCAGATCAACTTGTCTGACACTTATAGGAAAAAGGTAAATAAAGTTTATCGTCACCATGCGTTACACTCCAGAATGAAGTTTTCATTTCCAAACGGATAACATGAACAAGTAATATCTGTTTGTCCAGCTTTACTTTCAGGACATTGCAAGCTGAAGAAAAACTGGAAGCAGTTGGAAAATGGTTTGTAAACTATGGGAACACTGTTGAAAAAACAGCCGGAAAAACGGTTGATAAAAGAGCTGAAATTTGTTAAAGAACAATTGGAGAACAGCAAAGAAAAAGTTGTTGCTAAATAACTGAAAACTATGGAAAAACTGTAGGAAGGCTGTTTGAAAACAGCCAAAAAATTCAGGGAAAATTGTTGGAAAACAGCTAAACATTAGCTTTTTGCTGATGCGACCTCCTAGCTGCCATGCTAAGTTGTTCTAAGCATCCTTCATGTCAGGAAATGTTTCTAGCTTTGCTCATGTGAGAAGAGAGAGAACATCAAACTCATAACCACAGCCTGCAGTGACCACAGGAAGGGGCGTGGCCAGAGCTGGGCTTTGGTGTTTCATCTTCTACCACCAGAGCTTTAGCTCCAGAGTTCACATACTGTCGACTACTGCAGCTCTTCAACCGTTTTACGCGACCAACGTAATTCCAGTGGTCATATGCAACACTTCTTTATTCTGTTGCAGAAATCAAAGCAAAAACAAAAAGCCGCTTTCCTCTAACCACGTGTATCGCTGAATCTGTCAGAATCTGCTGATACACGTAGATGACGTAAATGGCCGAAGAGTTACAGTAGGCCAAAGACAGTGTGTTATTTAGGTGTCGCCAGTAGCATCTCCGGCATTTATGGGTTCAAGATAAGCAAAGGAGAAAATCTCCTAGATTTAAGGAAAACCAAACCAAATGCTCTACCACTTATATACAGGAGAAAACAGAAACAGAAAGCTAACAGGACAGCAAATACACAAAAGGAACTATACTTTTCCTGCCAGTGATTCTGATCAACTTGGTTGATAGTGACTGAAGGGAGACATGCTGACAGAGTTCCTGCTTCACCCTTAGAACACACTCAGCCCCACTGAGATCTTCAGAGTGAACTCACCTGGGTCTCCCTCTATGGCGGTTACATGTTGGACTCTGTTCAAACAGAAGAACAGTTTTAGTTCATTGCTGGTCAATAAATAGTTTGCTGTTGTCGTGCTAGACTCACCCCAGGTGTAGTCTTTGGCCAGGCCGCTGTGGGTGACCTTGCAGGTGTACCTGGCTCCCTGCTTTGGTGTGAAAGGAGCGCTCTTTGTCAGGTGAAAGTGCCAGTTCTGTTTGAACGCCAGGTCGGTCTGCTTGGCCTCTGGTAGCTCCTGGTCATCCTCCATAAGCCGGATGGTGATGTCTGGGGGGTGGAAGTTGCTGACGTGGCAGATCAGGGTGTTTTCCTTCCCATACTGGCCAGGGTCACGACTGTACACCTGGACTGTCGGAGGGGCTGAAGCCCACAGGAGGAGGAGGAATGACAACAACTCAATCTTTGCACCAACTATCATTTTTCAGACAGAATCGTTAGAAAAGCATGTTCACTTTGCGTTTTATACTCTGATGTCAGTGATTTGAGTTTTTTTATTTTTGGAACTGTTGAAACTGGACACCATTTGTGAGTCATTTCCTGCCAAAGATGAACACATTTTAAATATTTTATTAAACACTGACTAAATTGTGCTGGATGCTCCCTGCTTCTGCTCAACAGTAACTTCAGCAACCCAATGACCCCGAAAGAGGTTCAGTGGGTTCTAAAAATCCATTATTAAACATTCTGAGGCAAAAAATGATTTGATTTATTTACTTTTTTCAAGTCAGCCCAGTTTGAAATGGATTCAAAATGAACAAAATTCATCTCGACTCCAAATGTGTAATGATTACAGAATAAAGACAGAATTCTTCTTACTTTCAAAATAAAAGGAGCCGGATTGATCTAGATCAGAACATTACAGGAGTCCAACATTCTCTCATTATTTGGACTGATTAACGTGAGACTCAACAGCTAGAACACCACTGATGAAAGCTGAACTCCGGTGTTTTTTTTTTTTGCATGGAAGTTTCATAAATGTGTGCTGGTTTGCTCCAGAAATGCAGGGAATATTATAGATTAGCAGGCTTTCCACTGAAGAAAATGGCGCAGATTGAGGAAAGTGAAAGTGAAAGTAAACTGGGGGAATTTCCACTGACCAGACTGAACTTTGGGTTATCTGGATTTAATAGAAAATATGAAAAGAAAGAAAAAACTCTAAAAAGAAATAATAAAATCAATATGATATGCTGAGTTTAATGTTCCTTATTTAAGTGAAAAGAGTAAACAAATGACAGTTTTTTTTGTTAAATTATTAGGTGTTAGAACAATAACATTGTAATAACTGACCTCAGCAATGTCCTCTACTTTTAATAAAGTTAAATTGTAAAAATAATTCCGATAAATTATTAAATAAGGGGGAAGTGGAAACCTTTCAAAGAAGGTCTTCAGACCGTCAACAGAACAAAATCCTTAATTTCTAAAGTCGCGTTCAGGTTTTTGAATAAAAGCTAATACTTACATGTTTTGGAGAACGCTGCGCAGCAGAAAGCCGCCAGAGCCGCAATGAAGAAAAGCTCTTTCATAGTTTCTTCCAGAGGACAATCAAACGCGTCCGTCTGTTTCAAAGCCCGACGAGACTATGGAAACGAAGCCCAACGGCGAGGGTGAAAATCTGGATATGCTCCGCCCACGACCGGATACTAGCCAATCATAATTTTACCTCACTGCGTTTCCAGGAAGAATAGAGAGATCGACGTTTGGTCGTTTGACGGTCTCATCGTGAAGATGAGATTTCTGTCAACATTGACGTCATAGCCAGGGTTTTGAGGAACAATTTAGATTGGTTAACAGACGTTCTTCTTTTGGAGCAGAAGTATCAATATCTTCTATCTAAACATGATTGATGTTAAACTGCATTTAGACAGAAAACTATAAAATATTTATATTTGTTGAGAGACATTTAGTAGCAAACTTTTAAATAATAGCATCGAAGGGTAGGAGCAAAGCCTGTTTCTCAGGTTTAGACTTAGCTTAGTTTAGTATCACATGATCCAGAAGAACTCCACACCCTGATCTGAATACTTTGGTTAGACAATATGACAAAAACCAGTAATACCAGGAGTACATCTTCTGTTTCTATTGTGATTTTTTTTAGTCTGAATAGATCTGCTTCTCTTTACTCGGAACTTCTTTTGATTTATTTGAAGTTTACAAAACTAAACAAGTTATTTCAGTTGAATGACCATTTGTTGTTTTTTATGTGAAAACATATGATTCCTTAAAGACAGAAAACAGGTTTGGAAAGACCCACAACTCCGATGCTTTTCTCTTTCGTTTCTTCAGCTTGTGACCTGAAGGAGGTCAACACAAACAGCAACACAACCTTAAAGCGAAACATAAGAGAGAAGAGCAGTTTTTCACTCCTGAAATAAACCATGCACTTAAAAAAAAGCATCATTTCCTGTGTTTGTAAAATCGACATGTTTGTTTTCTAAATTGAAGGAGAGAATTACACTTTATAGTCACTACTTCTTCTTATAATGAAACTAATAGTATTAAAACAGTCTATACGTTTTTCAAACACAGTAATATTGTTGTTTTTTGATATAATAATTACTCCACAGTAATACTGCAGGGCACTGAAAAGGACAGCTAAGTTCTGGGATTTCCAAAGGGCTGTAAACAACATTTGTGACAATAAATTTGACTTCCTGGTTTGTTGGAAAGTCTAAAGTCCCTTTAAAGTAACAATAAGATGTGCTCTGTTTAAATAAAACTATAAACATTTTCTGCATTTGTTTTTTAAAAGACAATTCTTTTTGGAAGCACTGTGAGGTCGTGTGATCTTGACCTGAGGACAAAACGGCAAACTATTTATTCAACATGATGAGCTAAGTGGCATTTTGTGTGGTCTGTTCAGGATTTTTTAAAACATTTCCAAAAATAAATGCCTCATAAGTGCATCAGCCTGTGTTACCTATTCTAACAGTGAAAGACCTTCACGTCAGTTTTTGCTGTGAGCTGAACTCTGCTGCACACTGACACAGTTGAACCTGATCGGTGGCGGTGGGGAAGGCAGGGACTTCCCATCACCCATTCTGGCACCGACTGCAACGCTTAAGCTTTTTACCTGAACGGTTTCCTCATGTTTAAAAAGCTCTGAGAAAATGAATCCCCAGATAAAATCATCAGCATAATTTTAGAGGTTTCAACCATTCTGGTATGAAAATGTTGAGCTCCCTCAGCAAAATTCCTGCTTGTTCTTTTGGCTTTGCTCAATTTTTTGTTTTTATAATTATTAAGCTGTTTGATGTTAATTTAAAATCAAAGAAATTCACTTTAAATCCTTAAAAATTGAAGCTCTTTGAGAATGAAGACGAAATACATTTAAATTGTACTCATATATGAAATGTTTTTTTTATTAGTTTTTATGAAATCAAGTGTTCACCTCTACAGATTTGTCATTTAGAGCTGTAATGCAGTATTAATTAAAACAAGGATACAAAAATTTGGCAAAATCAGCAGCTTTAAAATATTTCTAATTATATATTTATAAAAATTTATTTGTATCATTGAAACTAAATTAAACCCTCGTCTCCTAAAAAAAAACTTGTTATTAAAAGTTGTTTTGTTTGCTTTCATTTTACAAGGACTGATCGTTAAATCTGCGGCTTTTACTCTGAAGTTTCGCCACCGGAAGTACCAAAGGGAGCGGAAGTACCGGCTTGTGGAGTAGCGTCTCGTGTCTGTTTGCAGCATGTCTGCTATAGGAGTTCACTTTGGCTACACCTGCGCGTGCGTGGCGATTTTTAAGGTAAACCCAGATCTTTCTCGGGCCGTTCTCAGTCCCTCCATCTAAAGGTGACCGGCTGCGGTGCCACATGTTCGGCTGTGGTCTTTAGTCTGCCGCCGACTTCAACTCCCACTCTCTTAGCATCTTTACTACCACCATAATAAGTTATAAGCGAACTGTTAAGTAGTTGATCTGTTTTGTTAGTATTTACATTTCCAACAAGCATGAGTCAGTCAAAATAAAGGTCACCTGCAATATTGCACATAAAAACAAAGACTTTCTAAAGAAATCTGAGACAGATACTTCTGTGTGGGAGGGGCCAACTCACTGCTGCACTTTATTAGACAGTAATCAGCACGTGCTTCACTTAAGAGTCTAACTGATCCTAGCATAACTTTAAAAATGTGTTTTGTCTGGTCAGCAACCACCTCTCTAAGGAGGAGATGGTCTGAAAGTGTGTTTTCGAAATTTCACTGATAGAACAAAAAAGGATGTGGCCAAAATGTTTCATGGAAAAGTCGAAGTGCTGTCAGTTGAGACGCTCCTGGGTGTGTAAACTTACCTCTGCGCACCTGCAGACGCAGCCAGCCGCAGTCACCTCGTGTCGGACTGCAGGGGGTAACTGTAAAATGAATGCACAGAAACCGCAACGATGCATTGTGAGTGTAAACGTGTTGGTGCATACATGTCTGCTTGTGTGCTGCTCAGGATGGACGTGCTGATGTGGTCGCCAATGATGCTGGAGACAGAGTGACCCCCGCTGTGGTGGGCTTCAGGGACACGGAGCAGGTGACTATCGCTTCAGATCACAGGGGTGGATTTAAAGGCAGATTTACAAAGACAATCTATGGATGACGGCAAACAGAACAACACAAAGCGTTTGCATATATTGTCAGCAATGGAATATAAAAGTCCATTTGAAATGACACGGGTTTCCATGGTAACGGGTTTTTATTTGTAGATTGTAGGTTTAGCAGCGAAGCAGGGAAGAATCCGCAACGCCGCCAACACCGTGGTTAAAGTGAAGCAAATGCTGGGGAGAAGGTAAAGTAATGAGACACCACAGTGTTAGATGAAAGTTTTCTCCTGTGCATTTTCTTCTCTGCAGTGCTTTTCCTCAAATTATAAAAATCTTGATCTGGGGTCAAAACCATTTTTTTAATGTATGCAGTTATCAAAGTGGAAGTTACAGGGGGACAAAAAAGTATTTGTCAGTCTCTGATTCTTTAAGTTCCACTTTAAAAGATGAGTTTGGTCTGTAATGAGCTTCATGGAAACACCTCAGCTATGAGAGACAGAACGTAGAAAATAAATATTTACCTCCTATAAACAAACCGACCTGTTATTTCTTCTTTAAGAAGTTATTCTATCTTCCACTCATTACCCGTATGAATGTTGTTTGTTTGAGTTGGTTATCACCTATTATGAAGCATGGCGGTGGAAGCATTGCGGTTTGGGGCACATTTATTTGCAAAGGGGACAGAAGTACTGATTGGTGTGAAGGAAAAGGATGAATGGAACAATGTATGGTGAGATTATGGACTACATTTTATATCCATGAGTGAGAACATTGAGGATGAAACATGTTTGGGTCTTCCAGCATGACAATGATCCCAAACACATCGCCGTGGCAACCAAGGAGAGTCTAAGTAAAAATCCTTTCACGGTTCTGGAAGGTTTTAGCCAGTCTCTAGCCCTCAATCCAGTAGAGAATCTGTGGAGACAGCGGCTAGTCTGTGTGGCCCAGCAACAGCCCCAAAACATCAGAGCTCTTGAGGAGATCTGCATGGAAGAATGGGCCAACATGACAGCTACAGTGTAAACCTGCTGGAGCCCTGCAGGAAACCTTTGATCCCTGTCTACCAGAGTTACATTACAAAGTATTGAAGTAAACTTTTGTTATTGACCAAATGTTTATTTTTTGCTCCATTATATAAACAAATTCTTTAAAAATAAAAAATAAATGTGATTTTTTGGATTCTGTTTTTTTCCATTCTGTCTCTCACAGTGAAAGCCTTTCTAGGATGAATATTCATCATTCAAGAAGAGCTGCACAACTTACTGAATCTGACTGGCAACCTTTTTTCCTCCCCTGGCAGCAACTTTTTTCATATTTGTTTTGTATATTGCAACGATACCACCCAGTTTTTCAGAGTACTGCCCGCATCTACATCATTAAAATCATCAATGTCAGCCGATGTCAGCAGAGTGGGATAAGAATGGTTGATCATCTTCTAGCTTAAAAGTCTTTTGTCTCCTTTTTTTAACAGATTTGATGATCCTGAAACAAAAGTTCACCAAACTGAAACCAAGTGTCAGGTAAGCGGTTGTTTTTTTTTACAAAATTTTGAATCTAATGTAATCTAAACCAGGGAAGGGGTGTTCCTTCATTTCTGCAGGTTTAAATCCAGCATAGATCCAGTAGACTAGACGTTACTGATTCTAGTTCAGGAGATTTGAGACTTTAGGTTCTTCTGGTTCAGAGATCATTACTGAAAAGCACTAAAAATTTGTCCTGAAGTTTTTCTCTAATAATAATAATTAGCAACGCTCTAGCTCTAAACCAACGTCTTTATTTTGGTGATTTAGAGCAGTGTTTTTCAACCAGTGTGCCGCGGCACACTAGTGTGCCGTGGGAGATGGTCAGGTGTGCCATGGGAAATTGCCCTCATTAACTGATCAAAAACATTTCCCATCTCCAGGAAATCAGCTCTTTGTTCATCCAAACAGGCCCTGATAAAACACTGAGTAGTTAGGAGTATAAAAGATCAGAAAATTATTTTTCTTTGTGTTTATTTAATTCTATTAAAGACATTTTGATAAGAATGACGGTACCGCGATTTAGCTGCAAATAAAGCTTTTTGCGGCAAAGTCCCGCCGCTTTAACTGTCTCCGCCAATCATTCTTGAAGGCTTAATCACATGTCAGCAGTCTGACCAATCAGAAGTGGTTAAAGTCTTCACTTCCTTGTTCCTATTTAGCTCAAAAAGCCTCTCAGTTCCAACAAAAATACCAGCTAAAGCTCATGTTTAGCGGTGTAGCTTTCCACAGAATCCGTGGATCAATACAGACTATGAGTTTCTGCTTTTTTTTTTTTTGGATGCTGGTGTGCCACGAGATTTTTGTCTAGGTTGAAGTGCGCCGTGGCTCAAAAAAGGTTGAAAAACACTGATCTAGAGGAACACATGGATCATCAGAAACGAGCTTCTCGGGCTGAAAACAGAACTAAACAGAAATTTAAGCTTATTCTTGTTTGCTTCAGCTCCAGCATGTAGTAGTTTAAAACGTTTTCTGAAGTTGTACTTTCCAGTCTCCTGTGTCTTGAGTTTTTTGGGCTGTCCTCTGGGGGGCTGCGCTCTGAGCAGTGCCAGAAAACCAGAGGAGAATGCTGGATTTGTCCGTCCACCTCATCAGTTCAGCCTTGAAATGTGTTGAAGTGCATCCGCCTTCCTGCTCAGTCTGTAAGGCTCCTGCATGTGTTGGTGGTTTGCAGGTCGTAAGCAAAGACGGGAAGCCTTATTATGAGATCACAGTGGGACAGCAGCCGCAGCACGTCGCTCCAGAGGACGTGGCGAAACTCATCTTCAGCAAAATGAGAGGTAACCCCCAAACAGCAACACAACCTTCTAAGCAAACCTCCATCCGTTTTGGAAGACGGCGCTGAGGTTTCTCCAGAAGAAATCCCATTTCCATTGTGTGGTTTATCGCCCTTAAAGGCTGTTTCCTTTAGTGGATTTTAAACAACAGAGTTGAGCCTTAAGTGAGGTTCAGGATCATTCTGATCTGAAAAGGCGTCTTTCTCTGTCTAGTTTGGTGCTTCTCTGTTTGGGTTTTACCTTCACTTAAGATGAAGAATGTTAAAAGCTGCTCATCGGTGTTGGCCAAAATGATGCCGGGCTTCCACAAACACGCGGCGCCGTCCGTCCCTTTAGGGCGTCGCACTGATGAAAGGGGTTTTGAAAAGAGCTGGAACGAGTATCTGAATACTCAGATGGTAGCCAGAAGAAACGAACATTTGTGCCATCCAAGGTCACTGATTCACGATCTTTATAAAATATTGTAAAGTTAAAAAAAACACTTCAGGCAATGTAATTATTGCGCTAAAATGCAGAACACTGTTGGATTTTAAACTAAAATAACTGATTAAGTTTGGTAAATCCTCAAAGTAAAGTGTCAGGTGGAAGCTCTCATTTCCAAAATAAAGCTGCAAAGTGTTTTTTTAGTAAATGAAAAAATTGAATCTGAAGTACAGTTTAGTGAAATACGTTCTGAAAAAAACTGATTTTGTTTTTAAATATAGTCAACAATTTGAATAAAAAAATATGATCTATGAATTTAGGAATATTTAAAAAAGATCTGGTTATCAATTCTGTGATGTCATGTGACTGTCTGCTAGCTTGGCTGAGAAACCGAACCAGAACGGTCTGCTAAATACTCATCAAATGTTTTGGGAGTTTAAAAAAACAAAAAACTGACTGTTCAATTTGCTGAAACAATCTTAAGGCAAGTCAAATAAATCCCTTCATGCGTTTGACCAATCGAATGGACTCCTTTACATCATTGACCAATAGGATGGAGCCCTTTTGTTTTAGATGTTCACCTCACATGGAGACGAGGGTCATTTGGAGTATAATTTATAAGTTATGTTGACTCTTATTTAAATCAAACTGTTGCATTGAAATGGAAATGACGTTTTTGGTTGTTTTGTTATTTGTTCATAACAAAAGTTAGATCATGATCGCAATTTTGCAGCCATACTAAGCATAAATTTATTTGATTCACAGAAACGGCTCAATCTGCTCTGGGATCGGACACATCTGAGGCCGTCATCACGGTTCCCTTCGAGTTTGCACATGCTCAGAGACGCGCCCTGAGGTACGGCGCATCATTATCCTGCTGCAGCTTTTTGTTCCGTCGGAGGAGGAAACTTTGCATCATCTTCATGTCCTGCAGGGAGGCGGCTGAAGCGGCAGGTTTCCGTGTGTTGAGGATGATCCACGAGCCCGCCGCCGCATTGCTGGCCTACGACGTGGGACAGGACTCTTCGTCCGGGAAGAGGTGAAGAGGATTTCAGGGTGTCGACAGTCCAGCTCATAAAGCTGTCCAAGAGGGGCTTCCTAAAAGTCAGACATTCTGTCTCAGTCAGACGTTAGGTGTTCAGAGGTGGTGCTGCAGAGTGTGCGCTCTGGGCGGGGCTTATGACACGCCTGTGTGTGCTTTTCCACAGCCACGTGCTGGTCTACAAACTGGGAGGAACCTCCCTGAGTGTGACGGTTCTGCAGATAAACGGGGGAATATTCCGGGTTCTCAGCACCAAGACCGACCACGGCATCGGCGGGGAGAGCTTAACCCAGGCCTTGGCCCAGCACCTGGCGTCCGAGTTTAAACGGTAAATCTACGGAAAGTAGACTCACTGGATTTGTGTGTGCGTAATTCTTGATTTGTGACTCATACAATACATTTTGTGTGTTACTGTGTACTTGCAATTGTGTATTCACATGAACAAAAATGACAAAGAAAAAAAAAATACAATTCACACACGCACAGCTTATGGAGTGTTGATCCACCCAATGGCCCGATCCGCTCTGTGGGTGTGTAAAAGGGTCCGGCGCCGCCTGCAATCGCCGTGACTGGTGACCAGTGCTCGGGGAAGAGGCGCCATCAGGAGAGACGCTGCGGAGAGGAAGCAATTATTTCTGGAACAGTTTTTTTTAAGTGATGAGTGTTTTAAAAATGCGTATTTAGACTTTTTTGTCTGAGCTGGAATCTGGCATAAAACTGTACATCTGGATAGTTCCAATAAAGCTCGCCATTTTTGTTTCACCACTAATGTAAAGGCCGTGTCACACAGCCACTACGTACATACTGCACGGATGAAAATTGGTCATGCGTAAAGAAGTGAGAAAAGTTGTGGTTTTTACATGAAATGTTCACAGATGTATCACAAAATAACCAAATGAAAACCAGAGATAAAGTAAAAATAAACCACGCAAAGAACACGTAAATCATCGTAGAGCACGAACCGTGCCTGATTATGGATTAGTGATTTGTCAATTATGTTATTTGAGCGTGATATGTGCACCGCATACGTGATATAAAAGTTATACATCGGTGGAACATGCATGAAAAGTCTGTTAGACATACGTAGAACAGTCGTAGAAAGAGAGAGTTGTGTTAGATTTTTGTAACACTTGCATTTAAACTAAAATATACACAAACCGACAAAAATGTTTGAATAGCTCAAAACCGAATTTACGTAAAGACCTGTCAGCCAAAACCCTCGATGGACATCTGCCCACATCAAGGAATGAGGGACGCAACAAACACGTGTGAAGGACGTCTGTCACGCATGGATCACAAAAGACTGAAATTTCATTTGTGGAAAATGCTAAAATTGTATGTAGTGGCTGTATGACACGGCCTTAAGCTTGGAGTTGTGAGGGACTGTAAGTTAGCATGTTAACAGATGGATGATGGGAAGTGGGGATGGGCTTACTCAACAACTCCGCCCACAACTCCGAGGTGAATTTTGGATGAACTGTACTGGCGCTCTGCAGAAACTGTCACAGAAAATGACATTTGTGATGAAGTTTTTTTAATTTAGGCTAAAACGCTATAATCCCATTTCAAAGACCACTGAGAATCTATTGAAAATAGATCTGAGATGATCGGAGTGGGGTTTTATATGAGGCAGAGTTCACCGTTGTTGTCCTTCACTAACATGGAGTCAGCACACTGGATGAGGATGGTCCATCATGGAGATGTGTTTGTCCTACAGCGTCTACAAGCATGATGTGAGCAGTAACGCCCGCGCCATGCTGAAGCTGATGATCAGCGCAGACATGACCAAACACTCGCTCTCCTCACTGGGATCCGCCAACTGCTTCGTGGACTCCCTGCACGACGGCATCGACTTCGAGTGCAACGTGTCCCGGTGAGCGTGCTCCCTGGGTCCACGGGTACCGCCTTCAGACCGGGCTTCATCCCACTTTGATCCCGTTATCCTCTGTGTGCCATTCAACCTGAAGGACATATGTGGAGTTATGCTTGTCGGGATTGTGTTTGTCATCACATTTCTTTAAAAGTTAATGTAACGCTGTCGGCGTGAAAAGCCGGCAGGAGGAAGTGACGTCATGATGTGGTCTGTTCACAGAGCTCGCTTTGAGCTGCTCTGCTCCTCCCTCTTCAACAAAAGCATCCAGCCAATTAGGTCTGTGCTGGCAGAGGCGGGGCTGTCCACCTCAGATATTAACAAGGTAAGTCATGTGACATCCAACATCCATCTGTAGGAAAGGTTAGAGAGATTTTTTGCTGCAAAACCTTTTTTAACTGAGTAAATGTAACTTGTTTCATCTGCATTGTTTTATTTTGAAAGTCTCTTTGGCCTTCCTGCTGCAGGTGGCTCTCTGTGGGGGCTCGGCCAGGATCCCTCGGCTGCAGCAGCTGATCCGGGAGATGTTTCCTGACGTGGAGCTGCTGAACTCGGCGCCTGCTGATGAGGTCATTGCTGTGGGAGCGGCTTTAGAAGCCGGCCTGCTGGTGGGCAGAGAAGGCCTGGCGCCGGAGGAGGAGTCCGTCACCGTGGATGTTTCTGCTGCTGACATTTTACTAAAGGTAAACTAAAGTGACCTGAAACCTTTTCTTCCGATGAAACTACAAAGCTTTCAAAAATACTGAAGATCTTGCTGAAGTCCATGAACGGGTCCAGGTTTGCTCCAAACTAAAGTCCTGAAGATTGTTGGTTACAGTCTTTTGGACTTTACATCAAATCCAAATGTTTAATGGGACCTGAGACACGGCTCAGTTTGGGATTATTTAATGTGGATAAAGCAATGGGGATGCATTTAGACGTCAACATCTCCTGGTTTGGTTGCAGGAGGTGGATGAAGCCGGAGCGGAGACCTTCACGCTTCTCCTTCCGTCAGGAACTCCCCTTCCTGCCCGCAGACATCACAGCCTGCCTGCAGACGGACAGCTGTCCTCCCTCTGTCTGGAGATATACCAGAGATTCTCCTCGGAGCGGCCGGACCTTTTGTCCAAGGTACGGAGCCAGAATCAAACCGCTGGCGGCAGACCCATGCCGTTCACCCTCTCAGCTTCCCATCTGTCAAATGAAAAATTTGCTTTTAGTCAAACGTTTTTGGGATGGTAAGCATGAAAACCCTCCATCTGAAGAGTGTGGGGGGGTTCTATCAAGGTTGAGGGTTTGATGCTGTCAGATGCTCTGGTTTCTTGAGAGAGAGTGGGGCGGGTCCCTGTCCCCTGGTTTATGCCCCGGGCAGGATTACATCCCTTATTTAGATGCTAAAAATCATTTTGAGCTGATGTGGTTCTGCTGAGTTCACATCTGTGGTGCAGAGCGTCAGTTTGTCTCGTCGTTATAAGATTGCATGTTATCATGTTATTTACTGCGTCCTGGTCCTGAATACAAGCGGCTGAAAAGAGTTCCCTCTGTAGGGGCGCTGGGCGATCCCTTAGAGATAGGGGGGAGGAGTTTGGCACCCGGAGAGAGCTCTGAGTAGAACCGCTTCTCCTCCACATCCAGAGGAGCCACTTGAGGTGGGTTAGGCATCTGGTCCGGATGCCTCCCAGGTGCCTCCCTTAGGAGGTGTTCTGGCCATGTCCCACTGGGTGGAGGCAGACCCAGGACACACGCTGGAGAGACTATGTCTCTCAGGTGGCCTGGGAGGGTTTCGGGGTCCTCCCAGAGGAGCTGGAGGAAGTGGCTGGGGAGAGGGAAGTCTGGGCATCTTTGATTAGACTGCTGCCCCCACGACCCTGTCCCGGATGGATGGATGGATGGATGGGATGGATGGATGGGTGGATTTTTTTCTAAAGAAACAAATTCACAAAGAATCGGGGATATAGGGAAAAACTCTGGATGTCGTAACAGCGTTTGTTTGTTTTTTTCACTTCAGTTTTTCAGGAGAGGGAGGTAATTGTGTTGAGGTGGTAGACACACCTCATTTAGTGTTTTCTACATATTGATCTCACTGTGTTCAGTGTGTCTGACTTATAGGGGCCTAAAAATAATACATGAAAAACCTTTTCAATGTTTCTTCAATGTCCACATTTGTGATTTAAAGACCGGATTTAGTCAGTGAGTCATTACAACTTCATCATTTGAAAAAGCCATGACCCCAAGACGTTGCTGAACGGACGAGCTGCACCACTTGACCACAGCGCCTCCAGGTTGGTAGTAGACAGTCAGGTGTTGCTGGTGAACTTGGTGAGTCTCAAAGTGTCATCAGCAGACGTGCATCAAGAACCAGAACTGCAGTCAGAGTTTGTGACAGACTCAGAAGTGGAGCCCCACCAGTGACAGACCACAACCATGACCAGAACCTAAGGACCTCTGACCCCAGACATGGTTTAGCAAACGCCACACAGCTGCAGGGCTGTTTACCAGATGTGAGGGGCACTAGGGTTTCCAAACAAACCATTCACAACCAACTCCACCTCTTTGACTGGAATGACAGACGTTCATTGCAGGTGACTCCACTGACACCAAGACACCGCCGTGAATGTCTGCAATACGAGACCATGTGACCTGGACAGTGCAGCAACAGTCTACCATCCTGTTCACTGATTAGTCTGGATATACATCACCAGTCAGAGCAAAACCCATTTGGTTCTTGTAGATGGTTCAGTCGTTGCAGGTAATTACCTCAGAAAGGTCATAGAACCTTCATCTCCCCCCAATTCCACCCGAACACCCCAACGTTCTATTCATGGATGATAATGCTTCACCACATGGTGCCAGAAGTGGGCGTGGCCTCATACGGTATGACCAACAATGACCTCTGACCTGAACCCCATTGAGCACATCTGGGACCAGCTGAAGCAGAAACTGGATGTGATCTGCGAAACTGCATGGAGAACTTGTGGAGGAGTGGAGAGCCTCAGAACATCATGAGTCTAGTGAGGAGCAGGAAACGCCGCAGTCGAGCTGTCATTGGTGGAAATACCCGCTATGGACACGGTCAATGTTTGTTTGGGTCTATTTATATTATTGTCTTCATTTGTGGATACTAAATATATGCAAAAAGCACTCAGGAAAATGACTAAATCTCTCTTAACTTATTGTGAGCAGAGTATTTGTGAAACAGTGACTGAATTTTAATTCATCAGTTTGTTTCTAGTTTGCGGCTTTTAATGACAGGCATTTGTTTTAAGCTAATTTGGGATCAGAAACTTTCTTTTCTGTAAAAGTGTTTTTTCAAAATAAAGCTAATATGTATAACATAAATAATAAACTATCCAATAATTGTAATTAACTCTACCTTTGTCGATATGTCAGATTATGGCTGTAGAGTCATAGTTTTCATATAGAAGCAGCTTTTTTTCTCGCTGCTGTAGTTAAAGGTGTTTTGGAATCAAACAAAAGAAAATATTTCTCATTGCTTTTCCTATTGAAATTGAAGACAAATACTTTTGAATTTGCTGTCAGCAATGTGACTGACAGAAAATTGTGTGATATACTGGGATGAGAAGTTGTAATAGTTCAGCATTCATAGCTGGTCTTTGTGTTGCAGATGATCCTCAGAGAGCTCCAGCCCGTGCAGGACAACCGCTGCATCGACGCCGTGGTGACCATGAAAAGGTGAGAACTCCTCCATCCGTGCATGCCGCGGCCCTCTGTCTGTTGTCGACCTTCACCGTTCTCCGTCTTTCAGGGACGGCTCTCTGCACGTCTCCTGTGTGGACCGGAGCACCGGAAGGTCGGAGGCCGTCACCATTGCAGCTGCTGCTGTATGACAGACCTTTTTATACTCAATAAACGGCATCAAGTGAAGGTTCCTGCGCCCGCTGGTTTCAATCAATCATTATTAAAAAATGATCTTCAAGACATAGTCAATGATTGACAAATATTTGTTAATGAAAAATCAGTTAGAAGCTGTAAATGTGTTAAAAATAAAAGTATAATTTACGTTTTTATTAATAATAATAGGGAAAATAGTCATTATCAGTATAGTATCCATTATCTGTATTGATACCTTAACTATTTATTATATATATATATATATATATATATATATATATATATATATATATATATATATATATATATATATATATATATATATATATATATATATATATATATATATATATATATATATATATATGTGTACATGCATTTTTAATGGATGATTATATTTAATTATGATTATCCATTTAGATTTTTTTCTCCACATGTCGTTACTCAAGTAACCATCCACATTCAGTCACTACACGCTTTCATCATGTTTTTGTCTTTTCCTTTTGTTTCTTTTTCAATAAATGAGTCCTGTTGAAGCAGAAATAAGACGGTGAGGCAGATAGGGGGCGCCACAGCCAGCGCCACACACACTGCCCGTCTTCATTTTCAGCTGCCATACAGTAGAGCAACACTACAGGAAAGAAAATAAAAATCTCAATAAACATTGATGTTAGAAATCACATTATCTACAACGAGGAGACAAGCGTCTCCAGATTTAGAATGGAGTTCAGGGACTCATCTAGGAGCAGAACCAGCAGCTTCAGCTCTGAAGGTGACCACGCCCCTCAATCAGATCAGTTTTGCTTTCACTGAGTGGACTTTGTCATTGGGGATGGAACTTTTCAGGTTGAGGCAGATTCCAGCGGCAGAGGAATCTTCTGACATCCCCGTCTGTCTGCTTGATCCAGTCAACATCTGGTCCCAGAAACGATGGTTTCTGAAGGCCTCGAGACATTGCTTTGATTTTATGAGAAGGAAAACTTTCATCAAAACACACATTCATGTAAATACAAGATGCCTAAAAAAATATTGATTTTCAAAATCTACTTTAAATGCATTTAGAGCACAAAAACATAAAATGTTATCAGCTAACCAATCAACACTACAGTGTTCCTGTTTGTTTACTGAAAAGTATTTAGTGTCTCGATGCACTCTGAAATAAATGAGTCATACACATCGAGTTACAGTGGAGTAAAAAAAGTATTCATTAGTCCTCAGGTCGTCCCATTATGGTGGATAACAGTGCAGAAAAGACATTTTTATCTCCCACAAACAAATGAGAATCCTGTTTCTCATAGACCTGTAAATATATTAAGTCTATATGCTCACTGAGCGTGACACGTGTTCAAGAAAGTACTCAACACGGCCTTTAATCCATGGTGTTACCATTGGACAAGCTGGAGGGGGGGGGGGGGTTCTACCGTTTACTAGCCCATGTCCACCACCTACAGTTGGAAGAAACTTGGTGTGACATGTTGAAGTGATGCAAATCTTATAAATGGCGAGCCAGGCTTTTCCTTTCACAGCTCTATTCCAACTTGGTGTCATTTATTTATAGCCGAACCCAAACCTCAGTTAGTCATTTCTCCTTCTTGATCAGTTTTCAAGCAGTTGGTACATCTGTGTTTTGAAAACGAAACCATCCATACATGACCACCAAATCTTAGTCTCTGATTGGTCAAAGACAAAGAGCCGTAGAAACTTGTGTAGCGATGCGTGAACGCAGAAGCCTGAAACGTGCATTCATGTAGACTTTTCATGGATGTTTTTTTGTTTTTTGTTTGGCCACATTGCCAAACTAGCGTTCATCCATTTTCCAAACCTGCTTTTTTCTTTTCGGGGTCATGGGGTTGCTGGAGTCTACCCCAGGCACTGTTGAGCGAAGGCGAGGTACACTCTGGACAGAACACCAGTTCAAAGTTGTGCTCATACTTGGAAATAAGCATGTAGTTCACATTTACAATGAAAACCATCTTCTTGTTTACATCGAAAATTAATTAACCTCTAAAAGCCAAAGATGTCTGTAATTTTGTTTTGTGAGGTTAAGGCTTTTCTAGCGGGTAGGTGTCACAAAAGTCCAGACCTGAAGAGACTGAAAAAGTTCTGTTGCTATGTATAGATCAATGACACTAAAAATGTATTTTCTTTCTTTGTTTTTACTTGGAGAAAAGAGGTTAAACCATTCTTCTATCAAAACTGTTGGATACCCAGCTCTTCGGTCTGATCCGTATCAGAATATTTGATTTGAAACTGCTTTTACATACTTCATGCTCCATGCACATTTCCTTCTACACAACACCTCAAGTGTGTTTATTTTAAACAAAAATGAAGAAGAATATGCACATTTTAGGGTTTATGAACCCCCCCAAGATTAATCTGTCCTTCGAACAAAGTTGGTTCTGCAGGTGAGGTCTGTGGTAAAAGCCAATACTTTATAAATTTTATAAACTTTATAAAAACGTTATGATTTTTTTTTCTCTGAGTTTCGGTTTTGTTAAGGTGTAGATTTATTGCTATGAAAGCATTATTGAGGAAGCCCAGTGATCTGAGCTCAGAGGAATGTTAGGTCACGACTCCAATGAAGCGACACTGGAGAGGAGAGACGCAGGTAGACATGGCTTGATCAAATGGTTTGAGTTCATTTTTACGTAGTGTGTGTGTGTGTGGGGGGGTGGGGGGTGGCTTGTTTTGGACAAACCCATAGAGCAGAAATGCTTTTAAAACTGGACCGTGAAGCAAATCCTTTGATAGTGAGTTGAAGTTCAAGCGGGTGCAACAAAGACGGCAAGTGTTTCTTCAAATTTTTTTACCATGCAGCCATATTTTAACATCACACATTAATACACAAATCTTTAGTAACATGCATTACATGCATCCAACCCCAACATCAGACGGGAAGTGCTAGCAAAGCAGCATCTCTGGTTTTCCAATGGCTCCTTAGTCATGAAAAGGTCACGCTTGGTTCGGTTCTCATCCAACCCTTTGCACACAGCACAGAGAAAAACTGCCTCTGTGCCTTTTCTATCCCTACTATCGCATTCTCAGTGTTCGTATTTCCACCGGTTGAATTTCACTCATTTGGCTTTAACATCCGTGCTCCGGAACGATGCGACACTTCAGGATCTTCAGGTAGTTCTGGATTTTGCTGGAATCCCTGCGAAAGCAGTACAGGAGGTCATAGTCCTTCATAAGGCGCCACTCAGCGCTGACAGGAGCCAGCAAGGACTCGGAGGAACCCAGGCCGCCGAGGGAGTTACCCATGATTCCCAACATCTTCATCTGTGACAGAAAGAACACACATGTCCATTAGCACCAGATGAAATGGAGCAAAAGCATAAAAGTCCTGAAAGGGGCTGAACTTATCTCTTGGTTCCTGGAGAACTCTGATATACCTTTTTAAATTTTAAAGTAAAGTTGCACGATAGAATGAACAGCAGGCATCAATTCGTTCATTTATAGAGCACCTTCCACCACCGTCCAAGGAGGCCCAAAGTGCTATACACAAAGTCATATCAAGAAATAATACAATAAGAAAACATAAAAACAATGAAACAAGAAGTAAAAACCTTAAACTGAAAGCTGTGTGTGCTGAGCGGACAACAGGGTTGCTTAATTTCCTGCTGAGAAGGGCATGGTTGGGGGGGGGGGCCCTTTGCCCCTGATTCTTCTCCTAATTATGTGGCCAGAATTTCTAAGAGCAGCCATGGGGCCAGAGAGGCTTTGGGGACCACAGGATTTCCACTTTATCCCTTTGCTTCTGAGAAGAAGGACCATGAGCCAAAAGGCAAACCTTTGCATTCACTGATCAGTTTATGGTCCCACCTTCACCTGTGGTCAGGAACTTTGGGTCATGACCGGATTGTGGTCATGGATCCCGGAAACAAGCAACAGAAATAAATTTCCTCTGCATGGTGACTGGGACCTGCCTTTGCAATAGGGTGAGATACCCCGCTATTAGCTGGGTCACACTGAGAATGACACCAAAACCACTTTTCTTGTGACCTCATCCAGAACAAGGTCAGAGGATTCCTGTAAACTGCTCCCAAACTTTGAATGTACCTCAAACGTTACTCCAAAACTGTTCTCTGAATGTACTATGGACTTACCTCCAACATTTCTATCCACATTCAATTTTACTATACCAGGTATTACCTAAACTTTATTTAAATTATATTCTGAACAGTGCAACTGTCGTCATGAGATGTAGAGTCTACTGATGACAAAATAAATGTGTCCACACTAACCTGCTCCACAAATGCAATTTATAAGTTTTATTTTAATCATTTTAATCCTTAAAATCATTATTTTTTGCGTTTCCTGTTTAATTTTAGCGCAAGGCTGCGAGCTCTGCGGCACCAGAGA
The DNA here is from genome assembly GCF_053564925.1 of Oryzias latipes. NCBI lineage: Eukaryota > Metazoa > Chordata > Actinopteri > Beloniformes > Adrianichthyidae > Oryzias > Oryzias latipes. The sequence continues at coordinate 13,740,336 of NC_136259.1, forward strand.
TTGCGCAATCATGTGAAGTGAAGTCGGGTTGATTGTTCCTTTATTTTACCCAGCATATGCTAATAATGTAATGCTTATTTATTTGACTGACTACAAAATTAGTGTATGTTATTTCATTGAAATATGTTAAAGTTTCAATCAAATTAGGAAGTAATAAATAATGGATGATTAATTACTGATAAATAATAACTAATTAACGTTTTTTTGTTGGTCTGGTGGTCTTTGGATGACTTTTAGGCTGGAAAACCACAACTGTCTGGCAACACTTGCAGAGAGTAAATAACTATCATAGCATTTTTTAAAGAGTGGTCAAACGAATCGTAGTGGTCCGAGGGGCTGTGAAAAGCTGAAAACTTCCCAAAGTGCTGGAGGACAAGACAGAAGAACAGAATCTAAAGAACTCTGTTTCTTTTGTCTTCTTTGGTAAAACCTTACAAATTAAAGTAGATACATAAAACTGCCATTTGTTCCTACTAGGAAGTGAAGGATTAACAAATTAGTGCATTTAATAAATGTAATGTTTTTCCAAGTACCTGTAATAACATAAATATAATGTAAGTAACATTTTTTTAACATTTAAATGCGATTTTTTTCAAGTTTGAAATTCTTATCAGAACCTTTAGATCCTTGACATTGATGTCTAAAAGTGGACCAGTAAGAAAGTTATTTGCCGTTTTTACACTATAGGTTAGGATTTAAAAAAGTAAATATTACAACCGCCACAAAGGGCCCCATGTTATTGTTCACCCGGGGCCCCCAAACTGCTAAGGCCGCCACTGAACAGTTATTTACCAACAGTTTGTGCCACACTTTGACCTGTACATTAAAAAGTATTCTGAACATTTCTTTTGGTTGTACTTTAAGAATACTATAAATAATACAGTAATCTAAACAGTACTATGATCTACAAGACAAAGAGGCCTCATTACTTTACTTTGATTTTATAGTGAAAGGAGCAGGTTTCTTGCTTTTTCCTCTTTATCTTCAGTTCTCCAACCTTTTTCTTTTTTTCACATTTACCCAGTAATGGCCAATGTCTCCATGGTGCTATGATCCAGTTCGGCCATTTTTTAAATAAATCAATACATTTTTATTTTGTATTCATCTTCAGTCTTTTTTTTTTTACTGAGGTGCTGCATGTGTTCATTGTGGCCTGTTACCCTGAAAAGTACTTTAAAAGTATATCCTGAACTGTAAACTGTAAAATGACCATTTTAGCCTGTCATGTGACCAATCCAGGCCAAACACTCCTGTAACTGAAATGACAGCTACCTTTTACATTGGGGATTCAAATATGAAGGGAAAAGAATGAGTACCTTCTCAATGACTTTCTGTACACCTTTGCGTAGCTCATGCACCATGTCGCTCATCTCTAGAGACTTGTTGGAGCTGAAGTTGCTGAATTCATGGTTGTGAGCCAAACTCTGGTGAAAATGCCAAAGAGGATCTCCCCAGGCCACCAAGAGCTTTAGGATCACCTCTGTCAGCTCCTCTCTCTGCAGGGACAACAGGAAGGAGGGATCACAGGAGTCATTGTCAGTTTGGCCTTGTAGGTAAAACATTGCATCCACTGATTTGGGGCAGGAGGAGAAGTAAAGGAAGTAAACGGTAAAATAAACAGAGTCTAAGAAAGCATGATGGTACACACCAAAGAAAAGAAGAACAATCAAATGACGGGTTGTAGCTGAAATATGAGAAAGCAAAGGATGATAGAAATCCATGCTTCAGTAGTAAATGTGACGTAAATGAAAAGGAAGTAGCTTTTAAAAAGGTTAATTCACCGCCATCCTCTGAGCGTTCTCTTTGCCATTTGGGGTGAGGATTGTTGAGGTGTGACAGTTGCGGCTGACCCGGCCGATCTGATTCTTACTGGGGAGGAAGTAAAGCTCCTGACAGGACAAACATGAATGAAAATGTCAGAGGTTAGACGTCAGCGAAATGTCAGCTGTGACCAGAGTCCAGTAGTGAGGAATAAAGACACTGGTCTGCTGTCTGGGGGGGGGGGTTCACCTAATCTGATCTGACCTAAAGAGGAGCAGAGACAAAGGAAGGAGATGCTGTAAGCTCCATGCGTTAGGAGCAAAAACCTCCACAGCGTGAACCTGAGGTCTGCTGGATGCACGGTCACATATAATCAGATGACTAGCCAGACCACCAGCTTTCCTTGTTGTTGATTATTTTTGTCCAGGTCAGAGCTCATTTTGAAGAATAGCGGGACTTTTCCAGAAGGTTGGGTCTTCTTCAGTCTTTGTTTTTTCCGTGAAGTTGCTGAGTGTAAAAGCAAACCAGACGAAGGACAAGACACGACCGTCAGTGCTGATGGAGTTTTTGAAGTGAAGGTTCAGACATGTGTACTAAACCTTTCAGCCAAAACAGCAGAAAGAAGAAACACGTCTACTGTTGTAACAAGAAAATTTAAAACAGTAAAACCTATTTTAAAGAATCAATCTCTGTTGTTTATTACACAATTCTAATTTACACGTGTATCAGGGATTTGTTATAAAAACAACTATGTGTTCAATTTATAGTTTTAATACTCTAAAACATTTTTTGATCAAAGTTTTTAAAAACCTTTGAAATGATCAGATGAAACAGGTGAGGGTCTAAGCCTCTTTTCCACAGAGTGGTACAGTCAGGTCCAGTCTAGAATGGTCCAGGCAACTCAGGTGAGCGTTTCCACTCAAAGTTGGACCGTCACGGCGTATGTGGGGTGACGTTAACAACAACATTGGAGGTCATAGCAGCTCATTGGCTTTTGGTTCTTTGTATTAAAAAATTATTTCATATTGTCTGAGAGAAGATTGCGGGCGGAGAAGAGGAATACTGACGCTTTCTTGGCGTTTTCTCGTTTTCTTTTGTCTTAATGACCTTCAGCCAATCAATGGGTTTCAACAGTAGCTCCGCCCTAACCGGTCTGTTCCATTTTTTGTGGACCTAAAACCAATGGGGGCCCAAAAATGGTACAGTTAATGGGTCTATTTTGTATTGAAAATGCTCAGAATCCCAGACTGGTCTGGACCAGACCGAACTGCTCAGTGAAAACGAGGTTTAAAGTTACTTTCACACCGCCCTTGGCAACACGCGTTCAAGTCACCACTTCCAATGACAAGTCTATGTAAACGCGCAGAAATGCCTGTTTTGGGCTTCTGCGTTCAAAACTCTCACGTAGCCTCGCAGATTTTTAAGACCATTGAAGTCAAAAAAGGTCAAACTTTGACTATTCAGGAACTCAGATTTGGTAGTGATGTATGGATGGCGTCCTTTTTAATTCACTGAAGTGCAAACTGTTTGAAAATTGATTATGGTGGAGAAATGATTAATGCGGCTTGTGCCTGGCTGAAGTTTAATGACACCAAGTCTTTCATGTAATAGAATAGAGATGTGAAAGAAAAAGTCTGGAGCCAGATTCACCAGATTTGCACCACTATGACATTTCACACCAAGCCTCTTCCAACTGTAGCTGGTGGACATACGCTAGTAAAACAAAGAAGCCCCTCCCTGCCTGTCCAGTGTGAACACCGTGGTCTAAACTCATGTTCAAGAACGAGTGTTTTGCCCGTTTTTTTGTGTTCTTGAACCAGCATGAGATTCCTGGTGGATCTGGAGCTAAACAGACCTTCAGAGTATCTGACTGTCAGATACAGCCGTCCTGGACAAACCAATTAGATTTAGACTGATTGAAATGTAATCAGGGTCCGTGGTTATACCAGAGGAATGTTGATATCAGGAGAAAATGGAGTAAAAGGATCATTAGTCTCCAATATGAACATTTATTTTAACAAGTCTGGCAGATGTGGTTCTGCTTTGACCACGCCGCCATAATGACCATGAACGCATCAGCACCAGAACCAACCGAAGTCTGTTGATCAAAGCCCAAGAGGCAGACAACCGAGCAGCAATGTTTGAAAACAGCAGCGATGGAGGACAAGCACACAACATTTACTCAACATGACAAAATGAATTCCCTCTAACATCTTTGATTACAATAACGGGCCTTAGGAACGGTTTAGGGGTCATGAAAGGACTCACAAACTCGGAGTGGAGGTCGTTGGAGATGCCATGCATCCTGGCAGAGTGTTGGATGACCCGATCAAACAGGTTGGCCAGAGAAAGGACGTGGCAGCCGGCCTGACCGTTGGTGCATGTGGGCGCAGAAGCCGCAACCTTCAGCCTGCTGTACAACACCAGACAGACCAACAGTAGCCACACACTGCACGCTGCCAACATCATCAACGCAGACAGGAACAGAAACAAAAGTCCAAATCACATTTAAAACATCAGCTCGTTAGCCCTTCATCACTATCCCGCTTCTCTTTGGATGCTGAGGGATTGATTCAAGCATCTAACTCCAAACAGAAAACAAACTGTCAAAGGAATGAAAAATAGAAAGAAAGGACGCTCTTTGGATCTTTGTCCTGTCTGATACCTGCCTGGTCTCATGTGTCCAGACATCCTCTACGCTGCTGACAAGGTCCAAGCAGAAAGCAACAGATGTTCTGTCTGAAGACCCCAGAAGCTTCATGACTCCTTCCCAGGCGCCCCTCATCCTTAAATATCAAAGGAAACGGGGGGGAGGAGAGGCGGCTGAGGAAGGGCAGGACCTTACGATGATCGGAGCAGTCATTCACGTGTAGGACCGGACCTGGAATCAAACCAAAGTGGTTTTTTTCTGAATGTGAGTAATGCAGCTGTGCATGCAGAGCAGCTCCTTCCATCCCTGTGGGTCACAGAGCAATGTGACGATGTTTCTGTTTTATAAAAACCACAATGAAAGGAGCAACTAGGAAGCCTTTGTGCTCTTTGAGAACCAACGTCTTCTGTTCTGCCTGGAAACCAGATCATGGAGTGGATTTTAAAATCATTCAGTCATACATTTTAAATAGTTTGAAATCAGTATTCAGCTTCACAATTAATTGTCTTATTTTCAATTTTTTTATTTTTAAAGATTTCTGAAAACAATATTAAGCAAAATGTAGTTAATTTAGTACTTCTGCACTGTTTACTGAATTTTAGAACATTAGGAGCAGGTTTTTCAGGATTTCTCCCATTTCTTTGTTCAATTTCACATCTAAAATATAACATGAAGATTTTATTAATAATTTCAGCTCCTATCACTGCCTTTGGTGTTTGATCAAAGTTCCATTTACATTGATACAGGACAAAAACTTTTATGGTGTCCAATGTGTTCAGTTAAAAAAAAAGGTCTTTAAAAGACCCACTACAATGAAAATTGTGTTTTTAACATGTTGTTGAGGCTTTTTTCTGATGACGGAGGACATTTTTCAAGAAAATTAAGCTTAAAATTGCATTTCTGAGTATTTCTTTATGCAAATCCTTGTGATTTAGGAGCAGATCGAAAAAAAAACTGTATGAAAAAAATCTTATTGGTTATGTAGAAAGTACGCTGGGCGGGCCACAAGCTCAATGTTCCAACCTTAAGGGAAGGGGAAGGGGGGTGGGGTTGCTCCACACTAACAGTCCCGCCCACGACTCAGAGGTGAATTTCTAATGAACTCCAGCCACTCTGCAGAAACTATGTCCTAAAAACTATTACAGTTTTCTTTGTTTTTGTTGCCATCAGATTCCTTAACAGCTGACAGGAGTCTAGAACAACAAACTGCACCTTGCGCACCCTTGCACATCCTCATCGTTCGCTACTGTTTATTATCACTTTTTTGCACATTTGCACTTTTAGAATTTGACATTCAACATTTTGTGTTTTTGTGCGTATGTTGTGAGTGAATTTTTCTGTTTCCTCTATACTTTTTGGCATTCGGAGCAGACAGGAAAGAAAGAATTTCATTGTCCAGGTAAACCCGTTTCTTTCTGTGCATATGACAATAAACTCTTGGTATCTTTGAATCTTTTGCCTAAAAACAGCATAATCATCATTAAAAACACTTTTCCAATAGATCAATACAATATCAAAGTGGGACTCTAAAGATCATAAGCAGAAATGAATAGTATTCTCTGAATTGTTTCCATAGTTTCCACGTAAACGATGTTACCAAGAATCCAAATAGTTTTTTACATGTGGATGTTTGATAATGTCATTGAATGAAGAAAAAAACAAAAATAACAACAAATTGTAAAATAATGTAAAAAATTATCAGGAAAAAAAGGCGATATAGTGTAATGTTTAGACGTGTCCTCCCTGAGAGGAGAGTCTGGGCAGATCATCATTCAGCGTTCCGTAACTGTGATGAACACAGTTAAGGTATAAATGTAAACAAGCTTGGAGGTGTTATGATTGTGAGTCAGGTGGTTGGTGAAGTGATGCCTTAAGCTTTAAACTTTAAGCTTCAGTAGGATCAATTTTAGATTCCAGGAGGCACACCTTAGCGGCCCAAACAAACAGGCCCGACAGGTTTTTGCACATATTTTTAGCCGAGCTGATGTGATTGGTCTGTTTACGAATGAAAACCAAGAAAACAGCAGAAGAATTTTAATCTATGTTTTTGTTGTGCGTCCTTTGTGGTTTTGGAAAAATTCATCTGTGGAGGATCTGTGACAGTTTATAGTTTACAGCCCACAGTAGTCCGATAACTGGGAGTAATCGGATATTTACAAACTGACTTTGGAAACAGAACAATCCTGTTTTACATTGTCCGTTGGAACCCTGTGACAGACTGGCGACCTGTCCAGTGTGTCCCACGCCTTCGCCCACAAGTGGCCGGGATAGGCTCCGGCAGCCCCGTGACCCCGAAAGGGAACAAACAGATTGAAGATGAATGAAAACGAGGTCCTTAAATTCTGGTTATTTACTGATATTTAAAGTGATTTTGTTGGTACACAGCAATCTGTCAAAATGGTTGCTTGGATGGTATTGTGAATACTCTAGCATAGCTAACGTGTAACACTGTCGGACTGTGTTTTTTTACATGTTGCTAATTAGGGAGTTAGCGTAATCACAGTGACGTTTGTTTTAGCAGTATCAGTCTGTTTTTTACATGTTGCAGGTCTGAAGTTAACGGTATTGAGACTATGCTAACACATAGCATGTTACAAACTAGAATTGGGATGACTGATGATGAAAGCAGTTAATAAATTCTGACTGACCTATCTCTGACTCTTCTGTCACTGAGACTTCTGTCTCACTTATGTATGACTTAAGTTTGAAATAAACCGTTCATTGAAGATGCACCTCTCAAATCCCAACTCATCAAGAGAAAACTGTTCTTCTTAAACATGGGGGCATCCGCGGCTATTAGTTTAGCTAATGTGGTAACTGATGTCTTCAAAATAAATAACATACTAAAACTGTAAGTTAGAAATGGTGGTTCCCTTGGTAACGCAGCACTACTCGGAGTGTCCTGTAACTTCTGTGTCCTGAATTTGATTTACCCTTCCACAGTGGTCAAACTAATATTTGTTGAATAAAGACGCATGCATGACAAACAATATCAGCCATGTTTAGGTAACTGCCATTATCGGATAAAAGACATCGGATGTTCCTGTGTCCATGTTACCTAAAAGATCTAGTATCTCAAGAAATCAGAGAATGATTGGATATTTGTGTGCATGTAAACGGGCTAGTTTTGTTGCAAAGGTACTCTAAGTAACACAAACTCACGAAATCAGCTGAACTGCAGCTTCACCAGCGAGAAAAAAGAAGGAAAGAGAAAGTCTGTACCCTGTCTGAATAACGACTCAAACACTAAAACATCTTTCTTCTGTAAATGACTCCAAACAGTTATTCTCCTTAACCCTTTAAAAGTGGTGCTTTAGCTCCAGTGTTGACATTCTTTCTGCTGTAGCTCTTTTACCGTCAATGAACGTATTTCCAGCGGACTCTGAAGTGGAAAAAAGCCGGCTTTTGTTGATATGCAGCACTTCACAGTAGTGAAGTATTTACTCTATCAACGCAAACCAGCTGATTCTGTTGCGGAGCTAACGTAAAGAGTAACAAGTCGGTGCAAAGCCGACATAAAAACCGTTTTTTCCACATCAACTGATTCATGTCGATTAGGGTTAGCCAAAGAGCGTTGAAGATCCTTTCCAAGAAATCCCTTTATATTCTCAGAAATCAACAATAAGTGTTTTAAAAGCAGATTGGTGGAAAAATGGGTACTACATGCAATAACATAAAGATTCAATAAGTGCAGAAGAACCAGCTGATGTAAAGGTTTCCCAGCATTCACTCTATCAATGCAGCTCTTTTGGACTGTCCATAAACACAAACAGAGCTGCTCTGTACCTCTGCACTCCTGTGAGCAGGATACCTGCTCCTGGTTCTATAACACCATAGGTCTCGCTGCCTGTTCCAAAGGTTGCTCCTCAGCATTTGTCAGTGCGTAAGGATTTTTCTCCGAAACGCATGACTCATGCTTTCAGAATGAACCTTGCTGACGCAGTGCTGCCCTGGTGCTCCAACCATCAAAGACGTCCCTCATCTTCATGAAGTTGTCCTTTGACCTGGACTGACCGTCACTCTACTTGCGTAGCTCGACGAAGGTCGGCTTTTCTAAATGCAAAATAAAGAATCTTTTCTGTCTCTGCTTCTCCCCTCGCGGCGTTTAACAATGATGTCAATGAAAAAGAGCAGGAAAAGAACTGGTCTGTACATGGAATCTGTTTGGTGACACTTTTTCAGGTCAGCGGTGGTTTGTGAGTCTACGTCCATTCATCTGAACAGAGGAAAGGAGCTGGTTGGTACTCGGATGCCATCTGGGTCTTTTGACTGGTTTTCTTCTTTTTTCTACAGTTTGTAACTGTAATTACTGTTGTGGTCAAAGTTACTAAAAATGCTGAGTCATGGAAACTTTATTACTGTGATCAGGGACTTGCTAAGCCAATTTTTAGCCTTTAAAGAGACCACAAGATTCTTTCTAATCCAGTTTTCCATCGTTTCTAACTGAAGACACGATGAAAGGAGTGCATTAGAGTTCGGAATCAATTCAATGTCATGTTTGTTGAAATAAAGATTACAACAAATCTGAATAAATATCACAGATGGTTGTGATTATCTAAGTGAAAATTGTACATTTTAAAACTGTATTCAAGACAAGCCTTTATTTTTATACTCCTATAACCCTTGTCCTATCCTATGGGGTCAAGATGACCATTGACGTGTTCTCCCTACCATGACAAAGGTGGATAAAGGTGGAGAGAATTTTACGTAATCCATGGAAATCAGTGAAGATCACAAATCATTGATGAAAAAAGGTACAGTGCACTGTTTTGTGGGGTCTAGATGACCCAACTCCCAATACCAAAGTGCCTAGGACAGCACAAGGGCTAAGATAAAACGATAAAAAGTCAAGAGCTTAGTGTTTTTGGACGAAAAATGTACTCACTGATGCACTGACGTCCATGCCTTCTGCTTAATCTATTTATTTCTCTAATCTATAATTTATCTATTTTTAATTTAACTTTGCTGTGAAAAGCCTAAGTTTTAGATATTTTCATCTAAGTTTTTGATGTTGTGGTGCAGCAAAAGATTAAATACAACTTCAAAAGTGGCATTATGAAGTTTTTTTAAAATTGTAATAGACTCTTAACCTTTACTTTTACAAAAACAAGGGAGAGTTTTTTTTATCTTTAACAATTAAGACAAAAATAGAAAAACATCAGGCCCAGAGTCTCTAGTTTAACACATAAAAAATCAATAGGAACACTTTTCTGAGCAATCCAAAAAAAAATTAAACTCGAACTTTTTATTAATACCACAATACATGTGTTGACATACGTTATTCCACAGTTTATCTGAACAGCAAGACACGAGTGATTTTATAGTTTCCTTCAAGTTGGTGAATTTGAAGAGAACATAAAGAGGAAATGAGACACAAAGATGTGAAACCGGAGGAATTATTTAGACTTTGTTTCTTTGCTGTGACTGGACAAAGAGTAAAAGGTGAACTCTCCCTCAGAATTGATGCTTTGTGTAACTCATGGCGATGTTTAGAAGAGTGGCGGTGTGAGATGTTTAGATGTTACCATGACGACGCGTTGCACCGCATATCAAATTGTCCACTTTTTGAGAAAAATGATTAACACTTTAAAAAATAAACAAAAATAAAGTATTAATAATTGTTTTCCTTTTTTTTTTTAAATCAGTGATCATGGTATAGGCAGGAGGATGCCCTTTAAGGTGTCCATTGTTGGAAATGAATGGACTTTGTGGAAGCAACCGTCCAACGCCATCAGGCCTCCGCGTCTTCATTTAATTTATGATAACGAGCACTTCATCAGGATTTTTCCCTTGAATATTTCATAATAGTTGTGGCGTTGTTTCGAGTTACCTCTGTTACAAAGTCGCACATCGAAGATGTCACAGCTGCGGTGGGCGCATGCTGTGTACAGGGACACAGGGACACTCTCAAGCACTTTGCTAAGCTTTTTTTATTCCATAGATAGATAGATGTGGAGCGTCTCACCATTTCTTAACTTTCAGAACAGTGGAAAATTGTGCGAGGGACCTCAGGGTCCATTATAGGTGACATATTTATTTGTGTGGGAAGAAATAAGCAACAATACCCCACCCCCCCACTAATTCAGCATGTCAGTGGGTGGAAACATTGACATGCTGTGTAAAATCCATTGTTGTTAAAATGTTCAAAACCCTTAAAACACATGAGTCCAATGGATCGTCCACATGTAGGTTAAAATCACCCAAAATAATTATTCTACTAAAATCTATGTGAATATTTGAAAGCAGCTCTACGAAGTCAGAATTAAAAGATGACTTACACTTTGGAGATCTGTATACTATTAAGCACAGCACAGTGGAATTATTAAAAACAATGGCCTGGTATTCAAATTGCAGCAGTTCCCCCACCCCTTCCCTGTTTTCTGTCTTTGTTTGTAAAGTTTAAAAAAAGGGGTGGAGTCGCCTCTGACAGTGAACCAGTTTTTAGGTTTTAGATTTTCATAATTCCTGTTTAAAGTTTTGACTTGAGCTCTGGATCGGTTTGTCATGATTGATTATATAGGAAACGTGATAGATGTTATGGAAGGTTTTGAAGATAACCCATGTAAAGGGCCTAAGAGAAGGACAGACATTTGGTGTGATCCAGGTTCTGGTTCGGAGATGTTTGGGGAGCTGGCAGTCAGTCCTCTTTAAAACATTGAACAGTATGTTAAATGTTAGCTGTTAAAGTACTACTACTACCAAGTAGACTAGGGTGAAGTCCATCTGGTCTGTAAAGAGGGGCGATTCCAGAAAAGGTCAAATATAGAAAATAATTTTTAGAGGTTTTCTGCAGCATTGAAATTGAGCATTGAACTTTTAAATACGATATTGATTGTTTGTGTAATTGGTGAGAGAAAGCAGAACAGTATTTTGAAGGTGAGTCTGCTGCAGCAGTGAAAAAGTACTGATCAAAATACTTAGCAGAATCATTGGGTAAAACCTTATTCTTCTTATTCTGTATTTTTTACACTCCACCACCAGTGACGGTTTTTCCAATGGGTAACATGGGCGGTCGCCCAGGGCGCAATCTCAGGGGCACCAAAATAAATAAATAAATACAAGAAAAAAGAAAATAATACATTGCCAGACACCCCCACCCCTGTGTATGAGAACGGCTCTTCTGCCGTTCTTAAATATAGGCAATGCTTCAGATGCAATGTACACAATCATTTCTCTTTTTATACTAGCCAGGACCGCCTTTTGGTGCAGCTTTTCATTAGCTGCCAGGTGTAAAGCTAAGGTGTAAAACTTCGATTCAAAAAACAAAAATTACACAGAAGTCTCTGACATAGTCCTCTGACACAGTATCAGATGCTTTGACAAAGCCTCACAACACAGATAACGAGAGCTTGCAGTTCACACACAGAGGGACAGCAGAGCAAAGAACAAGCCGCCACCTGTGCAGGCCAATGACAGCTCGGTTACACGTTCATTCTCAGCCATGTCCATAAGGTGCTGGTTGTGATTATCCATGTGCCAGATAAACATTAGTGCGAAAAACAACCAGCTGAGAGCTGGACCTTAGATACACCTCGAAGTGCTGAAGTGCAAGTAACAGAGACAATGTCTCCCATTCAGTGGTGGAATAGTACAGTTGGTGTTTGTTACATTTCTTGAAATAGAAGCCAACAGGATAGTTCAATAAAGTTCATAGTGTCTGAATTATTACCTGACTTCTTAGGTTCTTCTGTTATCAGACACGACCATGTCTGATACTAGAAGAACCTCAGAAGTAGGCTGACAGGATGCTCTATTCCCTCTGGATGCTCTTGCAAAAGGACTGCACCTGCTGCCATCAACCTCCAAAATGGAAGGATTGGTTGAGTCAAATGTAGCCAAAACGGGGCCGTGGCCCAGCAGAGTCTCTGCACTTTTGTAAGGGTGTGGACTATCAGAAGTCTACTTGAACGTCACTTTAGGGCTTATTAGGGGAGTCAGGAGACAGAGTCAAGAAGCTTTGACTGAACTTTCTGAGAGCCATCAATCCTTAGAAACGGGTGCAACTCACGCCTAGAGTACGGACGTTTGATCACCTGGTACCCCAGGCTAACTTTTTTTTTTTTTTCTGCAGTCTCACTAGGCCAAATTTAATGTAAAACAACATTTCCACACACTCATATTACCCGGACGAGCCCCCATTTATGTAACAGTCCAAAACCATGGGAAGGAGACAGTAGCTGTAACAAAGGGGCAGAAGTAGAGCGGTTTGGTTTCCACCCACCCTGCTCGTGTCTTTGGGCAAGACACTGAACCCCACACTGCTCCTGGTGGTTATGAGTTGGTGACATCAATGTGTGAATGAAAGTTTACAGGTCTGTAAAGCACCTTGGGGCTTCAGGAAAAGTATAAAGTGTTATACAAGTATACCCCATCTACCATTTAGATGTCCCTAACCACAGTAGCTGTGTGATGGTGCAGCTTTGTATGAGCCGTCAGGTGCAAAACATCATTCAAATCTTGTTAGATAACAAAATTTACAGCCTAAATTACATAAACTACACCCCCAACAAAAATATGATTTGTGTCAAGGTCAAAGTAAAAATGCGCAGGGTTTCAAAAAACAGTCTAAGAGGTTTCTAAATATATGAGAAAAAAACAAAATGAACATTTAAGTGAAGAGCCACAAAAGAACTCAGCAAATATTTGTCTTTAAACAGCAGCTTGTCTCGTGGAAATGTCTCACTGCGCTTGAAAGAATCATTCTCACGACTGGCATTAAACTAAAAAACAGAAACAAAACTGAAGCACTTCAGGCTGTTGTCATGCCAGTTTCAATCTTAGGGACTTTCCGAGAAGCAGCAAGGGCGATATGCAGTCAGCGCCAATTGGTTATTCATGAAAGCCCCGCCTCAGACATGAGCTGTTCTCTACAGTCAAACCTCTAAGATGAACACATTTCTACTGAACCATTTAAATGAGAAAGACCTTCATTTCAGACATTACCGAAGCTTTAATCCAAAAGAATAGAAGGAATTACATTTCTTTCCATGAGAATCTGTTTGAAGAGTTTTCAAACAGCTGTTATATAAAACACACTGACGACAGTTACATCTGTAAGTGCTCCAAAAGCCAAAGTGCAAAGATCCACCACAAGTTACATAAAGTAAAGTTCATTGAGATTTAACAGACTCCATAAGGTAAAAACGAATGCACTGATCTACATTTCATTTTTATAAGTTATACATTTTATGCTTTAAAAAAGCTAGATCTTTAATTTAAGGTGTCTTGATGTTGCCGCAACGCTTTTCTAGTGAAAGTGAAGTTTTTTGGTACATTCCTCGGTTGATTGAAGTTCTGAGCAGAAACAGGATTCATCATTAAAGAGTTTGCTCAGAAATGCGTACGGCAGCGTGCAGATTCGCTGCCGCTCTGCATTATGGGGTCCAATTCATCTGATTGACAGTTCTGGGTCAAAATAATCAGACGCAAAGAAAAGTGGAGTCAAGCTTCGCTCGTCTTCCGTCATCTTCATCACGTCTCCCTGCGCAGCGTCAAGGGGGATTGCGGCCCATCATCGGGGAGGGGGGCTCTTCTTTCTGCCTTTGTGAGATCAGACACAGTCACACAGGTTACGGTTGGATTCAAACGTGTCGATTTCAAATGGACGACACGGTTCTGACCTGGAGCAAAAGCTGTGCAGGGCTCACACATCCGGCTCTGTAACAAAAAACAGAAAAAACTTTAAGCATCAAAGCGGCCGAATACAATCAGTGTGGGGTTGCTGGCTGAACACTGGGTGGCCCGAGTGACTGTTAAAGTGTCCTTGGGCACGACAGTGGAGCCATAGCTGCCCCCAGTGGGTTAGTGGGTGCACGTGTCACTGTAACTTCCCCTTCACATGCATTGAAGGACAATAGACTATTCCAGCGTGGCAGCTGAGGTTTAGCCACTTCCACTTTTCTCCGGCTCTTATTCAGAGTTCCTGCAGAACACTAGCTAGTCTCTGGTCCGTCCAGAACCAGCAGGTCTTCAGAGAAAACACGAGTAACTCAGTTGTCTGAGGAAACCGCAGAGGCGTAGGAATCTAATTACTGTATTATTTACACCATAAGACTCATGTGATCTATCAAAATGTCAGTCTGCTTGTTTTATTTCTTTTATAATTCACAAACAAGCTTGGGTGTTGTTGTGAATGCGCTAACGCAACTAACGTGTAGCAGTGTTGGACTGTGTTTTTTATGTTACTAACAAGAGTTAGCATAGTCACAGCAAAGTGGTATCAGTCAGGTTTTTTATATATTACTAACCAGGTTGGGAGTTTGCGATATTGTGAATACGCTAATGCGGCTAACGGTATATTATCGGTATATAAACTGACTATAATCCGGTGCGCCCTGTAGTGAAGGAAATACTATGTTTTGGTCAGAGTCTTCATTTTTGCTAAAAGATATCCATTTCTGACCCTTTTCATTTTCTAAGAACTACGTATGACCGGAGTCAACAGTTTCAGTGCTTCTGTAGCTAAAATGATTTTCAAAATAAGGTGCTTGTGAGTTAAATGAATGTCAAAGGACAGAAGAATAACTTGAGTACTACATTTTTTCCTGTCATTTATGTTTTACTACCCTTATCAGGTTTGATTTTAAGACGCTAACATCATCTTCTTGTAGATTCCTGAGTTCCTGCATTTGGATCTTCTTCCCAGAATGAGTTTCAAACAGAGCTAAAAACACAGGCCTTCTGTGGAGTCTGAACAATTCTTGCCTAACTGATTAATTTTCTAAAATAGGAGAGAAAAAAACGTGAGCAAACGTACCCCAGGTGTAGGTCTTGGTGCCTGTCGTGTGAGTGACCACACAAGTGTAAGACTCTCCTTTCTCTGGAGTGAAAGGAGCGTGTTTGGTCAGGTGGTAATGCCAGCTCTCCTCAAAGGCCAGGTCAGTCTGTCCACCGCCGGGCAGCTCATTTCCATTCTTCAGCAGCTTAATGGAGATCTCTGGGGGGTGGAAGCCACTGGTGTGACAGATCAGAGTGTTTTCTTTTCCCAAGGTACCGGGCAAACGGCTGTACACCTGGACCTTTGGGGCTTCTGGAAGAAACAAAGCAGAAAAGTTTCAATGAATCACTCCAAACTCACTTTTCATGCAGCATCTGTCCAAGCAAGAGCTGAGCTTGATAATCGAGGGCAATTTTTTCACTGTTGTGGGCAACAACACTAGTGAAAGTTGGAGTTGGGGGCAAAAAAAGGAAGTTTTGTAAACCCTAAAGACCGCGTCACACAACCACTACATACATTTAGCGCATATTGGATGGAGGAAAATATGTGGAAAAAGTGAAAAAAATTGCTGTGTTTTTTACAGATGTATCGCGAATGAATCGTGTTAAAACCAACGAATAAACCACGCAAAGAACACGTAAATCAACGTAAAAGCAAAAATGAAATAGCGATTGCGCGTCAATTACATAATTTGAACGTGAAATATGCGCCACATACAAGATTTAAAAGTTATACATGGGTGGTACACGCGTGTACAGTCCGTTAGACATACGTGGAATTGTCGTGGAAAACCACAAAACTGCATACGCATCTCTCAAGAATCACGTACAGCTGCATAAGATTTACGTAACAATTGTGTATAAACTATGCAATAAACACGTAAACTGCGTAATTCTCAGCCGACCAAAAACTTTGAACCGCTCAAAACCGAATTCACGCAAACACCCGTCAGTCGAAACCCTCGACGGACATCTGCGCACATCGACGAATGACAAACGCAAGAAACACGTATGAATTTCTTGTGTCACGCATTGATCACGGAAGACCAAAACTTCATACGTGGAAAATGTGCAAAATGTACTGCGTGACACGGCCTTAAGCGTGATCAAGCTGAAACAGGTTCCAGTGAAATGTTGGACAAGGTCCAGCCAGGGTTCTGAGATCACTAAGATTCCTGCGTTTCACGCCGTGTTACTTCCAAAGTATTATAGTGTCAGAAATGAATCTTTGTCCAAATTAAAGAGTTTTTTTATTTTATCTTTCATTTTTCATAACTAAATCCTACAGCTGATTGTGTTTGTCAACCTGGAGAGTGACATCATAAGCTTTACTGTTCTGAGCTGACACCTGAACAGGAAATCGTCAAATAAACATTTTTTCACAAAAATAAAAGCCTGAACTGTACTTTGAGAATATTCTGTAGTCAGATTTAAATAATTCCCATGCAAAGTCATTTGTTAAAAGAAAAGAAAATAACTAGAAATAAATAAACTAAAAATAATAAACGAGGATATAAATAGATATAATTAAAGCTTTGTTTAGTTCACGTTGTAGGTCTCTGGAGGACTTTTATTAAAAAAGACCATCTCTACAGCACGGAATAAGGCGCATTTGGGAGTTATTTGTCTAAACAGAAACTTCCGCGTGACGCTTTCGCGTCACAAACAAAGATTGTTAACTGATCATAAAAACCCCGATAATTTTTCAATAACAACATTTCCGTCTTATTTCACCGTTAACCTGCCCTTTTCACCGTGTCAGAGCACTGTAAAGCGAACATTGAATCTTATTTTACGGACTATTTCCTGGTCGGGCTCAGGCCCCCGCCGCTCGCCCTGCCAGGCCTTCCCCGCACAGCGCTGCGGGGTTCGGCGGTTTCTTACGTTCATTGCGTTCCTTTATGGAGACTCCGAGATCCACGCAAACCAACAGAACCACCGTGACGACGATCCCCTTCATTCTGAGCCCTTTGAAACGTTTGTTGAAGCCAGAAAGACAAAGTACGCAGCTACCAACGAACCGAAAGTAAAATTGTTGAAGTGTTCAGTAGAAAGACCAAATAAGAGGTGACGTCAGCCACCGCTCAGCCAATCAGATTCCCATTTCTCTAACGAAGCCCCGACCCCGCCGTTGTTTATGCCGATCCGGTAAAACAAGTTAACACATGCGTGTGCTTCCACGGACAGGGTTATCGCTAGATACTGAAGGCGTCTCGTCAGAGCCTGCACACTGTGGAAGCATTTCTGTTGCATAATTAAAAATAAAAGTCAAAACCAGAAATGCTCTTTCATTTTCAAAATGAAGCTGCATTTGTCATTCAAAATTAAAACGAAAAGCAATCCGCCAAAGCAATTTTTCTTTTTCTTCTTCAACACCCGCTCATTCTGTCACTTAATTAAAATAATAAAGAAATTATTTTCTATTTGTTTTTAACAAAGTCCTTTAGCAGATGTGTTGCAAAAGTCAATTATAAATGTCGAATTTTTTGTAATTCAAGTATTTTACTGGGTTTTTACAGTTTACATGCATAACAACCCACACCCAAAAAAAGATAAAAGTAAAATAGAAAAAAATAAAAACAGAACATACATCAGTGAGGCCCCCCCCCGCCCCCATAATTTCAAAATAAGATGAGCACATGTCACCAGTCCAGTTTTGCTTAGTAGTGGTACCTCTTTTCTGTCCCCTAAGAGGTATAGTCTTGGTGATTTGGGAAGTTCACATGCTATCCAGCCCTGTATACTCTCCAACACTTCACTCCAAAATGGCACATATGACACATCCAACACAGATCATTTTCACTAATTCCCATCACATGAAGTCTAGATGGAGTGTGGTAATACATGTTAAATATTTTATATTGAATAAATTTGCCGCTGGCTTCTCTGATGTAAATTCCGTTGTCAGAAAGGATTGTTTGCCATGTATCATCATCGATTGTACAACACAGGTCTCTTTCCCATATTGTTTGAGGCTTTTTCTTGGGTTGTTTTTAGTAAATGGGAACGCAATGCCCCGTTCCACTAAGACCCAGTCTGCGTCCAGCTCTTTACCAATCCAGTGCTTTGTCAGTCTTGACATCTCAAAGGAGATGCTGTAGCGTACTTTATCAGGTAATGCTAATCCACCATCTTTTTTTGGTTGGCTGAGCCGGTCCATAATAATTCTGAGTTTCCCACCATTCATGCCATATGAACCATCTCGGACTCTGAGGACCTCAGGGACCGGCCTCCTGCGGGGGCCCAGAGTCAGGACTAAACTAGGGGAATCCGTGTTTCAATCTTATGCAGCTAAAAGCTGGAACAGTCTCCCTGATGTTGTGAGACAGGCCTCTACTGTGTTAAGGGTTAAATCTAGACTCAAAACATTCCTGTTTAGCCATGTGTAAAACTGAAGGGTCCTTATCGTCACCTCTTTTCTCTTTCCCTTTCTTTTCTTTTAAAGTACATTTTATAATGATTATGTATGTTTTTAATCTTTGCACTGTTATGTATTGTGATTTTAATGCATTTTCCTGTTTTGTGAAGCACTTTGAGTACAAATTTTGCTTTACAAATAAACTTGCCGTGTCTTTTGAGGTGGTCTTGGTTTGTTTCCAATCGGACTGAGCTCCTGTCCGCTCACACTTTCCTCAGTCTGAATAGGCCTCATGCTGTGGAATAACTGAACCAAAACGACCACCGCCACCGACTTCTGTTGTGATTCTGGGCTATATAAATAAAATGCAATTGAATTACGAGGATGTAAGCACAGTAGTGGAGCAACAATTAGACTCAGCAACTCATTGACATTTGGTGAGATGAATAAACACCTATCAGTGTACACGTGTGAACTCAACAAAAGTCTGCTCACTGGACTTTTTGTGGTTCCTATACCTCTGCCTGTATGCCTCAGGCACCAGTTCATATGCACATAGGATAGCTTCTTTGAGGACACCGTAATCCAAGCTTTCCTGGAAAGACAAAGCAGACAACTTCTTGGGCCTTTCCAACCAATTTGCAATGGAGCAAAATAGGCCACGTCTTTTGGCCAGTCTAGTGCACTAGCAATCCTTTCAAATGCATTGAAATACGAGTCAACTTCTGACTCCCTGAATGCTGGTACAAGTGCAATATTTTTACTGACATCAAAACCGTGCTTTGTTAAAGCATCCCCCGATTTTTCAGATAGAGAGGGTTGACACTGACCTGAAGAAATTTTCATGGCTTCAAGTTCTAACTGACGGAGCCTAATCTCTTTTTCGGCTTCAATTTCTAATTTCTTCACCTGGAGTCGTAGATCATACTCTGCTTTCCTCATCCTCTCCTTCTCTTCTGCTTCCAAATGGAGTCGAGTCAGCAGTACTTTAAGTTTGGCACCAGAACCAGAAACATGAGGAAGGATGCATCAAAGCAGGGCAAGGTGACAGGCATTGCAGGAACACCCTCTGGTGGACGATAACAGGTAACAGAACCGGTAACAGAACTATTCCAACAAGGATTAAGTGCAGGACTCCTATTATTATTCTTACGTTGCTTTGCCCCGTCCTTGTAATTCCTGGTGAATGACCGAAGAGATCTTTAGTCACATGGTTTTGATTAGACTTTGGTCCGGAACAGAAATCTCAGGTTGACAGCAGTCTGAATACAGACTATCCGGACCAAATTAAGCGGACCCGGTCCGGCCCGAAGAACTTTCCCAGTTTGAATACATCCATAGTTTCCTGTCTTGAACCTTCTTGTTTTACACCAACTGAAGAGAACAAGTTCTTTTTTTTTTTGTTTTGTTTTAGATCTTTGATTGCTTTGAATTCTGCTTGTTTTTAATTTATTTTCCAAACTTTGTTCTCTTCAGATCCTTGATTTTTACTCCAGACCGCGACAGAAGTACTGAAGGAAAGACTGTTTTCCTGTTACAGCTGAATAAAAAGCAGAACGCTTCTTCGTTTTTCATTCAAAGTTCTCTCAGAGGTAAGTACACGTGAACGTGACTCTGTTGCACGTTCACTTTCAGACAGACATTGGAAGTCAGTGTTGTTGGGCAGAAGGGCTGCTGCTGTCGTGATCAGACTGACCTGCAGAGTTACGGGGTTACTCTTCCTCTCAGAGATGCCCACAGGCCAGCTCTGTGAGGAGAATTAGCCTTTTGCTTCCACCCTTCAGAGTAAGAGCCCAACATCCCAAACCCAGCTGTTCAAAAAGAAGTCCCTAAGAAGAAATTGCTTGATAATAATTTCTGAGGTTTTATCCTCAAAAATCTTCAAATGAAGATCTCAGTCAGTACACCTCTGTCTACAGCGCACAGAAACATAGGCCTTTTTATTTTATTTTTTACAGTGTATGGAATGCAGTACTGAGGGGTTGAATTTTTACAATTCTTGAGAATCTTTTAAATGAAACTTTGTAAAGGTGTCCAAACCTTTTGCATTATTTTCAATGTGTCACTTGGAATAAGCTGCTGCAGGTGAAGGACAGATGAAGCTTCATGAAGCATTAAAGCCTCTTTGAAATCAGTTGGTTTGCTCCAGCATAAAACGTCTTGATGCTTCATTTGTTCTAACCAGACATCGACTGGGTGCAGAAATATCAGTTGGGAGGAATTTGAAGAGTTTGGCATTTTGCGGATAGCTTGTAAACAAAACGCCAACAAAATAAAAATAGATAAAACTCGAGAGTAAAGGTTGATTTCCATTGGTTCGTCTGGGATGCGTCTTTGTTACGTTGCATTAAATACGTTCACCTTTTTGACATAGCCTTTAGATCTTATCTGGTTATTTATTATCAAACGCAATTACAAAGAGTAATTTTGATGTTATCAGTCTTTTTAAATGTACTTTCACTTTTTAACATTTAAATCCATTTTGTGTATCTGTTTTTAACTTTCTTTTTATTAAGATTTCAGTGTTTCCTATGGAGGTCTTTTGTTCCGGGGTTTGCCGGTTTGGTCAGAGGTCGTTGCCGCGGTAATCGATGGCTTGGGTGGCTGGAGTCCAGCATCGCAGCCTCATGACTGGGGAGTGGACCCTGTTGCTGTCCGGTGAGGGTGGACGCTATGGCGATGATATGTGGCTGAACTGGCTCTTGGTAGAAGCGATTCCTGATTGTTTCCTCACCACAGAGCCTCTCTTTCAAACTTTTTGTCGTCTGTTTTTAAACGTTAAGTGCTTTGAGCTGCAACGCATGAAAAGCGCTTTAAAAAAAAAAAAAGCTTGATTTTATGAATCCGAATGTTCCGTTGTCTCACACCCACAGCCAGCTGATTTCTCTGTTTGACCACGCCAGAAGCCACGACACAATTTGCCGGTAAGTAACTGTATCAGATTGATTCAATGTTTCATGAGGCCTTGTTTTTACCATCCCCATGAGAAACTGTCTCCAGACCCACTGACCATAACTCTCCATCAAACGTCCACATTTTAATGAAGCCTGAGGGTTTCACATCGCTCTGAAAACTGTCAGCAAAATCCAAACCACTTCTTGAATCAGTCACGTGGTTCAACCTGGCAGCGAAGCTTCATTTTTGGCTCGTCCCCTAAATAAAGCAAGCTTCTTTGGGCATGTCTAGGTAACCCGACACGCCTCCAAGCCTCAATACAGAACGCCGCATCACAAGTTCTGGGTCTTCAGCTGCTGTTCCAGAGAAACATCCAGTTTCCTAAAATAAAAAAAATAAAAAGCATGCCTTTGTTGGAAAATCCCCAAAAAACAGTAGACATGTTGACAGGAACTCAAAGGATTTAGAACCCGACCTTTGAAAACCAGATGACCAACACCAAACCCCAAATCCTAAAAAAGCAAAGAGACAAAACTGAGGCTGCAGTAATGATCTTTTTAAACTGATGGCTGAATTTACTTTCAATTATGGTAAAGTATTTAAGTATTTACATTTAAACAGATGCTAAATTAAGTTAAGATAGTTTATTTGATATGAAATGGACGTAATTTTAGGCATAATGCAAACTTGTGATACCAGGAATCTATGGGAAACAAAGGTTTTTCCCAAAAAAAGAAAAAAACCTCCAGTATGAAGGGATTTTAATCATGCAACAGTTTTTACAGAACTTTTCACTCTTGTGTCTGACAAAACCCCACAATGAACAAAAAATCATTATAAAGACAAAACTCTGTCTGATTGTCTTTTCAGTGCTTCAGTCTAGATATGAAATTCCAAAAAGCAGTTGCTGTTTCTTTTGAGGCACAGATGAATGTTACACTTTCCACATTTAATAACTGTCTGGCCTTTGCACTGTGGAAATTTGCAGCGCTGGCGTCCGTTTTCCACCACTGGCCAGTGACCCACTGCATCAGTGCGGACTTCCTGTGCAGGAATGGCCTTGGCTGGACCTCGCCGTTTCTTCTTCTGGAACTCCAGCTCAACGTCCGGTGAAGGCCAACCCCTCCTCTTCTCCATCAGGTTCTTCCCTTCCATGCAGAGGGCCTGTGCGATGGACGACCTGAAGGCCAGTAAGTCCATCTGCTTCTTACTGTGGAGGCCCAGAGACTCACAATCCCGCCGGTACAACAACCAGCTGTTCACGATCACCATGTCCACAAAGTGAAAGAACAGCCGGTGGTAATATTTCTTGGACCTGATGTGGATGGGGTAGTGGTTAATCAGTGCATCCAGAGCATCGACACCACCCTTGAACTTCTTGTACAGGCTGATGATGCTCGGGTGTTCCACAGACACGTTCCTCTTTAGCTTTCTATCCCATCTTTGTTTGGTGGAGACGGGCTGGGCGCCGGCAAAAGTGCTGGCAACAATCACGGCTCTGCTGTCAAACCATTTGACTGCTCTGATGTCCACGTTCTCCACCTCAGCCTGCTGCTCTTCAAACGCCCCCCTTCCCTTCTTCTTCATCTCCGAGTCCGTGCTGAAACTGCACCCCGGCAGAGCGGCCTGCTGCACCGTCCCAAGGGCGGGTATCCCCCTTTTTTCCAGAGCAACAAACAGATCCAAGGAGGAAAACTGCTCATCAAAATACAGCAGGTGGTTGACGTGATCTTGTATAGCTTGAGCGAGCTTTAGAACAATGTTTCCACCGGCTCCAATGTCTGGCTGGTCTGGTGCAGGATCCGTGTTCCCGGTGTAAATATCAAACGAATGCACCAGACCTTTTGTGTTGCACAGCACAAATATTTTGTACGCCCATTTGCACTGCTGTTTTAGGGCCGATCTGTCTGGGATCGGGACCGTTTGCTCATGAACGCACAGCATTTGGTCTTGAGGGAGGGCCTGAAATTTGGGGAGAAGCGAGTCAACAATCAACCGGATTTTGAAAAGCCTGTCGTCGTTGGGAGCCGTGTTGTCACTGAAATGTATAAACTGTTTGATTTCTTCCCAGCGGTCTCGAGACAGGACATCTGCCACCTGCTGGACTCGACACGCACTGGACCAGTACATCCTTGACTGGGGTAAATGAAAGAAACTCATGTAGACCGCAGTACCAATGAACTGCTCCAGCGAAGTCTGATCCAATCGGAGGTCATGGTTTGGGTTTTGCTGTCTGCAGTACACGTTGCTTTGTTCAACAATACTGTCCAAAAGCTGTTCATCAAAAAAGTGCCGGAAGTATTCGATGGGCGATCTGACCGACTCCCCATCAGGAAGAGAATTTACCCAAACTGGAACCTTTTTATCAGAGTTCTGCTGCTTCACTGTCTTCCAGACTACATTCTTCCTTTTGAGAGGAGCTGCTGGTTTCCCTCCTGCAGCTGCAGCTCTGGTGCACAGAGGAGTCTTCTCAGTGTCTTCATCACTGCTGCTTCCTTCACCAAACCACACACTGCTGCTGCTGATTTTACCGCCTGTGTGCAGAAAAAAAAAAGATCACTTCAGAACAGAGCAGTATTTTATCTACTCAACGTGTTTGCACAGCTATACTCATTAAAATCACAAATAAGCTCAAAAATCTGGACAGGATTTTGTTATCACCTGGTTTAGGAGTGGGTTCCTCATCACTGTCCCCACTATCACTGAGACAGCTGTCCTCGCTGTCCACCGGTGGAGCCCTGGCCCGAGGTTCACGCGCTGGCTTTCCATTGAAGGACGCCATGCGTTACATCTGCAGATCTAAAATCATAACAATGGACTGAAATAACATTTAGGTCTCACCAAAACATTTCTAAAATGACTATAGATACTATTCCTTCTAAAGGAAATACATGTGAGTTTAGATACGGCGCCTTATTATTTGGAGCCGTTTTTGGCGGAGAATTTCCACTGTGGATTGATTGAGAAATGTTTTTGCATCAAACCCAACTCGTCAAATATCTTCAAAAATATTCACCATAAATACTTTACAGCTTCGCATTGGTGATAAAAGTACACAATAAGTACAAACGTGTTTTTATCTTCGAACAACTCACCTCAGATTAGACGCTTTTTCCACGATTGTTGGTCTAAAACAGCGATTCTGCGCGAGCCGGTCTTTGTTTTGTAAACACGAACCGGATGGTGTTCCGTCTCTGACCTTTCCTACCAGAAACTAGTGCTTGCGAAAGGTTCCTAGGTGTTTTTTTGAAGCGCTCGAGCTATTTTCCCCCTCAAATCTTTATTGAGAACACAGAAATTGCATTTAGTAAGGAACATGGATCAATAAACTACATCTGAGTTTCAATATTAACATGGGGGGGGGGGGGGGTGTCATAGAAGCAAACATATAAAAAAAAGAAAAACAGTAAAATGCAGTTCATCTATAAAGCTGAGAAAGATCAGAGCTTTTAACTTCTTTTTAAATATTTACTGGAAGAAATAACTGTTTAAATGATGTCTGGTTTGGGCAACTAACTCAGAGACTTTTTGAGTTTATTACAAAACTTACTTTTTATAAACATAACATTTTAATAAGATCAGATTTGTCGATAAGTGTGAAGATTACTTTTATCATCGGTGAAACAAAACCATATAAAATTGAAATAACCAATAGTGGAGACATGGATAGCATCTTTTAAACAAAACTTTATTTACAAAAATTCAAGTGTAAAGCAACCGTAATAAGCAAAAAAAAAAAAAAAAAAAAAACAACCCTAGGGGTTTCATTACATAAATATTCACAAAAGTCATCTATGGTAGAGTTTTTCTGTTGGAGGAGTGATATTGCTTTTATTTATAAGAAAGGAGTAAAACACAGTGTTTTATGATTAAACTTACATTATGAATATAGAATTTTGCCAGAAAAAATAATAAATTAGTTATAAAACTGATCTAATCATGTTTTTTTGAGTTTTTAAAAACACAGTACAGTATGTACATTTTCCCATCTTTGGGAGAAATCTATGGAAGATATTGTGGAGCAAAATTAAAACGAAAAGTCAAAACCAGAAATACATTTGCATTCAAAGATGAATAATAATAAATCTAATAAACCCTTTCCAAAATCTTTGTGTGAACAAACAGTCCCAAAAATGAGCAAATAGAGCAATAACTGCAGAGACTAAAATTAGTATTCATATCTTTTTAAAAACACATCACGTATTTCTTTTCCAGGTACATTTTGAACTCTTTTACCTTATTATTTTTAGACATTTCTGAGGGACTATTCAAACTACATTCCAATTCATATCTGAGACAAAGCAATTTCAATAAGACATAATAAATGGATGAGTTATAAGACCACACTCCAAATCACACAGAGCAAATCTTAAAGTTGAAATACCTAAATATAGACAGCGCGTGACTGGTCCCACCAGAGACTTGATCACTTTGGACCACTGCTAAACTGCAACAAAGAATGCATATTGCTCTGTTCCCAGAGCTGCTTCAGGACTTTCTGAGTCTAGTCCATCTCATTCCAGCTACCGAACAGACGAACAGAGAAATCAAAGCTACAGCCTCAGATCTGGATGAACTGAGAGATATCAGTTTTTGTAATGATGCATTTGCAGACCAAAACGTTCTGCACGTTCAACACCAACAAACCACAGTTCAAAACTACCGTAAGCTGAGGGGACTTCCCCAAACTATAAAATATTTAAAGATGTAAAATACGTCATTAGAAGCTGTGTCTGTGCGTGCAAGCATGCAGATATTTTCCTGCCAGTCAACGACGATCACGTCTGCATCTCTAGTCGGAAATCCACTCAGTGCAGACAAGAAAACAGACAACATTGTGCTGAGTTCAGCACTTGTTCAGTTTACAGCAAGCGAGCACAAGAGTTATTGCCAAACACACATGAATATAAAGAATCAAGTAAATGCAAAATCAAAGAGCATACACACCTCCACATTCCTCATTTAAATAATCAATTAACTTAATTACAGATGTTGTTTGAATTAACTCATCTAACTGCTGAGACAATCCTGTAGCTTGTAGAATTATACTTTTTCACCTTCAAATTTGTATACAAATCCATTAATATTAAAATTTTAATACGTTTCTGATAATCTTTTGAAAACAAAGTGAATAAACATTTATTTTCATTCTTTAATTTATTTAAACATTTAATAAGCAATGGGATGCAATATAATTGTTTTTGAGGGGTTCCTCCTTTTAGATTTATAACAGAAATAAAAAAAAGATAACAGAGTAGAGTTAAGAACAAACAAATAAAGAGAAACAAAGAAAATTCAAATTATGATACATGGTAGGTATTTACCCAACACACACACAGGCACGCACATACACACATATATGTGTGCATAAATATGAATATAATTAGTTTTAAATAACTGACACTCAGTATTTGAATAACAGTAGTTCGACACATGGCTGCAGGATTGAGGTCTGGGCGGCAGGGGGCACTGACGAGCTTTTTCAGACGAATGGCTGCAGCCTCGGTGAGACTCGAAGAAGAACTGAAGGCTACGTCGCAGCAGCATGGCGGCTGCAGAGCTGTCCCCGAGTCCGGGTTTCCCCCCAAACCCTCCCGGTGAGGTTTTGCCCGAAGCCCCGGGGAGCCTCCGGGACCTCGGCCTGGAGGTCCTGCAGCGGGAGGCCGGGGAGCTGAAGAGTCTGCGCGGCGTTGAGGGGCTGCTGGAGAGGCTGAAGGAGGAGAACGTCGCCCTGGGGGAGCAGGTGAGCGCCGCCGGTCTGTTTGTAAACAGCTCGGGTAGAGCAGCTGTGGACCTGGTTCTGTGAGAGCCGAACACCCGCTGCCTCCAGCCTTTGAGCAGCACACTCTTGGACGGTTTCAGAGCTGTCAGCTCTAATGACAAAGACATTGATAGTTAAACAGAAGCGGATGATGAGTTCACCTGAAATCAGGTACGGAAGCGCGCATGCGTGGTTCCATCTAATGGCCTGCAGATGTCAGAGGAAGAAGATGGTTCATGAAGAACTTTTTTTAAATTCTATTTTTTCCTTTAAACTATATAATTGTATTTTCGTGGGTTAAAACTGCTTTTCTGTTTTTAAAGTAAGAATTCGTGGTTTTATTGGTTAAAGTCTGACTTTAGTTTAAAACAGCCGTTTTTATTATCAAATAAAACTGGTTTTAAAATATAAAATGTTTTTTAATCTAACCGTGTGAATCTAAAACATAAGGGGTCAGTGATGCTGTCCTCTTTGAGCAGAAGAGATCGGTTTGTGGAAGGGAGAGTTTGGTGGCAGGGTTGCCGTGGAGACACCTTAAATGAGGAGGAGGTCCTGTCAGTGGAGTCGATGGTCGTGTCCTCAGGCTGTCTCTTTGGAGGAGCTGAGGAGACCTCTGCAAGGAGGATGCATCAGCCTCTGAACGTCCAGGAAAAGGCTAAAGCCAAAGTGACTTCCAGCTGTGTTTTGTTCCTCAGAGCAGATGAAACGTGTTCACACTGTTGGAGGGAGTCTGACAGGAAGTTCTCTTCTGGGAAACTGGTTCATGACGCGTTTTATGGCTCTATTCTGGCTATTGTTCATTCATTGATTCATTTTCTACCGTTTTGTTCCTTTCGGAGTCTATCCCAGCCACTTGCGGGCGATGGCAGGGTACACCCTGGACTGTTCGCCAGTCTGTCGCAGGGCCACAATCACACACCCATTCACCACACACCTAGGGACAATTGAGCTATGAAGCATGTTATTAACTATGACCTGTAATTAGTTAATCTGTTTTCAACCAAACCCTAATCATGTCTGTGAAAAGCCTCATTTTGAGGTATTTTCATTTAAATTTATGACGACAGAAAAAGATCAAAATACAACTAAAATAGTGACTTTCTGAAGTTTTGTATCATAACAAACTTCCAACCTTTACTTTTACACCAACAAGGGGTATTCATTATAATTAAATCCAATTAAAAGAACTTAAACATCAGGTCTAGAGTGCTCTGATTGATCAGTAGGAGCACTTTTCTGTGTTATCCAAAACATGTATGAGATCTTCCTGTTAACTCTACATTGACATACTTTATTCCTCAGTTTAATTTACCAGAGCCAGCAACTCGTCAAGTCGCTTACATAACAGATGAACTGTTAGTGTGCAGGAGGACATCTGTGAGGGTCTGCATTTGTTTCTTCAGAGCATCATGACCAGAGGAACATGCTTGTGTGCTGCAGGTCCTGACCGTGAGCAGCTCCGTGCCGCCGAAGGTCTCTGCTGCTCTGTCTGCTGCAGAGGAGGCCGGCTGCAGCCTGAAGGAGCTGCTGCAGAGAGAGGAGCTCATCTCCAGCAAGCTGCAGCAGGTAGGTCCACAGCCCCCCCATCTCAGGAGGAGACTCGGACTGCAGCTGTCGGAACCACAAAGCGCCTCTGAGTATTCCTGCAAAGGTCAACGATCAGCTTCTTACTTCAATGAACTCCTTAAAGACCCACACCAATGAAAATAGTATTTTTGGTGTTTTAACATGTTCTTGTAGAATTCTTCTGATAACGAAGGACCTATATTAATGAAAATGAACATTAAAAGTACATTTCTGAGTATTTATAATGTTTAAGTCGTTGTGAATCAGGAGCAGAGGAAAAGATGCTGTTTGAAAAAAATCCTACTTGTGACGTAGAAAATACGCCAGAAGCTCCCTGCTCAAGCTCTATGTAATTGGAAGAGAAGAGGGGCGGGGTTGTTTTCAACTAACAGTCCCCCCAACAACTCAGAGATGAATTTCTGGTGAACTCCTGCTACTCTACAGAAAGTATGTCCTAGAAAACGAGTCTTTTTTAGATTTCGGCTAAAAACGGCATCATCATCATTAAAAGACCACTGGGAACGCTTTGAAATCAGATCAAAAGATGATCAGAGTGAGACTTAAAAGGAAATTTTTCAAATTAAATCTTTTTCCTTATTTAAACCAATTTCTTATGCTTTCAGACGTGTTTTATGAAATTAAATACAAATCTTAAGTTTCTCTGCTGAGAGTAATAAAAGCTTTTCCAAGTGTTATTCCATTTAATAATGTTCGTGCATTTTAAATGGGGTCAAATGGGGGCCGGTTTAGCTCGTGCTGGGTTGCGGCACCTTCCGTCCGTGAAACCAGGGTTCAAATCCAGGCCGCTCCCTATTCCCCTCTCTGCTGCTGTGCCGGTCCCAAGCCCAGTTGGATTGAGAGGGGTTGCGTCAGGAAGGGCATCCGGCATAAAAACATTGCCAAGTTAACCATGTGACCTTCCTCAAGGGAGGGTTGTTTCACTGTGGCAACCCCTGATGGGAGAAGCCAAAGTAAAAGAAGATTTTAAATGGGGTCAAATGAGGATCAACTTAAAGTCCCACTCTGATTATTGTTTGATCTATTTTCAAATCGTTCTTTTCCAACTGTCTTTTAATGACGATTTATCTTTTTTTTTATAGCCAAAATCTAAAAAACTCATTTTCTAGGACATAGTTTCTGCAGAGCGGCAGGATTTAATTCGAAATTCACCTCTGAGTTGTGGGCGGGACTGTAAGCGCAGAGGTAAGCCTCTGCTTATATCCCATCATCCCTTTATTTAGACGCACTCCCGCTAGCTTACAGCTACCACAACTTTAAGCTAACATTAGCGATGCAACAAAAACGGTGAGCTATATCGTAGCAATCCAGTCGTGAAGTTTGGATCCACATTCCAGCTCAGACGAGAAAAACAAAGACGTTCATGGATCTATTTGTCTGCAGGTGGATGCATCAGAATGGAGCAGAACAGGGAGACTGTGGCCCCGCCCATTTCTCTATCTACGCCAGAACTTAGAGCTTTTTCAAAACAAAATTTTTTCATATGCTTCTGATTGTCACAATTTGAATAAAAAAATACAGTTTTAATCTTAAATTTTTTTTTTATATATGTCCTCCATCATGAGAAAGAACATGTTAAAAACGTCAAAAACACCATTTTCAACGGAGTGGGTCTTTAAAGTGAATTAAAAACCAGATTAGAATTTGAAAAACAAAATTAAGTTTAATAAACAGTTCCAAATGTAAAAGTAGATGTTGTATACTTGAAATAGATATTGAAAAGTTGAAAAAAAAGTGCATTTGAAGAAATACTGAAAACCAGATGAAAGACTAGGGTCTGAAGTGGCGTACTGTAGTGATGATGCTCCCCCAAAATGTGGTTCATCAGAGGAAGGACGGCACAGGCGGCGCCAACAACAGACGCTGTTGCGTCACCATAACCTCTACCACCAGATGTCAATCATAGCCAATGGGCTCAAAGCCCCACATCCACATAAAATTAGGCTCAACTCCAAAAATTCTAACTTGAGGACGGAACGTGAAGAGGAAGAGAAACGAAAATACAAAACAGCAGCTGTTAAAATAAAAATCATTTTCTTTTGGCAAAAGTTTAAGGATTCTAAGTTTCCAGTATTTACCAGAGATTTACTTGGAAAGAGCAAGAAGGATCC
The DNA here is from genome assembly GCF_053564925.1 of Oryzias latipes. Taxonomy (NCBI): domain Eukaryota; kingdom Metazoa; phylum Chordata; class Actinopteri; order Beloniformes; family Adrianichthyidae; genus Oryzias; species Oryzias latipes. Next base: position 13,771,172 of record NC_136259.1, read on the forward strand.
AGTAAACTCCCTTAGTGCTAAATGTATTGCTTTCCTAAAGTAGAAATGCGGTATTTTTTGTAACTGCATGTCGCCTTTGCAGCATCTGCAGGAGGCGTCGCAGTGGATGGAAGATCTCAGCCGGGTCTTCAGCCAGGTTGATCTGATAGAAAGACCCATGAAGTACCTGCAGTGCCTGCAGCACATAGAGGAACTCAGGTATTGTAAACATGGAGGCTTGTGGCCCCTGACCCCCCCATAGAGGTCTCTGTGAAGGGGGGGGGGGGGGGGGGGGCTGTGATGGCTCAGCAGTGAGTGTGTCTGTGTGTCGCAGTGCTGCAGTCCAGCAGCGCCTGATGGTCAACAGCGTCTGTGAAGCCATAAAGGTAGTGGACCAATTGGCGGCGCTGGACTCTGGACTCAACCACTCCAGCTGTTCTCACCTGCAGAAGTTCCTTCGAGAAACTCTTTGTTTCTGGCACAACATCATCAAGGAGCGCCTGAGCAGGTCGGCCCAGTCCACCTTCACGTCCAAAGGCTCACTTCTGGGATGTTAAAGACTGAACACCTCTTTGCTTGTCTTCTTAGTGAGTTTGGGAAGGTTCTGACTCAGCTTCACTGGCCGATCATCTCGCCGAACCAACCGTTGAGTCCTGCTGCCAACTGTCCGGACAGCAGCAGCCAGCTGGAGGCGCTGGTGGCTCAGCTCCTCGCCCTACAGGCCTCGTATCCTTCCACAAAAAAACATGTCTGGCTGCTCCCTCTAGGGGGCGCCACAAGAAATCCTCCAACTCTCTTCTCTTCATCCTTCTCACTCACTCCATCCATCCTGATGTCTTCCTTCTCCGTGAAACTCCTCTTTGGTCTTTTTCTAGACCGGGGGTGCCCAAATCCAGGCCTCGAGGGTCAGTGGCCTACATGTTTTCCAAACAACCTGCCATTGAAGCTCCTTATTGGCTAAACACACCTGATCCAGGTAATCAGCAGCCGATATGGCAGGGTTTCTGGAAAACCAGCAGGACACTTAAGTTATGGAATAAAATTCATCTCAGAGTCAAAACTGGCGCCCAGATTTTTCACATGCTGAGGCGTTTTGTCAATTTTTAGTTTTGATAAAACAATCTCTCTCTCTTGCCTACAGAACCAATCACTAAAACATCTGTTTTGTCCTGGTTAAGCTGTAGTTCTCTGCCATCCATGACTTAATGTCTGAAATGCATTTTAAGAGTATGTTGATTGACTCTTCGTCATCAGGAGACAAAGCGATGCAGAGTTTATAAATGCCACGCCTCCTGATGATGTCCCCAAGTGGCAGCATATCTAGATTAAAAAGCAGTGGGTCTCAAATTGATCCTTGGAGGACCCCACAATTGATTTCAAAAACCTTTGAGGAGCATGTATCCATACTTACATAAAAATTTCAATCTGTGAGACAGGAATAAAACTACTTCAGAATGGTTCCAGCTATGTCTAAACACCTCAGCCTGTCAAGTAAAATACTGTGATCTACTGTGTCAAATGCAGCCCTCAGATCCAGTAGTACCAGGACTGAGAGTTTCTGGCAGTCAAGGTTTGATCTAATATCATTTACTATCCTAACAAGGGCCGTGTATGTGCTGTGGTTTCTCCTAAAACCAGATTGATACTTTTGAAAGATGTTATTTCTGTTTAAAAACTCATTGAATTCGATTAAAACTGTCATTTTATTTAAAACTCCACTTTACCAATTTACTTAAAATGATAAGTTGGATACTGGTCGTAAATTTTTATAGTTGTTTGGATCCAAATGACTCTTCTTCAGAAGAGGCCTCACCACTGCCGTTTTAATGCAACAGGGAAGACACCTGTCTGAAGTGAGTCATTTACTATATTTAAAAGCTCAAACTCAAAGAATTCATAAAATGTTTTTAACAGTGATGTGGGGATTAGGTCTAAAAGGCAGGTGGTTGGCTTTAACTGGGAGAAAACATGACCAAATACCACAGCATCAACCTGGACAAAACTTTCCTGTGTTTCCTCTGATGAATACAATGCTATAGATTCATTAAAAACAACACCTTTTTGAGTTAAAAGACTAGGTCTAATAGCATTGATTTTACTCCTGAAGTGGTCTGCAAAACTCTCACAAATAGCATCTGATGTTGGTATGGAGGACCTCTGAGAATCTCTATTAGCTATAGTATCTATTGTTTTAAAGGGAACTTTAGGGTCATTTTTGTTTTGTATAATTAAGTTTGAGTAGTGGAGGGTTCTAGCTTTTTTTATTGCATGACTGTACATTTTTTGCTGTTTTTTAAAAATGTAATGATGAACAGTTGATGTACAGGGGGTCTAAGAGCAGGGATGCCCAGTTTAGTTTAGTCTTTTTAGTTTAGTTTAGCCATTACCCATTGAATTCTATGACTTTATTTTGTTACCGGTATTGAGACGACTATTGTTGTAAATACTGGGCTATATTAATAAAATTGAATTGAGTTGAATACAGTTCATTTAGTTTTACTCCACTGCCTCTCCGCTCCCCTGCATTCACGTTTCATGGCTCTGATGGCTCCGTTTCTCCAGGGTGCTGTAGCTTTAGTTTTCACCGTCTTTGACTCAGGTGGAATTACAGCATCAATGTCTGACTGTAGTTTGTTGTTAAAATGTTCAATCATACAATGCAGGTAAAATCTGAGCGGGAGTTTGGTGTAAAATATTGATCAAATTTGCAGCCACATCAGGAGTTATGTATCGTTTCCTCACAGTTCTCTCTGGAGCTTCATGTCGAGTAAAACTAGTGATATTAAAGAATACGCAATAGTGATCTGAAACAGGCATGTCAACAACAGAGGACACACTACAGACCATAGGTAATTAGTGTGCCCCCTGTTTTTATCTCCCCTGGTAGAAAATAAAAAGTAAATTTTAGTGGGGAAGCCTCAGTGAGAACAACAGGAGCATCAGTACCAAGCCAGGTTTCAGTAAAAAAAAGGCAATCTAAGTTGTTATCTAAGATGAGCTCATTCACAATAAAAGATTTATTTAAAAGAGAGCAAATGTTTTAAACAGCAAAGGTGAAAATTATGTGTGACTGCAGATGGACTTTTTCATCTTTTTTATCCGGTAAGGTGTGAATGTGACAGAGATATCTGACTGTGAAGCTGGTGGTTCTGAGCCGGGGGTGTTTCTGCTTATATGAACTGGGATGTGTTGTGTGATAGATGTGGCTCCAGCTTAAGATGGATTCTGGCGGTGGTCCAGTCCATGGTTTACATCACCATGGAAACACGAAGATGGTGCCCTTACACCTCCTCCTTAAGTCCTTTGTAACACCTACAGAACATCTCACCGCTGTCTTGCACGACCCTAACATTCTTCTGTCCCTCGAGACTTCCTCATGGAAATCCTCTCTGTAGATCCTGTCGTAGACTTTCTCTACATCTGCAAAGACGCATTTCAGCCCTACGTTTTCTCGTAACTTTTCAGTTTTATTCCTCTGTAGTTACTACAACTTTACACGCCTGCCTTCTCCTTAAAAATGGACACCCACCAAATACGGTTTTATGTTTGCATTTAGTCAGTTAGGAGACGTGTTGATCGTCATAAAGGTTGTCACTTGAAAGATCAGGATTGTCCGGCTCGTTTCTTTAACTTTCACCGCAGTGACGACTTCATTTCGCAGAGAACCTCTCACCAGCCTGTGCAGGTCTCGTCTCCACCTCCACCTCCACCTCTGGCCGTCTCCGTCTGTCTGCCTGTTCAGATCATGCTGCTGCCAATCTGCAAGAGGTTCCGATACCACTTCTATGGAAACCGGCAGACGAACTCCCTCAACAAGGTATCTGCACTAAAACCTCCTGCTGGGATTGTGTTCACACACCACCCAGAGCAGATTTAACGGAGACGGGAGATGAATAACAGAGAGAGCTTCCAAAAGACGTCAGCTCCCAGGAAAAGAGCACGAGTCTGTAAATATTCAACCCATCGTGTCAATGGGGTTTCATTTATGAGGGACGCTAATGCAAGTGGCAGAAAAGAGTTCAGTCATACAGGGCGGGGGGTGGGGTGGGGGGGGTCTCCTTCTAGACAGGGCGAGGGTGTTCATTGGTTCAAATTGAAAGTTGTAAAAACCTCGTACTGTGTTTGTGTCCCTCCTCAGCCAGAATGGTACCTCACACAGGCTCTGATCTGGATGGGCAGCAGCGCAGCCTTCATGGAGGAGAAGATCCAACCCGTGTTTGACCGAGCCGGAGCCGCCATCAGCGCCAGGGTACGAAGTTCCCCAAACAGAGACACGTTCATGAAGATGTTGCTTTTATCCTCAGTCAGTGAGATGATTCAACTTGAACAGTCAAAATTACTGCAGGAACAATAATGCTACCATACGTCTGTCTTTGTTGTCTTGTTAATATTATTACATTTTAGTACATTTTCATGGTTGTCTTCAGTCTCCTGTTTGTGTTGGAGCATAAAATGCAGCATGAACATTTTTGAAGAGAAAACTGACTGGATTTTAGGTTAGAGTTTCTGAGTGTTAGGAGTCTTTCTGGCTTTTAGCTCTTTGTTAAGTAAAGGTGAGGCCTATTTGTTGGTTTTTGGTTTGTAAAGCAGGTTAAAACTGTACAATGTCGCCCTGTTGTTTCAGCTGTGTGTGCTTTGTGTGTTCATGAATGCTGCTGATTGTTGTGCTTGTGGGTTTGTCTGTCGCTTTTGTGTGGATCACCTGTAGATGTGACTGAGCTTTTGTGAAACACAAAAACTCACACAGTTCACTTCTCTCACCTAGTAATATTAAGCTAAACCTCACCTGTGAGAGCGTTTCTGTGTGCACACGCGTGTGTGTACTCACTTGCGTGTGTTTGTATGGGAAAACACCTGTGTGTGTGTGTGTTTTTGCACCTAGGTTTTTTTGTGTTTGTGTGTGTGTGTGTGTGTTTTTGTGTGTGTGCACCTGAATGTGTTGGGGTGCACCTGTGTGTGTTAACACCGGTGTGTGTGTGTGCATACACCTGCGTGTGCATGCACCTTTGTTTGTGTGCATCTGACTTGAGTTTTTGTGCATACTCACTTGCGTGTATGAATGTGTGCCAACTACCTGTGTGTGTGAACCTGTGTTTGTGAGTCTGCACTGCTGTGTGTGTACAGACCTTCGTTTATGTTTTGGGAAAAAACACTTCTATGTGTGGGTGTTTGTGTGTGCAGTCCTTTGCATAAATATGTGTTATCTAACCTGTGTGTGTAAGTGGGTGTTTGCAGGTGGAGTTGTGTTGCGGCCTGGTGTCACCTGTGTGTGTTCACCGGTATTTGTGTGTCTGCACACCTGTGTGTGTGTATAAAGAACTTCGTTGGTGTGTGGACATACACACTTGTATGTATGCGGGTGTACTCCTGTGTGTGTTTGTGTGCACTCTAACCTGTGTGCGTGTGTGTTTGCAGGTGGAGTTGTGTCGCGGCCTGGTGTCTCTGGTCCAGGAGAAGGTGGCTGCTGATGCTCCCAGAATCCTGTATGATGATGCCCTCTTCTGCCACCTGGTGGAGGAGGTGCTGCAGTTTGAGAAGGAGCTTCGAGGCAGTCATTCCTACCCCTCTGCCCTCCCTGGACTGCTGCACATCCTGCTGGAGGACGCCGTCCTGCAGAAGTGGCTCGCTGTGGAGAAGAAGAGTGAGTTCTCAGGTGTTCCTGACTAAACGGTGGCTGGAGCAGCCTGAAAAAAGATCACAGTGACCTGAAATGCAAAATACTTTAAGTTGTAATTTATCTAAAGACAGGATGCAATATAGATTTAAAACAATATCAACATTGATTTGATGCTTTTTCTTCAAATATTGCAGCAAATAAATCTTGGTTTTTCTAAATGGATATAATGCTGATTATAATCATTGTAGTTCCACTTTTGTGTAGTTTTAAACTCTAAAACACTTTTTTTAAAGGAAAAACTGGTTTGGAAATGAAACGATTAAAACAGATTAAAGTAAAAGCAAAAAGACAAATTTCACTATTTCAATTCAGATTCAGTTTAAAAACGTTTACTTTAATTTTTTTATTTCTATTTTGAAATCAGTTTTGTTTCACTATAAAAAACAAAAAAAGAATATTAAAATGATCAATTCTTACTTTAAAAATAACAAAATAAAGGAAATCACATTTTCTCAAATCAGTATTCCAACTTTTAGTTCAAATGCATTTCAGTCATTGAATCCTGGTGAACCTAAAACACTGAAATCACTTCCCCAAACAAGCTCCGCCTTACCTGTGCAGGACAGACAGACAGACAGACAGGTGTGACCTGTGCTTTCAGTGGCTGTGGAGAAGATGGACGCCATGCTGTCCACTGACGGAGCGTGGAGCTCTCAGTACAAAGACATCAGTGACATGGACGAGCTGAAGGCTCCGGACTGCGCTGAGACCTTCATGACGCTGCTGCAGGTCATCACAGGTGAGAACCCTGCTTATGTTTTGGTAGCTTTCACTTCTCTGAAGACTCCACCAACAGAGACCCCCGCTGTTCTGCAGAGCGGTACCGGGCCCTGCCCTCCCCGTCTGCGCAGCTCAAGTTCCTGGAGCTTCAGAAGGAGCTGGTTGATGACTTCCGAATCCGACTGACACAGGTGAGACCGTCCCTCTGTCTACTCCAGACTTTAAAGTCCCACTCCCATCATCTTTTGATCTAGTGGTCTTTTATTTATGATTATGCCGTGTTTCAAATAAAGAAATACTCAGACAGGCCTTTTTATCTTAATTCTCCATACATATGTCCTCCATCATGAGAAAAATGCTACATGAACATGTTAAAAACCCAATTTTTAACTTTTTTCTACTTTTTTGACAGTTCGGAAAAAAACCTCTTTTTGCTTGAAGGCGACCCACCACAGCCAAATCTTTATATGAATGGATCCATATCCAAATCAGGAACTTGTTATTTGATAATTAGCTTGTGATTTAAAAGACAATCACAGTCCTGTGCAGGAACTTCACACCTGAGGTGGTGGAGTTTATGAGTTGAAGAGAAATCTGAGAAATGTTTGGTTTGAGCAAGGTTCAAAGTATTTAACGCAGTAATGTGAAGGAAATGGAAGAAAGCTCAGGAGTCCGTCATGTGAGGTGGATTAGTGGTCCTGGCTGCCCGGATTCTCCAAGCAGATTGAAAAAAGCGCAAACATTAGAAGGAAGCATTTGTGGTCAGTTATTTCACCACTTATGCTATGTTCACACTGCGTGTTCTTGCGACCACTTCCAATGAAAAGTCACGTGTAGCTACACTAGTTTTTTAAGTCAGTTTTGGGGCTCTACGTACAAATCAATCAGGGACTCTGATTTGGTAGTGATGTATAGATGACGTCTTTTTCAAAACACATACGAAAATCGATCATGAAGGAGAAATAAATGATAGTGTAATGTCTCCGACTGCAATTCTGTGACACCAAGTCTTTCATATATCGGAATAGAGCTGTAAAAGACAAAATAATGAAGCTAGATTCACCAGATTTGCACCTCTTTGACACTTTGCACCAAGCCTCTTCCATCTAGTATCGTGTAGTGACAGTTCATTGTGAACAGCGTATGCTAAAAGTGTGTTCAAGAACCTACGTTCGGCGCATGCTTGAACATCACATGTCGGGGTGTAAGTAGCATTAGAGCTGCAGAAAGGTTTTTATCTTCAGTAATTTACCTGTGTCTACGGTCTGCTATGAACACAACATGCTCGTTTTTTTTTTTAAGGTTTGAGTCCCTACCTTTTCTTGTTTTTCAGGTCATGAAAGAGGAGTCTCGATGTCCACTCGGTGTCCGTTATTGTGCCATCCTTAATGCCGTTAACTACATTTCCACCATCCTGAGAGACTGGGCAGACGACGTGGTTGGTGTTTTATTGAAAAACTCAATATAACTGATACTTTGCCTCTGAGATAACTTCTTCAGGTCGACTTGAAACACCAAGAATTTACAGGAAAGCAAATAGGAAACAAAGCAACACGCTAGAAAAAACAGCAAAAACAACAGGATTTTTATTTGTAATAAACAAGTTAAAATAAATAGTTATAAGGGGAAAATTAGCCAACAGAACAAAAGCCATGTTTATGTTTATTCTTGGTTGTAAAGTATTAGATTAGTACACAGCACCAATGATTTCCAATTCTATGAATTTCACAAGGGGAACATTAATTTAGAACAAGCTGCACATCTGTGCACCGGTTCATCCCGGACGAGCCCCCAATTCTTCTGCAGAGGACTCAGACTTTTCTCAAATCTGGGGCCACGAACGACTGGCACCGCTATATGAATTCAGAATTTGTAGCATGCAATCACACCTTGTATGTCCATCAGTTGATTAGCCTGCCACACTACAGGAATGATGGTAAAACTGTGCTGATACTGCATGTCGGCTGTCTGTGAATCCGGATTTTATCTCTTTGGGTTTTGTCACTGCCCTTTCAGCCGTGCATCTCTTCCTCCACCAGTTTTTCCTGCAGCTGCAGCAGGCGGCGGTGTCGCTGGGTGAGGACGAGGTCCTGGGGGGCCGCAGCATGATGGAAGTGGGTCGCCTGGCTTCTTTGGAGGGATCTCTTTTTGATGGACTCCTGGCTTTGCTGGACCGCTTGAAAGGAGACATGCTGGGAAGACTGCTGGATTTCCTCATGAGAGAAATCTCAGAAAAAGCCAAACCCTATTGTCAGGAAAGGTGAGACCTCTCCCCACTGATGACCTCTGAGGCGGAAACAGGGGTTCACCCCACGGCAGGGCCAGCCAGGACATGCTTGAACGTCTGGTCTCTGACCTGCTGGTTTCTCTGGCAAAAGGCTTAAAATCCCTTTTATTTCAGTTAATTCAAAAATGATTACCCCACATCTCAGGATCCAAAAAGCCTTTTTACTGTGCAGATTGCTGCAGTTTACAGAAGACCACCAAGGTCTGAAGTCCGTGAACATGTGCTCTGACTTTTACCCTGTCCGTCCTTCAGGTGGTTGTCTCTTCCATCCCAGCAAGATCAGTCCATCATGTCCCTGTCGGGCTCGGCCTGTCCCATGATGCTCTGTGTGCGGGACAGACTGCTGAACCTTCATCAGGTTCTGAGTCTTCCTCTGTTCCAGCTGGCGTGGCAGGGCCTGGCAGAGAGGCTTGACCATTTCCTCTACCAAGATGTAAGACGTGAACGCCCTCAGATGCCTGCGCTGGTCAGGATGGGGGGGGCTAACAGGACAACAAAGATGGGAGCATTGACAAAAGTTTATGTGGAATTGATCTGAGAAGGAAACAAAGCAATGAATCTGTTTACTAAAGACATATGGGCTGTGAAATGAGCATTTAATCCAAGGGGGGGGGGGGCATAAAATAACCTAGATAATAAGCATAGGTTTATGAAGCCATGTTTTTTTTTAACCCTATCAAAAGCAGAATGCTTCTTCAACATTAAATGAAACACTGACCTGCATGAGCCTTTTGTCTGGAAACACTGTTGGCCGCTACGTACATTTTGAGCGTATTGCACGGATGAAAATTGGTCATACGTGAATATACGTGGAAAAGGGAGAACAGTTGTGGTCTGTACGTGAATTTTTTTTTACAGATGTTTCACAAATAACCCACGGAAGAAGTATGAAGGAACCACGCAAAGAACCCAAAAATCAACGTAGAACATGAACCGTGTGTGATTATTGTGCTCTTTGAATGCAATCCATTAGTGATTCATGCATTAATGCACATATCACATTAATTTTAATGTGATATGTGCATCGTATACATAATACAAAGATTTTACATTGGTGTTACATGCGTGAAAGGTCCGTTAAACATACGAAGAATGGACGTAGAAAGTCACACTTGCATAAAATGTATTCATTAATTGTGTAGAAAGTACATAAAATAAGTATAAACTGCATAGTTCTCAACCGACCAATAATTCGAAACAGCTCAAAGCTGAATTCACGTTAAGACCAGTCAGCCGAAACCCTCCATGGACATCTACGCACAGTGACGGATGACAAACACACTTATGAATGACGTACATCCCGCAGGAATCACAAAAGACAGACATTTCATACGTGACACTGTGTGATATGGCCTAAAGACCGATGATGTGCTTTCTCTCTCTGTGTCAGGTGGTCCTGTCCAATCACTTTAGTGAGGGAGGGGCCGCTCAGCTGCACTTCGACATGAACAGAAACCTCTTTCCTCTCTTTGGTCATTACTGCAAGAGGCCGGAAAACTTCTTCAAACAGTGAGTGCCGCTGGGCCTCCAATGCTGCTTGTATTCACTTGATCTGAACCAACAGGAACACTATGACTGTAAACCAACAAATGAGAAGGTTATTGCTTTTATAATAGTAGTTCGAGTGTAAGGACAGGAAATAGTGATGGCTTTTTTTTTTTAAACTAGAAATAATGTATAAATTATATATATATAAATTCCTTCACTCCTCACTACACAGTGCAGCATATAATGCGTTCGCCATTTTTCAGTGCTGTCCAAACCTACAATTCCCAAATCAAGTGCCCAAATCTCCCAGAAGTCTGCAAAAAAACAGTGTTCATCAGTGCTCACTAGATCTGCAAATATAGAACATCCATTGCTTTTGAACAATTTGCGTGAAAATAATGTTATATTAATAAACCATCAACGTTTTCATCATTGGAACACAGTGGATTCATAAATTTGTAATGAAAAACTTCGTGAAATCGATGACGTCATATTTGCCACAAAAAAAACGTGAGCATGGAGTCCGCATTGCCTTAAAATCCAGGTCACTGGATGTCCCGCACTGTTTAGGCTTAGTAGTTTGTGAGTAGTGAAGGAATTCAGGCATAGAGTGGGAGTTACCACTTCTTTTCCATCCGTCAGGTTCTGATTTTATTCCCAATTTAAAGCGTGAATTCTTTTGTCGGTATCTTTCAAAAACTCAAATGCTTAGTTATGAATTTTGGCATAACAAGTGATGTGAAATTAACAAAGTAATACAATTACTTAAAAACTGTAAAGCTACTTTTGGCCTAAAGCCATAAGGATGCTGTGGGCTTTTAGGTTGTCAGAGCCCATAGGGGGTCTTAGACAGGAGGGTCGCGGGGTGGGTCTTGCAGTTCCCTTCAGGCTTGTGCGGCCGCATGAAGGGGCATCATAAAAATGGAATGTACCATTGTCGTGTGTTTGGTGAGTGTATGATGAAGTATACGTAAGGCTAAGGGAAGATACACGCACGTATGACGTACGAGTGATGCCGTCACACTCCAGTCATTAGGAAGGTGCGTGCAAAGGCTCCTAACTGACAGATGCTGCATGCAGAGGGTGTGCATGTAATACGAAATACTCGTAGGACGCCCACACAAACTACCCTTTGATTGTCTAATATCTTAAATTGGAACAGTCAGGCTGCACGCGAGGATTGCGTAACGGGCACATGAGAAGCACACTGGAACAGCACTTATGGGCTCCTTTTGCAGTGCGCAAGGTTTTGGGGGGTTAAAAAAATAAATGTACGACACGCCTGCGTTTCACCTACTTCACCCATATCTACCCTTACGTGTTGTTTACATGTTTACTACGATCTGTCAACCGCAGCATGCCTGTAGTAAAAAAAAGTCCATGAACATTTTCACTCTACGGGCTCACCAAACGGTCTACAGCTTTAGTATTTTGTGTGGGTCACCTGCGCCCCGGACTGGTTTGCCCATGTTTCGTAACAACCAGTATCCACCAGTGAGGACAATAGCTTCTTAAAGTAAATGGATCCCTTGTTTTTTTTTGGCCTTTGATCCAGTTAACCTGTTCAGTGGTGGTCAAGTTAATCTGCTGACCGGTGGTCAGGCTTGTTTGTTGACGGATGGTCAGCTTTGTGTCTGTCCTGTCGTTGCAGCATGAAGGAGGCCGTCATTGTCCTGTGTCTGAACGTGGGCTCGGCGGCTCTGCTCCGGGCGGTCCTCAAAGAGTCGCAGCAGGAAACCAGAGACAACGAGCGTGACAGAGCGGCAGATCCGCCCCCTGAGTCTGTCCTCAACGAGATGGGCGTTTACTGCTTAGCCCCCTCAGACGTGCTTATCCTGCTCAACCTCCGAGCGTCCTGGCCTGGACAGTAACTCTGAGGAGCACAGACATGCTTCACTAACCTCATGTCATGACTTCCTATTATGACACTTTAATATGTATTCTTTAAGTAATACAATGATTACAGATATTTATAGATGAATACGACAATAATAAACTCTGGCTTTGACCGATTTTTGTTTGGGTTCTGTTTATTCTTTTTCTGTTCATTAAAAAAGTTGGGGGCTCAGACGTGTTGAGGGCTGAGTTTGACAGCTGACAGGACGGTGATTACTGATGGAAAGCACAGCTTTAAAGGAGGCGGGGCTTAGACTGGAGTGAACCGAGAGGACGCTCTGCTTATTCCTGATCTGCATCCACAGCTTCCCCGCACCACTTCAGCACAGTTTAGAATCAGAATCCTTTAATATCAATTTACATAAGAGGCTTGTCACAATGAAATTACAGTTATGGATTTGCTCCACAAACGCTTTCCTCGTCAGAACCCCACCCCCCCTTCAGCACCATTGTTCTTTAACAGCTTCCTATGAGGAGTGGCTGCCGTGGTGGGATCAGCTGATGTAGCGAGTAGAGTCAGACAAACTCACCAGAACCCCAATGACAGAAAAAGCTCTTGTGTTGAATGACCGTCAGTTGAGAGCCTGTCAGCAGTTCTGTGGTTTTGCGGGGCGTTCGCCGCTGTAGATCAGTCAGAAAAGAGAGGGAGGCTGTGGGAAAACAGAGGGCCAAGCAGACATTCTGGTGCCTCACCTCAACAAAGAGCCAAAAAGAAAGATTTAAAGACCCACTCTGATCATCGTCAGATCTATTTTCAAAGCATCCCCAGTGTTGATTTGATTTTATTGATTTATTTCAAGCATTGTAGTCAAAGCAATAAAGAATTTATATATTATTTTATATATTTATCAAACTCATTACAGAAATGATGAAATGCATAGATTAAAAAGACAGAAAATAAAACAAAACAAAAACCTCACTTGAATCACATTTGCTTCATTAAATACAGTGATCATTAACTAAAGTATAAGTAGAGTTTGATTTATTGCTTGAAAAGGAGTGGGAAGAAGCAAGCTTATATAATCGCACCCCTACTGAGTTAATTAATTTGATAGTTTTACATTGTTTTAAATCCGGTTCTGATCAGATAGATTCTCGTGAAGTAACAAAATCCAGTGCCTAAAAATGCTTGATTATCTTCAGAAAACATTCATTCATGATTTCAGTAAACAGTAATGGTACCGATATGTAATAATCATTGATTATCATCAGAACACACGATAACATTAAACCAGTAATTATTGCTACACATTGCAGATCAAGTAAACAAAATCAATAGCTTATTGATTGTAATTTAAAGTGTTATTTTAGTTATTATGCCGTTTTTAGCAAAAACAAAAAAAAAAACTGTGACATTTTGTAGGACATAGTTTCTGCAGAGCAGAAGGAGTTCATCAGAAATTCGCTTCTAAGCTATTGGTGGGGCTTTTCGCAAAGAATAACGCTGCCCCCTGTTGCTTAAAGCTCTGGAGCATGGAGCGTGTGACGCGTCCCGGGTATTTTCTGTGTTAAATTTAAACTCAAACTGCATTTTTTTCTAATCTGCACTTAATTAACAAGAATTTGAAAAAAACACACTCAGAAATGCAATTGTAAGCCTAATCTTCTTAATATTTGACCTCCGTTATCAGAACAAGGCTACAAGAACATGTTAGAAAGACCCTTTTAATCAGAATGAGTCTTTAAAGTAGTGAAAGATTCTCATGTGTTAGTGCTCTTTGAGTTAGTGTACACTGAATTGTATTGTTATTTTACAACGGTGCGGCAGGGGGCGCTCTGTAGCTGTTTTACTGAAGCTTCTCCATAAATCCTGAGAGAGAACAAGAAAAGCGCTTTTATTTTTCTTTTAAACCGAGATGGCGTCGGCGCAGTTAACGGACGAGGAGCTTTTTTCGCAGTTAAAGCGCTTAGGTTTCACTCCGGGCCCCGTCACGGAAAACACCCGACCGGTTTATTTGAAGAAACTGAAGAAGCTTCGTGAGGAGCAGCAGCAGCGGGGATCCAGAGTGCTGAAAAGCCGCGCTAGCACGGCTGTTAGCACAGCGGTTAGCATCGCGGCGCCGAGGCCCAGTAGACATGACGTCACGCAGTTGAGCGCGATCAGAAAGCCGGGCCGGAAGTCGTCTGTCCTCGGCTTCAGCTCCGACGAGTCTGACGCTGAAACCCCTCTGAAAAGGAAGGGCCTGGCTAAGCACAGACGGATCACCGCTTGTCATCAGCAGCTGGCCGGGCCTACAGACAAGCAGAACATCACCGGAACGACCCTGAATTCGTTTTCTAGTCCGCTGGATCATCATCAGAGCGTCCATAGCTCCAGGCATTACGACGAGTCGGGGGACGAAGGCGAGGAGGAACCAGAGAACCCTCACTCCGTCAATGGTCGTGAAGTGACTGGTTTGAACAAAACAGCGGGAGAGTACTCTGATTCGGACGAAGATGGAGTTCTGAGCCCCGGCGACCGAGAACGGAACCTACCGGAGCCTCGGCGGAGCCGCACGGCTGCGCCCATCTCTCCCTCAGACAACCGAGACTCGCAGGTCAAAGGCAAGAACAGCTCGCCCAATCCGCCCGGGTTTCGGAAGATGGTGCGGGCAGAGGACGAGGAGGTGAACGGAGAGGAGCTCGACCCTTTTGGGGGCTCGCAGAGGTATGCCCGGAAGTCCATTTACGTCTCCCTCGCTGAGCAGCGCGGAGCGAAGGCCGGGAAAAACCACTTCGACAGCGAGGACGGAGCAGCCAGAAGCAACAGCGGGGCTCGGTTCAGCGTCGGGCTGAGACCACGCTTCTCCGGCTACAGCAGCCCGGCCCAGACACACAAGGGGAACCACTCCAACCACAGCCCGCCCCCGAACCACGCATACAGCCCGACTGCTCCGAAGAAGAAGCTGTCTGTCCCGGAGGACGAACTCCTTCTGCAGTTCAGGAGGGAAGAGCCCGCGTCCTCCGGCAGCATCAGCGCCCATTATCTGTCCATGTTCCTGCTCACCACAGCCTGCCTCTTCTTCCTGCTGCTCGGCCTCATGTACCTCAGGATGAGGGGCTCCGTGGAGGCGGACAGTGTTAGTAAGTATCCAGCTGGATCAACTTTTACATGTTTTTTTAATGCATCAAAAGTGAACTTTAAACTGTTCCAAGCATTTGATCAAACATGGAGAAGTGTTACCGTTATTGTATTGCTATAGACATTCAAGAGATTCAAGAAAAATCCTCTTTTTAAGCTTTAAGTGTATTTTGATTTTTTATTCTTCACCCCAAAACAGTATTTTTTCATTCACGCCTTTTAGGGTTTTCCTTTAAAATATTTTGTTTCATTCACGCCTTTTAGGGTTTTCCTTTAAAATCCTGCTTGAGCACCAGCTCCTTCATGAAAGCGAGTGGGTCCTCACATCGTGACATCACAAAGTGAGGACCAGCCCCTTTCAGGAAGAGTCGATGCTGCCAGCACCGCCCCCTGGCTAATAGACACACCAACTTTCTCAGTGGCGCTAGCGGTGATCGGCTAAACGCTCTGGTTTAATATGCACAATATGCATGTCCATCTTTGCAAAAGTTTGGGTGTTGTTTGTTTTCATGGGAGAAACCTAGAGTCTGCCTCACTGCAGATGGCGACTCTAGGTTGACGTCATGAAAGGAGCGGAAGGAGGAGCCTCAGATCAAGTTGGACAATGAGCTGTAAAAATAACTTGTTTTCCCAAAAAAAAGTCCTTCAGTGTATCAAAGGTAATATTTATTATCATATAAATGGATCTAGTTGACTCTGAAAGGCTTAAGAAAAGCATGATATATACACCCTTAAGATGGAATCTCGAATGCCATCTGACAAACATCTGTAAAAAGAAAGAAAAGCATATTTTCCAATCTAATCTGTGGCGCTCCTGTCATGACACATCACTATTAGCTGGTTGTGATAGGTGTAGCCAGCTGGACATACCTGTCAGCTGATCAGAGGTGTTGTGACCACTGGACTGAGCGAGTGTAACGTCGCCCATAGAAAATGCCTTACTTCCGGCTCCGGCGAAATGAGGTCGTGATTTTTCCGCCACACTGACAACAAAAGCAGTGATTGGTCCCAATTGGTCTGAGTCGACGTTTCTATGGCAACCAGTCTTACCAGTCAGCAGTGAGCTTGTTTGTAGGCCACACCCATTCCGCTGAACATGGGCTCAGGATAATCTGTCAAACATTTCGAACATGTCAGGTGGGGGCCAGTGGACACCACATACTTCTAATGGTCAGTTTAAAACCTAAATAACTTACGATAAAGAAAATATGTTTTTTTCTGACCAATAGAATGATTAACAGCTGCTCATTTCTCTATAGATGTCTATGGGATTTTGGCTTCTTGGAGCCAGCAGGTACTTCCTGTTTGCGATGCCAGGGGAAGAAGTCACTCAAAAACTGTATTATTATAAATAAATAAAAAATTTATTGAGAAACAAGTTGATATCTGTTATTTAAAATTGTTAAAACAAAAACAGCACTGGCCTCACCAGACTCTCCAGGACTCCTGAAAAAAACAAACAAGAAAATCCGAATATCTTAATGAAGAAGTCAGCTGTTGATATCCATAATGATCATTTGGGTAATAACTGAAGCTCTCAAGCCTTTTAGAGGCAGCACACTGAGGTCCGTTAATGAATGTTTCATGAAAGAAATTCATGAAAAGGATGCAGACGGTTTCGGTGGTGTGTGTCTCACATGCTGCATGTGTGAATCACGTTTTAATGCGCTCTCCTGTCCTTTTACAGTCAAAAGACACCCGTTTGGCAGCGAGTTTGATCAATCCTATGTAAGTATCTTGTTTTTTTGTCTTTTCAGTGGAAGCTGTGATTTCTGCAGGGAATGTTGAGGCCATTCTCCTCCAAGAACAATACTCATGGAATGTGATTAGAAGCTGATAGTTCAGAAACATTCAGCCTCATTGAATGGTAGCAAGTGGGCTGGACAGACCAAGATAGTAGAATGTAATAATGTAGAATGTAAGAATGTAGATCTGCTTTAGAGTAGAGAAACCAAATGGAAAAGAGGGAAGCTGGATAAGTGGCTGGAAATCGAGGAATTTGTTGTCTGAAGTAAGACGGGAGTGATCAACACTTAGACTCAGGACTGATATTGAATGAAGTTCTCAAAATCTTAACATATATCTTCATGTGTACAGAGGGGAAGCAAGTGTTTTTCAGTCAGATTCTGCAGGTTGCCCTTCTTTAAAAGCTCCCACAAGCTCCATGCTCATCCACTTTTGGACAAACCGATCCATGAACGTCTTCGTTTTCCTCATCTGAGCTGGAATCTGGATCCAAACTGTACGGCTGGATAGCTCTGACATTGCTGCCATCTTTGTTGCATCACTAATGTTAGGGTTGGAGGGGTGTGAGGGGCTGTAAGCTAGCGAGAGAGAGTGTAAACAAAGAGCTCTCAGTAACGGGGAGGTAATCAGGCCCTGCCCACAACTTTGAGGTGAATTTCCAGAGAACTCCTGGCGCTCTGCAGAAACTTTGTCCAAGAAAAACGACACATGTTTTTAGATTTTGGCTAAAAACAGCATAATAATTCAGTGTTTGCGCGCTGGAGCAAAATCTCCAATATTAAAAGACGAAACTTTTACCATACAACCTATACAGTTCACCAGTGTTGTTTACTCTGTGTTCTTTCAGTCCAAATAGATTTAGATGTAAAAACCAACAACTTTCCTAAACAATATTTCAGGGTAAATATGGACATTGATGGATCCCAAAAACTGAGATTTTCAACCAGATGATCCTTTAAATCTTTTTTTTTTCATTAGCAAAGATATAGCTTTAAACAACAAACAAGTCTTTGTTCCACCTCACATTCTACCAAACAGAAATCTGCACCAAGCAGACCTTTAAACCTTCATTTTAAAATTCACTTCAGGCTTGCTAAGAACAAATGAAAACTGCTGACGGAATTAAGACTTTAGAGCTCAGAGCTGAAACTCCTGCCGGGGGCTCAGACATGGCAGGCTGCTGTGTGAAATCATGTTAACTCAACAATCTATGGAAGCTGGTTTTCCCCCAGAAACAACGTCAAACCAATGCTTGATGGATAATGGCTGTAAATGATAGATCAGAGCTGTGTAACCCTTGACGCTCTGACGGGTGAAGCTGTGCGGTTGGAAGTCATCCACATGTGTGTTTGCAGGCGGAGGAGGAGAAGGAGCTGATCCTGACGCTGCTGCTGAGCCTTCACAACCACCTGGCTGTCGTAGCCGGTAAGCATCTTCCCTGCATCCGGTCAGCCAAAAGCTCAGAGGAGCTGGAACGCTGCAGACATTCTCAGATTCTAGCTGAAGTTGATTTGATGGAAGGGTTTTTACCCCGAGTAGCTGATGGAATGAAGGAGCTGTGAGGCTTCTTTATGTCAGAGGAGCATTATGTCACTCTGTTGTTATCATTCTTATACAATGTTCTATTCCTCTGTTGGTGTAAACTCCATTCCTCATCTGTCCTCTGAAGAAGCATCAAGCTCTGTTTGCACTAAATCTGACTCCTTCCAAAATGACTGTAGAGGATTTGAACGCAGGAATGTCCTTCAGAAAGTGACCTGATGATGTGACCTGATTCCAGGCCAGCATGACTGTGGAGACCCGCAGCATCCCAACAGGAGTCTGTCCATGAACCAGTCCGCCACCTACCTGCAGGTATGAACACGTGACCCACACCACCTCCACATCCGCTGGTCCTCCTATCAGTCCTCACAGGATGGTCTGTTTGAAAAACAACATGCAGACCAACAAACAGGATGTGGACTGACATGAGGACTGATTGTGTTTTCAAGGCGCAGAATCAGGAGTTTGAGCGCTTCACACTTGTGGCTCTGGAGTGGATCATCCGAACGGACCAAGAATTGGGGTTAAGGTAACGTGACTCCAGTGGTGTGAGGAGAGAAACGCTTCCCCCTGAAGGAACCAGGTCTCTGATGTTGGAAATGTGCTTTCTGATGTCCAGGCTGCTGGGAGAGGACCCCCATGTTCCTGTGACGGACGTCTCTGAGATCTCTCAGCTGGAATCCACTCGTCCCAGAATGCCCTTCACCTGCCGCCTTCGCAAGGCCTTCGTCACAGTTGGCAGTAAAGTCCTCCTTGTGGCAGCAGGTGAGTGAATTGCATGATGGGGCAGACCCTCAGTGTTTATCAGTGCAAAGGCGCTTTTCTTTGTGACAGAATCTGCTGGAATTGCGTTAATTGTGTAACTTTATCCCATCTGACTTTAATGTGCGACGGAAAAAAAAAAAGTCACTGAAACTGGTAGCTTCTAAATATAATAATAAATGTGAATCCAGCGTTTGAACAGCTTTATTAGCAGCACCCTTTGTCTCTTAAATGCAGATTTCTTTTATTTTCAAGTCAAAGTCTTTTCTGTTTCCTGACTGGATCTTTTCTGCTAAAATAAAACTTTCCAAATATGTTGAACTCTTCTCACTTGGGGGTTTCAATTTAGCGGTTGACGCTGCCGCTTCAGATGATGGCAATAAAAGACTCCCTGAGCACATCAAAACCAGTGTGACATGTTTAGATCAATCTTTATCGTCAATATTTAAGGTGCTGTGAAAATGAAAAGGTGCTTTCTGGTCAATACATCATTTAGCCATTAAGAACAAAGTAAACCTAATGAATAGAATCATTCTTTGTCACAGAAAATCTGTCTCTTGGGTTCATTTTCTTGTAAGGACTTATGGGATGAGATGCATTCTCCTTTAATGTCTCATTCCTTGAATGTGCAGCTGCTGCTATGGTGTGGGGCGTGGTCCGCTACCTGAGGTTTCGCTGGAGAAGACAGGAGGAGGAAACCAGGCAGATGTACGACATGGTGGAGAGGATCATCGGTGAGACATGCCCCTCTGATCAGGCGTTGTCCTCTGGTGACCTGAACTCACGTTCTGATTAACGGCTGTTCAGATGTGCTGAGGACTCATGGAGAGGCGTGCCAAGAAAACCAGGACCTGCTGCCGTACCTGCCCATCCCTCATGTCAGGGACTCCCTGGTGCTTCCCCAAGACCGGTGAGTGTCAACAGGCCTGCAGCTTCAAGGCTTTTATTTTGAAAAGGCTGAGATGTTTTCTGGTTCAACCATTCTGACATGAGACTTTTTTTCTCTTTCTTTTTAAAAAAATATTCTCCAATATGAAACTGATGGTAAAAATAAGCAGGACATGCATCTAATTCTTTATTTTCTTTGAGATCTCAGTACCTCAGCAGACTTTCAGCCGGTCAGAAGGTTCTGAAGTTTTATACCATGGTTCGAGTCAATACTCGATTCTGATTGGCTGCTGGGTGTGCGTCAGAAATTGATCACCGCACGCCCCAAACAGAAGTTCCGGTCACATATCTTAAATCTTTTATATGACTGCCAGCTTCTTTAAAACAACCTTTAGCTTCATCATCTGGACAAAAAAAAGCGGCAAGAGGTGAACTTTCTCTCTGAACTGATGCTTTATTTAACCCATCGGGACGATCAGCATATATATATTTATCGCTTTATATCGCCAAATCTCGACCGCAGCGGTGGTGCAACGCCATGTCACATTACCGTGACAACGCGTCGCACCACATAACAAACAGTTCGCTTTTCTGGAAAAAAAGCGATACAAATCGAAAAAAAGAACAAGAATTACGGACTTAAAAACTGGATAATATTTATTTCTTTTGTAAGTCACCATGGTATAAGCGGGTTAATGGCCGACCAAGTGTGCATTATCATTTTTTAACGCACTTCGCGGAAGGGGAGGACGGTTCAGGCTTCAACGCCGTGAGTTAAAAAGTGATAATGCACACGTCGTCGGCCATTAACCCTTACATAAACTGCTTTTGCATTAACAGTAGCTCTGTGTTCTTACTGGAGCGTGGAGCTTATGATATCAGAAAAGGGATTTGATCAGATCAAACTTCCCAATTCTACCCGGCAACCAAGTTATTTATGGAACTTTAAGCATTTTTTAT
Source organism: Oryzias latipes (assembly GCF_053564925.1). Lineage (NCBI taxonomy): Eukaryota > Metazoa > Chordata > Actinopteri > Beloniformes > Adrianichthyidae > Oryzias > Oryzias latipes. Next base: position 13,792,178 of record NC_136259.1, read on the forward strand.
CCGCACACTCACGTCTGCCACTTCCATCACAGTCGCCTGTTTTAGCTACACAGTTAAGAATTCAGGTAGAAATTTTGGTGCAACTACTTGGAATGTTTGTTTTGTTTTTGGACATCGCTTTAAGATTTTTAAAGTATGTTTAACAAAATTAATATTTGAAGCAGAATCTGCAGCATTTGAAGCCTTGTTTACATCAGACAGCTGGTTATCATATCAACATGAAGACACGCTGCCGAGGTTGACGTCATGAAACGGGCGGCACCCACAAGGAGGGAAGGGCGGAGCCTCAGAGATCGAGTCGTCTTATTTTCATTTAGGAAAATGACCTGCAAAAACAACTCCCTTCATTAAAAAAAATATTCTTTAGAATCCCAAAGGTAATATCATATATATGGATACAGTTTACTCCCAAAGGCTTAAGACTAGCATCATATAGACCCTTTAATCTTAATTTTTTATATATATCTATATCTAGATATAGATATGTTCTCCATTATCAGACAAATGCAACAAAAATATGTAAAACACACCAAAAACAAAAATGGATTTTTAAACAGCTGGTGGGAATTTCTCTCCTTTAGTAAAATGATTCTTGATGCTTGTGCAGAACAAAGCATGAGGTCTGAACATTCAGGTTCTGCAGCTGCAAAGCTGAAGGTTTTGTACAGAGAGCCTTTGACGTCTCCTTCCATCTGCACAGAAACTGTGTTCAGCTGCAGTTCCTCCACTCACTTTCCTTCCATAGTTACCCTCCTGGATAATCAAGCCGTTGCAGCTTTTACTGTGAACTTTATCGATTTGGAATAAGTTGTTGCAGCTTTGTTGTTGTTGTTGTTGTCTGTCCTGCCTGCACCTCCTCCAGGAGCTGCAGATCCTTCAGTTGCCGGGGGTTTAAACTGCAGGCACGAGGCATCATGGGGTTCCCGTGTGTCTGAAGCACAGTAATCTGGATTTAAATCCAATCAAATCCGTCTTCTCCAGGAAAATCCTGCAGTTTTTTTAAAGATACATATATCGGTTTTCCTTAAAAGTGAAAGGTTGTTTGTTTTTCTATCAAAACTAGGGATAAATCTATTTCTATTCCTACGATCCAAGCAGATCGGTCTGTCCAAGGCAGAATCGAATCGACCTATACTACTTTAAAATAAAAAAACCTCTCTAACATCCTCCTTGCTGTTTGTCTAGGTGACTGTCACACGCTGAACAGGGAATGATGGGCTCATGTTTATGTGTGTGATTTGCAACTGAATTACAGGAAGAAGATGAAGAAGATTTGGGGGCGGGCCGTCTGCTTTCTGTCAGCCAACGAGTCCAGAATCCGAACAGAGACGCAGAGGATTGGAGGGGCCGACTTCCTGGTCTGGAGGTGGATTCAACCCTCCCTGTCTTGTGACAAAGCCAACCCCATGCCCTCCAAGGTCTGGCAGGGACAAGGTAATCCATGTCCTGGGGCCCTACCCAGCCCCACCCACTCCTGACCCCCCCTTACTGGCTGTATGCACCTCATTGCCCCTGCCGCCCCGGTCAGAGCTCCAACTGAAAAATTCATTTAGAAAAATAGCAGCTTTTCTGTTGGTTTTGTCTCCATAGCAACCGTATCATTTTTTCAAACAGATCAATGTCAAATTTCGTAGAAGAATTTTTGAATCTCCTTGGCAACAGAAGTTTTTTGTAAACTGCTCTCACTTTCCTAATATGTCCACATCGTATTGTCTATTGTTTTGTTTAGCTTGAGCCAACGATTCATGTTTTACATTTTCACGATATTCCAGTTAAAGATTTGCTACCGGCATGGAAACGCCACATTTGTAAGCTCGCCACGCCAAAGCTGCTCAAAATCTACAAACTTTAAACAAACAATAGTTTCCCATGATGCTCGAGGAGTTAGATGGTGAAAGATTAAAATACTTAGGTATATAAATTTGCTGCTGCTGCTATAGGTGATTTATTTATTTTTAACTCTAGGTGGCAGCTTTATCCAAGGTGAAAGGTCAACAAAACTTTGGTTGTGGTTGTAGTATCACCCTGATGGCGTCTATGTGAGATTTCGTGAAGATTACTCGAACAAAAGTCTTTTTCTCACTATGTGAGAGAATGGGGAAAGTCGTCAAATTTTACACTCTGCCAAAAAAACGGCCTCTGAGCTGTAGGTCCTGTGACCATCCCATAATAATCTCTAAACCTTGGATTTCTCTAAAGTATGCTCACACAAGCAGCGTCAACTCGCGTTCAGGCGACCACCTTTAAATAAAAAGTCTATGCATTTGTTCATAGACCAGAATTTCGTCCGGAACGTCTGTGATCGCGCGTTGCTGCACACGTTTTTAAGTCCCGCCACGGCCTCTGCGTACAGAACGGTGTTCATTGATAGTGCGCTGAAAGTTCAACCGGTTGAACTTCTTCCCGCTGAATCGCATCACTGTGACCAATCGGGGACTCGGATTTGATAGTGACGTGTAGGTCGAGTCTTTTTTTTAGACCAGGGAGGTAGCCTAGCAACCGTTGTAAAGATGAAGGAGAAACGAATATTTGCTTTTTGTGTCCGGCCGGAAGAATATGACACCAAGATGAACATTTATAGAAACGGAGCTGAGAAAACAAAAAGCCAGGAGCGACATTTGCCCCCACTTTGACTTTTCACATCAAGTTTCATCCCACTGCAGGTGACAGATAAGCAGACCAGAGCTAGTAGAAAAAATGTGTGTCAGGTGTGAACACCACCGGCTTACACCAGGTACTAGGTGTTTGCTGATTTTGGTGAGTTTTTGGCGGGCGCAAATTTTTGCTCAAAGGCACAGAATTAGAAGAGAATTGTGAAAACAATTCAGTCCAGGACTGCTGATGGACAGATTGAATAACTGCTCAGTTTGCCAAAGAAGCTCCATGAATGTATTATTGGGGTTTTTTCCTGAACGTGGTCACAGTGTTCCCAGTCTGCTCTCTGCAGCGCTGGCAGGTAGGAGGCGTCTATGCGCCGTCCTGGCTGACGCAGAGACCTTCTGCCTGGTGCTGATGCCATCGTCCAGGAGGATCTTCACTCTTTTTGCCTGTTCCCAGCTTTCCCTCTGGACCGGAGGAATTCCCCCCCCAACAGCCTGACTCCGTGTCTGAAGATCAGGAACATGTTTGACCCAGTCATGTGAGTATCCGTCGGCTTTAGCAGGGTTGCCAGGTCAGACCAGCCGTTTCCAAAAGCCTTTTCAGAACCTCACATTTCAACAGTGAAAGCCTCTAATATGGTTGGAACCCTTTAGCTCCTGTCAGATAAAATGAAATGAATAACTTCTTTGAAATTATCGCATTGCTTTTATTTATTTATATAAATATATTTAGATTTATTAAAGATTTAAAAAAATGACTTAATAATATTGTTTTTATATCATAAACTATTTTTTTTAACCTAAACCTCCCTCTGGACTCCTCTTTGAATAAATAGCAAAAATAGAAAAGCTTAAATTCAATGGAGGCTAGTTGTTACATTCCTTTTGAGCTGGAACTTGCCCAACCTGGCAACCCGCTCTGTCTCTGACTCTGAGCTTTTCCTGGGTCTGACCTCCGGCTCCGGACATGTTTGTCTTCAGGGAGGTGGGGGAGAACTGGGACTTGGCGATCCATGAAGCCATCCTGGAGAAGTGTAGTGACAACGATGGGATTGTCCACATCGCTGTGGACAAGAACTCACGAGAGGTGAAGTCTGCTCCGTTCACGAGGCCTGCCGCCGTTAGCCGAAGCGTGACCGAGTGTCCCTCGTCTCTCCTCAGGGCTGTGTGTACGTGAAGTGCCTGACTGCAGAGCATTCGGGGAAAGCCTTCAAAGCTCTTCATGGCTCCTGGTTTGACGGTAAGGTAGACCTGCTTTAGATCGGGAAACATGAGGGTCTGTGAGGAGGACGAGAACACAGCAGCTGTCGAGGACTCACAACCTCCTCGGTTTCCTCTTTGTCAACCTTCATCTTTTGATCTGTTCTTATGAACCAAGGATCAAAGTTTCTTGCTTCTTCAGGACATTTGTACCTTTAGTTTTTATCACTTAGACTCTTAGCTCAAGAACAAATTTCTTCAGAGGTTTTAAAGGACCTATAACCTGCTTTTCTGCAGTCTCTCAGAGTAAACTTTATCCATATATATGATGATATAGTCCCTAAAACACACTAAGGAACCATTTTCTATGAAATAAGAGTTATTTTACGCTAGCCATTTTTTTAGACGGAAGTAAGGCGACTTGATCTCTGAGGCTCCGCCTTTCGCCTCTTGTGGGTGCCGCCCATTTCATGACATCTTCCGGAGTCGGCCTCGGCAGCGTTTTTGCAAAGATGGATATGCATAGAAAACAAAAGTGTTTAGCCGGTCCCCGCTAGAAAGTTGGAGGGTCTGTTAGCCTGGGGGCGGGGCTGGGTGCACAGACTCTTCCTCACTTTGTGACATCACAGTGTGAGAACTCACTTTTTTTGGTGGATTGGGAGGGGCTGGTGCTCAGAGCGCAGGTTATGGAGGAAAACTAGTGAGGAATTAAAAGCTTAAGAAGAACATTAACAGGCTCTTTAAATCCATAGTAATGACTGAAGAAATTTCTGGAAAGATCCTTAGATTTCGTTCAGATTGCTCAATTGCAGATGTGCATTTTTTTATTAAATAAAATCTTTCATTTTTTAATTGTTTAACTTTTTAGCATTCAACATGGATCTAAGCTTTTTGTCATTTGATGTTTTTTTTAAAATTTTCTTTACAAATAAAATCACAAAAAGGACTACCTGTTATCTACACTTCAGTTAAGTATACCTAGCTTGAAATAGTTTGGTTGAGGCTCTGGGCACCCCCCCTCACACACACTTTTGAAAGGTGTTTACTGTTGATTGTTGACGTCTGGCGGCCTTTGTTTTCCAGGTAAACTGGTGACGGTGAAATACCTGCGTTTGGACCGGTACCACCAGCGCTTCCCACAGGCGCAGGCCTGTAGCACGCCGCTGAAGGCCTCCAGCCTCCGCCTGAGCAGCACTCCCAGCCAGCAGCGGACCTCCAGTGCGTCCTGAGCGGAAACACCTTCACGCCGCCCGTCTGCCACCACCCTTTTTTTATGCTATGCAGCATGTTCCAGCTGTTGGGTGGAGCAGCGGTTCTGTTTTATATTATGTATGTATCAGGAGCGAGTGTTTCAGGTGTGTGCAGGGATTTGAACCTTCAGCCACAATCTGCGGCCCAAGTGGAGCTCATGAACTTCTGTGTTTGGTCCACTTGCGTCCTCTAGTGTCAGTTTTCAGTACTACGCTCTCCCTCAGTTGGTCTTTTTTAGAAAAACTTGTGGATGTTTCTTGAGTTTCTGCTCCAAATAAGTTTTAAGCACAAGCGGTATCCCATAATCGGACGTCCTGCAGCATCAGGGAAGATGCTGTTGGGTCCATGTGCTGCTCCTCCTTCATGCTTATCACCTCAAGCTTCTCCTGCCCAGACCTATTCCTGTCATTGCCAAGTTCCAAGTACTCTCATCATGACTACGTTGTACTCCTGACCGGACTGAGTGAAGTGAGGCGGCTGTGGGGTTTTTATGTCTGGAGGCCGAAGCATCAAGTCGTTGAACACTAAGCTCCACACGCAGCTCCAGGCCTCCTGCTTCTGAAGCAGCCGTGGGTTCCTGTCTTAGTTCAGTGCAGTGAAAGGATGTTTGGTCTAAAAACGATGCATGCTTCACGCGTTTGAAGGCTCCAGCTTCAGCAGATGATCCCGATGTGCCTTAAATTTGTACGTCCATAAGAAGCCACTGCTTACCTGGAGAGCAGAGAAACGGGGGAAGGCCTGTGCAGTTGTAGTTTGACGTCTTCACAGTTGGTATTCCATAGCTGTTTGATATTAAACACAGTTTCTATTTATTATCATTTTTCCCCATAAAGCTGATCACCTCTCTCAACGTCAGCAGTTCGATTCCCGTTTGTGTGCCGGTCATCTGCTTGTACAGAGTTGGTCTGCAGGTCTGACGTGGACCCTGTGAGATTTTCAGCCGGCAGTGGGAGCTACGTCCTTCATCAGGAAGTGAAACTATCTGCCCACCTCCCCTTAATAAAACACTACCCCCCCCCCTCCCATTATTTCCTGTAAATGCTGTACAGTGATGTATGTTGTGTATTGTAAGCAGCTTCACTTACAGTGTGATCTGAGTGGGGCTTCATGTAGGGCTGCCACATAACGGACATTTTAAAGGATAAATGACTTATATTGTAATTTGTAAACGGCTGAAATTAAAGGTTTATTAGTTTTTAAAGTGAAGCGTTTTGTTGTTTAATTTAAACTCCTCCTATAGTGGAAGTTCTCCTCACCCTTTATTTCATAAGCTAGTTTTTATTGGACGCCACATGTGTCAAACTCCAGGCCTGAGTCTGACTCCTGCTGTAAACGCCTCCCGTTTGCTTGTTCTTCTGTAAACGCATTGACTGTATAGAGAGATGGACTGAGTGATGTCACCCATAGAAAACGCCTTACTTCAGGCCCCAGCTGAATGAAGCCGATTCAGACGCCATTTTTTTGTAAAATGGACGTCTCCCTGTTGGAACCGGAGGACAGTGATTGGTCCAAGCGGTCTGAGTCAACATTTCTATGGCAACCACAGTCGCCAATGGGGAGCAGGATTTTTGGAAGTCCACTGTCCCTCCACTGTGAACATCTGATTCAGGGAAATCATTACAAAAAGTACCATTGTTTTTTATATTTGAATTTGCATATAAATATATTTGAGGGGTAAATTTTATTAGAATTTTCTTATGTATTGCTTTAATTTAGTTATTAATACAATATGTATCTGGCAGTAACCGTGCTGTTTTTGGCACAGCCTTCTCTCCGCTCCGCTCCGCTTACTTTCGTGACGTCACACGATCGGATAGGCGGTTGATTAGTTTGGTCTGAAGGGCAGATTTCATAAACAAACCGTCTGTTAACGTTATAGAAGAGTTCACGCGTCTTCATGATCCTCAGTCTTTGGGACGAGGTTGTTTTTATCCATTTTTAGAAAGTTGTCTGAATTTTGAAACATTTATTTATCCTCCTTCGTGTCCCTGTTTTTGCACATTTCTACTAACTCGAGTTTGGTCAGAACTTGTCCCGTCGCTCTCCTGTTAAACCGGGTCGCATCCCGGCCTGAGGCGGACCGACTGCGTTCTGACCATAATAGGAGAAGAGCCGCGGTCGCGTGAAGAGGAGGAGGACCGAGGGGCTCCTGCTCCAAACCACACCAGAACCAGAACCAGGACTGACGCCGACCGGCTCCGCGCTTCTGCTGCTCACTGGTAGGTGCCTTCTCCAACCGAACCGAACTTTTGGGTCGGTTTAGCTCGAGATATTGAAGATCAAATAACCTGAAACATGAGACGCGCGCGCGTCACTTGATCCCCTTGAACAAACGGTGCGGAACCAGGAAAAAACTGGACACCCCGCGTGCGCGCGCGTGTGTGTGTGTGTGTTTGTGTGTGTGTGGACGCTAACAGCTGATGATGACGGGGATGAAGAACTGGAGCTACTTCAAAGCAAAGTTTGGTTTCCAGCTGTCAGAACGCAGATCTTATGTTTGACTTTGGAGAACTTATGTCACATCTGGAAGATCCTCAGAGAATAAAACAATAACTGAAAGTTAACGGATCGATAACAAACCACGATCGATCCGAATTTACCCAAATAATAGGAATAAGATCAACTTGTTTTGGGTCTTAATCGGTTTAAAATGACCTAGTTGCCTCTGGAGGTGTGGCCTATTCGAGCAGGTTCAGGGAGCAGAGAGATCCTCCTCTTCCTCCTCCTCCTCCTCCTCCTCCATGCAGGCCTCAAACCCTTCCATAAACCTCCATCATGCCCCGTCATTGTGCTGGTAGCAGAAGCCCCTCAGGGACAGCTGTTGTCCTCCACCCGGCAGAGATGATGGTGATTCTTGAAGAAGCGATGAAGGACAGCAGACACAGAGATGGAAGCTCTGCTCCTTCAGGAGAACGTTACGATGGAGGCGGAGGTCACATGACTGACGTGGACCAGCTGTAGCTTCAAGGGTCTTCCTGATCTCTGCAGTGTCTCTCTTCCTTTTTGTCGTGTTCTAGTCACATGGCTGCTCTCCTTAGACGTGGGCTTCTCTGGGCCCTACCTCGCGCCCTTTGGCAAGGCAGCAGCTCCATCTACCCTCCTGGCCTGTCTGCTGCTCTTTTAGGTAGATTTAATTTTTAAATATCACTTTTCTGTTAAATTAATATTTTTGACTGAACATGTGGGCAAAACAGAGGAAATGACACACATTTTTTGAAGAAATGAGGGACTTTCATACTATAATGATCTGGGTCATTGAAACAGCTTTTTTTATTTCTATATATTCATCCTATTAGCCACGCCCATTTTCCCTTTTCTGTTTGTTTGAACTGATCAGAACAGAAAAGCGTTTGTTCAGACATCGACTGACACAAAACACATGTTTTGATTCCTACAGAATCAAAGAGTCCAGAAATATCATATGGAGCTTTATTTTGAATAAAAAAAAACTTCAAAGGCTCTGAGATTTTCAAAATAAAAGCAGATATAATAGCTCTAAAGATAAATTAGCTGACAAACCGGCTAATTAACTTCCATGTGGTTTGATTGGACTTTTAGTCACAAACGGAAGATGATTTCTAAAGTTAAAGATCTTCATCCAGAGTCTTCATCAGTGTCTGCAGGTCGTTTGGATCCACAGCGGCTCTGAACTTCAAAATGTCGCTGCTTCTGTCTTCAGAGATCACAGGATCCCAAAACTGTAGATCATTCTTTGTGTTTTTATTTGCTTGCAAGTCTGCAGATAAAGCAGAACTTTTAGTCAACCTGAGATAAAAGACGGATAAAGCAGATGTGGGTAAAGTTCCTTGGTTGTTGAAAATAGTAAAAATAACAGTCTAAATATGGAAAAGGTCAGCATGCAGATGCATAAAGCCAGATTTAGTTTTAGATTAAAAAAAAAAATAATAATCTGAAATCAAGATAAAGTGTTGACGAAGCATACAAAGAGTTAATGTAAACAATTTCTGCAGATTTTCTCTACCTGTATGGGGTCAGATCAAGATCTTTTTTTAATGCACTTTAAGATGATCCAAATCTGTCCCCATGTTATAAACATTTATTTACATTCATGTTTCAAACGTACAAATAAATTTCTTATTTTTTTAATAATTCCTTCAGGTTTACAATATGTACTTTAGGATTTAAAACTGTTTTTAAATGTACAATTTTGCTTTCAAATTTCCAATCTGGCTTTTCATTCACGTAAAAAGACCGTGTCACACAGCCTTTCATCCGTGCACATTTTGTGCACGGATGAAAACTGGTCATACGTGAATATATGTGGAAAAAGGAAGGAAAGTTGTGGTCTTTACCTGAATTTTTCACAGATGTATCACGAATGAACCTCGTTAAAACCACAGTAGACGTATGAATAAACCACACAAAGAACACATAAATCAAACATGAAGCGTGCGTTATTATTGTGCTGTTTAGATACAATTCATTAGTGAATCCTGAGTCACTTATGTAATTTGAACGTGATATCTGCGCTGGATATAAAAGTTATACACCGGTGGTACATGAGTGAAACGTCCGTTAGACATGCGTGAAAAGGTCACAAAAGCCACAAATTTGTGTATCTCATCTCCTAAAAAATGCGCACAATTGCGTAAGACTTGCATAATAATTGCGTATAAACTACATGAAAAAAAAAAGGAGAATTCTCAACCGACCAAAAAGTCAGAACAGCTCAAAACGGAATTCACGAATGACGAATGCAAGATACACTCAGAAATGACGCATGTCAGGCATGAATCACGAAAGACCAACATTTCATACGAGGAAAATGCACAAAACGTACGTGGTGGACGTGTGACACGGCTTTTAGGCAGGGATGTCAGACTCTAGGCCTCCTGCCTGTTTTCTAGAAATCCTGCCTTGTCTTCCGTCGATTACCTGGATCAGGTGTGTTTAGCTAATGGCAGGTTGGTTGGATGGCCCTCGAGGCCTGGATTCTGACACCCCTGCTTCAAAATGTGACCCCACATACCTGGTCCTGTCAGGAATCACCGTCTGGAATGCTGCGGTGCTCCTGCTGATCACAGATCCCTCCTGCAGCTGTGATGAAGACGGGCTGTTATCAGCAGGTGAGTCAACATGCAGGCGATCGGTCGGAACGTCACAGGAGCAAACCTACGTGCACGTTTCCAGTTAGTGTGGACGCGCAGATGCTGTAGCCCACATGTGTCAAGGTCAAGGCCCAGGGGCCAAATGTGGCCCGCCATGTCATTTTATCTGGCCCACGAGAGCATAAAGGTTTTAATTTCTTAAAATAAAAGTTTTCTTTAGTTGATTACATATTACTTATGTGTAGCTGCTGCAATTATTCAATGTTTGCAGGCCCTTTTTCTTTATGCAGACAGAATGTTACACTATAATACATGTTCTCTTTAGCTCAGTTTTATGTTATTTTTCTTTATTTACTTGGACAGTTTGATCCTTCATTAATGGAGTTATGCAGGTTTTAATAAGCGGACAAAATGTAAAAGGATTTATGGTTGAGTAACAAGCAAAAATATGTTTTCGTTGCAACTTGTCACTATAAAAAATTATAATAAATAAATAATGAGTTATTTAACACCTGAACAGACAGGAAGTCACCAAATGCACCAAACTTCACTTCATTTTAAAGGCAAGAGCCCACTTCCCAGAATGCACCACCTCACACAGAAACAGCAGACTCAGGAGGATGGATGTAAGGATCGTCAGTAAGCAGTGATTGGTCCGTGTTGATCTGAGTCAGCGTTTCTATGGCAACAACTCTCACCAATCAGGAGTGAACTAGTTGGAAGTCCACATCCCTACAAATTCAAATCAGGCTCAGGAGAATCTGTCAATGAAACGTTTTGAACATGAGACCACCTACTTTTATAGAGGGATCTGATTGGTCAGTTTATAACCTTAACTACAGAAAAAAGATAGAAAAAAAGAGGGGTATCGAGAACATATTAAGAAAAATGTATCAGATCAAGAACGGTTCTTCTGACCAATAGAATGACTGAGTAACAGCTGTTTATTTCTCTATAGAAGTCTATGGGATTTTGGCTTCTTGGAGCCAGCAGGTGCTTCCTGTTTAAAATGTGAAGGGGGAGGGGCCACATAGTCCAGCTCTCATATACAGTCAGTGCAGGTCACTCAGAACCTGACTCTGAGCTTAACAAATTTGTCTTTTATTTTGAAATGGAGAAGCATCAGGAAATCGGTTGACTTCAAACTGTCAAGCTTTCTTTTTATTTCTATCATCAATCAAAACAGAACATGTCTGTCATCTCATGTCTTTGCTGGAAGAGGAAAAAAAGTTTTCCAGAAAAAACTCTGGAGAAGATAACATGTTTCCTCTCTGCTGAAGACCAGACCAGGACACTTTCTAACATTGTGATCATGTTGCATGATGGGTGTTTTTTGTCCGCGGTGCATCAGTAAATCTGCCCCCCCCCCCCCCCCCCCCCCCCCATCCATAGAAACCGTCTGTCAGCACTAAGATGATTGTTCTCTGGATGTGTGTTGGTTTTCTTCCAGCTTCAGGACTGCAGATGGAAACTGGCTTTAGTCGAATCCGGAGCCTCTTTCTTCTCTTCTGTGTCATTTTGATGAGTTCAAATGGACACAGCCTGAGGAGATGGGGGGGGGGGGGGGGGGGGGGGGGTGTCCTTCCAACATGATATGGAGATGTATGACATATATGACATAAAAGTGTTTTTAAGTTTTCCTGAGACGTTTTTTTACTGATGTTTTCATCCATTAAACAAGAGAAAAGATTTCATCCAGCACACAGCGTGATGGGAGTGTCTGCAGAAGCCACTCCGGTGTGAAACAGTCCTCCGCTGCTGGGGGGGTAGGGGCCACCTGAAAGGGTGGGGGTCACCTGAGCATGAAGGCAGCAGAGTCCATGCCGCGGAGTGTCCTGTGCTTCATCGTTGGTGTCTCTGCTGCTGTTTCTTTTCTTGTAACTGTTTGTTTTCCCTCCCCCTCCTCCAGTCCAGTCCACGGTTGTGGTTCTGCTGGGGGGGTTTGGTTCTTGTGTTGTGAGGAGCGCCCCTCCCACCAGCCATGTCAGGCTTCAACCTGCTGCATCTCGTAACCAAGAGTCAGCCCGTGTCCCTGAGGTCCTGCAGCCTCCCCTCAGGTCCACTCTCCGGGTGCCGTGTGCTTGCTGTGCTCCGCCCCTCTAACACCCCCCCTTCCCCCCCCTGGTCTGGTGTGGAGTGGCCTGCCTGTTTGTGCACAGAGTGATCTAACCTGCTTCTGCATCACTTCCTGCTCCTTTGCTCATCAGCAGCGGTAGCGGTCACAGTGCTAACTCTTCCAGCTGTGGAGATGATCCAGCTGTGACTGACCTGAGCCGGTCTGGATCTGCTGCCGAACTGCATCTGTGTGGATCATCCCAAAAATCTCTGTCATCCGTTCGTCACTTCAACGCCCCGTGTCAAACTGCCTGAATAGTTAGTTTTAACCAGGTTAGGTCTAAAGGATCCTCATTCATTTGTTATTAAGTTGATGTTTCCTCAGGTTTTAATAAACTCCGTGTTGAGTCTGAAGCGACGTTCACGCGTAGCAGTCGCTTCCATTAGAAGGTCTATGTAAACACACATAAATGTGCGTTTTGCCATTCAAAACTTGCGCGTTCACGTGTCGCTACGTAGGTTTTTAAGACCATTTTTAGGCTCTACCTACAAAACGTGCCGCAAATGAACACCTGTTGAAAGTTAAACCGGTTGAACTTTGACCAGTCAGGGACTGGGATTTGGTAGTGATGCACGGATGGCGCCCTTTTTAATTCACTGTAGAGTCAACCCTTGGAAAATTGATCATGAAGGAGAAACTAATAATTGCGGTTTGTGCCCGGCTGGAATTGGATGACACCAAGTATTTCATATATCAGAATAGAGCTGTGAAAGAAAAAGCCTGGAGCCAGATTTGACCGCTTCAACATTTCACACCAAACCTCTTCTAACTGTAGTTGCGCTAGTGTCGGCTAGTGTGTCCAGTACGAACACCAAGGGCTAAAGTTTAGTGCGTTCAAGAAGACAAAACGTAAGCTATTACCTAAATTACACGCACAACTAAAATAAAATGTAAACAAAACAAAGTACAGCATCAGCTACACCTTAAACTAGTGTTAACTGCACTGTCAACTACAACCTAAACTGCAATATTAACCACATAAACTGCAACTTAAACTGGAATGTAAACCAAAGTACAACATGTAGCGTTAGCTATTAGCATTCATGTTTACACTGAACTTGAAGGTTTTTTTAATTATTATTTCCCTCTAAGACTACACCGATACTGACCTCTCGGTGCTTTTGTTCTCGTGTTCTTGGTGGCGTAAGGTGAGAACCTCTCTACCAGGTTGATGTGAACATCACTAATGTCCATCTCTGGCTGGAATGAACCTGCAGGAGCAGAAGGGGTGAAAAAACAAGAAGTTTCCCCTTCATTAGTTTTTCACAGAGAGCATATTGAAAAGAACCAACATACTTCAGTTGTTCTGTAGCATGAAGTGGGTCTGAGCCGCCATCTTGGAATGGTCCCTTGCAGATCAGCTCACGTCATGTGACTACAAACTGTCAATATTGGAACACAGTGGTAAAGGTGACTGAAACACAGATGTTTTTCAGTTTAAAAGTCCTCTTTTTATTGGTTCAGATTTCTAAAGCTCTCCTTTAGTCATTGAATGTGTGTCATGTCACCTGGTTTGCTTTATGACGATTCAAAATTGAACTTAGAAAAGCCACTAAGCAGGAGTGCTGTCAGCCCGGCTGGGAAAATAACACACCTGAGGGGTTTATCAGTCTGAGACATCCGTTGAAAGCATTGATGTTTAAATCGGATTGAATCTGCGACTTTGGCGGTGACCCGGCCCGGCTGGCAGCAGCTTCTGCTGGGTTCAGGTTTTCCAGGACTGCCCGGCTTTCTGCATAAACTCTGTCACAGAAACTTCCACGCTCACCTGGCTCTGCGCTTCACCCATGACTCGGCGTGTTTCTGCACCGACAGAAAGCGCTCACAGCTTCACGGCAGCAGAGCTGTGGGTGGAAGTTACACGCAGTCGAGCCGGATCAACCACAACAACAGGACCGCAGGCAGGAGTCACGAGGAAGCAGAAGCACCTGCACTGACTGGAGCCTTCTTCAGAACTGGAACTGCTCTGAACGGAGTGGATTTGGTCATTTTGTGGTTGATCTGAGCTCAAGCAGCAAACTGAAAAAGCATCGATGTTTGCAGAAGGAGATTGGCTGATAACTGAGAGTTAACTGGTTGTTCTCTGTGTTCAGGAGCTCGCAGGACTGCAAAGTCATGGCCGCTGAGCTTCTCTCAGGAGGAGCTGAAGAAACGCCTGACGCCTCTGCAGTACCATGTGACCCAGGAGCGAGGAACCGAGAGGTTCTGCAGCTTTGCCTTACCGCTCATGCATGTCTGAGAAAAAACGGACTTTTCTACCATTTTCTGCTTATTTTATTGATAGAAAAGCATAAAAAATAAACGTTTTTCTATCAATAAAGTTACTTTCAGCACATTAAGAAGTTTGGATTTCCCACTTCTCATTTAACTTTCAGCTATTCATTGTTATATTTGTGTCACTTTAAACAGAAAAACTCAGTCTTGACAGAAAAAATGGACATGATTGTTAAAATAAACCAACAAAAGCCACATCATTGTGATGAGGATTTTCCTCTTAAAGCAACACTGTGATTTGTTTTGGACAATAGCGCACCCAACCAGGCTTAAATGAAGAGGGTGTCCTTGGAAAATAGCCCCTCCACTCCTAAAATAAGGTTTAGAACAATGAAAAACTGGTCGGCATATAGAGCTCCAACACTCAGGAAGGAGGAACACTGATTTGTTTATGTCTTCACTGCAACTTTCACTGAAACCGTCTTCCCCACAGAGCCTTCACGGGGGAGTTCACCTATCACAAAGACGAGGGCACCTACACCTGTGCTGTCTGTGGGACCCCCATTTTCAGGTGACTGGCCTGCATGCTCATTCTTCTGATCTTATAATCTGTTTGAAATCAGCGCTAAGATTTAGAATCGTGGATCAGACCTCTTGTTCTGGTACCGGCGGGGCTTGTGGGGCCATATATGGACCCAACAAAGGGCCTGGTTTCTCCTTTATCCTCCTCATCTCTTCTGTTTGGCTTAAAACTTTACAATATAATAAAATTTTCAATAAATCTACAGTTTAGTCTTCAACACAAAAGGAGTTTCTTCAAATATACGCCTTGTGTGTCTAAAGATAACTCAACCCTGTTTGTTTAGTCATATCTGAATGACATAAGAAGCTCTGGTTCTTCCTGTTTGTAGGAAGACACAATTAAACAATAAAATGGTGCTGTGGGGTAGTGGAAGAGCGGTCAACCAATTATTGTACAATTCCAGGTTTGGTTCCCGCCCTTCTTGCCCATGTGTCAAAGTGTTCTTGGGCAAGAACCTGAACCCCACATTGCTTCTTGTGGTTAAAGGTTGTTGCCCGTGTATATCATCAAAATCATCAGTGTGTGAATGTGTGTGTGTGCATGGTGACTTTAAAGCACTTTGGGCCTTAAAGAAAGGTAGAAAAGCAAAGTATACACCATTTACCTAGAAAAAACTGGTTCAGGTGTCTGGTTTAGTTTGCATCAAAGTCCTTAACCCTTGTCCTATCCTAGGCACTTTAATGTTGGGAGTTGGGTCATCTACATCCCACTAGACAGTGTGCTGATCCTTTTTTCTTCAATGATTTGTGATCTTCACTGGTGTTACATGAAATCTTTCCACCTTTATCCACTTTTGTCATGGTAGGGAGAACACATCAATGTAAGGGTGGGGTCATCTAAGATAGCACAAGGGTTACAGAAGTTTCCAGATCACTCATTTGGCAGCTGTAACAGATCATTTATTCCGAACCTATCTAATATTCAAACATTTATGCATCAATGGTATTTTGTCCTGCAGCACACATCCATCATGACATGCTTTCATTCATACACGGCATGATGTTCCTCTCTTCTCTTACAGCTCGGGCTCCAAATTTGACTCCGGATCAGGTGAGTGTTCACGGTGGATCTGTTTTTGTTGGAGGCCACAGAAAACTGTTGGACATTCTTTAGTGTTAATAAAAGTCATAGATAAAACATGTCAAAATCACTGACACCTTTCAGTAGACTCAAAGGAAGCATCTGTGGCGGTCAGTTCTAGTTGTTCATTGGTTCTGCTTGTTCTTTGGTCCAGGTTGGCCGTCCTTCTTTGACATCATGAAGGAGGACTCCGTCTCTCTGACAGATGACTTTGCGCATGGCATGCACCGGGTGGAAGCCACCTGCAGTCAGGTAAGCTGTACCTCCCACAAACCCAAACTCAAATGAAGTCTGTAATGTCAGACTTTGACAGAGTGTGACGCTGCTTCGTAGGAGTGTTTCAGAAAGAGGAGGCAGAGTGAGGCAGGGGTCACATAAATGTCAGGGCAGAAGGGGGAGTATCTCTCTCATACTGTAGCCATCTTTTATGTTGTTATAGACCCACTCTGATGGTGTTTTTAACATGTTCTGTGGTATTTTCTCATGATAAAGGAAATTAAAGGAGAATATCTGCTGAGCTTGTTGGTACGTTTCAGTGTGGAGCGCACCTTGGACACCTGTTTGACGACGGACCCCGGCCCACAGGGAAACGGTACTGCATCAACTCTGCTTCCCTGGACTTCCAGCCCAAAGATGCAGACTCCTCCTACAACATGGCGGCTGGTGATGGAGCGACTGGCGCTTCAGAGAGTGGCGGGAAAACCGAGCTCTGAAAGACTCGAAGACAAATGTCCACAGAAGCTTTTCCTCTGGTGTTTGGACGTGTTCTCACTAAATCTCAGCTGTTGAGTTTGTGTGTCTGTAGATCAGCAGCTGAAGCTTCCAACAAGGTGGTTCCTGCTCTGCAAGACACGGTGGTGTCCAACAGGAGCGTCTTTTCTATCAGGATCTCTAGAAACATCCTGATGGTTCTGGAGCATCAGTCTTGCAGAGGATGAAGCATGTCTTGAACCAGTGTGGGGGGGGGGGCTAAGAGGGGTTTGTGCTCCAGTCTATAATTTTGTCACATTAAAAAAACTCAGTTTTTCAAAATGTAAATAAATTTAGCTGAAAATACCAGAAATCCCTGAGTTGATCTGAACTCTGCTCTTATTCTTTTTTATACGGCTTCACAAGCAAACAGGACGTTCTGCCCATCCATCATCAATTTGTCCTTTGATTCACTCCTCCTTCCCTCTTTGGTGTTCTGATAAGACACTTCATGGTCTCAGAGAAACTCAAAAATGATTAATGACGCCATGCTTTTGAACTCGAGGTGTAGCCTGGACGAGAAGGTGGGGGCCAGGAGTTTTCTGTCATGTTGAAAGGAGGAGAAGGAGGGATGTTCTGCTCGACTACCTCCAGTTTATGAACCGGAGCTCCTGCATGGAGAACATTTGCGTCATGGCAACGGCCGTTAATTTAGATCCTCGATTCAAAACAATTGCATTTGAAAATTAAAAAAAAAACGCACATGGCTCCGTTGCCAGGGTAACCACAGATTGCACAGGGAGCCTGAAAATGGAGAGAGAAGCGCCGTCACCACCACAGGTACGTCTTCTTGTTCTCTTAAACAGTCCAAACAATATTCTGTGGTTCTATATATTTAATCAGGTAATGAGAAAAGCAGCTACTCCAGCTGCACATTAATTTTTGTTGCAGGTGCAGCCCAGAAGTCAGACAGTGATGACACGGTGGAGGTACAAGGTTATTTAACTGACCCCTAAGAGACCCGCTTAAATACTGGAAAACAGGTAAGCACATATCAGCATCATCGGTACGTCCGAGCAGGTCTTCTCCATACATGAGCGGTAGTAAAAGGAGGAGCAGACTAAAGCCTAAAATGACAGAAAAATATTGTTTTATTTAATAAAAATCCATGAATCAACTAACCTAAGAAGCACTTCTTCATCATTCATATTGATACAAATTGGAATTAAGAAGAAATGTTAGGATTACTATCACTGTTGCATAAGCACCCTTTTTTTTTTCCTTCTCTCGTGTCTTTTGATATTAAGGAGGTTTTTTATTTTTAAGTTGCACTTTGATCTTATATAACATATTAACCATTTATCTCTAAACATGTGAACAAATTACACAGCAGTTGCATAGGTCTTATTTTAATGAATACTTAATCAAAGAAAAGACAAGAATGTCATGATCACTGAGTTTAATTTTGCTCTGCTCACTCCTGCAGCCAGTCCATGGCGCTGTCGTGTCAGAAGCCTCCATACGAGTCAAATCGACTGGATATTTCAGGAGTTCTCACTTTTCATATCCAGAGGAGAAGCTGCCAGGTGGAGATGACCCAGTTTACTGATTGAGAGATGGAGAAAACCTGAAGAGGTGTAAATGGTGGTGGTGTTGTCAAGGAGATGAAGGATTTTCAGGAGTAAAGGTCAGCTAGGAGACAAAAGAGACAACTGGGATAAACAGAAGAGTTAAGGCCATTTTTAACACAAGTGGACCCTTAGAGGTTATCTGGTGGGTAAGGGCTGGCAAAACCAGAGTTAAATGCAGTCAGGGTGAGTATAGATGAGTTGCAGATGTGCCAGGAGTCCCCACCAGTAATCCTGCCCACCTGTGATGTTGGATGTGCAGTCAGCTCTACCTGCTGTTGTGACTTTGATTCATTTGGATTAAAATACACAAATGTCTTCTTTAGAGCATCTGATGATGTTTTGGTGCAGGAGCCTCCATCCTCACTGAGTGTTTCGTCACAGCAGGTCTGGTGGTTCCTGTCAGTTGTGCCGGTGAACATCCTTTTCATACTAAAGCTCCACAGCTTGTTCCTTCTTTAGTTCTTTGTTGGGCTTTTTTCACAGCCCGACGAATGAGTAAATCCATTGTGTGCCTATTTTAAACAAAGGTTGGATCTGAAAAAAAAAATCATAATCTCTAGATGGTCTGTTCTCTAAAACCCTCAGGAAACCCATCTTCTGTGAGGCTGTTAGAAAAAGGTCAACTACCTCTGTCCAAAGCCATTGGGCTGACTTCTTGAAGCACAAAAAACGTTCCTGCAGTAAAAACACTGAGTCAGTTCCTGTCCATTTCTACCCTTTAGGTCTAAACTTTTAGGAAACAACAAGCAACGAATCCCAGACAGAAGACATTCAGGTCTCACCCCCTTCATGCTCAGTGATCAGACAGATGGGTCACAGGGCTGGTGGCTGTGTGATGTCATCTTTCTGTGTTAACCCTGGTTAATATGACCCTGTCTATATGTTTTTCTTGGGAGTTTATGTTTAAATGCAAGCTTGAATGAATAGCAGTGGGCTGTTTAACAACATTAGCAGGAGACCCTTCACTACACACATGACTACATGGGGACTTCCTGTCGCCCAGGTGACCGAGTATATATAACGAGGAAAAGGGAAAGTAAAAGGAGAAAGACAGGAGCTTACAGCCGTAGGACACGTACTGTTGAGGATGACCGTGAGTCCAACCGCGTCGGTGGAAAATATGGGCATTTCATCTCTGCCATCGGGTGAGACCTCCACATTCATGGAATAACTGGAAACCCCAGCAACTGTGGACAGAGCCGGTAAGCGCGTATATACATGATCCTACGGACGGAACTTCGACGTCCCGCGATTTACTTGAATTTCTTTCATATGGTGGAGGGTGGTGGACGCCAAGGAGAGGCGGTGAATGTGTAAATATGAACTAAAAGAATTTGGTGTATCGCAGCGGTCCCCAACCTTTTTTGCGCCCCGGACCGGTTTCATGTCTGGCAAAATTCTCACAGATCGGTATGTTATATGTGGCGGACACACGCTGCAGCAACGCTGTAATAGAGGCAGATACACGTGATAAGACTACTCTGTATTTTTATTTTGACACGCTAAACATTGTACTTCGCATAGGTGTCATCATCCTCTCCCTTCAGACGTATCAAACTTAGGATAATTAGATATTAAATCAAAGATTGCTGAAAGGGAGTGGAAGGAAGCGAATTTGTATATGCCACCCCTGTTTTACAGTAACCATTTTATTACATGATTTATCATTATTATCCAGTTCATAACTTTTCATCTGATATCAATGCCTTACCAACACAGTTTCAGTTCATTACGTATGCTTAAGTATCAATAAATCACATGACAATAGTGAATTACTTCATACTAATGTAAAGTAGTTATAACTATTTTTTATAATAACATACCACAATACAGATCATTCATTCATTCATCTTCTTGACCGTTTTTCCCTTTCGGGGTCACGGGGTTGCCGGAGCCTATCCCAGCCACTTGGGCGTAGGCAAGGGATGCCCTGGACTGGTCGCCAGTCTGTCGCAGGGTAGAATATCCTCAATCACATGTCCATTCACTCTCACACTCACACCTATGGACAATTTAGAGTTGCCAATCAACCTATGAAGCATGTTTTTGGACGGTGGGAGGAAGCCGGAGATCCCGGAGGAAACCCACGGATGCACGGGGAGAACATGCAAACTCCACACAGAAAGGTCCCCCATTGATGTTGTGTTTTTCATGTCCCCCAGCCGGGACTTGAACCGGGGGCCTTCTTGCTGTGAGGCAAGAGCGCTAACCACTGCGCCACCGTGCAGCCCTACAATACAGATCATTTATCTAAAATATATTCAGATTAATTTCATTAGAAAAATCATGTTTATGATTAAAAAATAACACAATCAGAAAATAAACATAACAAATCATGACCTTTTGGATCAAGTGAACTAATATTGCTAGAATTCAATCATTATAACCATCTTCAATAATTTTTAATAGAAAAGTAATGCTGTGAAATAAAAAAAGGGTCCATAATCTGTCAAATGACCAAGGTTGGTATTCCGTCTTCTGCTGATTAACAGCCGTTCCTCTGGGTTTAAACAGAGTTTATAGTTCTCTTTGATGTTATGTCTGCAGGCATTAGATTAAGGTACTTTTTCTTCTTCAACTGATATCAGCAGAGCTGAAAGTTGAGGTCAAGTTGTCTGCAGGTCAGAACTCTGCTGAAAATCAGGGTCACTTCAGACTTTTGGAGAAAGTGATGAATCCAGGCGTCATATTTCTTGAAATTATTTGGCTCTTTGATGCATGTTGGGTCAGACGTCCGTGATCAAACACTTCTCAAAGTCCTTCATGTTTTTCACAACCAGAATCTTGGACCTATCCGGTGGACCGAGTGGTTTGACGTGAATCCTGCAGCCTTTAACCCAAGTATTTCTCAATCTGTTTACGCTTCCTGAGAAGTCTGGCATGTTTTGCGATTTCAGCATTCCTTCTGGTCAGATGGTCAGATAAACGGCAGATACCTTCAGATTCCTCCTTTGATTCATCAGAACTAGCTTGTGTTTTTGAATCACAAACCTGATGTGGATCGCTGGTTTATCCGTCTCCTTTCTTCTGGGGAGCGTGTGGGAGGTCTTGATGGTATTCAGATCCAGGGAAATCCCTTTAGACATGAGAAATGATTCCACTTGGTGTTCCACAGACTCTCCACTGCTCTCCGTTTTAGAAGAACTGCTAGCAATGCTAGCGCTATTAGCATTAGGCATGCTAACTCCAGCTGCATTTAGCTTTCCCCGAGGTTTGATCGGTAATCCAGTGAGAATGACATTATTCATCCTCGCCTGTTGTTCCATGTTGTCCACTCTTTTCTCCAGAATCTCAAACCTATTACGTTGCTCGTTTTGAGCACGGAATCTTCTGAACTCTTCCACTAGCTCCGTGAGAGGAGCTAGTGAAGGAATTTATTTTTTGTGATCCTCATTTCTCCTAGTGTGTCTGGATGGTGTGTGAAGTCCTGAACATAAAACTCCGTGGATGCCTTCCCCTTTCAAGTGGGGCATAATAACTTGACAGTGAAAAACCGGTTTCTAACTGTGGATAAGTGGACTCCAACAGTGAAATCAGGAGCTGGATTTTGAAAACACATCAGTGAAATTCTCCAACATTGTTGAACAACACACAGTCAGAAAAACTGAAACACCAACAATTAAAAAAAAAAAAATGGTTGCCCAGAAGCTGTAAATTAATTTTGTGTGAAAGGACTTAAAGTATTAAGAACATCACCAAAAATAAATATCAACATGTCTGAGTCTGAGAAGTCTGTGGAACAACTAAAAGTTGAGAGAACCACAGCAAAAAGATCATTCACTCGTTTTGCCAACTCCATTTTCAGAAATTATGAGGATATGTCTGAAGAGCAACTCAAAGAAAGTTTCAATAAACTTATTTTGGAGGCTGAGAAAGTTATGAGTGCAAATGATGAAATGGAAATGGGACTCATTGCAGAGTTGGAAACGAACCTGGACCCTGAAGAAGAAATGGTGTTAACAGAAGAGCAGAAAGCTGACATTGAAAAAACTGCAAAGGAATGTAAGCTAAAACTGAAAGAAATTAAAGCTCTCCTCCTAGAAACCATTTGGAACAACTATGGGCATCTTGAGTTAACCACAGTTTTACAAGTGGCTGAAACTGAGTGTGAACACGTAGCTGCAATGCGCCCAGATGGCAACCAGGAGGTGTACGACTTCATGCTTACTCATCTGAGAGATTTGACAAAGTCTGCAAAAGAGAGATACAACCAGTGGAAACGTTGGATCCCGTCATATAGTCAAGAGGAGTTTCAAAATCGTCTCATAGCACTTGAACTGATGGTTCCAAAATTAACCTCCAGAAAGGCTGAGTTCATCAAAATAAAAGTCAGGGATTCTGAAGGAAAAGGAATTCTTCTTCCCACAAACATTCCAACACCTGTTGTTAAATTGAAACCAATGACTCTTCCAAGATTTGGTGGAAATCAGCGAGACTTTTACAGATGGAGAAAAGAATGGGAGGCTCTTCAAAAGCAAGGCGAGCCGACTGGTTCAAAAGAAGTGAAAAAATTTCAATTGTTGGACAGCATCGATGAAAGAGTCACAAGAAACCTCCGTCTTAGAACTTACAACACAGCTGAAGAAATTCTTCGAGTCCTGGAGAACCGTTTTGGCAACCAAACTGCAATTGCTATTGAAATAGTGGAGGAACTGCAAAAAATGCCACCTGTTAAAAATCACCAACCAAGGAAAATTGTAGACTTAATTCAAGCTGTGGAGAAAGCAGTCCTCGACTTAAGTGACCTTGGAGATACAGGTGCAATTAAAAACCCACTTGTCACAAAATCGATTGAAAGCAAACTTCCTATGGTCCTCAAAAAAGAATGGCTGATGTATGTAGCTGATAAGAGGAACGCGGTGACGCCCGATAACCGCTTTGACAGTCTCCTAAGCTTCCTCAAAGAGCAAGAAAACATATACGAACAGCTAAATCAACTTTGGGATGATGAACCAACCGGAAGAGAAACAAAAAATGAAATCAAACACACAAGAATAGGTCCACTAAACAAGACAGAGCAGCATGTGTGGTCTGCGGTGATCCGAACCACAAAAGAAAACTTTATTTCTGCAAGCAGTTCCGAGGTCTGAAGATGGATGAGAAAAATGCTGCAGTTAAAAAGTTGGGAGCATGCAGAAGGTGTCTCGAGGTTCATGATGACTGTTCTTTCTGTAACCCTGCATACTTGTGTAAAAACCAAGATTGCATGTCAGAAAACATGGCTGTACATCATTTTTGTCTATGCCCAAAGGTTCAGCCCAAGAAAAGTGAGCAGAATCAGAAGAGGAGCAAAGAAGATGCAGCGAAAAGTCAAAGTCAAAAGAAATATACTCAAGAGCAAGAGGAATTCTTCAGTAAACTGTCACCAGAGCTGGCAGAACAATGCAGAGATGTATTTTCAAATACTGCAAGCAGAGCACTTAATTCCACAAAAGAACCCAGTTTGTTGCAAGAAAATGGCCTAAAGGAGTTTCCAGTGATCATGATGCTACTGACAGTTACTGCAAATGCTGGACAAAAAATCGGAGCATTAATTGACCTGGCTTCTGATACGAACTACATCACCCATAAGGCTGCAAGTAAGCTAAATCTCAGAAGTGAAAATATAACACTCATCGTTCATGGGGTTGGTGGAATGAAAGCTCATGTTGAAACAAAAAGATACCTCCTGAAAATCAGGGTGATGACTCCAAAAGGTACGCTAAAATCCCATCAAATAGTATGCTATGGACTAGAAAACATTGCTGATATCCAAAATCATGTGACAGCAGAACAGCTTCAAAAATTCTTCCCAGATGTTCAACTAGCTGAACTGGAGAGACCCAGAGAAATACAACTACTCATAAGCCACAGAGAAGGACAAATTGCACCACAAAAAGTTAAATCTGTTGGAAACCTTGTGTTGTGGGATGGACCTCTTGGGAAAACAGTTGGAGGAACTCATCCAAAGCTTTTTGAGGGGTTAACCATTTCTGCTCACATGTCAAAAACACATTTCGCGAGATCAATGAGAACAGCTGCTGCAAGATATGAAGAGGTGGTTCACAGCAAATTCAAGGATTTTTCGCAAGATGTCTGCACTGAACAGGGATTGCAAAATTCAAGTACTGCAACTACTTTCCGTGACTTCCTTGAATGGTGGAAATGGGATAGTGTTGGCGCTGCATGTGTTCCTAAGTGTGGAGGATGCCGTTGTGGAAACTGTCAACCAGGTGGTAAAGAAATGACGCTAGCGGAAGAGAGAGAACTTCAAGAAATAAAAGAAGGACTTACCTACACTGAAGGTGACAGTCATAGCAGTGAACCACACTGGCACGCCAAATATCCTTGGGTGGAAGATCCAGCATTTCTGCCAAATAATCGAAGGGCAGTAGAGGCCACGTTCTTCAGGACAGAAAGACAGCTAAATAAAGATCCAGAGTGGAAACTCGCTTATACTGTTCAAGTTCATGACATGGTTGAACGAAAAGCAGCAATGAAACGGACAAATGACATCATCAGTGGTTGGACTGGGCCAGTGTGGTACATCAGCCATCTCGTTGCACCAAATCCCCATTCTGCTACTACTCCAATACGACTCGTATGGAACAGCAGTCAAAGGTTCAAAGGAGTCTGTCTGAATGATTTGCTAATGAAGGGTCCCGATGTCCTCAACCTGATTCCTGCTGTCCTCCTTAGGTTTAGGTGTGGAGTCTATGCTGCTTTAGGAGACGTCAGGAAGATGTATAATTCTGTTTGGTTGGAAGACAAGGAAATGCATCTGCATAGATTCCTCTGGCGAGACTCTGAAGAACGAGAACTGCAAGAATATGCAATCACCAGAGTGAATATGGGTGATAAACCCGCAGGATGTATTGCACAGCTTGCAATGCGAGAAACTGCCAACTTGCCTGCTTTCACTCAGTTTGAAGAAGAACGTAATGTGATCCAGCGCAATTCTTACGTGGATGATATATTCGTCTCCCACAACAACCCTGAACGACTGAAAGCCATAACAGACAAAGTGGAGCAGATCCTTAAAAGTGGAGGTTTTGAACTTAAGCCATGGGTCTTTTCCGGTCAAGGTGGGAAGAGTCAAGGTGGGAGACAAGAAGAAAGTCATGAGATGGAGAAGCCAAACAAAAAACCCATAATTTTACCCAATCAAATAAGCCAAACTGAAAGCAAAGCATTGGGTCTGGTTTATGATGTTATAGAGGACAAGCTTCACATCTTGACCGCAATAAACTTTTCAAAGAAGAAAATGAAAATGCGACTTGGACAAGATCTATCACAAGACCAAATCAGACCATCCACGCCAAACCCACTGACAAGAAGGGAGCTGCTCAGTCAAGTATCAGGATTGTATGATCCACTTGGTTTAGGAACGCCGATCAAGCAGAAAGGTGCTATAATTGTGCGAAAAGCCTTTCAAGAGGCAAAAGACAAGAAGTGCCCAGTTGACGAGACATGGGACATGGCACTCTCAGATGATCTTCGTGAAGAAGCAATTTCACTCTTCGAAGAATATGTCAAACTTGCCAAAATCAAGTTTCCCAGGGCACTGACTCCAGGATTCTTCATCAGCGATCCTGTGGCAGTTACATTCTGTGATGGGAGTGAACAGGCCTACGGAGCTGTAATGTACCTAAGGTGGGAAACGGAGCAAGGACTTGTGGACGTCAAACGTTTCAGCTGTTTAACCCGCCTAATTAAAACTGTTGCATGGATGTGGAGAGCAGCAAAAAGATTTGGAGGGAAAAACAAGACTATGGAAAAACTACAGTGGGAGGCAGTTACATTGGCTGGAATCATCTCTGTAAAAGAAAGAGAAGATGCCCTAAGAGACATTTTTCTTGCAGCACAAGAGAACATGGTTCTTCCTGCTACCACAACTGACAGATTAGTAGTCTACAAAAATGAAGAGTCTGGATTATTGGTTTGTGGTGGTCGGATACAAGTTTTCAGAAAAAACAAAGTTGGTGTTCCAATCTTACCTCATGATGCTTGGGTATCTACTTTGCTAGCTCGAGAAGCCCACAATCAAAATCATGAAGGAATTGCTGCAACTTTATTAAGACTGAGAACCAAAGCTTGGGTGATAAAAGGTCGAAGAATCGTAAAACGAGTCGTTGATGACTGCTTAATCTGCAGAAAAGAAAAATCAAAGAACTGTCAACAAATAATGAGTTCATTACCACCAGAGAGAATTGAACCTGCTGCACCGTTTCAATTCACAACCATAGACCTCTTCGGACCCTACCAAGTAAGAGAAGATGTGAAAAAAAGAGTTACACAAAAAGTTTGGGGAGTTCTGTTTTGCTGTATGGCCAGCAGAGCTATTCATGCAGAAATTGCAAATGACCTGTCAACTGAAGGATTTCTGATGGCTTACCAAAGATTCACTGCAATCAGAGGACATCCAAGGAAAATCTGGTCAGACCCCGGCACTAACTTTGTTGGAGCTTAACCAGTCTTGAAAGAGATGTACAAGTTCCTCGACAGTCAAGACAAAGGAAGCTTGGAAGACCTATCAGCTGAACAAGGGACAAAGTGGGTGTGGAAAATCCATCCAGCTGATTCTCCTCACAGGAATGGAGCTGCCGAAGCTGCTGTTCCCATCATGAAGAGGGCGCTTAAGAACATCGGAAGAGGATCCTCACTGACTTATAGTGAATTTCAGACAGCGCTCTATTTGGCAGCTAATCTGGCTAATGAGAGGCCGATCGACGCGAGGATACAAAGCCGGGAGGACTGCATTCTCTACATCACGCCAAACACCCTTCTACTAGGCCGAGCCTCTCCAGAGGGAGATCCAGGAACGTTTGACTTCACCAGCAATCCCTACAAGAGACTCAGAGCCATACAGACTGAAGTGGACAATTTCTGGAGAGAATGGAGTCAACTCGCCGGCCCCAACTTGTTCGTGCGGAGCAAGTGGCATACTGCACAGAGAAATGTTGCTGTAGGGGACATTGTATGGTTGAGTGACCAGAATGCTTTGAGAAGTCAATTCAGGATGGGTCGTGTAGTTCGCACTTATCCAGACAGTATGGGCATAGTCAGGGATGTTGATGTACGGGTTATTCCAAGTTACCATCCACCTGAGGTGAAAACAATAGGTAGGCAAACGAAGAAAAGTGTGTCGGGACTAAATGAACAAAAAGAAAAAATGACTATTTTGCACAGAGATGTTAGACGGTTAGTTGTTTTACTACCTGTTGAAGATCAAAGTAAATCTTGTGAATGTTATTGAAATTGTTTGACCTCTGACAGTCAGCGACATTCTTAGTGTATTCACAAGAATGCCGAGTGGGAGGTGTTAGGTCAAACTTGAGAAAGCTGATGCTTCAAGTGATTTTATTTTAAAAGTAAATAAAAACATAAAAAGAAAAAAAAGAAAAGAGAAAATCAAATAAAAAATCTAAAGTAAAAATGCATTAAAGTAATTAAGAAAAGTAAAGAATTCTGTTAAATTTGAGAGAAAATTAATTGTAGGTAGTTAAAAAATTAAAGAGAGGGAAAGTTTAAGTCTGTAATGGGCGTGGTGTTAATTAAGGACCCAGCTGTGCGCACCGGAGCTGTTTTGGATGAAGTGCACGCGTAGCGCCAGATCAGGCAGGGCTCGAGAGCGATCAGAAAACTCGCGATCCATCTCAAAAAAGTAGTCCAAAAAACCTGGTTAAGGGCATCAAAACCACGGTGGCAGCCGGTAAGATTCGGTCGTAGTGCGGGGCATAGTTGGTGTGATCCACTGTGCGTTGAGCGCCGGCTGCGCGTTTCCACGTCAGCTGCCACGTCATTAAATGTTTGTTTAGTCCATTGAATGTCATTTATACAAGCACTGTTTTTTATGAAATGTATGTATTGCAGTATTTCAATGAATTCCCGTAATTATGAAGTTAACTTTTTAACAAATTACGTGTGCAAATTGAATTAATTATAGAGTCATGAATTTAACTGTTGATTCATGTTAAATATTTATTGTTGTATTTATTGTCGTAATTTGATAAAATATTATGTCTTGTTTAGGCTTTTCACCATACATTCATGCACATACAACCAGTACCTCGCCATTACTGTTGAAACCTCTCAGGAAATTAAATAAAACAGAACAAAAGGAAAAGTGTGTCTGGATGGTGTGTGAAGTCCTGCACATAAAACTCCGTGGATGCCTTCCCCTTTCAAGTGGGGCATAATAACTTGACAATGTCAGTCTGGGAGGTGACTTCAGACGCGGGAAACGGATGCTGCCTCCTAATATGGACTGAAAGAAGTAGGCAGGCTCCCTGCCAGCCAATCCGAGCGTCCAGAGGAGGAGTCTGGACGCCATGCTGTGTTACGAAGGAGGAGGCTGAAACCGAGATGTTAAAACAGCTGGACAGAGGAACTTTCGCTGTTCCCAACAGGCTGACACGTTAAGACGTCAGTAATAATTTGGCGCTGTGTAAGTTCTGAAACTTTGGGAACCCAGATGATCTGTTTTATTTTGTTTTACTCTGTTTTTAGAAATATTGTTAGGGAATAAATTTGTTAAACTTAATCCGGTCGAATCCCGTGGTTATCTCCTTCTCGACTTTATTGAACATGCAACAAGGAAAGTAATCTCAAAGCGAAAGATTATATTTTCCTACATTTTTGGTGACCCCGACGTGATAGGTAGGGAAGGAACGCGGAATCGCAATGCGGATAAGAGGACCGATAGTGGTTTATGACGAGATTTCTAAGACTTTCGGCGAAAAGTCGGTGACGCTCCCCCCCATGTGCTTTACTTTCCTCGAGGCCTCACAAACAAAAGGTAAAGCAGGAACCTGTTCGTAAATTCTGCATTATGATCAGGTTATTCTCTTAGTGAATAACTCAAATTGTGGGGAAGTGAAGTATGTGGCGGCATAGCGCACCTGTATAAGTTTTGTGGTTCACCCTCCTGAAACAGCAAATTGGACTTAGGAAATTTATGAAATTGAATTTGAGCAAATTGTGCAGGTTTTGTGTCTGTTCAGCCTGTCAAAATTGAATAAATAGCAAATTGGGAGCTTGTGATATTTGGATTAAAGCAAATTTAGTAGGTTTTGCGTCTGTTTGAGCCTGTACAAAATCCTGTACGAAAAAACGGTGTTACTATAGTAACTAATTTTGCGCGTTTTAGGATTTTTGGAAAAACCAGGAAGGCGGCGAACCTTCACAAATTATTTTTAATGCGTAGAGAAACCACAGAGAGATTCACAATAAAAATGAAAGGTGCACTAGACAGAAGAAATGAGGAAACCGGTGAATTTTCTTTTGACGACAGACTTAATGACGCTGACGAATTGACTTGACAACAGCGGTGAAAATGGCTAGAATGAGGATGAATGGAATGAAATGTATGTGAATTTGGACAGAATGGGATGAAAAAGTGTTTGAAATCTGTGTATTTTAACTATATCTTTCACATTTCCCTGTGTATTGTCTGCTCTATGGACGCAGCCATCTTGCTCGCAGTGTGTTTACGTCACATGGACCAATGACGGGACGTTTTAGTTGCTTCGGCTGTGTAGACGACTGTGATTGGTTTTGTCTGTACCACGTGGTAAGCGTGACGGAGTCCTAGCCAAAATGGCGACGTGTGGCTGTGATTGGCTTTGTTTGTACCATGTGGTCGGCGAGACGCATCCCTGACGACCAAATATGACGGAACGTGCTGAACTTTTTCACGATGAAAATTTGAAGAGTTTGGGATGTAATTTGCGGTAAAATCATGGTGGGGATCGTCGTTATCGAGCGTGATCATGACCTCGGTTGTAGGACGTCGTTTAAAAACAAATTTCAGTGGGTTTTCGGTTCGCCGAAAAAGGTTTTTATGTTGCACAGCGCCTCCGACGGGAGCCTCTGCCGCAACGGCGAGATCAACGTGCATGGTTGCAGGGTCTAATACATTTGGGGTAAAATAATTTTGTAATTATTTCGGTTTTCTTATTGTGAATACATGTCTCTAATTTGTTTGTATGTCCTAATAACCGTGATTAAGTTCAGCTTTGTTCGAAGAAGTATTATTGACATTTTTAATTTGTTTAATTTCGTTTTTCTGTTAGTTTTGATCTTGTGCACTGCTGTTTGAATGAGAAGCGAATGAGTGGCGGTTTTGTTTGTTTTAATCATAATCAATAGTATTTGAAAATGTTATCAGAATGGGGAAAAGGACGAGGTAAAGGAAGGGGAAACATGGTTTTTGAGGATTTGGAAGGATGTGGCAATGTAGAGACAAGAAATGTAAAGTGAAAAGCAGGAGAAATGAAAGGCATTGTAATGGAGGGTCTGTGGACATGGAAAGGTGTGGTATGAAGGTGCAGGGTCTGGTAGAACAGGAGAAGAGGGAACATGAATGTTAAAACGCTAGTTATGAACGATTCATTTCAGTGACATGGTTTATTTTTGTTTGTGTAAGGTACCTAATTTGTTGTGTTATGTCTTTTGCAAAAACGGTTAAAAGTTCTTGTCTTTGTATTGATTGTCTGTGTTTTAGAGTGTGAATTGTGTTTTTGGTTAAATAAGGAAAAGCTTAAATTGTGGGATTTTGTGGGCTTTTAGCACTTCTCCAAATTCTTTTTGTAGGGCAGCAAGTCCTTAATGCAGAAGAAGCAATCCTATCCTGAGACCTCATAAATCTTTACGCAGAAAACCCCCTGTGCTTCGTGGGTGAGTGACAAAAGGCGCAGTAGTTTACCATCCTCCGCAGCTCACTACCTTCACAGGAGGGGGCCGTGTCAGGAATGACTGACCCTCAGGTCAGCTCCTACTCAATTGAAGCCATGAATTTACACATGAAGAATGCAGTGGAGCGTCTGGCAGGTGATAAGAGTCGATTTTAACATGCATCTGATTCATCACTGCAGAGCACATTACAGGGCAGAGGGAGAAGTTGATCAACTGAAAAAACTATTTCTATGAAACTATGAAAACATTATTTCTGGATAATAAAGGTGTTACAAATTAAAGGAAAGCAAATAACATGATGACTTTAACGTTAACACAGACTGGCAAAATTGTGTTTTTTCAGGTGTTCACTTTCCTCCCTCAATAAAATGTACAGGTTAATTTTGCCTTCAACAACTGAGCAGAGAGGAGACGGCTCATGAAGATGCAGAGGTGATGTTTAAAACGCTCTCTGATGCTTCATGGTCCACAGGTTCAGTTGATGTTGGTTCATGCTTCACCGCCCCCCCGGTGGTGATTCAGGTAACTGCAGGAGCACAGATTTTTAGATCTCAGTGCAGCTGAGTGAAAGATGCAGATGAAGGGAGGAAGGAAACTCAGTCTGGGCTGTGGAACTATGGTGTCATTGAATATTCGTATTCTTCATGGTGTACTTTTTTGAAACCGGTTTTAAAAGCAGATGGATCGCGTGGCATATGATTTAAGATAATGTTAATTTGAGTTGATGACGTCACCATTATTATAAAACCTATCCGTCCCTGATCCATATTGCATGCTGTCAACTTTAACCCCACAAGGTGTGTTGTTTGCTGCTATTGACTTAGCACACGTTTTCTTTTAATGGAATCATTACATAAAAATAGCAGACAATTGTTCGCATTATAGTACAGAGGGGTTCATAAAATCCCTCTGGCATTTTTTTTAATCACTGTTTAAAGTCTCTCTGACAGAACATTATGCTATAAGAGGTTTGTGTTTTGCTAATGTAGGTTGATGACATCTGCCTGCAATTAATGAAAGATCTTCTGTTGCAGCTGTATTATTTCTTCTTGTAACCTTGCCTTTTACAGGAGCGTGGACAGGACGCCTGTTCACCTTATCGATGCACCAAACAGTTTATTGTTTTCATGTTCTTGCTTTACATTTAATTCGTTTTATGTGTTTGTCCTGGAGCTTAGCCCCAGGCCAAGAGAGGGAGGTAGACAAAAGAGGTCTTAATGATTAAAAGAAGCACATTATTTTATTATTTCATTATTATCAGCGTTTAAATGTATTTGTCTAGAAAGAATGTTTAAATAGTAACACAGATTGACCAAATGTATTTGTCTAGAAAGAATGTTTAAATAGTAACACAGATTGACCATTTTTAAAATTTTAAAGCTTTGTGTGTCTGTTCATCTGATTTTCTCTCATCCACAGCAAGGATGAGTAGGTTCTACGACTGGGTCATTAGACGACAGCCCCTAATAGACTTTTTTCTTTTTCTTGAATTTGTATCTTCCCCACTTTTGTTCTTTATAAAACAGCACGAGGGGAAGCAGACCTTTGAGAAGAGAAATGTGGTGGACCCTTTCCATCATATTTGCTCTTACCCGCGCATGCGTAAATTGATTCTTGTCTCATTGTCTTTTGTGTTTTATTGTTTTTTATTTTTTAATTTCCTGACCCTAACACTAACAAAAACTCAGATCCACAACAGAATCATCTTGGCAGAACAGTACCACAGCAGTGGACACCCCAAGTCCTTCTCATTCCTTTTGCAGCTGTTCTGTTGTATCAGATGTGTCACATCTCTAATAACAGGCTTATTGAGAAGTCCATAGGAGGCCAGGTCCAAGCTTGCCAGAGCTTGTGGGACATGCAGAAGGAGGACGCGAGTGTTCGAGGCCCGGAATGACCTTTTTTGGACTTTGTTGCATTTTATAAAATTGCTTACTGTTATGTTTGACAATTTTCTTTTTCCTTTTCATCGTCTATGTGATTTTGTTCTGCTTTAACATTTCTCAATTCCCCCCTTAATTCCAGGTGTTCCTTTTCCTTACAGGAAGTGCTATTTTATTGTCTTTGTATCTTTTACTTTTTCGAATAATTTGAATTTGTATTTGTGCGTTTTCTTTATTTACTATTTCATGTCTTGTTCTTTGTAAATGCCAATGTGCCAAATATCTAATGAAGCATAAGTATCCTTAGGGATGGTCGCCGATGGGGCACGGGACCGTAGCGAGAATTTTTCCTATTCAACTGAACGTTTCTTAAAGATGGTTAATGCAAGCTCTGACAGGTTTTCGCTCCTACACTTATGAATAGATCATTCACACCTTTGAAGGGCACATTGGTTCTGCTAAAGATTGTGAGGGCTTGAGACCACAGCTGTTTTGATTGCATGATGTGATGTGCAGTTCTACATCAGTGATCAACTACTTCCAACAATCCTAGATAAACCAATTAAGAGCCTGGGGCGATGGTATAACACAGATCTGAAGGACAACCAGCAAGTTCAGCAACTCTGGAAAAACAAGGTCAGCTGCCTGAAAAAAATTAACACTTCACTGCCAGGAAAACTGAAGCTCTGGTGCTTACCAGTTTGGGCTACTATCTAGACTCATTTGCCCCTTAACTATGTACGAGGTCTCAATTAGCCATGTCTAACATCTGGAAAGGCTAATTGAGAACTCCTACCTGAGGAAGTGGCTTGGAGTTCCCAACTGCGTCAATAGTGTTGGACACTACAATATTGTAGTCCTGTCATTACGGTTGTGAGATTGCAGCTCCAGTCTGAGTAACAGGGAAGAACTGGAACCCTGTTGTAGCTGTACTACAGGCCAACAAGGCAGAGGAGGCTTTGGGTTTGGGGTGGTAAAACCTCTCTGGCCAAAGGGATCTGCAGTGGAACGTCATGGCCAATGGGTAAGGTGGGAAGGAGTTGAAAAGAGAAAACAAACATTGAGGGAACTATAGAGCATGGAATCCAATAGGTTGAGTTTCATTGTCCGAGCCACCTACGATGTGCTTCCCTCTCCTACAAACCTGCAGTTTTGGCTTGGAAAAGATCCATGTTGCCCCTTTGTTCAGCAACTGCAACATTGAAGCACATCTTAGTGGGCTGTGGGACCAGCCTCAAGCAAGGCAGATATACATGGAAACACAAACCAGGTCTTGATTTGTCTTGCCAATAGACTTCAGTGCAAGATGGTAATTATCAACACCCAACCCATCAGCAGCCAGAATGAGTGCCAACACCCACCATCATTTGTCCAGGAAGGGGAGAAGCCACGGAGTAATCCCTCCCACCCTGTGCTGAACCCTCAAAATGCAGCCAGGGCCTGGGAAATGCGAGTTGAACTAAACCAGAGCTCATCTTCCCCTCGGAGATTGCAGCAACCACTCTGCGTCCAGACCTTGTCCTCTGGTCTACTATGGGCCGACTTGCCGACATCATAGAGCTGACAGTTCCCTGGGAGGACTCCTTTGATGAAGCTTATGAGCGCAAGAAAATACGCTACTCCAACTTAGCAGCTGAGGCAGAGGACAGAAGTTGGAGTATCAGGGTGCACCCCGTGGAGGTGGGATGCACGGGCTTTGTTGCCAGTATGACTACTAAGCTCCTCAGAGAGATTTGAGTCAGTCACACATTATATCATTTTTATGCAATAACAAGATAAGGTAAGATAAAGATAGTTTATTGATCCCAGCTAGTGAAATTGGGTTGTTGCAGCGTCAGCGTTAGGCTCAAGATACAAGCACACAAACAATGGGTGACAACAGAGAAAACATCATCAATCAGAAAAAGAAACATCAGTAAAAAAAAAAAACAGTTGGTATGCATGACAGCTCTGAAGAAAATATTATTCAAATAAATGAGAGGGTGTGTCCAAAGTTTTGGTCTGTATTGTTTGCTAAATACAAAATATGGTATCAGGATAATTTTCCTTCCAAGGGATCAATAAAAGAGTTTAATTCTGTTTTGTTTTAAAAAAAAACGAGGCTCAAATCGCATGCTCACCCAGTTGAATTGATGTTTCGGGACTCGATACATTAACCTGTGACCCTGTGATGTATGTTTAACAGGGGAAGTTTCGTATTCAAGACAAAGACAAGTCGTATTTAAAACAGATAATAATAATACGCCTAAGACCCGATACGGGTAAAACACTTTAAAGGATTCTATCAAGTTCAAATTCCATTCAAGGCTTTCTTTCGAGCTCGGTACTCCTTTCTTCGGTTCTAGCTTGCAATTCGGTTTGCATTCACGGCTTCACAAACATTTAACGATGGTTCTTCTCCAGAGCGGTCGGTCAGTAACCAATTCTTTCCATTGATCTAAAACTCTTCCCAACTTCAGAATACTTTTTCAAGTGTCCTTATATCTTAGTTTCGGTCGACCAACAGGACGAATACCATTGTGGAGTTCACCGTAGAGGAGGGATTTTACAGGACGATTGTTATCCATTCTAGATACATGACCAAGCCAGCGCAAACGGCTTTTAACTAAGGTGATTTCAATATCCTCAGCATTCGCTTGCTGTAACACCTCTTCGTTACTAATGTAGTCGCTCCACTTTATCCTCAGTATTTTCCTCAGATGACGCTGTTGGACTGTCCGAAGCTGATTGATGTTATGTCGTATAGTGTCAAGGTTTCGCAGCCGAATGTAAGTAATGGCGTCAAATACTGGGTATAAACTTTCAGCAGTGGTGATATACTTTTTGCACTTGCATTGGCAAGTACATGATTAATTTGGTGAAGATGTTTAGAGCGTGGATGCTGCCAAGTGGATTTAAGACTGTTTTTCATTTGAAACACGCTTCCCATGACACATAACTGATACCTGGAACAAAATTCAAGTAGCATGAGTCCATTGGAATTCATGTTTCCAACTCCATGTTTTCCGATTACTGAGGGCTAGGATGACCAGTCTTTTCCAACACAGGTAATTTGGATCACCTAGAACAATAATGCTGTAATTTCTGCATTTTGTACACAATCTCTAACCTGTTCGTAAAATTGCTCCTTCTCTTCTTGAGTCCTGTGCATAGTTGGTCCGAACACACTGATAAGCGTCAAATAGTCACCACCTTTTAACATTACTCGTAGTGTGGAAGGTCTGTCGTTTATTGGGGTTGGATTCAAATCAAACTGCGTGAGGAGATCGTTCTTGATGGCAAAACCCATGCCTGCTTCTTTCTTGTCACTTCCGCTCCAAAAGATTGTATGGCTATTCTCAACAAGATTTCCCGTTCCAGGTCGACGAACTTCACTTAAGGCACAAATATCGATAGCGGCTTTTTCTAATTTACTTATGATGGCTGTCGTGATTGAACCATCACTGTTGTTTGTTGTCCTTACATTCCATGCACCAAGCTTTAGTGAGAGTGATTTGCACAGATTTTGTTTCTTGTTCACCACGCCCGTGTCCTCTGGTGCATCGGCTACCCCGAATGCGGTTATATGATTTGTAAAATTCGAATTTACTTCTATGATTAAAGTGAGGCTGCACCTACGATAACTACACTAAACGGTGCACAATAGTGTTCCTTGGCAGAAGATTATGTTGCCCAGTGGCACAACATAGTTGAGACGACTGCATAATTCTTCTGTTGCTTGTTGCTAGAGATGTTGCAGAGTTGACGTAGACATCACTGCCGACTGCCGGAACTGGTACAGAGTTGATAGCCAGAACCGCCAATGTCGTACCCTGACTAGGGAGGCTCAGGGTGTGCTGACACTTGCCCAAGGTGTGCACCAAGGCTAGTGGAGAGAAGGAGGAGCCTTACATCTCCATTCTAGACCGGCTCCAAGCAGAGTCTAGCCACTGCCCCGATATGTTAAACGTAAACCTGAATGTTGTATATATATATTTTCTTCAAAGTTGTGCATAGGGAATTTGAAGCAGGGCCCTTCTTGCTACCAGTGCACCACCATGCATTCATTTTCATGAATAAATGTTGAAATATAAAGAGGAAATATCAGTTGAGCTAAACTTTGTTCTCTACGGGGTCCCCAATCTCCATTGGCACTTCGTTCTCTATGGGGTCCCCAATCTCCATTTGCACTTCGTTCTCTTTGGGGTCCCCAATCTCCATTGGCACTTCGTTCTCTTTGGGGTCCCCAATCTCCATTGGCACTTCGTTCTCTATGGGGTCGCCAATCTCCATTGGGACTTCGTTCTCTTTGGGGTCGCCAATCTCCATTGGCACTTCGTTCTCTATGGGGTCGCCAATCTCCATTGGCACTTCGTTCTCTATGGGGTCACCAATCTCCATTGGTACTTCGTTCCCTATGGGGTCCCCAATCTCCATTGGCACTTCGTTCTCTAAGGGGTCCCCAATCTCCATTGGCACTTCGTTCTCTATGGGGTCCCCAATCTCCATTGGCACTTCGTTCTCTATGGGGTCGCCAATCTCCATTGGCACTTCGTTCTCTACGGGGTCCCCAATCTCCATTGGCACTTCGTTCTCTATGGGGTCCCCAATCTCCATTGGAACTTCATTCTCTATGGGCTCCCCAATCTCCATTGGCACTTCGTTCCCTATGGGGTCCCCAATCTCCATTGGCACTTCGTTCTCTATGGGGTCCCCAATCTCCATTGGCACTTCGTTCTCTAAGGGGTCGCCAATCTCCGTTGGCACTTCGTTCTCTATGGGGTCCCCAATCTCCTTTGGCACTTTGTTCTCTATGGGGTCCCCAATCTCCATTGGCACTTTGTTCTCTATGGGGTCGCCAATCTCCATTGGCACTTCGTTCTCAATGGGGTCCCCTATCTCCATTGGCACTTCGTTCTCTATGGGGTCGCCAATTTCCATTGGCACTTCGTTCTCTATGGGGTCCCCAATCTTCATGGGCTTTGTGTTTTCCATGGGGACGAAGAAGAAGACTGCTGGAGCAGGAACCTTTGACAGACAGAGAAATAGAGACAGAGCAGAATTCAGTTTCATCTTTTACATTGTGTGGTTCAATGTGTGTTGGGACACAGTCATATCGACTCTATTCAGTGAAATAATGGAACTGGAAAATGGTAAAAACTCCCTCACAAACTCATTCTCACTATATAATAGTATGTTAATAGTATACTATACAATACAATTAATATAGTACAATATAACATAAATATGTTCTGTAAATGCATTTCAAATGAATGATTCTAATCATTGCAATCATTTTTTACTCAAAAACTCTGTATTTTACATTTTTCCTGTTCAATTACAGTGCAGGCTACAAGGTGATGTAGCAAAGAGTTGCGCCTTACGACGGTGCAATCATGCAAACTGCGTTGATTGCGTACATTTAGGTTTTTGATCGATGTAATTCTTTACTATGTTTTTTTACATTGTTCATATTGTTCTTACATGTTCTACCTTTCTATTTAAAATATAAGTTAGTTCTCGGGACTACAACTCTATGACTTCCGGTTGGAGTGAACGCTGGCATGTTTTGGCTGCCACTGCTTCCTGGACTCTATTTATGCCACTTTTAGGCTCTACTTGCACATATGGACTATGTCTTTTGCTGTTAATTTGCATTTTTCTCACTTATCACCTTCTCGCAATTATTTGCAGTTTGTCACTTGGATTAGTGTATGTTAACATTTAAGCTCTTACCTGCTGCTTACTCCCAAGGCTGCTACAATGTGGATCAACTGTGTTTGGATTCTAGTCACCTGGATCACCCTGTCTTTTCTCAAGCATCCACTGACAGCCCTGCTCTAGTACTCTGTCGCTGACTTTGTCAAGCTTCGCTCTTCTCCACTCGATTCACCTCCACCAACAGTGCTGCTCCAGCACCGAGACATCCCATACCAGCCCCGTCGGAGATACATTCACCACGGCTCACGTCGGACATGATGAGAACTCCAACTCCATCAAGTCATTTTGGTTCGCCAATCGCGAAATGGACAATGATACCAACTCCCTCACCAAAGACTTTGTTTCCTGTCTGGACAGCCTCAGTCTAACTCAATATATTAAGTTTCCCACCCATGTTAAGGGTCACGTATTAGACCTTGTTTGCTGCTCGGGTGTTACACCTGTGGACTGTAAACCAGACCCCCTCCCGTATTCTGATCGTATGCTATCTTTTCATGTCAACCTCTCTTTTTCTAAAACCAATCTTCCACGCACTATAAGCTTTCGTAAAATTACGGACATTAACCTGGACAATTTATCCTCACTCATCCATAGCCTGCCCAGTCCTGATAGTGCTTCCCCTCCTGCGGAACTGATCTCCCAATGCAATTATGACCTCCATAATTTTCTAGACATTCTCGCCCCACTCAAAACAAGGTCTATTCCATTCAACGTTTCTGCACCCTGGTTTACTCCAATCCTCAGACAGCTCAAAGCTAAAGGTCGTCAACTAGAACGACTCTACAAGAAAACTGGGCTCACTATTCACAAGGACATGTATTATAACCATATCATCCAATACAAGGCTCCATCTCCAAGACCAAAACAGAATATTTCTCCGGTTTAATAAATTACGCTAAAGTCAACTCAAAGGGCCTATTTTCCATCCTCTCACGTAAAACAACCTGCCAGAATTCACTTCGTCTTCATTTGTACTCCTCTGATTTCTGTATCACCCTAGCGTCTTACTTCTCTTCAAAAATCCATGTCATTCACCAACAACTTCAATCCAACTCAAGTCAAAATGTAACTGCACCAGCGCTTCTCTCCCCACATCGGCTATTCTCATCATTTCATCTACCATCAGTTGAGCAAATCACTGAATCCAAAACCTCCTCCTGCCAACTTGACCCACTGCTCTGGTCTAGGCTGCTCTCCCCTCTTTATCCCCCCTCATTACTAGCAACATTCACGTCTCCCTTAAGACTGGAACTGTTCCTCCTGTTCCCAAAACCGCAGCTATCACCCCCATACTGAAAAAAACAGATTCTGATCCCACCAATCTCAATAACTACCGCCCAATCTCTAATGTTCCACTCATTGCAAAAATCCTTGAAAAAACTGTCGCCTCTCAACTCCCCACCCAAGTCTCTTCCAACAATTTATATCAACAACTCCAGTCTGGCTTCTGTCAATTTCACAGTACAGAAACAGCCCTCTTTAAAATTACAAATGACCTTCTTCTCGCTGCTGA
This sequence comes from Oryzias latipes, assembly GCF_053564925.1. Taxonomy (NCBI): domain Eukaryota; kingdom Metazoa; phylum Chordata; class Actinopteri; order Beloniformes; family Adrianichthyidae; genus Oryzias; species Oryzias latipes. Next base: position 13,832,383 of record NC_136259.1, read on the forward strand.
CTCTGGTTTAGCTTCCATCCTCCAGCTACTCGATCTGACTGCTGTCTTTGATACCATCTCTCACCCAATCCTTCTGGAAATACTTTCAACCATTGGCATCACTAACTTACCCCTCAGCTGGTTCCAGTCCTATCTTTCAGTCAGCACGCATTTCATACTATTAAAGTCATTCACCTCTCCCACAGTTCCAATTACCACAGCTGTGCCCCAAGGCTCTGTCCTAGGGCCCCTGCTATTTATCATTTACACTCTCCCCCTTGGTTATATCTTCCGCAACCCAACATCTACTTTCACTGTTATGCAGATGAGACCCAGCTCTACCTCTCCTCCAAGCCTGACTCCACTATTCCACCTGCCTCCCTCTCCAAATGCCTTCTTGAAATAAAATCCTGGTTCACTGCTCCTTAAATTAAATAGCAACAAAACTGAACTACTCATCGTAGGAACATAGACCACCCTAAATAAACTCCCTAACTTCTCCATTTCCATTGATAACTGCTGCCTCCTTCCCTCCCCACAAGTTAAGAGTGTGTGTTTCATCCTCGACAGCACTCTCTCTTTTACCGCCGACATAAATAACTGCCTATTTCCACCTCCGAAACATCCGCCGTCTCCACCCCTCTCTCAGTCCTCACTTCACGGCCATTCTAGTCCACAGTCTCATCACCTGTCGTCTGGACTACTGCAACTCCCTTTTATCTGGACTCCCTTACAAAACTATTCACAAACTACAACTGGTCCAAAACTCTGCTGCCTGCATCATAACACAAACCCCCTTCACTATGCATATCACACCCGTCCTACAGAAGCTTCACTGGCTACCAGTGCTTCTTCGGATTAATTATAAAATTCCTTATTTTTTAATCATAAAGTTCCTTATTTTGAACTTCAAAGCCCTCCATGACCTCGCCCCTCCACATCTGTCTGACCTTATCCATGTTGCCATTCCCACCCGCTCCCTTAGGTTTGCCTCCTCACTCCAGATTGTTACACCCATACTTGGCTCATCACCATGGGGGGCAGAGCATTCAGCCGCTCTGACCCCCAGCTCAGGAACTCCCTTCCCTCAGGTCTGCGGAACATGAACTCACTCCCGCAGTTTGCTAAAAATCTGAAAACCCACCTCTTTAGACAAGCATATCTGCCCTAATCAATTTATGATTCTACTGTGTTTTGAACTAATGTGTCTTTCTTTTAATTGTATTCTATTGTTTTCTATCTGTAAGGCAACCTTGGGTGTCTAAAAAGGCGCCATATAAATAAAATTCATTATTATTATTATTATTTTTATTCTCATTTTTCTGTTTTTTATTTAGTGTTCAGATCTGACATGAAGCTGTACTGAAGGACACTCTGTCTCAATGTAGAGGTTGCTCGTGAGCTCACGTTTGTTCTTCAGTTTTTGCAAATAAAGTTCAATAGGAGTCCTTTATTTTATGTTTAGCTCTGACAAATTCCAAAATGTCTTACAGTTGGCCTTTCAATCAAAATATAAAGCAATAATTAATGGACGACCAATGTTGGACCAGCACATCTTTATTGAGACTTCTAAAACTTAAGGAACATAGGGAGAACTTTTATGCTAGAGTCACTGAGATTTTTGTCCAGAATGAGAGACGTATGGACTTATTTATATTTTTTATAACTTCATTTATTGAACATTTTTTGTATTACACAGACATACAGAGAGTATAATGAAATGTAAAAAAAAAGGCAATGTGTAAAAATAAATACTTGAATGTCAACCCGTCCCCTCGCCATTTATAAATTGCTTGTGGACAGTTACTGAACCTTGGAAAGGGCAGATTCTGAGTGCAAACATTTTGAAGTTTATTAAAATGTGTTTAGTTTGAAATGTTATAAGGCACTACGGCACAATCTGCAAAGGACAGTACGTGTGTCTCTTCTTTCACATTGTTGTTGTGATGTGTTGAAGAGTTGTTATATGTTTGTGGCTTTGGATAGTGTTATAAAGGTCATTGTTCATATTCTGTACTTTGTGGTTCTTTGTGGCAAAACATAGCCCACAGTTTAAGAGGCTGCAAAACACTCAAACTGTCAATGAAGGTTCTCGTTCATCCAAGTGATGTAGTCTTGAGGTTGAGTCATGTCAGCTGGACTTAAAAAAATGTAAGTCCAGCTTGACTGTTGATATATTTATTAATCCCATACAAGCAATTTATATATATATTATTAAACTTTATTGCACAATATGCCATTTTACTATGATTCACTTTCAGTGATGCAATAAGAACATAATTGCAAACATCAAATACACATATGTATAAAAAAACGAGATCAGAAATAGAAATAAGCCAGGGGGTTAAACTCTACGAGAAAATGTCAAATCTATCACATACAGACAAGATTTTGATGGCTTTTTGCCTCTCAGAATTACAAATGCTATTAAAATGCTGATTTAACTCAGAAAAGAATACAATGAAACTGGGTTTTTGACCAGAGAATTTATATTTATGAATATGAAATTTGCCCAAAAATGAGCAAGAGATTTAAAAGTAAACCTGAGTAATTTCGTATATTTTTTGATATTAGACATCTTTGATACAAGACATCTTTCCAGAATAAAACAAAACAAGAATCAATTTTATCATTAATGACATCACACATCCTTTGCTAAAACACTTTAACTTTAGGACAATACCAAAAGAAATGGATGTCTGTGTCATGGAAATTGCACCAAAAGCTACACTGTTTATCAATGTTTAATCTAAATCTATTTTGAATAAACATTTTAGCTGGGTAAATTATGTAAGCAATTTATAAATGGCTTGTAATGATCACCCCATATACTCAATAAAGTGTTAATAAGAACACTGTTAATATATTTATTAATCCCATACAAGCAATTTATAAATATCTTGTGACTACTATTAACAAATGCTAATAAATGTCTTTATAAGCATCTTAATACCACATTACTCATGCTTGTTAATGTCTTATAAGTAGTTTAATAAGGAATATTTTAATGTGTTTATGAACAGCTTATTTGAACTTGTAAGTCAGTTGTAAGACATTTACAAATGCTTATTAATGTACTTATAAGCATCTTACTAAAACATTACCAGTGCTTGTGTGGCAAGTAGGACACGCCCACTAATTGTGAGGCAGCAGTAACACACTTGTGTTAATTTGGTGGCGGTGCTTTAAAAGCTCTCCTCCTCTTCGTCGGACATGAACTTGTGCTGTGCTGTACATCCAAGGCATCGGGAAGTAGAACGGGGGTTGGCAGGCAGGTAAGCCGGGCTTTGAGTTCTCTGAACCGAATAGGGAGTGGGAGCTGACAATTAGACTCGTTCACAGCTCCATGCACACAAGAAATCGGCCAGACTTTAACGGCGATAATCTGCAAGCGTGACGTGACTCTGTTCACCTAGATGCGATCTCCTCTCAGTGACCGGTATGTTTAACTGGCTTTCACCTGCACATACAATTAAGGCTCCTGCAAACTATTTTTCTTTTTCTTCAGGAACGTGTTTTAGGCTGCACGCCCTTCTCTCCCCGCAAATAGGGGATTAAGCTGCTGCTTTGCTTTTATTGTTTTTATTGTGATATCTGTCCGGGTCCCACCCCAGCCACGACGGAACCGGTTGGAGTGAACGCCCAGCTCACGGAGACGTCGTTGCTGTGGCATCTCACCGGACTGTGGACGGCTTCCACCCGCTGATCGGCGGTGGTTGGGCGGCTTACCTGCGCCCTGGAACACTAATCATCTTTTTAATCTTTATTTTTAATTGTGTGTCTTTTATTGATATTTTCAATTTTATTCTTGTTTCAGGAGGTAGGAGGCCGAGGTGGTGGACTGCTGTGTCTGGTGGTGGGTCCCAGTGTGCTGTGTGGTTTCCATCACGTGTGCAGTGATTCACAAAAAGGGGTGTTTGCATTGTTTTTATGCTGTTTTTAGCCACCTCGGTAAGCTCCTCCTCCAGAACATTTTTAACTGACTTTTATCAAGGATTGTTTTATTAAAAGGTTTCTTAACATTGTTTTTAACTGAATGCTAATAAATTATATTTTAAAACAAACCGCAGCCTCTGCCTTGGTTTAGAGCAGGACCTGCCCCTGCCTTACTTTAAAATCTTTTCCTGGGGCTCAGCAGCCCCAGGTGGCGTTGTCAACCCGTTTTCTCGTGCTGCCACACTTGTTTATGTCTTATAAATAGTTTATTAAGGACTCTTATTATAAAGCGTTACCAATATCTTTGAATGGATCAAAGATCGGATTAGAATTGAACTGTGTACATGGGCTCAGAAAAACTTTATCTGACTATAACAAACGCTTACATACACCACACTTTCGGTCAGAATAAATCATTTTAAAATGCGGAGCACTCTCTAAAATACCAGAAATGGCCATAGAAGAAGAAATAATGACTTCCGTTGTAAACCAACAATGCTTCGGCACAGAGCAAGATGATCTTCCAAATGAGCTTTTATTATTGTTATGATTATTATTAAGTGACTTTTCGCTCATAATTTTCTAAATTCGTGCGGCCAGTGTTTTATTCTTGGCAGAACGGACCCGGAAGAAGGTTATGATTAGGCCAACAACAACATTTAGCCGTGGATGAACTTAAAAACTCAGTGCGGCCAATGCCGCAATGTGCCACGTAATATGTGCTAATTAACATTAGCCTTTATTTTGTCTGGACATGACTGGTAACACAAATTCATGTGATCGTTTACACGGTTTCTCAGGACTCGCTAACGCAGAGCGAAAGCACCCTCCCCTGCCCGCATACACGAAGCTACGAATCCGGGTGCTCTGCTCAGAGCGGAGCAGCCGGCTGGTCCTGTTTGTGCTCCAGAGCCTTCTCTGGAGCGCCACACCGTCTATGCATGTCGTAAAGCCGGAGCAATAGTGACCCAAAATCAGAATAAACTGTTTACATGCACCACGATTGGATCAACAATCGGCATAACCCACCTATCTCGATCGGAAAGACATTTTGCCGTTAACCTCAGCTATTGCCTCACCAGCCACCAACCTCACCAGCCACATCATTGGAACAGACATCTCTAGAACATCATAACTGTCTGTGGATGTTGTCTAAATAAGCTGATCTTTTACAGACAGTTGCGGTCATGTTCACCTTCTGGCCTCTGCTGGATCCTGTCCCAAAGGACTGACAGTCAACAAGTTGGGCTTTGAAGTCAGACATCTGTAACAAGAAAAATACAGTGAGGATGAAACTCTAATTAATTCAATAAATTACAATTTCACAACAATGAAAACTATAGTTAAAATATGAACTTTAAACTTAAACAACAGTTTCAGAAAAAACTCAATTATGAGGAGTTCCATCATTCTCTTAAGTGGGTCAGTTCTTACAAAGGTGAAAATTTAGTATAACTGACAATTTAAATTTGACTAAAATCAAGGTGTTTGCCTTTGATGAAGGAGTGCACCATTGAATGAAACCAACCACTAAGTTATGCTATTGTGAACATGGTACTACACCATCTTACATGATCATTTTGATTGAAATAGCTCATTTTTAGACAGCATAAATATGAGTTAAATCTTTATACAAAATCAATAGACAATTATAATAATAATATTTAAAAGCACCTTTCAAAACACCAAAGGACACTGTACAGATTTTAATGTAAAACACAATAAAATCACAAAATGTTAAAAACAATAAATAAGTTGAAATCATTAATAAAATCAGATAACAGAAAAGGAAAAATTGTGATCTAGAAAAGCAAATTTAAACACATCGTTTTTGAGTCTGGATTTTAAAATTGAAAAGGAGTCAATGTTACGGAGGTCTGGGGGGAGAGATCCAGAGCTGGGGTGCCGAGCGGCTGAAGGCACTGCTCCCCATGGTGACCATACGGGCCGGAGGGACGGAAAACTGAAGGGAAGAAGAATATGGAGGAGATGAGAAAGGTAAGAAGGAGCCAGGTTACAAAGGGCTTTGAAAGTCCAGAGAAAAAGTTTGAATTGTAGTGCAGCTGTTGGAGAACGGGAGTAATGTGATGGAAGGTAGGATTTTGGGTGATGATGCGGGCAGCTGAATTCTGGATCAACTGAAGTTTATTCAGAGTTTCATTGACGAAGACCAAAGAGAAGTGAATTGCAATAGTCAAGGCGAGGAATGAACTAAAATGGAAGCGGAGTGGACGATGAGGGAGGGGCGGAGACAATTAATATAATTGAAAGTACGCAGACCGAGTAATGCTACTGATGTGAGATTGAAAGGATAATGCACTGTCCAGGATTATACCCAGACTCCTTTCCTGAGGGGAAGGAAAAACTAAAGAGGAGTCAATGGAAAGTGTAAAATTGGAAACTTTTGAAAGAGTGGATTTGGAACATACAAGGAGTAATTCCTTTTTTGCTGTTAAGTTTGAGAAGGTTTAAGGTGAACCAGGTTTGTATTTCAGATGGGCAGGAGGAAAGGGAGGCACGTGGAAGAGAAGAGTTGGGTTTACTGGACAGATAGAGCTGAGTGTCATCCGCAAAACAGTGAAAATCAATGTTGGGTTTACGGAATATTGTGCCAAGGGGTAGTAGGTAGGTTAATGAAGAAGAGGGGACCGAAAACAGAACCTTGAGGAACACCAGGGAAAATGAGTAAGGGTTGAGATTTATAAGATTCCAGTTGGATAAACTAAGTGCGGCTTGAAAAGCATAAATGAAACCAGCTAAGGGGGGTGTACAGTACTTAATATGGAGAGCTGAAAGTCTGGAGGATGGAGTAAGATACGGTGTCAAATGCCGTCAAGTAGGATGAGGATGGTGATGAGTCCAGAATCAGCTGCTAGGAGAAGGTCATTTGTGATTTTTATTAGGGCAGTTTCAGTGCTATGAAGGAGGTGAAAACCGGATTGAAAGGGTTCAAAGAGATCATTTTGATTGAGTTGATGGTGAAGTTGGGGGGGGGTGACTATTTTTTCGAGTATTTTGGAGATTAAGGGGAAGTTAGAAATAGAACGGAGATAAAAAAAAAAAGAAATAGAACGGAGATTATTAAAGGAATTGGGGTCTGAGCCAGGTTCTTTTAGGATGGGTTTGACAGCAGCGGTCTTTAGAAGTGAGGGAACAATACCGGATCTCAATGAGGAGTGGATAATAGCAGAAATGAAGGGAAGAAGAGAAGGGAGGCAAGATTTAACCAGGGATGTTGGGAGGGGATCGAGGAGACATGTCGACGGTTTGGACTTATGGATGAGGCGGAATATTTCACTGGGATCAGAGAGCAAAGAAAATATATAATTACAGATATTCTGCTGTTCAGAAAGGCTTTTTCCTATTTAATTTGTACATTATCAATGTGACAAAATGTGTACATTATACATTTGTATAAAATATGAACAGGGGGATTGCCTTGGCTCGGAGGTGCGCCCAATATTGTCCACCTTCAGTCATGAGGACAGTTGTACCGTCTCTGGTATTGTCACATCTGGAGTATTGCCCAGTCATTTGGTCCACTGCTGCACAGGCTGCATCTAAAAAAATTACAACTTGCCCAAAATTGAGCTGCCAGGGTGGCTCTTGGTTGCTCTTATTGGACCAATGTGAATGAGATGCACACCACTTTAGGTTGGTTGAGGGTAAAAGACCAATTACAATTCCGTCTTCTATGCTTACTGCATAACGCCATTTTTAGAAAAATGCTCACAATTTTTTGGATTATAAAGTATTATACACGTCAGGTCACCTCTGGTGATTTGATTGTTTCTTTTTCAAGATCCAATTGTGTGAGAATAACAGTGCTATTCAGATCTTCTGTAGCATGGAATCAACTTTCTGGGAGGACAAGGCTTATTAGTAATAAATTAAAATTTCAAAAAGATTTTAAAACTAAGATACATGGACTGCTTACAAAAACTAACAATTTTTATGATTTGTTATGGAATGTATATGTTGTTGATATGCTGGTATATGTTTTTGGTATGATGGTACAAAAATGAATTTGTTTTAAACTTATTTTAACATGTGAAGCTTTTAAGGTAAATATGATGAATTAGTTTGTGTGAAATCATTTTAGGTTATTGTGAAATTTCTCAAATCTATGTATTTTATTCTTATGGACCCCAGGAAGACTAGCCACCACTCTAACAAATAAGCAATGTAGTGTGACATGTGGCCTGTTCTACATGGGCAGAACTCTGCTACCATAATCTTCGCCTGAGAACGTAAATGTTTGTTCCTTTCGGATACATTTTGTCATTGTCAGTTCACTTTAACTCTTGTCTATGATCTCTCTTGTGCTATATGACCCCACCCTTACATTGACGTGTTCTTCGTACCATGACAAAGGTGGATAAAGGTGGAAAGATTTCATGTAATCTAAGGACACCAGTGAAGATCACAAATCATTGAAGAAAAAAGGTTCAGCGCACTGTCTAGTGGGTCTAGATGACCCAACTCCGAATGTTAACGTGCCTAGGTTAGCACAAGGGTTACAACGTTTGTCACGTGCAAGTAACTTTCTTCTTCTTCAGTTGGCTGGAACTGTTGGAAATCTTTTTGCCTGCAGACTCCATACTCTGATTTGCATTCTTTTCATGATATCACTCACTTTGTATATCTTGCTTTCTGTATCTTGGTCGACGTGGCGCTGTGTTTCCGCAAAGCGTAGTGTTACGTAGATCAGTAACACATGATCTATCCCTTCCGGTTCATAAGTCGTCATTTGGTTCTACCTTGTGGTAACTCATGTACGATTTTTGCATTGTAACTGTTTTGATTGTATCTCCTGAACAGTGAGTTTCAGAGACAAAATCTTTTTATGTCTTATCCACAAGAAATGAAAAGCTGGAAAAATATAAAGCTTCTTGCCCACTATCGGAGTCATTTAAAATAGGTCTGCCTACTGAGGAGAGTCACTTGGACCCCTCCTCAGTAGGCAGGGCCCTACTGAGGATGGGCCCGCCTTCTTGTGGGAAAGAAATATAAAGCTTGGCAAATAAAAAGCTTCTTGCCCACTTTCTGAAACATTTATAAAAGGTCTGCCTACTGAGGAGGCGCAGGGACTGAAGTTCCTCAATATTATGTTTGTTAGTGGTTGATTTTAACTCCATATGGATGTGGTCCAAAAGACGATTCAAGAATTGATTAATAATGAGGATGTTTTTCCAGTTTACTAAGATTGTTTTTTTTTTTTTAGCTATACAGAAGGAAGTAAAAATAACAGATTTTGATCTTTCTTCTACGATGATACTGATGGCGCTCACATTACCAAGCACACAAAGAAATGGACAAGATGTGATAGGCCAAACCAGGTTGACAGATTGACAGATTTACAGGTTGACAGATCTAAACATGTTCATAGCCACTTGGCATGCATGTAACTGTCTGGGGTATTACTATAACAGAAACCACAGGAGTCCGAGTCTCTGAGACGCAGCTTTAGTATCTTTTGTCCTGTGTAGTGAGTCCTATGAAGAGTTTTTTTTTGCTGTATGAGCTGCAGATTGAGAGGTTTGGTTAGTCTAAATGTGTTTGAGCACATTTGTGACCAAAAAGTAATTAATACCCTGGTCTGATTCCCATTTTCCAGTTGGCATTAATTGTAATTTCATTTCTGATGTTACTTAGAAATACGTATACCTAATCACATTTGGGGAAAAAAATAAATAAATAAAAAAGAAAAATACATATACCTCGGACAGAGGTTTAAATGCCGAGTTAAAAACTAGAACTTTGCACTAAAGGCAGATGTAGGACAAGAGAGAGAAAGGTGCGAGTCATTGAAATGGAAAACCTAAAGTCAGCAAAAATGAAAATTGTAGTATTAAATAATTCTTTGTGTTTTTAAGACAGTGGCTTAATTTTAGATTTGATAGACATGACTTTAATTTCATAGAAATGAATAAAGGCGTAACAGTTTTTTCCCCCCACATCTCATGTTGAGCAGTGGCATAGACTACGTGTGTTGTAACTTATTTTGTGTCATTTCTCACACTGTTGTCGGAATTCTAAAAAAACCAAACAGGTTATTTATTAAACTAGGTTAGGTCAATGCCTTTAAAAATAAAGGTAAATAAAATCCAAGAGGATCTAGTTTGTGCTGTTTTTCCCTTGAGAATTTGAATATAAGAGGAAAAAAGTAAAGTAAATTCATGAGTTTGAATTAGATCAGGGGTCTTCAAAATTTTTGCAAAGACGGCCAGTCAATTGGCCTAACATTCATTTAACTATTACAATAATATTAAATGCAAATAAAACATTAGATGAACATTTCACTACATAGACATACTTGTGTTTTTTCTCATAGAAAACAAATATATCTTAATACAATTTACCAATGTTATCGTCAATTTGTCAATTAGAAGCTCCTCTTGATATCATGCACACTTTCTACAGGGGCACCGTGGAGAGCTTCCTGACCAGCTGCATCACGGTGTGTTATGGCGCCTGCATTCGCTTCCTGCCGAAAGTCCGTCCAATGCATTGTGAGGATCATCGGTGCCCCCTTCCCCTCCCTCTAGGACATCCACAGCACCCGTCTCACCCGGAAAGCCCCTCTGCATTGCAGATGACCCGACCCATCCATCGCACAGCTCTTTCAGTCTGCTGCCATCTGGTAGGAGACTACGCAGTCTTCAGGCCAGGACCATCAGGACCAGCAGACTCAAAGACAGTTTTCTCCTCCAGGCTCTCAGGAAGCTGAACTCTCTCCCGGCCCTGCCCCCCCTCCCCTCTCGTTGCCCCGTTGCCCCCCTGCTCTGCTGAACTCTGACACCCACACTTCATCTACCTCGTCAGCACTGTACTGCACCTTCCACCAGTTCACTGGTGCTTTACAAAAATGAAAAACTATACTACAGTCACTCTATTATTTCTCATTTTTGCAGTCACTTAATTTTTTTCCTTTTATTCTATTTCATTTTGTAATTTGAAGTTAGATTCCCTATTTAGACGAGTGTGAAGAGAAACGGAATTTCACTTTCTATGTATGTGAAAACATTATAGAGATTGACAAAAATGTACTTTGACTTTGAACTCCTTGAAATTAGCCACAGTCTCTTGGTGTCACGATTAGGCAAACAGGAGGAAACCCAGATGCATGGAGGAACCACAAGCACATTTGAAGCAAAGTCCCACAAGACTTATTTACAAGGCTGATCCAACATAACATAGACTGCTACAGGGATCATGAAGAGAATGGGCGGAGTCACAGCCAGCTTGCACAGAAACCAGAGAAAGAAAAATGAGTAACAACATAGAACCAACATTTGGCCGATTAGGCAGACACAGTTATTTCATTTTTCACAGAAAAAATGTGCCAGTTTCATCTTGTTCTGGAACCCATGGCCTTCACTCAATGTTCCGTTTTTTTAAATTGACCTTTTATTTACAAATCTAGCCTTTTTCTCGATTTGTTCCTGCCTTGTGCTACTGCTTCTTGTCCATTCAAGCAGCTGCCATCTCCTGCTGAAACCGTTAGCATAACCATCTGCCCTCCACTGAGCCAACAGTTGAGTGAGTATGTGTTTTTGCTTTAAGCTTTGCAAGTGAAGGAGCCAAAAGGTTGGAAGATAGAATTGGAAGTTGGAAATTGGAAGATAGAACATTAATCGATCCCCACAACGGAGAAGTTGATTGGTTATCATGGATGACAAAAAACCCAGATAATAGCTCTAAAATACAATAAATAAGTCAATGAGTGTCCAGTGTCTTTGAGGCGTTGTAGGGTCTAATAGCGGATGAAAGATCAGCTAAAGTGCTCTTTCCTGAAGTGAGGTGTTTCAGTCTCTAACTGAAGGAGCTCCTCGGTGCTCATTTGGTCTCATGTAGAGGATGATGAGGATTATCCATCATGGATTCCAGTTTCTGTTGAATCCTTCTCCCATCCACCACAGTCACAGATCCTAGGGGACATCCCAGAACGAAACCGGATCTCCGAACCAGTTTTTCGATTGTCTTCCTGTCGGAAAACACTCTGAAGAACAGGGCAGATGCAACGGCGCCTTCATAAAAGACTCTGATAGTCCTGCAAACTCAGAGGGACCCCAGTTTCCTGACCACTAAAATACTCAACTGGAACACCATTTAAGTAAACCCAAACTATGAGATAAAGAATAAGATCTGGAAAACATATAGGGGAAATAAGTATATTTAAAATTGAATGTAAACATCAAAACCTACTATATTGTTTGTTTTTTGGTGGACACTGGATTCATGGTGTCTACCATCACAGAGCACTTCTTCCAGAAGCCTCTAAACCCACAAGGTTCTTAAAAGCTTTGTTCTTTCCCATAGTTACAGTTGAGTTAGCCATCCCTTATGTTGGCTACTTGGAACTGGAGGCTGACGTTTGTGGAAAGGTCACAGCTAAGGATGGAATATTGGTGGTTAAAGACCCCCAGGAGCTTCTAAGCAAGCCCCTGATATTTTAGGGATGAATGTCATTAAGTGTGACTGTCAGGGTTCTGACTTTTTCCTAAAAAAAAGAATGACCACACAGGAAATGATAATTTTTTTAGACTTCTGCAAAAGGAGAATCAGTCTATCACAGCGCAAAGCTGTCACAGAGGAGTTCTACCTTCCCAGTGTATCAAGTCTGGTTTTATTGGTGGCTGGGGTTGATAACATTAAAGTGGGTCATTCAATCAAACAGTACAGGAACATCATATCTTGTATAATCAGCACTCTTCACATCATTGTTTTCTTACTGAAAGATAGAACTGAGACAATCATTTTCTGGTGATAATAGCATGTAAGCAAACGTTAACTACATAAACCCCAATATCCCCTCCTGTTTATCATTTTAAACACGTCATAAGTAAATACGGATAAATGGAAGGTACAAACAACCTCTTCAGGTTGTTGGACCAGCTGGTAACGGATAAAAGCCTGCGGGGTGGCTTTTGCTATCATGGACTTGACACAAGGCAGAATACATGTTGTAAATAAGACAAAACAAGCACAAAACAAAGAGTATAGGTGTTAATAATTTCAACAGAAGTTGCCACCATGGACCAGGTGTAAGCCTGGTGACAGGGGGCGAGGTGGTTGAGCGGGTTGTCCAATGATCGAAGGGTTGGCGGTTCGATCCCCGCTCCCACCAGCCAAAATGTCGTTGTGTCCTTGGGCAAGACACTTCACCCTCCTTGCCTCCAGTGTGGCTCCACTGGTGTGTGAATGTGCATGAATGATCCCGGTGATGGTCAGAGGGGCCGTAGGCGCGAACTGGCAGCCACGCCTCTGTCAGTCTGCCCCAGGGCAGCTGTGGCTACAACCGTAGCTTACCATCACCAAGTATGAATGAGGAGTGAATGAATAATGGACACAATGTAAGCGCTTTGGGTGTCTTGAAAAGCGCAGATAAATCCAATCCATTTAGCCATGTCCAGATGTCATTAGTGGGACTGGCACCAGAAGTTGCAGACGTCAGGTAAGCTTGCTGCTCCGTTAAGTCGTGCAGTGCAGTAGCAAGGTCCAGTCCATCGTTGACAAAATAATGGCTGACATCTCAGCTGCTGATGCGTTGGCAAACATGTAGGTGGTGTTAAGTGGTCTCAGCAATGCGTACCCATTGATCTCAATGTCGTCCCTTACTTCTGCTACTCTCATCCATGGAAAGTGTGATTGTCTGAATTTTGCTCCTCCACCCCAGATACCGAAATAACGAACTCCCATGGGACTCCAGTCTCAGTGGTCATTTGTAGGGCATTCATGTGGAACTTGGGCATGGCACGTTTTCGTCATGCGTGGTAAGGGTTAAGGACAGTTTCTCCGTTAGATCGGTTTTAGCCAGGATGTCTGCTGTGTCCATACATGTAATCTTGTCGTCTCATGGTGATCCACCAGAGGTTGGTACTGTAGGAAAGATCATTGGCAGTAACATTGAGGTGTGTAGTCTTTTCATACAGGTCACATGACCGGCAGGCAAGGTTGGTACCGCCTTCTCCTGGTTTCTCCATCGCTACGAAAGTCAGGGCGACAAGAAGACATTCTACAGTCACAGCGCAGCTCTGCACCCACCTGCTGCGGTCTCCCAGCAGTGGGCCTTCCATGCTGCTAGGTTGCAGAGTCACTTTGAGGACCCAAGTTCTAATCGATGCTGGGTTCTGTTGGTTTCTTCACTGACGATTGAGACGAACTGCCACTAAAAGTCGGAACTCCTTCGTAGTCAAACTTCACCACAAACTCATTTAGGCGTCTGGTGCATGCTGCAAATTAGAGTAACTGAGATGTATCCAGCTAGGGTGTTCAGCTATCTTTACAGCTGTGGGTGTAGTTCGAAGGACTTGGTATGGTCCCTCCCACCAAGGGCTGGCCCAGTTCTTCCTTTCTAGGACCATGATGAACACCCAGTCGTCTGGTTTCACTGGTGAGCTTTCCTATGGAGATAAAGAGTCAGATGGCAGTAAATTTGCACTGGACACCATCTTCTGGTTTATCATTCTTATGATAAGTCTGTTAATGGGTGAATACAAGTTCTTTTTGCTTTGTAGCAGTAAAACGTCAACTGCATGAGGGACTAAAAGTTGTAATGGATGAAATAATATTACATCCGCTGAGGGGGTCACGGCCATCAAGCACCACAAATTGCCTGTGCGCACGTTTAAGTAGAGATTGAACTACAGGGTCAACGTTTTTGGAGTAAAATGCAAGGGGGTGTAATTTGTCTCTGTGTTTTGCATTAATTCCAATTCAACTTAATTTTATTTCTTTAGAACTCATAATTAACTAAACAACAACAAACACAAATAAAAGAGAAATGACTATAAAAAGCTTGAAGAGAAGTACTAAGTAAAACAGCTAAACTATGAAAATACAATTTGAAATAAGTTAATGCATGAAAAGTGCATAGAAAAAGTCAAAAACACTTAGATCAGGGGTGTCAAACTCATTTTGGTTCGAGGGCCACATTCAACCCGTCTGATCCCAAGGACCAGTAACATAAAAGCAAAAAACAGGTATTTTTTTTTAACTTTAATGCCTCAACCAACATAGTAGCCTAATCACTTATTATCACACATTTATTTACAGCGGCCAATGGATCTCAAATAAAATGCATTTCACTTAAAACAAAAATGGTTTATTTAATTTTATACAGACCAAACATTTTACATCTGACACTGTAGCAATCCCAATAATAAACTCAGGAGGGGCTACGGGATAAATAGAGTCAACTTTAAAAAACAGAAACACCTGTCTAAAATGTAAATGTGCAAATCAGTGAAAAATTACTCTAAATTAAACTTGCAAACATTTGTGAACATAAGAATTTAGAGTTAACCTCCTTTCTCTCCTGAAACTTCACCTGTCCATCAATATCAGGATTAAGATCCTGTGCAGCAACACATTTACTGTCATTTAGGTGTGTAAAACACCACGAAATGTCCAACAGTCTTTTCCTGCTTTCTGCCTGAATTTTGTGGCAACACCTGCATCCTTCCTGACCTTTAATGGGGCACCATCAGTGACCAGACTGACATCACGTGACCAGTTCACTACAACAAAGTCTGGCGCAGTAACTAGAGAGCTGACTATGTCATCAGCTGTTGTGTCCATCAACTCTAGAAACTCTGCTGTGACGTCTCTTTAACACCTCTAATAAATATGCACAGCTGTATATATCTGTGATGTTGGTGCTTTCATCAACAGCAACCGAAAATACAATAAATGACTGGATTCCTTCATCTGGCGCCCAAGTCTCCTCAGAGATGTTGTATCTGCAATATCGATCCTTGACAGACTTATGCTAGCAAAGGTCGACTGCTATTTGGGGAACAACACATCTGCAGCCTTCAGCATTTTTCAATAAGTTCACCCTCTGAAAATGGTTTGGATGTTTGCTCCAACTTTTTTGCAATAAAATATCTGTTGCTCCATCACTGACGTCATGGCTGCAGTAAATGCAGACGGTTGTTTATCAGTCCAGCTAGAAGTTGGTAAATCTTATCTTTTTTAACTCTCCCTGCAAATGGTGAAACTTTCCTTTATGGAGAGTCTCATAATGGTGCTGAATGTTATATTCTTTGAGCACCTGTTGATGACATACAGAGCACGCAGGTTTTGCATTCAGCTCCGTGAACAAATAAAACTCTTTCCATTATTCCTGGAAAGCTCTGCACTTCACTTCAACATTATTTTCTTTTTGACAACATTTTGGTCATTAGTGTGTCACTACTGATCATTCTCATAGCAATGTAACAGGGGTGAGGCTCACGGGGAACCAAACTGCATCTTACTCAGACACAGAGCTGTTAGGTTTCGCTTATGGCAGATGCAGAGATAAGCTGTTTCACCTGTTTTGTTTTTCCTTTGCTCCCCCTAGGGGTGGAGTTATATATATAACTGTCCGGGGTGTTACTGCAGAAGTCTGAGTCTCGGAAACCCATCTTGAACGTCCTTTGTCCTGTGTAGTGAGTCCTATGTAGAGTTTGAAACTGTATGAGCTGCAGCTTGGGATGTTTGGTTTGTCTTAAGGTGTTTGAGCAAATTTGTGACTGGCTCTAGTTACAGATCTAATTGCAACATTCAGTAATGATAGGTCAGGGTTAGGGTTAGGGTTAGGGTTAAAAGATCCAAGTGTTCTAGAACGAGAGTCAATTTGTGGCAGGATGAGTTCATTGGGTCACAAGTGTAGGCACTCCATCCTAGTGCTGCTAATGAGCACCTGGGCACTTATAAAATAAGACTGAGTGAGGTCTTCCTCATTCCTGGACGAGACTGCCTCTCTTTCTGGGTTCCTGTACCTGTCACTGCAGTGCAGTGGATATCACATTCCTCGTCACACAGTGGGTCTGGACTGGAAAGAAAGGTGAAATGGAGATGGAGCACATCGCTCCCTGTTCCTCCCAGTGTTATCCAGCGCTGATCGGTTCTATGGTGTGGAACCCGCTGGTGCTTGGAACAGGTTTTTGTGGCCTTTGTTGGGACTTACTTACGGGTCCGACGGGTCAGCCGCTGAACAGCAGCGTCTCCCCCTCCCTAGCTACCTACAACTGTGACTGGCTGGCTCTGAAGTGGAAGTTCACTTGTTTGTTTTCTGTTGTTGTCACACTCTTTATATGCATGTGAGTGGGGTGTTTTTGTTTTGTTGAGTGGCCAGCTCTGTTTCTTCAGGTGGGCTGGAGGCCCCTAGGGTTTTATTCTATGTGTTTTATTTATTCTGTCTTTTAATATGTTTATAATAAATCTCTTTTAAATTTGGAACCACCTCTCCACTTGGTTTGAGTCCCCATTTTATTAGTGTGTGCCTCAACCGCTCGTGTTGCTGAAAAAGGAAAGAGGCAATAGTGTCGTGTGTGGCTGTGGCAACCAAATTTCAGAGGGCAGAGAGGCACTGGGTGCCTCTGCAATCCAGTTTGACAAGAGCATAAACCCATCACCATTTAAGAATTTCAGAAATTTTCTAATGAGCTTTTTTCACCTCAGGGAAGAAATTTAACAATAAAGCAGAAACATGCCTCTATTTCTGCCGATATGTGCAAGAGGAGTGGATGCTACCAAACTTCTCCTTCTACCATAATTCACATCCCTTTCCATGGTACAGTCACACAAAAAATAACTTTAAGTTAATACAGAACTATGAAAAAAAACTTGGTCTAATTTCCTTTAGACTAAATAGGAAATTGTAATTAAACAATCACAAAACAATATTTATCAGGGTATAAGCAAAGCCTGATTTGACTCATCTCTGATTAATTTCAAAAACAGAAACAGACAAAGAAAATGAAATACCTCAGTCGTTTTTCTTCTAACTTTTTCTGTCCAACAACTGAGCGAACAGATGGTAGCTGAAGACCTTTTGTGTTGGACAGGTTTTACTATCAAAAAAAGAGGTTACATCTTCGAAAAACCAGAGTGTAAATTTGTATAAACCCCTTTTTGTTTTATTATTTTTTATTTATTTGTTACATTTTATGTTTTAAGCATATATTCTTTTTATTAAAGGGGAAAGGAGAGGTGAAAAAAAAGAGAGGGTGATAAAGTGAGGGGATACCAGTGCAGAGTTGCTAATTTGAATAGGTTAATAATTTAAGCGTTGAAACATTTATGTTAGATCTGCAGAAAGACAAATATTATATCCAAGACTGAAATTCTGACACTAAGTTAAGTAGAAGATATCTGTCCATCAATACATTTTGGGTTAGGAGGAGAGATAAAGCAGACAGGGAGCAGTGTGCACGTGCACATGCACGTAGGGGTGGAGATACGTGCATGCTGCCAAAGTGAACCATGTGATCATTAGGGGAACCAGATCCTCCCCAGCCAGACCAGGAGAGAGGGGGAGACCCCCGGACTAGTAGGACCCCCAACGACAGGACCCATGCCACCCGCGCGGGTGGGGGACCACCCAGCCAGTTGCAGAGAAGGCCCCCTTACAGGGGCCCCTCCGGCACCGGGAGCCATAGGCAAGCCCAACGTAAGGACCCCCAGGCCACAGGACAGTGGCAGGACAATGTAGCAGGACAGGACAATGGCCGGCAGCCATTGGGGCCACCGGGTGCCGGTAACCGAGACGCGAGCCAAGGACGAAGCCAGGGCCCAGAGGGCCCAGGAGTCACCCACCACCCAGCCGGAGCCTCGTCTTCGCAGGCCAGCCCCGGCGCCCGACCCAAGCAGCCCAAAGATGATGACACAACCACAGATCCACCCCTACCTCCCCCCACACTACACTACCCTCTATAGCCCCCCTCACCCAAAACATTCCTTAACCCCTCCTCCCGTATCGCCCCCCATGCCCTCCGAACTCTGTAAGAGGAAGGGTGAGCCTCAGCGGGTCCCGGCGAGGTAGCCCCCAGGTCTGTCCCACCCATTCACTGTCACACACACACATTCTTCTGGTGGCCCCCCACCACCCGTCGCCACACTGTAACCCACTCCAGCCCACCAACCCACCAGCACTGCACACCCAACCGGCGGTTTGGCCAACAGGATCCCCACACGCCAGGTCGCCCTAAGAGGACCAGGCGGGTGAAGACCGGCCACCCCTCCCCGATCCCACCTATGTATTGTGGTGTGGGGGTGCAGTATATGTGCTGCAGGTAAAATGGGAGGTCTCCAGTCGTGTGGCAGGCCCCACTGCTGCCAAGCAGCAACCCCCCAACCCCAGGGTCCTTCTCTGTGTGTGTGTGTGGTTCCAACATGCAGTGTATGGTATCTAAAGTAAAAGTTAAACTTGGGGGGCGGACCGGTGAGAGATGAGCCCGGATGTTTCACCGTGCCCCCGTTCACTAGACCAATCCCCACAAGACTAGATGAATCAAGGTGTCTAATATGCGAGTAAAAGTGTTCAAAATTTGTTTGGGTGGGAACAAGAAGGAGCAGGCGGATGGGCTCTCCCCGAGCGACTGGCTCCCCAGCCAGCCGCAGTAAGCGCCTCACCTCCCAGCAGCCAGGAGGTGGCCAGCCGGTGTAGGTACCATAACCATTCCGCCTGCGGAGACAGCGCCAGCGCAGAGAGACAGTCAGCAAAGAAGGGGCCCAGCGCGCAACCGAGGGGCAGGAGGTCCAGCACGACCACTCATGCCCCTGACCTTCCTAAGGGACTAGCTAGCACAACGCCCAGCCCACCCCCCATGTATAGATAAATAAATAAAAAATAAAAACACCTATAAAAGAAAAATAAATAAATAAATGTATAAAATTGTTAAATAAAATCAAAATAAATAAATTAAACCCTTTCCCCAGAGAAACCCAAAATTAAATGAAAATTAAATGAAATAAATTAACCCCTTTACCCCTCTGCTCTGGATGCATCATTGACCCTGGGGGCCAGGCCAAGAAACCCCCCAACCCACACCACAGCAGCCAGCCACCCAGAACGGCCTCTCATCAAGTGTAGAGAGAAAACGACAAGATGTTTTGTAATTTATATTTTGATATTAAAACGAAAAAAAAATGAAATGTGAAAGGTTAAATGTGATTTTATAGACTAAAGGAGACTTTTTGTTGGGCAAACCACAGACGTTCGTTTTCTTTGGACCCTGTTGGTGAACTTGGAGCACTTCAAAGAATTCCTGCTGCGACCCAGAAGAAAGCCTTTTTCTCATTTTGTTCCCGACTTGTGCTCCTGGTTCTTGTCCATCCAAGCAGCTGGCATCACCTGCTGAATCCATTAGCATAACCACCTGCCCTCCATATGCTTTAAAGGCCACTGATTGGAAGATAGAACTTTGGTGCGAACTTTGGCGAAAGCAGATATACAGTGGTGGACAAAATTGTTGGTACCCCTCAGTTAAAAAAAAGAAAGTCCACAATACTCACTGAAATGACTTGAAAGGTTCAAAGGTAACAATAAATTAAAATGTATTGAAAAGTAAATAATCAAAATCAGCCATTACGTTTGAGTTAACAGAATTATTTAAAAAAAAAACTACTGAAATAGGGCTGGACGCTACCCATAACTTAATAATTTGTTGAAATATTAGAAGGAGAGAGGGGGAGATCCAAGCTTTGTGGCTTGTCAGCATGCATTTTTGCAAATTCCAATTCTCGTTTTTTTATTATTTCCTTTCACTAGTGGTGTCCTCCTTGGTCGTCTCCCATGAAGTCCACTCTTTCTCAAACAACGATGAATGCTGCGATCTAAGACTGATGTATCTTGATCTAGGAGTTCACCTTTAATGTCTTTGTAGGTTGTTCTGGCTCTTTGGATACAGTTCCAACTATCTGTCTCCTCAATTTGTCATCAATTTTCCTCTTCCGGCCACATCCAGGGAGGTTGGCTACTGTCCCGTGGGTCTTAAACGTCTGAATAATATGTGCCACTGTCGTCACAGGCCCTTTAAGCTGCTTAGAGATGGTTTTATAGCCTTTACTAGGGATGGCCCGTTTGACACGGGGCTTCGGCGCGCGGTTCACCTTCATGAAACAGAGTGTTTCGGCACAATGTTTCGAAGCGTGTGTCAACCAGCGCAGATCACGTGATTGATGACGTATGACACGCCAAATGCATCACTCACCTGAACCAGGTTTGAGATTTCAGGTGTGTTTGATCAGAAGGGCGTGTGAAACAACGTTTCCCGACCAGTTCTGTTGTTTCCCGTGTATCGTAAGAATCAACGTCATGGCACCCGGTAAAAAACGTTCTGTGGCTTGGGATCATTTCAACTTGATTTCTCCAAATAAGGTAATACACTACTAACGTTATTTTATTAGTAGCCATTGCTGATTATGTCAGTTTTATAGGTATGTCTGTCAGTTGAAAGGAATCATTTTTATTCTTTCCATTTCTTTTTTAGGTGCAATGTTTGATTTGCAAACATGAATTTGCATTTAATGATAGTACATCCTCCATGATGCGACATCTCCGCTCCGTTCATCATGTTGAAACTCCGCAGTCGGCAAATCAAGCCTTCAATCCACCTCATATTGGTAATAAGAATATATTTCTTCATATGTATATTTTGCAGTGTCAAGAAAGCAAGAACTTGATTCTGCATTGGTGGATATGATTGTAATGGATGCACAACCATTTTCAATTGTTGAAGACAAAGGCTTCCAGGTAAGGTGGCTAATATTATATAGCATTTACATTATTTATGTTTTTGTGTACATAATAAGCTGTATTTTATTTGTCACTATTAGGCTTTTGTCAACCTTTTGGACCCATCCTACATAATTCCTAATAGGAAGGCCTTGAGGAGAATGGTGGAGGAGAAGTACAAAGCCAAAAAGGAGAAGGCTTTAGATGTGGTTAGCAGGGCCTCTGCTGTCAGCCTTACAGCAGACATGTGGACATCCATTAACATGGACGCTTACTTGGCTGTAACATGCCATTTTATCACCGAGGAGGTAGGTATCCCCTGCTTTGTGCAATGCTTTGGTTTATGTATCTCAGTTTGATTTTGTTCATTCTAAGTGGAGCTGGCCTCTGTGGTCTTGGGGGTTCTGAAGTTTCCCCAAACCCACACTACAGCTCACTTGGCTGAGGCCAAAAATCTTCTCATGGAAGAATGGGGAATTAAAGGGAAGGTGCGAGCCAGATCAATAAAGTACAAGATCATTCATCAATATGGCCTCCCACTACCTAATATACATGATTTGTGAACATGTAATCTTTCTTCCAGGTGACAGGCCTGGTTACAGACTGTGCTCCCAACATGGTTGCATGTGCTAATATATTGCTGCTTCGGCACATAATGTGTTTTGCACATATGCTTAATTTGGTGGTGAAAAAGTCCCTTGCCCAAACCCCTGAACTAGAGGATATCCGAAGTAAGGGGCGTAGGATTGTCGGTCTTTTTAAATCCAGCACCACAGCGAAGGAGAAGCTGTCAGAGATGCAGCGACAGCTGGCCAGGCCAGAGCACAAATTAATACAAGAGGTGAAACATTTTCTTTTTTTTAATCTAAGATTTCACAAGTTTTTGCAGTTGTTTATTGTGTTACTTTCTTCTCTCCTTTAAAATGTGCTTGCTGTCTTATCTTAGGTGGAAACAAGATGGAACAGCACATTTAATATGTTGGAAAGGCTGTTTAAGGAGAGAGAGCCACTGGGGGCAGCTCTGGCCACCCTCCATACGGACCTTCCTCCACTCACCTAAGAGGACTACCAGGCCATACACCACTGCTTGAGCGTTCTTTCACCGTTTCAAGAGGTCACAGTTGAGCTTTCGACAGAAAAACGAGTGTCAGCATCCAAAGTCATTCCCATGGACAAAATGCTGAAACATTACATCTCAAGCAGGTGTGGTCAGATCACACACCCACTTGGTGAAAAACTGGCCACTAACTTGAAGAACCATGAGAGGTTTTCAGCTCTGGAGAAGGTCACTGCTCTGTCAATGGCAACCTTGTTGGACCCAAGGTTTAAAGAGCTGGGGTTCTGCAGCCAAGGCTCTGCCCACACGGCCATAGAGCGACTCACTAAAGAGTGTGCTGCAACAATGCAGGCGCTACTTCCAGAGGCACAGCCACAGTCGCCACCTAGAGAAGGTCCTTCAAGTCAGCAGGAAGATGGTGGCCTCTGGGCCCTGCTGGACAGGCATGTGGGGGTTCAACAGCAGGTGATCAGCACAACTGCCAGTGCAACAGTGGAGGTTCAGAGGTACAGTAAAGATTAGAATCCTCATCATAACTTCTGCTCATTTTTAACTGGTGTATGACAATAGGCTATTAATTTACTTCTAGGTACTTAAAGGAACCCCACATCTCAAGGACTGAGGACCCACTGAGATACTGGGTTACCCACAAGGTTTTATACCCACATCTCTAAGCTGGCAATGAAGTTTTTATGCACACCAGCTTCATCTGTGCCTTGTGAGAGGATCTTCTCCAAGGCTGGCGAAATCGTCAGCCAAAGACGAAACAGGCTGAAGCCCAGCACAGTGGAGAAAATTCTGTTTTTAAATAAAAATCTATAACATGTATCCCACCCAGTCATGTTAGACCCTGGTTCACAATCACTCATTCTCACTTTATACATGGCATTCACAATGTAACACAAGCACTTCTCACAAATCTTCAAACATTGTCTTTGTTTTATTTCCACACTGAAGTGTTGCAAGGGCAAGGAACTTAGTGGAGTAGATGATATACGTCCTGTCTCCCATCAGATGCCGCTGTTCTGTGTGGTTTCAAAGCCCCGAATGCTTCATTCATTTTTCTGGCACATTTACACGAAGCCCCATGAGAGCTTCATGGGGCTTCGATTCCCATCCCTAGCCTTTACCTTTACGATGTTTGTCTATAACATTATTTCTAATGTCCTGGGACAATTCTCTCCTTTGCTTGCTGTTGTCCATGTTCAGTGTGGAACACACCTTTTCACCAAACAGCAACGTGACTATTTGTCTCCCTTTAAATAGGCAGACTGACCTATTATAGGTTTGAAAACAGCTGTGATGTCAATTAAAGGACATACCTGAGTTCATCATGGCCCCCTGGGCATTTAGTTCTCAGTCTTTTATTTCTGTCCAGCCCTATTTCATTAGTTTGTTTTTTTAAATAATTCTATTAATCAACAACTCAAAAGTAATGGCTGATTTAATTTTAAATTTTAACTTGTTACTTTTGAACCTTTCAATTCATTTCAGTGAGCATTGGGGACTTTCTTTCTTTAACTGAGGGGTAGCAACAGTTTTGTCCACCACTGTAGAAAACGCTGATAAAGGCAAAGCAGATATTGGCAAAGCAGATGTAGGCAGGCGCAGGCAAAGCAGAAATCATAATAGACAAATATGTCATAAATAGACTATTCTATAGTTAGCTAATTTTTTGAACGTATGATTTAAGTTTATTTTTACATAGTTTCAATTATCTTGTTCTTAACTCACTTTAAAGTCATTTATACATTACCAGTAGTGACAAAACATACATTACCTGAAAATCTGCACCTTCCAGTGGTGAAAGAAAAACATTACATCAAATTCCGTAATACAGTAATAAACAAGCTAAGTCTCTTGACAGCCGTCATTTTTGATTTCCTGATATAATTGTTTAAATTTGGGTTTGATCACCTTTTCTGATGAATGTGAAATTTACTCAAAATAAAATCAGTAGAGTCGTGAAACCAAAATAGTTTTCTTTGCTTTATGTTAAAATAATAATTATTTTTGTGAATTAAACAGTTTTAACCCAAAATCTGTATCTTTTTTTTTTTTTTTTAATTACACCCCTCCCCGTCCGGCTCCACGTCCTACGTCACAGATCCGGAAGTAGCGCTTTGACAGCCCCGTGCTGTCCACGTGACTCGCTCAGTTAGTTGGCCGTGAGGGTCGGAGTTGAGTTTCTTGGTCATGTCGTCTAGGAATCCCGGAACAGCCTTCGGTAAGTGGCGCGTTTGTGGCGCACGGTTCCGGTTCCGTGCAGCTCTGCTCCAGTCGCCATGACAGGCGGAGCTGCGGTGCGCGGGCTTTGCGGGGCTGACAGGCGTCGTTGCATCCTTTGGAAAAAAGAAGAGAGCCGCTGAGGTTTAATGAGTAACTAACAAGGTTGACTGACCAGCAGGTTAAGTCAGTTTAATGTTTACGGTGTTCTGATGTATCATGGTCCTGCTGGAAGATCCAGACACGTTTCCTCCTCAATGTTCCACCATAGATCCATTCATCCTTTCCTTCATACAGATCAGTGATTCTTGCATAAAAACAGACCCAAACCATGATTTTCTCTCCCCCGTGCTTCACAGTGGGTTTAGTGCCTTTTTGTTGGCAATAACTCGGCATTCATCCTCTAAACATGGCAGGTGGTGTTTGTGATCTCATCTGATCAGAAGATGGTCACCAAATCCTCCTCTGATCGTTGAGATGGTCTCTGAAGAACTTTAGACTGGTCTGGACATGTGCTGCCTTTTGGAGTAGCCAAGACAACGTTGTGTGTTACCATAGTAACCTTTGTCACTGTGCTCCCAACCCTCTTCAGGTCTTTCACCAGTTTCCCTGTGTAGTTCTAGGCCGTTCTCCAGATCATTTTCTAAAAATTGCTCATGAAGCAGTTTGCTTATTGCAGATCGGTTCATTCCAGCCTTGTTCAGGTCTGTTATCTAGTCTCTGGTGTCCTTAGACAGCTCTTTGGTCTTTGTCCTGATTGAGACACTCAGGTAGCATCTGAAACATAAAGAATTTATGGATCATATGCATCATATACTGCTCTCTGCTCTTCATCAGTGACATTTTTTACAGTGTCTATCTTACTAAACCCAGACTGGACTGTCTTAACTTTGTTTGATTGAGCACCATCTGAGGAGAGAAGCAGTTGATGTTTGTTCCAGACATGAGAACTTGTTATCCTATGGTGTCTGGTGTTCGCTCAAAGCTTAGCATTGGGTGTGTTTCATTTTTCTTTTGGCTCCAGGAATGCTGTAAATACGTTTAAATTAACAGGAAATGTCTTTGATTGGTTTGACCTGACTTTGGTCACACTGTGAGTCACAAGACCTGAAGGAAGCAGAGATGGTTCATGTTGGTGGAAATGTCTGGGACACTGAAGGATGAACCTGACAATGTGTGTCTGTTAATCCCTGTATCGTACAAAACCCTTTTGAGTTAAATAAAGTTAGTTTTTTTACAGTTTTGGTTATTGACTGTGTATGAGGACTGGACTGAGTGACCCCTCCCCCTGACTTTCCAAACAGGAAATACCTGCTGGCTGCAAGAAGCCAAAATCCCAGAGACTTTTACTAATCAGATGCCTCAGTAATAGCGTGTGCAATCAAACGTTTGACAGATTTAGTGGTAGGGGTGTCAACTTCCAACAAGCGCACTCCTGATTGGTGAGTTTGGTTGCCATAGAAACAATGACTCAGACTGTCTCAAACCAATCACTGTGTACTGATGTTGTCTGGTTCCAACATGGCGATGCGTGTATCATAAAAAAAAAGGCAACTGAATTGACTTTGTTTAGTTGGAGCCAGAAGTAAACCATATTTTTATGGGTGACTGAAATCAATCAGTCCAGTTCTTATATACAGTCAATGGTTTTGGTCAATGAACCAAAACATTTGTTTTGTTTATTATTTCATGTATTCATTGACACCAAAATCTGGTTTGAGTAAAATGACGTTTTTTTTTTTAGACAAACCTTTTTCCCGCCTTTTTTCTATAATTCATCAATTCATCTTTCATTCATTGGCGGATGATCAACCAATGAGAATAGAGCATACTGCCATCTGCTGTATGGAGGAACATCTGCATTATGTGCTGGACTGTTGTGGTTAGTGTGAAGCTGGACAGGCAGAAATGAGACTCGGAGAACGATTATGATCTATCATGAATAGAATGGAATAAAATAGAATAGAAGCTTTAGTAATCCCAAAGTAAAATGAAAAGCAGCCAGCTGCTTGCATTGATCCATCTTCTTGTCTTTCTTGTTTGTTTTCTCCTCCCTGGAACCAGACCTGGAATGGGTCTCCAGAGTGCGGGTGAACACACAGGCGGTCCTGAAGAGGGCTCAGAGCATTCAAGGACAGAAGCTTCCTAAGAAACAGTGGCAGGTGAGTCTGCACACCTCCAAAGCTTTACTCCTAACACGTTACATTTATCTCTCCTGTCTTTGCTGTTTTCTGCTTTTTTGATCAAAAATGAGCTTGAATATGTGTCGTTTTCTCTCTGGCATGAGCTCCGGCCTGCCTGCCCACGGTGGGGTCTGGTGTGGTCACCACAGAGGGGGGGCTGCTGGACTTTCCAGTTAGCATGTGGCAGAAAATGAATGGCTGCTTGGAAAGAAGGCCAAATTACCCCAGGTTCACCTCCACTATCAGCTTTAGCGGAAAGCAGAGAGGAAGAATCTGCTTCCTGAGCAGAAACAGGAAGTTGGTTCGGTCTAAGAGGAGCCTGACGGCTGAAGGCTCTGAAACCTCCTAAACGGCTAATCAAGCAGACTGAGAACAAAATGCTCAGCTGGGTAAATATATGGGATCTTTGAGATATTTATGAAGTCTCTCAAGTTCTGAAATCTACTCTATTTTGAACAAACAGGACAAAATGAGAGAACTTCAAATGTGTTAAATATGACCTTCTACCCATTTTCAATAAACTCTGGCAGCAGCATTTTGGAGAACAGCCTGAAAGTAAAGAATCACAGCCGTTTAATCCTAAAGTAACAAATGCATGAGGTCATTTTTCTGCATCACTTTGAGACAGGGCGTTCGGATTTTAGAAATATTTCCAATCCGAAAGGAGAAAGTTCTAGAAACTTGATTTAAGTGAGGGTCAAGTCTTTAAGGTTCCTCACAGTCGCACTGGAGACCAAATGAGATCCATCCAGAACAATTTCACTTCTTTACTTTCCCTTTATGTGTGTTTATGCCGGGAGAAGATGGAAGAACCAACACTTTGTGCTCTGTTTTTAATGCTTTGCTGACAGTCTGCCTGGCTGCTGAAGGCCGTTACCTGCATTGATCTGACCACCTTGTCTGGAGATGACACGCCCTCCAACGTCCATCGACTCTGCATGAAAGCCATCCAGCCAGTGAGACACGACCTGCTCAGGAAGATGGACATGCATGATAAAGGTCATTTTTTTATCCTTGTTATTACCACCACAATGCTAAACAATTCAGCCATGATAATAATTAGCTTGTCGGGTAAATGCTGAGGCAACTTTGAATTGACTAAAGTCCAACTCTGATGAAAATTATGATTTTGGTGATGATGATGATGGACATGTAGAAAGAAAATTAAGATCAAAATTGCATTTCTGAGTTTTTCTTTATTCAAATCATTGAGAATCGGAAACAGACGAAAAAAAATGCTTTTGTAGTTGTTACATGGGAACTATTATGGGCTGCCACAAGCTCCCTGCTCCGCTCTATTCTGTCAGACAGATCCATGAATGTCTCTGTTTTCCTCATCTGAACTGGAATCTGGATCTGAAGTGTTGCTCTGTGCTAACAGTACCGCCCACAACTCAGAGGTGAATTTCTGAGGAGCTCCTGCCGCTCTGCGGAAACTATTTCCTAGAAAAGGACACAGGTTTTTGGATTTGACCGAAAACAACATCATAATAATGAAAAGACCACTGGAAACACTTTGAAAATAGATCAATAACTGACTTGACGTCATTGACTTTAACTTATTTCTGTACCTGACCTGTTCCTTAAGCAGTGATGAAAGTCTTCCGGGAATTCCCGGAAATCCGGGTTTTTGAGCAAACCGAACGTACTTTCCGGGAAATAAAGACCTGATCTCTACGGACAAATCGCTTTCCGGATTAAAAAATGGTCTGAAATCAGCTAATTTTAGCTTTATTTTCTATATTTCTCCGCAGATCGCTTCCTCTATGGTCGTGGCCATCTCTCCGTCTTCCCGGCCTAATTGACCAATGACGGGACGTTTTAGTTGCTTTCGGATGCGTCGACGGGTCTGATTGGCTCTGTCTGCACCACGTGGTCAGCGTGACTCGCTTCCCTAGAGACCAAAACTGGCGGACCCACGCTAAACTTTCACAAACACATCTGAAGAGTTTGCGATCAAATTTGTGTTAAAATAATGGCAGGCATCGTCATTATTGAGCGTGGTCACGACCTCAGTTGTGAGAAGACGATAAAAAACAAATTGAAGTGGTCTTGGCTGGAAAAAAAAGATTTTTAAGGTAGTGTAGGTCAAATACTATTTTGTGTAAAATAATCTCAAAACCACATTTTGAAATAATTTCAATTTTAGTTTTGAGTTTCAGTTTTTATTTTGAATACATTTCTCTATCTAATTTATTTGTATTTCCTAATTACCATGATTTAGTTCAGTATAGTTGACATTAATTATAAGTATTTGATGGTTTGGACCCGCACTCCCTTAAAAAATAATGTTTACAATGTTTAGTTTAGTTTGTATTGTAGCGTCCCACTGACGCAATAATGAAGCTGAGGCGACCGTTTCTAACCGTGAGGCTTTTTAATGACTTAGGAACAGTTACTGTCGGCCGTAACCACGCCAAATACAGCACAACGATAATGAGAACTTTCCATCAACGCGTCCATCCTCCCCCACCCCCTCATGCACCCACGACCCCTCTTTTATTGTCTGCTCCTCCGCCCATTCTCCCGCTCATCCAATCACACTGGAGCAACGATGTAACACAGAACACATTAACAGAGCCCCAACAACGTTAGTCGCTACACTATGTTTGTTTTGATATTTCCCAGATTACTTAGTATTGGTGTTAAAGAATTGATGTATTATGTTATAGAATTATAGTTTAAAGCAGATCCCATATTTTGATGTAATTATAGTTTGAGAAAACAGTGCAAGTGGATGTTGTACATCAGTCATTTCTAAAGCAGAAATAATGTATAAATAACTGAGGTATTTTCATAGAATATCATAGTTACTGGTGTTCTTTTTGCCATTTGGGGCTTTGATGTTACTATATTTTAGCAATTGTATGTTTTGCAGCTTTAAGGAAAAGCGTAGATTGTAGGATTGTGTTACTTTGAGCAATTTTCCAAATTCTTTTTTAGGACCAGCAAGTCCTTAATGGAGAGTCAAACTAGGGGTTTGAATGACAAATCATGATGCTCCAATTAGTCTTAGTTTCTTGATAACTAGTTGCCAGAATGCACCAGAATGCATCTAAGACCACGTATTTTTCCAAAATTTCGCATTGTGCCCGCCATATCGCTCAAAGAAAAGTTCAGGGATTTTTTGCTTGCCTGACTTTCATCACTGCTTAAGGTGTTCCCTTGTGGTTTTGCCGCCACCAGATACAAACCTGTTTTTACGACTGAGTCTATGGTCCATGGTTTGTGTTGTCACTTCCTGTCACTGTGTGACAGAGCTGAGTTAGACATAAGCCATGTCCTTTACAGACTCTTTTCATACCTATGATGACAGGTGTGTTTGATGGTCGTCTCCTGCTCATTTGTGCTCAGTTATCAACCAGACACATGTCCTTTTAAGACCCGCTCCGATCGTCTTCTGATCTATTTACAAAGCGTTCCCAGTGGTCTTTTCATCACAATTTCGCCATTTTTAGCTAAAATCATTTTCTAGGACATAGTTTCTGCAGAGCGGCAGGAGTTCATTAGATCCCAGAGTTGTGGGCGGGATTGTTGTTCCGGGACAACCCCGCTCCCTCTCCCCTCCCCACTGCTGAGAGCTCTTCGTTTACACTCTCTTCCACTAGCTTACAGCCTCTCACAACCCCAAGCTAACATTAGCAGGGCAACAAAAATGGTGAGTAAAATCCAGCCGTACAGTTTAGATCCTGATTTCAGCTTAGACGAGTAAAACAAAGACGTTCATGGATCCATTTGTCTGCAGGTGGAGGCATCAGAATGGGGCGGAGCAGGAAGGTTGTTTCCCCACCCAGTATATTTTCTACGTCACTAATACGATCTTTTTTAATTTTTAACTGCATTTTTTTCTGCTCCTGAATCACCACAATCTGAAGAATACTTAGAAATGCATTTTTTTAAACTGAATTTACTTCCTATATGTCCATCAACAGAAAAATGTCACAAGACCATGTTTAAAAACAGCAAAAGCGGGAGTGGATCTTTAAGAAAACAACTCCCTTCAAGAAGCCCCGTGGACTGTTGCTGTAGTTCAGTGTTTTTCATCCAGTTTTTACATTTTCCCTTGATAATTCACCAGATTGAGCTCATCTGCTCTGTAAAGACCTGAAAATAAGACAGTTATTAAATCAGGTGTGATAGACGAGTTCAAAGGTCAAACAATCAGAGCAGCAGTGATTAAAGTTCTGCTGGGGACTAATGGCCTCCTAATCAGGTGCTGCTGTTTTGGTCTCACCCTTTAGCAATGAAACTTAGAGATCCAGTTCTTGAAGACAGTACATACACTGAAGTCAGAGCTGCTTTGAGGAAAAATGATTTTAGCGTCTGTTCTGATGAGGAAATTTAATGTTTAAACATTTGTAAATCTGACTGATCAGTGGAAGCGTTTAGTCCGGGGGTCGGCAACCCGCGGCTCTTTAGCGCAGCCCTGGTGGCTCCCTGGAGCATTTTCAAAAATGTTTTAAAATGTGTTTTGTTTTAATATGGTTTCTGTAGGAGGAAAAACAAGACATAAGTAGTCTTTATTTTTTCCATTGTAAGAGCTTGCAGAATTGATAATGCAATGTCCAGCAGGTAAGTCACATACAGCTGGAAAACAAGCCAATCTGGCTACAAGTTGAAGTGTCAATCAACTGTCTGCGCTGGAAACAAGTCGCACGACTCCACAGAGACTCAGAGAGGAGGGAGTAGAGAGGTTAGCCGAGAGTATACTCACTTTTCCTGCATTACTTATCCCAATCTGTTTGACACGCATTACGTTGAACATTGCACTGTAGTGATCGACCTCTCTCCCTTCCACACTCATGGTCCAACAAAAAGAAACAAACATAACAGGAAGAATAAACTAAGGTGGAACAACAAAACTCCCATATTAAAAGAAACGTGGGCAAACAGAAACGCTCATGCTGAGCCCTAATTAGATCAGGAAACTGCGTCCCAAAATCCCTCGCTGCTAACAGACCTAAAATGCACATGACCGCCACTAGCCCCGCCTTCACCCCCTAAGGCTCATGGGAAGTGGGAGTTATAGGGTAAAACCTTGAGTAAGAGTGTTGTGAACTGAAGTCAGGTCCATGCTGTTTGAGCTGATTGTGAGCACTGGAACAAGTGGTCTTGATGCAGAGAAGTAGAATTTGCCTGTCCTGCTAGCCATATGTCATTGAGACTGTGCTGGGTTGTGAGTTGTTTAAGGCATGGACAGTTCTCTTTAAAAGTTTCTTGGTAACCAGTTTAGCTGCTGCTACGCAGCTCAGGTGACAGTCCGGCTGGGTCATTACATTATAAGGCTTCAGCATTTCTGTCAACAGAGATGTGCGTCATAGCTTACGACACACGTTGCTACCAGTGGGGCTTTTTTTTAACTTTCAGCGGACCGCTAAACAGCTGGCTGATGTAAATGGAACTGCCGTCAGTTCCGTGCATTGCTTGATGAAGTTGAAAACGAAGTCCGATGGCTCTCCGGGGTGACGCTTTTTGTCACTTTGTCGTCTGTTTAGAACATGTGAAAACATTCCTGAAAAGCAAAGACCTGAACTACCCGCACTTGGAAGATGCTGGGTGGCTGGAAAAGCTGCACTTTTTGGTGGATGTGACTGACAGGCCATCTAAACGAGCTAAATGAAAGTCTCCAGGCGCCGCAAATGCTTGAAGCGTCGTCATGCACGTTCCATTTTATTGTTTTGTCTTCGAATCCTCAAACTAAAAATGAGATCAAAAATCAGATTTCTTTATTAAATTTCTTTAATTTTATCAAAGCAATGAAACATAATTCATTAATATTGTAATGAAGTTAAACTTGCACAACAGAGCAGTCACGTGACGCGTTGCTCTCCGCAGAATGCACTGCAGGGCAAATAAACATTTAATCGTTAATAATGCTCATTATGTGTTTCAAGCAACTTAGTCATTTTGATAGTAGGCTAAAATATCTAATATAGACACATATTGCACTTGTTGCCTTCATTATAAGGCTTAAATAGGGCTTTTAATATTTTTCGGCTCCAAACATATTTGTTTTTTTCGTCCAATTTGGCTCTTTCAACATTTTGGGTTGCCGACCCCTGGTTTAGTCTATAAAACACAAAGAAAAGGACATTTCAATTGTACTGAATAACAACAGCTTGGGAGCAGTACCGCCTCTAACCAGCAGAGGGAGACACAGACTGGTTCATGTCCATCCCTTATCTTGTTACAGGAATCTCTACAGCTGCAGTGTGCGTCTATCCTTCTCGTGTTGCTGATGCCGTCAGGTCATTGAAAGCAGCAAACTCCAGCATTCCTGTTGCCTCAGGTACGACAACACCTGGAACAACTGTCGACCAACACAAACTGCAGTGTGTGTTTGTGCGTCACCCCGTGCTCTGTGCTCATCAGTGGCGACCGGCTTCCCGGCCGGACAGACGCCGCTGGAGAGCCGCCTGCAGGAAGTCCGCTCTGCGGTGAACGACGGAGCCACAGAGATCGACATTGTCATCAACCGGATGCTGGCTCTCACAGGGCAGTGGGAAGGTAAGACGGGAAGAAGATTCTTGATTGATGCCTTTAGCTTTTTCAGATCAGATTTCAGATTCAACAGAAAAATTCCAGGAAATTCCTGTTTCTTTTCTGCTTTTCAAAACCCTAGAATGTAAACGACTGATGGATTTGCTGATTCTTTTAAGCTTCATTAGCCATTCATTGTTATAATCCTATTCCAATGAGGCCAGATTGTCTTAATTCTGTCAAAGTCACCCGCCATTTTCATTGAGAGTTTTTTGGGGAAACGGTTGTACTGAGAAAGCTAAAGGAGACAGTGGAAGAAAGTCCCTCTAAATGGAACATTGGAAGGAACCTGCAGTAGAACTCGACTCAGTCAGAGGAACCATCTGCTGAGACCGGTTAGTTCAAGTGGACAGAATCAGACAATACTGACCATGGTGGTGGAACATCCTTAACAGCTGTGGTCTCCAACCTTGTAGGCAACCCACTAGTTTTCACAAATATTTTCACAAACCAGCCTATGTCTAAGTCGGCGTCTGATTTTTATTTTAGCTGCCAGTTTTCCTTAACTTTTGAGGGTAAAGTTAATCTTCACCCTTTCTAAAATACTGGCAGCTGTTTTAAAATCTATTTATACACCAGATTTAGTATAGGAACCATTAAAATCTGATCTAGAATTTAACCCTTTAACCCATTCCCGTCAAAGTGGAAGTTAAAAAATCAGACGCCAACTTCAGCCTTGTCTGACCTTTAAGGTGCGACGGATACAAAAAAAAAGATCAATTAAGTTGGTATTTTCTAAAATAAACATGAATCCACCAGTTGAAGGACTTTATTAGCAGCATCCTCGTAACATTACATAACCATTTGCTAATTATTTTGCATTATTATTGTGGTCTGTCACAATAAATCCATATTAGGAATAAAGACTCCTGGTTTTTGTCTGTTAAATGCAGCTTTCTTTTATTTTGATACTGAAGGCTCTTTTCTGCTAAAAGAAACTCTCCAAGTATTTTCATTTTTTGTCAACTTTGTTAGTTTCAAGGCTTTAACATGGTGATCGGCGCAGCCGCTTTAGAAAAACAGCAGATTGATTTACGTCACGTGACCGAGCGACGCGCCAAAAAAGAGTCGGGTGTGGTGGAGAACATCCAGCAGTTTTCCAAAATAAAAGTTCTTTTAGAATCAGATTATAAAGAGAGTAGAAATATTATGGGGTGTGTTTTTTTCTTTACTCTGAGCTATGTGCTGTTTTTATAGGACATGGTAAAAATAAAAGTCATAAACCAGATGAGGACCAAGTCACTAAACTTCTGCTGTAGGACAAAAGAAAGATGCTGATGAGCATCAGAAAATACTGGAACATCTGTTAGAAGACGAGCCACACAGGCTGAACTTCAGACCAAAAAAAAAAAAAAAGCAGAAAAAAGGACCAAAGCCCAGAAAACTGGGAGGTGATGATGTGTCTGATGAGATATTGTGGGACCAGCTTGATTAAAGGAAGACGTTCCATCTGTAGGAGGTTGTCCAGGAAGCACAGAGGAACAAAAGAAAATGAAGGTCTTCCAGGCTGCAAGTTTTTTTAAATGTGCAAAGTTTGAAACGCATTTCATCATTTGCATTGAAGTGATCTTTCTAATGCTGACAGTGTGAGCCCGTCCTGCATCTCTCACAGGTGTGTTCATTCAGTTCAGCAGGAGTGGACATGAATATGTAAAGTGCAGGTTTGGTTCTGACCCGAGAGTCTTGTTTTGATGGTGAGTTTCAGTTCTGGTTGTCTTCCAGCCATGTTCAATGAGATCCGGCTGTTCCGAGAGGCCTGTGGCGACGCCCACATGAAGACCATCCTGGCTGTCGGCGAGCTGGAAACCCTCAGCAACGTCTACAAGGCCAGCATGGTGGCCATGATGGCGGGTCAGTGTCACGGCGCCACACAAACACAACTCCGCTCTTCATTACCGCTTCATGTCAGAGCGTTCTGTAAACCTTTTTTAATCAGACATGGATTATCTCATGTCAGTTTAGGTATAAAGAAAGGGGCGTGGCCAAATAATCACAGCTTTGTGTAAAGGTTTGGGTTTACTGTAAACTCACTGAGATGAAGCTGATCTGAGCAAATGTGAAGGAAGATAAGAGAAAACCCTAAAATCCTTTGGTAGGCTGTGAACAGGAAAGAAGACTTAAATGAAGTATTTGTAATTGTCAGTGTAAATCTGTGCAGTAGGGTTTGATGTCTGAACTCCTAGGCTACGTTTACATCGCTCTTGATAACCACAGTAAGCCACCTGTTTTTTTATTAAAGGTTTATGTAAACGGGCCTTCGTGTTTGAAACTCATGCTTTTATGTGTCGCTATGCAAGTTTCTACGACCGTTTTTGGACTCTACATACAAAGTGCGCAGCCATTCAACATGCTGAAAGTTAAACCAGTTTAAACTTTGACCAGACAGAGACTTGGATTTGGTAATACCAACTCTACCAACGGTTTGAAAATTGATCATGAAGGAGAAAGGAATAATTGCGGTTTGTGCCTGGCTGGAATTCTAAGACACCAAGTCTTTCATTTATCGGAATAAAGAAAGAAAAAGAGCTGTGACAGAAAAAGCCTGGAGCCAGATTTGCCAGATTATCATGCGCTTTTACCGTGTTCTTGAACACGCATCACATGTCTGGTGTGAAGGTAGCATCACAGAACACAACACTTGAGAAGGGCTTTTAGAGGTTTCCCAATTATCTTTAATGTGACTGAAATGAAAAAAAAAACTAAAGAAGAAGCTGGAACCTCCTGGAGGAGCTGAACCTCCTCCAAACAGATCAGTTCTAACGGCTGATAGTGAGAGGGAGAGGAGAGGAGCTGAAGATCGTCCAGAAGGTTTGGAGGAAGACCTCTGAGCCTGAAGGTCGCCACGATCCTCCATCATGTCCGACCTCTGCATAAACTCCATCCTCTTTTCAGATGTTTCAGCTTTTGTTCCCCCGGGCAACAGCTGCTTAAACACACCGAGAAGCAGCTTAACTGTCCATCCCATAATAAGCCGCTCCAAACAACTCTGTTAGAGATGATTATTAAAAAGATTTTCTAGTCTTTATGTAAATCTGTGAGTTTTTATGGATCACACACGAGTTTCTGAAACTGAACGTTGGCGATCAATCTGTGAAGGAGGCTATTTTCCTCGACCCCCTCCAAAATGGATGGAGCTTCACTACTGCCCCCCACATTTAATAACCCTTATTCATTATCTGCTAATTAAGACTCCTCAGAACGAATCTGTGGGATCATGGCGGTTGGAGGAAGAGGAGGCCTAAAACGGTCTGGAAGAAGGTGGTTTTAATGAAGCAGGAAATGTTCTGGAGTTCTGTCGGCTAATGAGCCGTCATTCCTCGCAGAATCCTTCTTTCTGCTCCGCCCTCCATCTTCTATTTTTACTCGCCGCTGATAAACCGGCTGAGCACAAAGAAGAGAAATGAGCGTTCAGGCAGTTCCATATGTTCATGTCTGACCCGGGCAAAGGCTGGAGCCCCGCCCTCACTAAAGGAGGGGACCTGTCCCATGACCAACCAGCTATTGAACCTGGTCTTATCTTTCTGAATAGAGTTTCAGCGAGTGTGATGTCATCCTTAAAATATGGTTTACTTCCGGCTCAGATGAAAAAAAGTTGACTCCGTTGATGTTTTTTTCACAAAATGGAAAAATGTCCAGGAGGGAACAAGTCCTAACTTTGTGACGTCAGAATGTGAGGACCCACAATGTAAGGACTCACTCATTTTGGTGGATTGGGAGGGGCTGGTGCTCAGAGAGCAGGTTTTTAGAGGAATACTGTGTGAATGGATCAAAATACCGCTTTGGGGTTGTTGACACTCAAAAGCTCAAAAAGTGGATTTTTTTCATGATAAAGGCTCTTTAAATGTTCACCGTTTTATATGTAAATGATGTGAACATGAAAAAGATATTTATTTTAGTCAGGAATACCAAACGCTGGTTTTGATCAGAGAAACAAATCTGTTCATTTTGTTTACAGTGGACATTTTAGAAAAAGGAAAAAAGTGTCACAGAAAGGTGCAGTGACAGGGTTGCCACAGGTTTACAACGAATTAGACTCAACTTTAGTCTCTAAAAGTCAAACTCTGCTTTTAGAAAGTGCTGAGGCTGCATATTGTTGATTTCATGTCAGGAGACTGAACTTGAATTGTGGCTACATTTGGCCCTCGGGCCGGACTTTGGACATGCCTGTCTTATACAGTCAATGCGTAATGGTGTGAGTGGAACCATCGATGCCTTGTCTTTCATGTTTACGTTTATGAGTTATGAAAGAAACCTGGTTTCTTCTTCTTCCAACGCTCAGGCTCCGACTTCATCAAGACGTCCACGGGAAAGGAGGCGGTCAACGCCACGTACCCCGTTGCCATAGTGATGCTGAGAGCCATCCGAGATTACTTCCTGTGCACAGGACACAAGGTAAAGTAATTGTTCACAAATTGTTTCAGTTTAACGCTTTTCTTAATTTATATTCTTTTTTATGAAATAATTTGATCTTCATATGAAAAACTGTCAGCAAAAGCCTTTCCTTGCATCTGGAGCATCAGAGTAAAGCTGTAGGACTCTGGAGGAGGAGCGGTCTTTATATAAACCTTCTGAAGATGATCCACAGTGAGCAAAGGAACTTCAGTCCGGACAGACTTAGAAATGTTTTCCTTGGGTTGGACTGGATGGTCTTCCTCAGCCACTTTCTGAGTGTTTTGCAGCGTTCTGAACCCTAACAGAGGCAGAGAGCGCTGAAATGTTTGGACCGGACTCTTCTGCACCTCCAGCTGTGATAGGCTGCGGCCTGTGTTCCTGCAGGTGGGCTTTAAGCCGGCGGGGGGCATCCGCACTGCTCAGGAGTCTCTGGTCTGGCTGACTCTCATCAAAGAGGAGCTGGGCTCCGAGTGGCTCCACCCCCACTTGTTCCGGCTTGGAGCCAGCAGCTTATTGGCTGACATCGAGAGGCAGGTGAGGAAACAGTCCCGGCCTGCAGCGCACCGGTTGGTGGCTTCACCTAACCGTCTGCCTCGTTCACAGATCTACCATGAGGTGACCGGACAATACGCCGCCCATCATGAGCTGCCGATGGCCTGAAGCCACGCCCCCTCCAGACTCCTCTGTAAAGAAAGGAAAAAAATGAAGATGTTGCTCAGTCTGCTTTGACTTTTCTGTCTTCCACGCCACCGTTTAAAATATTAAATGGAATTTTTCACCATTCAGAAACTGTCTGCATCGTTTCTAAACGCTGTCTGCTGTTTTTCTAAGGAGTCATTTTTTTGCATTTATCCCAAAACGTAACACTCAGTGTTTTAAGTGTAAAACTTTATAAATATTTGTATTCTCAAAAATTATTTTTCACTTGACACAGAAAAATGCACTTGAAACTCAAAAACACGAGCAAACAAAACAATTTTCACTTGAGAATTTCTCTCTCTTCTTCACTTAAAAAAAGAGTGGAGCATCACGTTACACATGTGCCACAAAATCACAGGTATGGACATAAAGGTTGCTGCTGATTGGTTAAAAAAATCTTCCAACAGCTCGTAAACTGATCAGGTTTGTGCCCGATTGGAACAATTTTTGCGTACTCCGCATCAAAACGGCCAAACCTGCGAAGAATTTATGACCCAACATTCCTTCTTTCTCCACTGCTGTGATCAGGGATTCGGAGGAGTTTCCTGACCTAAACACTCAGCTGTGTCTGCAGACACTAAGCAGGTAAACGGCGTTCATGAATTTACGAGACTGTGAGCAGTACCCCCCTGTGGTGGTGGTGTTGGTACAGTCCAACTGGAGAGCTGACAGCAGGATTTTAGTCATGACTGCAGGAGGTCTTGCAGGTACACGCCCGCAGACATGACCCCCACAGTCCTGCCTGCTTAATCCAGATTGTTTGAAGCTGGTAGATGGTGTCCCTGGTGGAGCAGGAGGCAAACCTTGACTCTGGTTTGGAAGCGACGGTCAATCCAGGGCTTTTAACCAAAGGAATTGGCCGTCGGTTGAGCAGGAAGTCTTTGTGCAGCGTTCTCCTGCATGGCTCAGAGTGATGTCCAAATGATGATGCTGAAAAATCCCACTACAGGTGTTTGTTTATGTGCTCCTCAGCACCCTGACATCCTCTGGACCTGTAGCCATGTTCCAGTGAGGTCCAGAGCAGCGTCAGGACTCTGTCACTGAGTCTGAACATTTCTGAGCCCCTTCATGTGTGTGTGTGAGCTCCAGGTTTCTGCAAGAGATGTGAGAATCTGAAATCTGTTCATGCTGTAACATTAACAGGTTTACACGTTACCGTGACGATGGAGAGTGAGAAAGTATGGTGTTTGCATTCATACATACGTAACCCTTGTGCTATCTTAGATGACCCCGGCCTTACATTGACGTGTTCTCCCTACCATGACAAAGGTGGATAAAGGTAGAAAGATTTCATATAATCCATGGACACCAGTGAAGATCACAAATCATTGAAGAAAAAAGGTTCAGACCACTGTCTAGTGGGTCTAGATGACCCAACTCCCAATGCTAAAGTGCCTAGGATAACACAAGGGATAGACCTGGAAGAGCTCATGATGCTGAAATGAAATGCTGGGTTGAAAGGGTGGAGTGCAGCTTGGCTTCAGGGTGTTGGATATTTAAAGTCAGAGAAGGGCGGAGCAGGCGTCTGAAATGAGATTAATTTTGTAATCTCAGCAGCTAGACAGAAACAGGTGGTGATAGGTGATACCTGGAGACCTAACTGTTGTCAGTCCGGTCTTTCTGAAGCTCTGCTGATCCCGCTGAACAGAGCAGCACATCCTGCCTGGTGTCCCATGGTGCAATCTGCCTGTGAGCGCCAACTGTGGTTGGAGGTTCCCTCGTGGCACAAGAAGAAATGGAATACATGTTTGAAAGATCAAACCAGCCGCAGCTCACCTGTCTCCACAAACAGCCGCTTTCATGTCTGACGCTGACGTGAGGCCAGAGGACTTTCTGTGGCCAGAGTGAGGAAGCCTCACCCTGTAAAGTAATGATATAGTAGAAAATGATTTCAAATATTCATTGTTGAGTTTAGATTTACAGCTGGATGATTTTCTTTCCCTCGCGCTGACCTGAGCTCTGCCTGCACTGTTTGAAGATGTTCTCTGCAGAGTTTGTTCAGAAT
This sequence comes from Oryzias latipes, assembly GCF_053564925.1. Taxonomy (NCBI): domain Eukaryota; kingdom Metazoa; phylum Chordata; class Actinopteri; order Beloniformes; family Adrianichthyidae; genus Oryzias; species Oryzias latipes. The sequence goes on from NC_136259.1 coordinate 13,872,909, forward strand.
GCTGTGGGGTGGAACCCTGATATAGGTGACATCAGAATTAAAATTTTTACAAAAAGTCTCATTTTTTTATTCAAAGTGAAATAGGATGCAATACACTGATTTATTCTGAATGAGCATGTTCTACTGTCAGAACTGTATGGCGTCAAATCAAGATCTGCTTAAAATCCCATCTGTTGATCTGTTGTAAAATTGTTCCCACTGGTCTTTAACGGATGATTATGCTGTTCATTCCAAATTCAAATAATTCCAAATCAACTATCGAATTCCAAATTCGATAAAGAATACACAGAGATTTATCAAACTCATTACAGAAATGATTAAATAAGTAAAATTTATTTTGTATTTCATCAAAGTCGTAATGCTTTTTATCTTCATTTGAGCTTTCATTGTAAATTTTCTTGCAGTTACAAACCCTGAAGAAGTCCTGCACTGTTACCAAACTCTGCTGAAAGAATTTTGACGGACAAACAGCACGACCCTCAGGCTAATAATGTGTTTTTTGGAATGCTCCATTGTACTGTTTTGTACTTAAAACATATTTCATTGTGATGACACTGTATGCTGCAGACATGTATCATATTAAAGATTGTTTTTTTCACTGCTGTCTTGTTTCTCTTTAAATTTGCCTCATGTTACAAGAAGTAGGAATATGTTTTTACAATGCAGTTATTTGACCTTTACCAACAAGTTGGCATTGTCTCGTTTGGTGAGGTCAGAAGACCAAGTGTGTATGTACACTGCACAGGAAGGTAATACGTGTACATACCCAGCATTTACTACTGAAAGTACCATGTAATAGAGTGGAAATAGGGCTGACTTTCTTTTACAGTACAGTTTCATTGTACTTAAGGGGTAAGTACCAAGTAATATTCAAGTGAACATACCCGGTATTTAGTAATGAAAGTACCATGTAGTTGAGTGGAAATAGGGCTGACTTTCTTTTACAGTACAGTTTCAGTGTACTTAAGGGGTAGTTTCTGTGGTAAATTCATGGTAAATACCATGAAACATGCAGCGAGTGCAGACCTAAAGGTCAAGGTACTTTATTTGTACTTACCTTGTTCTTACATGTGGTAAGTACCATAAAAGACACCTTTGCACAACATGTAAATACCCTGTAAGAATATTATAAATACCCAGTATGTACCACATAGGTATGAATCAAATAATACCATATAAATACACAGTAAGTACCATGTAAGTACAGAGTAGACACAAAAAGTACCATGAAAGTACCCAGTAAAGTTCCATAGAAAGTACCATGTAAACACACTGTAAGTACCCAGTAAATTCCATAAAAACTTACCCTGAAAGCACCCAGTAGTTACGCAATAAGTACCATGTAAATACCACTTAAGTACTGTACTGTAAAAGAAAGCGTTACCGTTTTTTTTTAACTCAAGTCTTAAGTACTGTATTTCTGTAATTTTTTTCTTTCAAATTTCAAATTTACAATCTGGGATCAAATGAGCTGACCCTGATTTGACCCCATACTTTGTCTGACGCCTACCTAAAGGAACCACGGTCTTTCCTATAGCGCCTGCCATGATTCATTTGATATTTATGAAATCTCCATTCTGAAAATATGTGTGAAAATATATTTCCACTGAGCCTTTTAGAAGCTTGCTGCTGAAACACAGCAAGGTTTTCCACAGCAGAAGAATAACAGACACAAGATGGAAAAAGCATAAAAGTCTTCAACTTAACTGATCCTCACTTCTGGAAACAAAAGAGCAGCTGGGAGAGGAAAACAACCCACCTGCACCTACGTCCAGCTGAATAGTGGCTTCTGTAAAAAGGAGACAGAGATCGTGAGTTTTCAGAAATATGAAGACCTTATACTTACGCAAAGTTTAGATTTAAGCTTTTGATGTCATTTTGTTGAAATCCAAACCCTGTTTATAGTCACAGTTCACTTCAGAGTGAATGAAGGCGGACTTTGCACAGACCAAAAGGGAAGACATGGCATAAGATCCGTGTTTTCAGTGGAGAAAAACGTCCACAGCGTGAATCTAAAAAAGCAAAAAAAAATGAAAACCTTTACAAATGACTGTCGGAGGACTAGCTGCTAGTCTTTTTCCCGGTTTTTAGAGCTCATTTTGGACAATAGCGCCCCCATATGAACAGCTGTGGGAGTTGCATGGTATCTCCGGTTTGGTCCACATCAAACTATGTACAGACCAGACATTTGACGCCTGCTTCTTTAGCCCACGGTGTTCACACCAGACAAGCAGGGACGGGCTTCTTCTTCTTCTTTTTCTACTGTTTTCTAGAACATGTCTGCTGGTAGAGGCTTGGTGCAAAATGTCAAAGTGGTGCAAATCTTGTGAATCTGTTTCTTTCACAGCTTTATTCCGATACATAAAAGACTTGGTGTTCATTGTTGTAGAGTCCGCCAAAATTCTCAGAGTGGGAGGGACCAACCATCGACTGTAAATACAAACTGGACATACTGGCCCCTCCCCCTGGCCTTCCAAACAAGAAGTACTCGCTGGCTCCAAGAAGCTAAAAACCCACAGACTTCTATAGAGAAATAAGCAGCATTCTATTGGTCAGGATACCCATTCTTGCTCTGACACCTTTTTTTTAATGTGCTCTTGATAATCATGTTTTTTCCGAAGCCTCAGTAAATACACGTGCTGCCCACTGGCCCCCCATCTCCAAAATTTGATTGACAGATTCTCCTAAGCCGCTTACAGTGAAAGGGGTGTGGACTTCGAACAAGCTCAATCCTGACTGGTGACAGTAGTTGACATAGAAATGATGACTCAGACCAATTCGACCAATCACTGTAGACTGGCTCCAAATGACTGAATTGCGTGAAAATGGCGACTGAATTGGACTTCATTTTGCTGGAGCAGGATTTACAGCATTTTCAACGGGTGACGTCACACATGGCTGTGTCCATCTCTATATACGGGACCAACAGATCTACCAAGACCGTAAATCCTCTGTGGTCCACAGTCGACTGTCTCTATTGACCACATCATGACAGGAATAGATCTAAGGTCATTTTCAAGATGGAGCATTAACTAGAACTGGAGCTTAATGAGAAACTCTAGACTGAGCTGAGTTTTCCGTTTCAGACAAGCTCATCAGAACCAACTATGACTAGAATAAATCTGAGTTGATCACATTAATATGAAAGATTTTATGATCACTATTAGAACAAGAGGAATTAACCCTTAGATGACCCCACCCTTACATTGACATGTTCTCCCTACCATGACAAAGGTGGATAAAGGTGGAAAGATTTCATGTAATCAATGGACACCAGTGAAGATCACAAATCATTGAAAAAAAAAGGTTCAGCGCACTGTCTAGTGGGTCTAGATGACCCCACTCCCAATGTTAAAGTGCCTAGGAAAGCACAAGGGTTACAGCAGCGAGCTGCGTTGGATGGCGCTACCCGGCCTCGCCCCCCACCCGTGGCTTCGCCCCCCACCTCTACCCGCTCTCACCCTTGCTGCCTGCCTCTACAGACCACCACCGTCCTTGGCTAGGCACCACCGCCGCTCTCACCACCCACCTATGACCAACCCCACTTGCAGAGCAGCCACTACGCCCATCTAACTCTGTGTTACGGTTTCTGTTTCTTTGCCCTTGTGGTTTGTTTCCTTTTGTTCTGTGATGTTTTGAGTTTCACTTCCTGTTTTATTTTGTAGTATTTCCTGTTTTGTTGTTGTTTCGAGTTTTACCTTGCCCCATCAGTCCTGAGTGTTTCCACCTGTGTCTTGTTGCCTTGTCTGTATTTAAGTCCTGTCTTTCCCTTCCTCCTGTGCTGGTCCATATTGTATTGTTCCCCAGTTTCGAGTGTAATGTATTTCGAGTTTTCTAGCCTGCCGTATGCAGTGGTTTTTGTTTTTGTAGTTTTGTTATTATTAAACCCCGTCCTCCTGCAACCTCCTGCCTCCTCTCCTCTCTGCGCCTGGGTACTTTCCATTCCCCCCGTAACATTATGGACCAGCCCTACCAGTACCCAGCAGAGGGGACCTGTCTCTGGTGGACTCCTGAATGGTCCCAGATCCCCTCCTCTTTTTTCGATGGGAGTCGTCTGGCCGTGAGAGGCGGCCGTCGTCGCAGCCGCCGCCGTCCTCACCGTAAGCCCTCCCCTGACTCCTGGATGGAGCTGGACATTCTCCAGCCACGGGCCTTCCTGGACCCTCTGGACCAGGACCTGTGGCTGTGGGAGGACCCTTACCTGGAGGAGGAGGGGGACGAGTCCCAGTGGACTTTGGAGGGTCAGCTCCCCGCCTCCTACTTCAACGGGAGTCGACTGGCTGTAAGAGGGGGCCGCCGTCGTCGCCGCCGCCCTTCTCGGCGTCCCGTCGTGGTCCCGGAGGTGGACCTGGAAGCTCCCCAACCCGGTCCTGCGTCCAGGAGGGCGCCTGATGCACCCCAACCTGTTCCGGCTCCGAGGACGGTGCCTGATCCACCACGACCCGTTCCGGCTCCGAGGGCGGTGCCGGACCGACCACGACCCGTTCCGGCTCCGAGGATGCTGCCGGAACCACCACGACCCGTTCCGGCTCCGAGGACGCTGCCGGAACCACCACGACCCGTTCCGGCTCCTAGGACGGTGCAGGACCCACCACGACCCCTTCCTGCTCCCAGGAAGCTCCTGGTGAGGGGGATGGCAGACCGGTGGGAACCGGAGACACCTCAACCCCGTCCTGCACCAGACGTCTGGCCCGAGCTCCCTGCACCGGACGTCTGGCCCGAGCCCCCTGCACCGGACGTCTGGCCCGAGCCCCCTGCACCGGACGTCTGGCCCGAGCCCCCTGCACCGGACGTCTGGCCCGAGCCCCCTGCACCGGACGTCTGGCCCGAGCCCCCTGCCGCGGACCCTGAACCCGAGCCCCCTGCCGCGGACCCTGAACCCGAGCCGCCCGCCGCGGACCCTGAACCCGAGCCGCCCGCCGCGGACCCCGAGCCGCTGCCGCCTGCCGCGGACCCCGAACCCGAGCTGCCCGCCGCGGACCCCGAGCCGATGCCGCCTGCCGCGGACCCAGAGCCGCTTGCAGCGGACCCTGAACCCGAGCTGCCCGCCGCGGACCCCGAGCCGCTGCCGCCTGCCGCGGACCCCGAACCCGAGCTGCCCGCCGCGGACCCCGAGCCGATGCCGCCCGCCACGGACCCCGAGCCGATGCCGCCTGCCGCGGACCCTAAACCCGAGCCACCTGCCGCGGACCCAGAGCCCGAGCCGCCTGCCGCGGACCCAGAGCCCGAGCCGCCTGCCGCGGACCCAGAGCCCGAGCCGCCTGCCGCGGACCCAGAGCCCGAGCCGCCTGCCGCGGACCCAGAGCCCGAGCCGCCTGCCGCGGACCCCGAACCCGAGCCGCCTGCCGCGGACCCCGAACCCGAGCCGCCTGCCGCGGACCCCGAACCCGAGCCGCCTGCCGGGGACCCCGAACCCGGGCCGCCTGCCGGGGACCCCGAACCCGGGCCGCCTGCCGCGGACCCCGAACCGGGGCCGCCTGCCGCGGACCCCGAACCGGGGCCGCCTGCCGTGGACCCCGAGCCGCCAGTTCCTGACTGTGAACCCGAGTCACCAGCCGTTTGCTGGCCGGACCCGCCTCGCCGGACTGAACGGCCTCCCGGCCGCCCCCCGGACCCGCCTCGCCGGACTGAACGGCCTCCCGGCCGCCCCCCGGACCCGCCTCGCCGGACTGAACGGCCTCCCGGCCGCCCCCCGGACCCGCCTCGCCGGACTGAACGGCCTCCCGGCCGCCCCCCGGACCCGCCTCGCCGGACTGAACGGCCTCCCGGCCGCCCCCCGGACTCTGCTGCATGTGGCAGTGTGTTCTCTGGACCCCCTCCTCGTGGGCTTCGTTGAGGAACCTCGGTGCGGTTCCTTGAGGGGGGGGTGATGTTACGGTTTCTGTTTCTTTGCCCTTGTGGTTTGTTTCCTTTTGTTCTGTGATGTTTTGAGTTTCACTTCCTGTTTTATTTTGTAGTATTTCCTGTTTTGTTGTTGTTTCGAGTTTTACCTTGCCCCATCAGTCCTGAGTGTTTCCACCTGTGTCTTGTTGCCTTGTCTGTATTTAAGTCCTGTCTTTCCCTTCCTCCTGTGCTGGTCCATATTGTATTGTTCCCCAGTTTCGAGTGTAATGTATTTCGAGTTTTCTAGCCTGCCGTATGCAGTGGTTTTTGTTTTTGTAGTTTTGTTATTATTAAACCCCGTCCTCCTGCAACCTCCTGCCTCCTCTCCTCTCTGCGCCTGGGTACTTTCCATTCCCCCCGTAACACTCTGTCTTCTCTTTCTGTAAGGCTAACTGAGCTGTATGTAGCTAAAAGTGCTAGCATTGCGATCAGCATCATCAACTGACAAATAGAAAAACACATTGCTTAGGATGCTAATTAGGATTAAAGTGCCAGCATTGCAATCAGCATCGTGGGATATTTTCGACACTTAAGGCCTGTTCACACCGGGACAAATTTCGCCGGCGATTTTCGCCGACGTTTAACGCCTCGTGACTAAACAAAGGGCACCAACGAGAGTGTGCACACCGACGCGAAAAAACGCCACGCGTTAAAGCGTCAAAAAAAAAAACGCCTCGGGTTCGTTTTTTTTTTGACGCGTCGCGTCGAAATCTACTCGACCAATGAGAATGGCGCTTTTGCACACGTGTCTGGAGCTTCTGAAGTTACAGTAAAACACAACTTGGGGGCGCTCAAACACAAAACTGCCTTGCTGAGCACACATACCAGCGAAGAAGATAGACGCCAAGTAGCGTCTACACAGCCGCGAAGCAATAATGACGGACATTCTAAAATATCCCCGAACCAAGCACCAGTTGGAGCTACTGGTGCTTGAAATATTCATGTTTTCTTTGTTTGATTCTGACAAGCGTGTAAATACTTGCTCTCTTCTTCTGAGGGAAAAGCGACTTTAAGAAGCGTAAAGTTGCGCAGCGACAGGAGTATTTCTGTTTTACATTAAGCGCCATCTAATGTCAGGGAATGAAATTGCATGTTCACTCCACTCATCGTCAGCGAAAATCGCCTGGGTGTGAACATAAAAAACGTGGCGAAAAACGCTGGCGAATAACGCCTGGCGAATATTCGTCCCGGTGTGTACGGGCCTTAACATTGAAGTGCGTAGAATTCATTGAAAACAAAATACAAGAATTTGGTTGCTAGAGGCCAGAAAACTTGAGTTATGTTTGAAGACATCTGCTATTTTTAATTCCTTAGTTTGAGTTGCTTAGATCCATGTAACAATGATCAATTAGAAGAGTTTCAAGGTTCTACTGTTATTTGAACTCAGGTTCTACTGAAAGTTGAACTCAGACTACTGGATTCAGAGTCCAGAGTGCTAACCATTACACCATAGAACCCTACAAGAAACTGCATTGTTACATGTTTCTTTTAGAAAAACTGTAAAAAAGTAGGAAACTGGCAAAAATAAAAAGGCATATTTTGTACACTAACAGTGAAGATCATGGAACTTATTTTTACTTTCCATTCCCAGAGGCTAGAAAATTAAAGGCATGTTTATGGGTGTTTGATATTTTTAATTCGTTACATTGTGCTTTCTTTTACAATTCAAGATTGCGGCCTCTTCCCAAGGTCAAAGGTCGACGAAACTTCTGTGGTGTCTGTAGACTCAAGCTAGCGGTATGTGTGTTCAAGTTCATGAAAATCACACGAACAAAAATGTAATTTTCCCTTATAGTCTAAAACCACGAAAATTGCCAATTCTCAGAGTTCGTCACAAAATGGTCACCAAGCCGTAGGTCGTATGGCCATTCCACAATGATTTCAAAACTTACGTAGGTTTTCCCTGACACATGTGTTTTGGTTATTAACTGTATTTTTTATTTTTTTTGGCCCCATAAGCGATTTTCAGCCCATTCACATTTTTATGGTATTGCTCGCTGTGATGTCATCGTCATGGAAGGGGGTTGTTCAATTTGCCCGAAAATTCATTTTCAATTTATCCTAGGTGTGTGCAAATTTTGGTGGCTTTTCGAGTCTGTGGCGGGGGTCAAATTGTCGCTCAAAGACGCAAAAATCTTTCCAACTGCGAAAAAAAATGGTCCTTGCAGTCAGTGACTGCTGCTGCGGGTCATAAAAATGTTACTACATAAGGATTGAGTTTTGTTTGTATCTTTAGGAAGTTTATAAAAAGAGTTTCTCCTCCATCCATCCATCTTTTTCTGCTCATTCATGACTGGGTCATAGGGGCACTCAATGCAAGGATGCCAAGACCTCCCACTTCTTCCAGCTTCTCTGGGGGACCTCCAGGCATTTCCAGGGCAGCCATTTCCAGGCCATTTCCAGGCCAGCCTGGAACACCTCCCCAGGGAGGTGTTCCAGGAGGCATCCAGACCAGATGGTGGAGCTACCTCAAAAGGCTCTTCTCGAGGTGAAGGAGTAGAGGCTCTGCTCCGAGCTCTCTCAGACTTAGCGGTGCTGACCCTCATCCCAGCTGCTTAACACTCTTCCATAAACCACCCTAATGCATGCTGAGGGTACTGGCTCAAAGAAGTATTATCTGCAAAGAGTAGAGAGGAAATCAAAACCAGACCCACTCTGGCTGCATGTAGAAATTTTGTCCATAAAGATTATGAAAGTGGTGATAAAGGGCAGCCCTGCTGGATTTAAACATGTACTGTGAACAGCTCCACACTTCAGCTCTGGTCATACATAGATCAGACAACTCCCAGTCAGGCTCCCCGGACCCCCATACTCACAGAGATCCTTCCATAAGACACCAACGGGGACACAGTTGAATGCCTTCTTCAAATCCTCAAAGACCGGACGAGCAACTCCTACGAACCCTACAGAGCAGGGGTCGGGAACGTTTTTGGCCAAGAGAGCCATAAACGCCACATATTTTGAAATGTGATTTCGAAAGAGCCATACAATAATGTAGCGTCCCTTTCCCACACTGAGGCACGGAGACTTAACCTATTTTAAGGTTCTTTATTCTGGTGACTGTAGACCGCAACAAACGCCGTACAATTAATTCAGCAACTCCTGAATCTCTCCCGCCGAGACGAGAGTGCTTCTCCCAACTTTATATTCCCCTGCTCCCGCTCCAGCCCTCACATTTCCCTTATTCGGCCCATAGCTGAACCCCATTGGTCCAGATTACCTAACAACAGGCTGAGCGACAGAACTGAGAGCCAATCAGATCTCTGCTTGATGCGTTCAATGAACTCCAGAACTTTTAACCTGGCCCAACAGCCATCCAACTCAGTCCGCGACAATATGTTTAAAACTAAATATACAAGTGAATGTGTGCATTTGATTTAATTTCAACATTTTTAAAGTACAATAAGTCTGTGGATTCTTTTTAATAACATCGTTATGCTGTTGCAAATAAATGATGAGTATTTCTCGTGGTAGTTCTGCTGATGGTCTAGTTTGGTTGATCCGTGGTGAGTTTCTGCTTCATGCAGGCGTTGAGACTTCAAACGTGATATTAGGTTGGTCTGACTGTTCTGTAGATGTGAGAAAGACTGCTCACATGCAGACGTGGAGCCAAACACACACTCACACACTGCAGTGAGTGACAGGCAGCGGGTTTTACGTTTTTACAATCCCTGCGCGATTCACCTGCTGCCTGTCCCCACAACACCTCAGCCCCACCCTCTGCTTTCTCCCTCACACATCCCGTCCCCGCATCTGCGCGCTCTTTCTCAGAGACGGGAGCGCGCAGTTTTAGGCACGGCAATTCACAGGTTTCCGGCTGGTACAAACTCTGTGAAATAATAGATAATAGTAAACTGATAGTGCTGCGCGCCTCTGGCATCGCATCGCGCCCGAGAAGGACTGGTCTAATGAAAGAAAAAAAAGTATAATTAAAGATCTGTCTGCGAGCCACATGTGACCATCAAAAGAGCCATATTTGGCTCACGAGCCATAGGTTCCCGACCCCTGCTACAGAGGATACAGAGCTGGTCCAATGTTCCACAACCAGGATGGAAACCACACTGTTGTTCCTGGATCTGGATTTTCAACTATCAGACTAACTCTAGTCTCTTAATACCCTTGCATAGACTTTCCCATGGAGGCTTAGGAGAGTGATTCCCCAGTAGTAATGACTCACCCTCTGGTCCCCCCTCTCAAAGAGGGGAACCACTGCTCCTATCTGCCAGTCCAGTAGGACTTTTCCCCACTGCCATGCAATGCTGTAGAGACGTGTCAACCAAGACAGTCCCACAGCATTCAGAGACTTGAGGGACTTGAGGACTTCATCCACTCCTGCCGCTTTACCACAGAGGAGCTTGTCGAGTACCTTGGAGACATCAGCTTGGGTGATCTGGTCTTCTTAATTCAGTAGAGGGTCTGTCACGATGGGTTGAAGAAGATAGGCAAACACTTCCAGGTGAGTAGAAGTGAGGATGAATTGGAGGGACTAGGTAGCCATGAAAAATCTAAGTGTGTTGTGAAGTCTAAAGTAAACATAAAGGTGACTTAGGTGTAAGAATTTTCATCAAGATTTTCTGAACCGCTCTTAGTCCGGCTTGTCACCTAAGACCTGTTTGCAATGGGAGACCCCAACAAGAGGGTTAACCCAATACAGCACAGCTTCTAGGATCACTCAACCCCTCAAACCCCTCCACCACGGTAAGGTGGCGGTTCATGGAGGGGATTTTTTTATTTATTTATTTTTTCAAGCATTAATTTTTCTCAATACAATTTTTAAAAATAACATAGCTGTGTAAAACTCATTACAGAAATGATCAAATGAACAGTAAAAAAAAAAGAAAGAAACAGACTAACAAAGACATACTTTTGTCACATTTGCTTATTTAAATATAGTGATCATTAACTAAAGTCAAGTAGAACTTGATTTTTTGCTTGAAAAGAAGAGGGAAGAATCAAGTTTATATAATCCCACCCCTACTGAATTAGATCATTTTATAGTTTTGCATTGTTTTCGTAATCCGGTTGTGATCAGATAGTTTCTTTTCAAGTAAGAAATTATTTTTTTTGTGTTTCAACACGAAGCTGGACTTCATTTGCAGAGAAACTTTGTACAGGTTTGTACAGGAATCCTCAAGGTGTCTCGTGCCGTCTCGGTTCTCTTCTGCAGCAACTATCTCTGCCCCAGGATCTTCAGCCAGGTCCCTCTCCACCACTGCCGTATGTACTGTGCCCAGAAGGAGGAAAAGAAAGAAAAATGGCGGGAAACCCCACTCCCGGTACAAAGATTTGAAGCTGGGATAAAATAACGCACAGGGCTTTAAGAACTGTTTTCTTTTGAGGGGTCTTTGTTTCCCGGATTTATTATGAAATGTTTTGTAAAATAAATAGAAAAGCAACAGTACAAAAAAAAATAAATACGGTAGTGACAAAAAAAAAAAAACCACACAATCATCACACTGCTTTTGGACATTTCTATACAGTGGTAGAGTAAATGATCAATTTCCACAAAACGTCACACTGTTCTCAATAAAACAAACTGGCAGGTGCACACATATTACATAGTAAAGGGTGCAAACTACTTTTTAAGTGCAGAGCTTTCCAGGAAAAATGGAAAGAGTTTTATTTGTTCACGGAGCTGAATGCCAAACCTGCATGCTCTGTATGTCATCAACAGGACTCAAAGAATATAACATTCAGCACCACTATGAGACTTACCAAAAAGGAAAGTTTCACCATTTGGAGTTAAGAAAACAGAAGATTAACCAACTATTAGCTGGACTGACAAAATGACCGTCTCCATTTACTGCAGCTGTGATGTCAGTGATGGAGCAGTGACAGATATCTTATTGCAAACTTGTTGGAGCAAACACCCAAACCATTTTCGGATGGTGAACTTATTGAAAAATGCTGAAGGATGCAGAAGTCTTGTACCCCAAAAAGCAGTCGACCTTTGCTAACATAAGTCTGTCAAGGATTGATATTACAGATACAACATCTCTGAGGAGACTTGGGCGCCAAATGAAGGAATCCAGTTATTTATTGTATTTTCAGTCACTATTGATGAAAACACAGACACAGATATATACAGCTGTGCATATTTATTAGAGGTATTAAAGAGACGTCACAGCAGAGTTTCTTGAGTTGATGGACACAACAACAGTTGATGACATAGTCAGCTCTCTAGTTACTGCGCCAGACTATGTTGAAGTGAACTGGTCACATGATGATGTCAGTCTGGTCACTGATGGGCCCATTAAATGTCAGGAAGAAGGCAGGTTTTGGCACAAAATTCAGGCAGAAACCAGGAAAAGACTGTTGGACATTTCGTGGTGTTTTACACACTTGCATGACAGTAAATGTGTTGCTGCACAGGATCTTAATCCTGATATTGATGATGGGTGAAGTTTCAGGAGAGAAGGGAGGTTAACTCCAAATTCTTATGTTCACAAATGTTTGCAAGTTTAATTTAGTTTAATTATTCATGGATTTGCACATTTACATTTTCATTTTTTTACGTCGCCCCTCTTGAGTTTGTTATTGGGATTGCTTCAGTGTCAGATGTAAAATATTCAGTCTGTATAAAATTGAATAAACCAATTTTTCAAAAGTGAAATGCATTTTATTTGAGATCCATTGGCCTCTGTGAATGAATGTGGAATCATAAATGATTAGGCTACCATGTTGGTTGATGCATTTTTTCCAACTGAGTTAAAAAACAAAAACAAAGCTTTTTTTTGCTTTTATGTTGCAAAAACAGAACTATGGACAGAGAGTTCAAGTTTAGGATCAGTGTGGAAAGAAAGTTGTGATCCTTACAGATAAACTGTTGGAAATAAATCAAGCTGCAAAAGCAAAGCAGGAAAAAGCACAAACACACACCCACATATAAACAATTAAAAAAAAGATTTTCTTACTTGAAAAGAAACTATCTGATCAGAACCGGATTACGAAAACAATGCAAAACTATAATATGATCTAATTCAGTAGGGGTGGGATTATATCAACTTGATTCTTCCCTCTCCTTTCCAAACAAAAAATCAAATTCTACTTGACTTTAGTTAATGTTCACTGTATTTAATTAAGCAAATGTGACTTAAGTATGTCTTTGTTAGTCTGTTTCTTTTTTTTTTTTATCTGTGCATTTCGTCATTTCTGTAATGACTTTGATAAATCTGTTGTGTTTTTTTATTGTATTCACTACAATTAATGCTTGAAATAAAGAATAAAAATCCCCTCCATGAACCGCCACCTTACCGTGGTGGAGGGGTTTGAGGGCTTGAGTGATCCTAGAAGCTGTGCTGTATTGGGTTAACCCTCTTGTTAGGGTCTCCCATTGCAAACAGGTCCTAGGTCACAAGCCGGACTAAGAGCGGTTCAGAAAATCTTGATGGAAATTGTTACATCTAAGTCACCTTTATCTTTCCTTTTTTGCTGCTTTCCTTTAGACTTCACAACACACTGTTAGATTTTTCATGGCTACCTAGTCCCTCCAATTCATCCTCACTTCTACTCACCTGGAAGTGTTTGTCTATCCTCCCCAACCCATCGTACCAGACCCTCTACTGAATGAAGAAGACCAGATCACCCAAGCTGAAGTCACTGAGGTAGTCGACGAGCTCCTCTGTGGTAAAGCAGCAGGAGTGGATGAAGTCCTCAAGTCCCTGAAGTCTCTGAATGCTGTGGGACTGTCTTGGTTGACACGTCTCTACAGCATTGCATGGCAGTGGGGAAAAGTACTACTGGACTGACAGACAGGAGTGGTGGTTCCCCTCTTTGAGAGGGGGGACCAGAGGGTGAGTCCTTACTACTGGGGAATCACTCTCCTAAGCCTCCATGGGAAAGTCTATGCAAGGGCATTAAGAGATTAGAGTTAGTCTGATAGTTGAAGATCCAGATCCAGGAACAACAGATCGGATCCAGGAACAACAGAACAGATGCAGGAACCAGGCAGCAGTGTCTGGGTCCACTCGGCAGAGATTGAGCCACAGGACAAAAAAGATCTTCAAATAAGGAGTTTTATTTCACCCAACACAAAAATGGCACAAATGGGGTCAACCTAACAAAAATGTAACTGAGAGAATCAATAACAAAAGCTCAAACCAACTGAACCAAAACTGACCCACCACATTGGAGGGACAACGTCTCTTGGGTGGCTAAGAAATGCCTCGAGGTCCCCTAGAGGAGCTGGAGGAAGAGGGAAGTCGTGGCATCTTAGCATTGATTGCCCCCACAACCCAGGTATGAAGGTTTTTTTTAACAATAAGTTTTAAGATGGAACCATCTTTAAATGTATCTTGCAGGCATAATGTGGTCTTGAGCTTACAATTTCCCCAAATTAACTGGTAACATGTCTTTTATTTCTTTATGTCTGTTCTGGTTTTTCTATCTTAATCCTTTATATGGTCCTTGCAATCAGTGACTGCTGCTGCGGGCCATAATAAACAAAACCCAGCTTACCTTGGAGACATCTTTAGGAGGAGGCAAGTAACCCCTCAGGGAGCAGAGGGGCATAGAAGGAGGTAGAACGTGTTCCGTGTTTGTTACGAATCAGCTTGGAGGCAAAGCCAGCAGCCAGCTCACCTGCAGGTTCTGAGCTCTGCCGCTTTTTTCAGACCCAGCATCAGCAGTGGAATCCATGGAAAGGAAGATCTTCAAATTCCTTCTCAGCTCATTGGGCCTCAGCAATACAACTCTCTACAGGTCGAGGAACATCTCACAGCTCCCGTTCAGCGGTTTCACTGAAGAGTTTATGGCGGCGTCAAGAAAGTGTCATCAGCCGCCATCGAGGTGAGGACAGGGAGGAGGGCGGAGAGAGCAGACTGAATCTAATGTGTGACTGTCAGGTGGGAGGAGCCTAAACTAATCTCCAAGTTTCTTCAGGTAACCCGGCTCCAGACCAGAACAGCAAACTCAGACTGGGAGTTCTCCAACTTTGTAGACCCAAAAAAATTGAATTCCCCGGTCCTTCTGACCTGCCCCCCCTTTTCTGTTTTCCAGCCCTCCCTGCTCTGCTTTATTGAAAGCATAAATATATTATACAGTAAACGCAATGGAGTGTCAGAAAGATGGAGAACATTGCCAATTAAATGACAAATGAACACCACATTATCCACTGGAAAGAGTCTTTGTTAGTGAAGCAGGGAGGAAGGCACCATTCAGGAGGCGTCTCTCTCTCCTCCCTCTGAATTATGTATTCTTCCAAACCCTGAAGGGTTCATCAGAAGACAGCTCATCTTATTAAAGTTATCCAAGTTTCCATTTCAAACATGCTGCCTCTCTTCACAGCCCACTTGGTGGTTATTTTTCATGCGGCCCCATTCCTCCAAACATGCAAATGAGCGTAATTCCAAACGGCAGCCAAAGCAAACTTGTTTTTTGAGGTGTGCGTGCTCGCTCCCTGTGGGGGGAGAGGAAACCTCGCTCTAATTCTGTCATTGTCAACCTGACAAAAGCATTTGTTCAGTCGCCTTTGTGAGAGGATGCAGTGGGTAACAGGGTCCCCATTCCTACAACATACATTTTTTAAAAGAAGGTAGAAAACATGTTCTCCTCGCAGAAATGTTTACGGCTGCAAACTGAAAATGCTCCTCTGTTGACTTCAGCCCTCTTTGCTGGTGGAAGGAAGCCTTCAGCAGCACATCTGATAATGAGATCAGGTGTAATTACAGTCAAAATCAAGTCAGTAGATTTCAGGTTCAGGATCAAAGCCTGCTTCGTCTTAACGGAATTTCTTTCCCGGAGTCTACACAGATCAGGAGTATTGTTGCCTTGAAAAGTCTGCCCTGGATTTCCTGGATCTCCCTGCAGCGCACGTCTGATATTTACCGTCTGTGGGAACAGCAAATTGAGTGTCAAACTGAAAGATGCTTTTTCTGTCACAGCACCTCTGAGATTTGGTGAATAATCTAGAAACTGTGGAATATATCAATGGCCATTTGTTTGGCCTCTAATTTTTGTTTTGAAAAACTGAGCTTGACGGGTCCGGCCCGAGGCGCGCTGACAAATGTGCAAACCACTCACACGGAGAAGATTTATGGGGCTATTTTCTATCCTCTGTTCTTTCTTTTTCCCCTGACTGAAAGCTCGCTGGGTGTGGGGGGTCAAAGTTACTTAATTTCATCAACAGTCTCGGCTGACAAGCATCATTACGGATAAAATTATCTCGGTAATTATCCTGTCTGAAGGAGATTTATACGCAGTCTGGGAGGCTGAGAGGGGAAGTGTGAAGTCCACGCTCTCGTCTGCAGCAGAAGAGCGTGTGCTGTGATAACACAGGAGCTCGTGTCTCCGTCTCCATCTGATCACCCATTGTTCTGCCCCGCAGAACCGGGCCGCACAAGAGTCTGCCCTGCGAAGGTGAAGTCTGGATGTTGATTAGCATCAGTCTATTAAATCTATTGTTGAAAGGTCTTAGCTGACAGAAGACCTTGTTTTGGCTGAGGTTGTAATTTATTATAAATTTTTTTGGAGAGCTTTTCTGTCTTTGTTTTCTGCTGGACTGGGAGATTTTCTGTTTTTCTTTTTCTTTCTCCTATTTTTGTTTGCAGATTGGTGCCTAAATTGTTCAAGCACCTGATAGGACAAGGACCTCCAGCTCAGCATTTAAATACTACCTTGTCATCTGTTGGACGTTTTGAGTAGTTGGGGTAGGCCCCAGGGAAGACGCAGGACACACTGAAGAGACTCGTCTCTTGGCTGGGCTGGGAACGGCCTTGGGCCCTCCCCCAGAGAAGCTGGAGGCAGTGGCCGGGGAGAGGGTAGTCTGGGCAAGAACCCACGTTCATGCTCGGTGTGTGCGTAGCTTCAAACGGGGCTGTAACAGCGTGGGTATGAAAGGCAATAGACAACTTTGACACAAAATTCATGGATTTGTTTCTCTCCTCATTGCTGACAGTTTTCACGGTCCTCCTCCACCCCTCTTTAAAGCAAACAAGAAGCCTGGAAGGACTTCATTTTTTTGACCATCCTTTTGTTTTCATTTTGTTCATCGCTTTTTTTTTTAAATAAACAACTTTACTGGACAAAATGGAATTAGATCCAGAACAAAACACAATTTTACAAAATAAAATTCAAGTATGCCAGGGGAGCATACATACGGCTCTACACAACGTTCATATATATAGCTTTCTGATGAAGGCTTTTAGAGACAGCACGGAGATCCATTTGAATTTGTTTGATTATTATGGGGACAAAACTAGAAGATGATGAGAGTTTGCATTTATGGATATAACATTTGCCAATTATAAAATGAAAGTAATTATGAGTTTTTCATTTCAGTCCACATTTTTACAATGAAAACCAAAAATTAGATGTTTAAATTTCAAAGTGAAGTTCTTTGATTAATTGTAAACACTTTTTCCAAAAAGGTCTACTTTCAGTACTATTCCAAAAAAAGATGGTTAATTGTTTCTGGGTGTTCTTTGCAAAAGGTACAGTTAAGGTCCATTGTTTTCATATCTTAGCGTGAATTGATTGATGGGGTAAATTTTGTGCATTATTTTAGAAGAAACTTCTTGTGACTCTTCTTATGACAACACAGGTCGGTTTACAACAGGCGCTTATTTGCACTTCTGCAGGTCATCACACTTCTTGTGGGAAATTGCGTGCCTTCGCTTACATCACGCCGTAAAAAATATAACAAAACATTATATATATTTAAGGAGAAATAAACAATACAAAATAGCACAAAAACAAGCATAACATAAACCTTGTTTCCGCTTGTCAAGAAAAAGAGTCTCTTTGAGTCCAAGGTATTCTCTTTTGCAGCTCTTTCTTCCTGCTTGAACTCCTAATTGCTGTAACCTTGAGAGCAAAAGACGTGCTCACCTGTGGCCAACACAAAAGGCTCAAATTCTCGCGAGAATAATCTATATATAATTTCTGAGCATACTTCAAACAAAATTCACAGTACACTCCTAAGAAATAAAAAATAAATCACCAACTTTTAAACATTTTGCAACCCATGAACTACAATAAATATAGAATTTTAAGCTGCATTCTTTTTCATCTTATTGTTTATTGTAAATTTTTAGGTCACACTCCAGCCTTTTCTCCAAATACAAAGCAAACGCACACACAGTGTGTTAAACCAACACTATGGTCGATCCCTCAGCCCCTGAAGCTTCAACTCTTTCTTCTCAGAAGTCATTATGGATCCAAATAAAGTCAAAAAATCAACATAAATGTAAGTCACCTTTCATAAAACCGACATCTGTTTCAAAACATTTGGACGAAAAGATTTAAAATGGAAAAGTAAGACTTCCAGAGATCGAAAGAATTTCTTTTTTTTGGCCACTGTAGGCCGTCTGGGATAAAGTGCATGATGCATTTTTCATCTTCAGCCAGCGCTTATGGGGGTATAATTTTTTGTTTTAATATTTAAATGATCTAAGTTGAGCTTTAATTCTCGCCAGGTAGAGCACTAGATCATCCTGACATCTCAAAGTACTAAAACTATTGGCGTAAAATGCTTTTTATTAAGTTTTATCATCATAATGAATGCGTGTGGAGCGCTGTGGCGCTCTCAGAATAGACCAGGACACGTGTGACGTTGTGGAGGTAATGAGCTCTCATCCTTCACTCCTGACGTCCGGCTCTGAGCCGTCTCTTCATGGAACTCGTGTTCTGAACACCAGGAGGTGAAGTCAGAGCGGACTTATTCAACACCGCTCCACTGTTACCTGGATAGTGGTGCAGTAAAAAAAACTTTATTTATAACAAACTAAACACCTAATATTGCTGTAACACCCGCTGAGGGGGGCAACATTTTTACCCCAAATGACTAAAAGTTTAGTTTAATGCACAGACATGTGTGCCATGTGACTGTAAACACAGAAAATTAACAAAGCTTTTCTGTTCATTGAGTCTTTACTTCCTTAAGTTTTTTAATAATGTGATTAAAGTCAGTGATCCTCAACCCCCGGGCTGTGGATGGGCACCGGTCGGTGGGGCAGTCTACCGAACCACACAGAAAAAAGCACAGCCTACATTTTTTCCGCTGTCAAGTCGCTCAGTCATGTGTCAAAAATCCATCTGCTACTTTGCAAAAGCGGCTGGCCCAACCACTAAATTCAAACCTCCAAGCTTGCAAAGTTAACAAAAAACAAATGGAAAGTTTGTTGTTGCAGAAAAGAGCCAGTGAGGAAACAGAAGATTTAAAAATAAAATAAATCTGCATTTAACAGGCAACATTCAGGAGTCTTTACTCTAAATATGGATTTATTGTGAGAGTTGTTCCCACAGACCATAATAAAAATGCAGAATATTCAGCAACTGGTTGTCTAATGTTACAAGGATGCTGCTAATAATGTTGTTTAAAGCAGTGTTTTTCAACATTTTTTGAGCCACGGCACACTTTAACGTTGATAAAAATCCTGTGGCACACCAGCATCAAAAAAAAAAGAAAAAAAAGGAGAAACTCATAGTCTGTATTGATATACAGTCCCTCAGCAATCTCACATGCGTTTTTGTGATAATTCTGGCAGAAAAATCTGGAAGTTGCAGCTGTTTTTTTCTAAAAGATGTAATAAAAGTTAAGTTAGAAGATTTAAACACTGTTTGATGTGTGTTCGTTCAAGACGTTAACCCATTGCCTCATGGGGGGGATGTAGTGCAAACAGCCGCAGAACGCAGACAGATTAGCGTCTCTGAGTTTCATTATTTTGTTCACTTTTTCCACGGTCTGATACCGGATCCCGTGGAAAGCTACACCACTAAATATGACCGTTAGCTGGTCTTTTTGTTGGAACTAAGTAACTTTATGAGCAGAATCGAAACAAGGAAGTCAAGACTTTAACCACTTCTGATTGGTCAGACTGATGACGTGTAATTAAGCCTCCAAGAATGATTGGTGGAGACAGTTAAAGGGGCGGGAGTTTTCTGTCATTCTTGTCAAAATGTCTTTGATATAATCAAATAAACACAAAGAAAAAAGTATTTTCTGATCTTTTATATTCCGAACTACTCTGTTTGATCAGGGCCTGTTTGGATGAACACAGAGCTGATATCCTGGAGATGGTAAATGTTTTTAGATCAGTGAATGGGCAATTTCCCACGGCCCACCTGACCATATCTCACGGCACACTAGTGTGCCGCGGCACACTGGCTGAAAAACACTGCGTTAAACAGTGGATTCACATTCATCATTATATTTAGAACAAAGCAGTTTTAATGACCTTTATTTTTTTGTATTTATCCATCGCACCTTAAAAGTCGGATGAGGTTGAAGTTGGCGTCTGATTTTATTTAAGCCTCCACTTTGACGGTTTTTGATTATGGAGCTATATCGTGCTTTTCTTAAACATTTCACGGTAAACTTTGTACATATATGATAATATATTACCTTTGACAAACTATCGATTTTTCAAACAATTTTTCATGAAATATTAATTATTTTCCCAGTTCATTTTCCAACCCGGAAGTAAGACGATTCGATCTCTGAGGCTCCGCCTGTCTCTCCTATTTGGTGCCGCCCATTTCATGACATCAACCTAGAGCTGGCCTTGGCAGCGTGTCTGTGTTTTGCCCATGAATACAAACAACATCCGAAGTTTTGCAAAGATGGATGTGCATTTTGCGTTCTGCCGATCACTGCTAGCTCCACGAAGAAAGCAGAGACTCTTCCTGAAAGGGATGGTTCCTCACTTTGTGACGTCACAATGTAAGGACCCACTCGTTTTTGTGGAATTAGGAGGGGCTGGTGCTCAGAGATGCATCAATAGATCAAAATACCACCTTGGGTTGTTTTTTATTTATTTAAGGGTGTATTTAGACTGAGAAATTCCTTTGTTCTGGACCAGGTTGGTCTGTATTCAGACTGGCCTCAAGCGGCCCATTCTGTTATGCACCAAAGCTTGTGAAAAAAGCCACGTGACTAAATATCTCTCCAGTCATTGACCAGGAACTACAAGGGCGAATCAAAACAACTAAAGAAAGACAGACGTGCTGTGCTTTACAATCCTTGTCTGGACGGTTAGTGTATTAAAACTTTATTTTGAACGTCGGAAAGGAGTGTGCTTTAACTCCGTCCTGGGAACGGATAGTAGTCAGACTGAGGAATCTCGGAGCGAACCGAAGCTCAGTCCGATTAGAAACTAACCGAGACCACCTAAAAAGATGGGTCAGAGAAGGCTTCCTGTTCGCTGGACCAGGGTTTGCTTGGGTGTATTCAGACTGAAAATTTGTTCCAGATTATCTGGGGAAACGAACTGTGGTTCACTCAAAGCGAACCAAATATGTCCAGTCTGAATACTCCCTTAAATACACTTAAAAGCTCAAAAAAGTTGATCACAGATGACATTGGCTTTGTAAGCTATCCTAGGCACTTTAACATTGGGAGTTGGGTCATCTAGACCCACTAGACAGTGCTCTGAACCTTTATTATTTTATTTATTTATTTATCCACCTTTGTCATGGTAGGGAGAACACGTCAATGTAAGGCTGGGGTCATCGAAGATAGCACAAGGGTTGAGAGAAAATCTAGATCACATTTTAATGGTTCTTACATGAAATCTAGAGTACAGATAAAGTTTAAAGCAGCTGAGAAGGAAGACAAAGTTTACCCTCAATAATTAAGGAAAATTGGAAACTAAAAAAACAAAAATCAGACATCAACAGACCGGACTGTGGCCTGAAAAATGTTCGCGACCACTGCTCTTAATGAAATCATATCTGGAGGATGAGTGCATGTTCTCATGTGTGAAACCCAGCTTCTGAACCTTTTTGATCTTATTCAGATCTTCTAGTACAGTATTCATATAACTTCACATATGCTTTATTTTTTCTAACCTTTTTGTCATGATGAAGCAGAACAGACCCAGAGACTGGAACCTGGAAGGAGCACTGGAGAGTTAGATGGAGAATTGAAGGAAGTATTATCCTGGAAGAGGACAAGCGGGTGAATAATGTTGAAGTTATTCCGACGGCGTGATGAAATCTTAGTTCCTGGGAACGATTACGTTTTTTTTTTACCAACCCATGTCAGGTCATGGGCTCCGTATGTCTGCAGGAGGACGGAGGATCTGTTTCTAAATGAGAGGAACTGAAGAAAAACAGTGACATTACAGGGAGCAGAGGTGGAGAAGGTGGAGGACTTGAAGTTCTTAGGGTCATCAGTTTGGAAAGAGGTGAAGAGGTGTCTGCAAGCAGGTTGGACCGGGTGGAGGAAGGTTTCAGGTGTGATGTGCGATCAAAGAGTGTCATCAAGTTTGAAAGGAAAGGTGTAGAAGACTGTGGTGAGAGCAGCCAGACTGACGCAGAGACAGGAGGCAGAGCTGGAGGTAGCAGAGATAAAGAGGCTGAGGTTCTCCTAAGACTAGGAGAAGTATCAAGTTTTTGGAGTCAAATGTATTTGTAAATAAGTAATATGACATGTGTAATATGTTATATTCCTCAATCGACAACCTACATTGTTTTGAAGCTCATCAATTTCGGTAATGCTAAAGCTAACGCTAACGCAAATTAGCATTGAAGGCTAAAAATAAACGCTGTAGATATTACACCAAAAAGGAGTGAGTTCTAACCGTAGTCATAAGTTATTAACACATTTTTAAAATGTGTTTATCTATGTTGGGACAGACGAGGATGAGGAAAACCTGATGCGGATGGAGAAAGACCCTGTTTGTGTTCAGGCAAGCTCGTGCCGGATGAGAGTGATCACACTTGATCAGATTTGTCTTCATTTTTCATTGAACAGTTAATTTTTGTCATATTGGGGTAAAGGTTTTTCTTGAAAGAGGCAGAAGAGAGGAGGAAAAAGCAAGGGAGGAAGAGCGACAGGAGAGTCTGTTAAGCTTACTTGAGTTGAAAATATTGTAGCGACCTGGGGGTTAGCCCCGCCTTCAGTCCCTAAGGCTCATGGGAAGTAGGGAGTTTTGGGGTGAAAACCATGAGTGAGAGGACTGGCAACAGAAGTCACTTCCATGCTGTTTGGGGTGTATGTGTGCTGGAATAAGTGGGCTTGTTGCTCAAAAGGAGACATTGTCTCTCTTCTTGTGTATTCCTCCCTTAAACTGTTTGGGGTGGTGCCGACAGCTCGCCAATGAAGCCTCTTCATGAGCAGTTTGGCTGTTGCTACCGCGCTAATGTGAGGTCCTGGCTGGCTTGTCACAATATTGTTCAAAAATTTGTAATGTTGTCGTTATTGCAATTATTTATAAAAATGCATGAACAAAAATGAATTATTTACATGTATTATTTAAACCTAAGCCATTTTAACAATCTCAAAAGGATTTTCATATAAATATCAAATGTACATATTGACAATTTTGTCATATATGTTAAAATGTAAAATATTTTTTATACATGTTAACAATAATCGTGGTCTTCTACTCATGTGTAAAATGCAACATTAATTATTTCATTGGGGTAATTAAATCTAATTTTTAATTTAATTTTTTATTTAAAACAAGTTTTTTGTAAATCTTTTTTCTAAATAAACTGATATAGAACCCCTTTGTGTTGAAGGCTGATATGGTTTGACTCTGAAGAAGAAATGCAAAAACTTTCTCTGAACTCACTAGACTGTTACATGTATTTAGACTATACAACTCATACTCCAGAGTTGAAAAAGAATGTTAAACTCTTGCCCAGCAGATGGTGCAACCCTGAGGACAATTACTAACAAATGCTTATTTTTTACTAAAAAAAACTTTGGGTTTAACTCACAAGTTGTTCATGTCTAGTCAGGGCATCCAGAGGAAATCTTCTGAGACGTCTGCTTCTCCTTGCCGTCCGGTGATGCTGCATATCTGCTCGTTTTCGGTTTGATCTCACGAAAAACGGTTGAATTATTGCCAACAGGAACACGGACAGATTCATATTCTAAGCCATTTTCATTAAGGATTAACGGGCTTGCACAAGCCCGTAAATTGTTCAGCGGAACAAAAATAAAAAATAAATATTGCCATGGACTAATAACTTGGCGGTTTATTTCTGAATAAATACATTAAATCTACACCAATGTGTTTGTAATTTTATTATTTATAATCAGCCATGTTTTCCATGCTCAGAACACAGCAGATTCATAAATAGTCTTTGTAAAATGTTCATATTATGTTTTTACTTTGGCAAATGGGTGTCATTCTCTGCGGTAAATAGAAGTAGTTTCCCTCCAGACCAGGTGGTGGCAGTAAAGCGCCACTGTGGGAGATGGTCAGGTGTGATGTGGGAAATTGCCCTTATTCACTGATCTAAAACTATTTACCGTCTCCAGGATATCAGCTCTTTGTTCATCCAAAAAGGCCCTAGTAAAAAACTGAGTAGTTAGGAATATGAAAGATCATAAAATACTTTCTTTGTGTTTATTTGATTCTATTAAAGACATTTTGATAAGAATGCGGGTACTGCGATTTAGCCTCAGCTTCAGCTGTTTGCAGAAAAGTCCCGCCCCTTTAACTGTCTCCACCAATCATTCTTGGAGGCTTAATCACATGTCATCAGTCTGACCAATCAGAAGTGGTTAAATTCTTCAGTTCCTGGTTCCGATTCTGCTCATAAAGTCGCTCAGATCCAACAAAAATACCAGCTAAAGCTCGTCTTTAGCGGTGTAGCTTTCCACAGAATCCGGTGTCAGACCGTGGAACATGTGAACAAAACAATGAAGCTCAGAGACGCAAGTCTTTCTGCCCTTTTGCGGCAGTTTTCACACTACATCTCCCATGATGCATTGGGTTAGGCAGCGTCTCAGAGCACTATGAGTTTTTCTTGGTAAACGTCTTGAAACCACAACAAACACGCATAAAACAGTTTTTAAATCTTCTAACTTAACTTTTATTACATCTTTTAGAAAAAAACAGCTGCAACTTCCAGCTTTTTCTGCCACAATATTTATCACAAAAATGCATGTGAGATAGCGGAGGGGCTGTAAACCAATACAGACTATGAGTTTCTCCTTTTTTTTTGGATTTGGATGCTGGTGTGCCGCGGGATTTAAGGTTAAAGTGCGCCGTGGTTCACAAAAGGTTGAAAAACACTGGCCTAAAGCATTTCACTGAGCCTTACTCAGTGCAAAGTGTTGTTTGTACCGAGCGTTCAATGCAGACCTGATTCTGATTCTGATTTATTGACCGCGTGTTGTCTCTGACTCTGCCTGCCCAGAATCTTGCCTAGATCCCGACTGCCCTAGGTTCCTCTCTGATTCTCTCATGCTCATGATTGACCCCTGCCCGTCTGACCCTGATTTAGCTTTGTGGACTTTAAGCTGAGCTCATAAACCTGCTGCATTTAGAACCAGCCGTCTGCCTGTTCTGTGACACTATTAACCCAAATATCTTTAACTTTTACTCTGACTTAATTAAATGTAATCATTGGTTTGTTGCTGTTTTTGTACTTTTGTAAGACTCATTTGGATAAAATCAAATGAATTATCTTTTAATTGATTGATAGTTATCATTTTAATTTCAAACACAAAATAAAATACCATAAACATAAATAGAAAATAATAAAGTGCTCAAAAAAGTTAATAATAGTTATTAATTCTCAGTCTCAATTTTGCTGTATTTTATGGATACATTTTTACACTTTTGAGATCATTAAAGTCATTAAAGTCTATCTATCTATCTATCTATCTATCTATCTATCTATCTATCTATCTATCTATAGTCTATCTATCTATCTATCTATCTATCTATCTATCTATCTATCTATCTATCTATCTATCTATCTATCTATCTATCTATCTATCTATCTATCTATCTATCTATCTATCTATCTATCTATCTATCTATCTATCTATCTATCTATCTATCTATCTATCTATCTATCCTTCCACCCACAAAATGTAACATACCAAAAATCATCTAGGCAGCAAAACTTTTCTCCTTCTCTTTTTTAAGGTTCTTGAATTTTCCCATGAGTTATCTTAGACATGGAGAGTGGGCCCTCTTCTGTAGTCATCTGTTGGTGCATCAGAGACTTTTGGTCACACGTGAATAAACATGACAAGAAGGGAGAAAAGTTGTGGTCTTTACGTGAAATTTTCACAGATGAATCATGAACGAAGCACAATAAAACCACGGAAGAATTACAAATAAACCACTCAAAGAACACGTAAATCAATGTAAAACATGAACCGTGTGATTATTGTGCTGTTTATATGCAATTTGTTAGTGATTTGTGCGTCACTTACATAATTTGAATGTGATGTGTGCACCGTGTACACCAAATAAAAGTTATTAATCAGTGGAACATGCGTGAAAAGTCAGTTAGACATACGAGGAACAGTCGTGAAAAACCACACATTTGTGTATGCATCTGGCAAAAACCCCACACGCTTGCGCATGATTTACGCAATAATTGTGTATAAACTACATAAAATATCATGAACTGCATAATTCCCAACCAACCCAAAATTATGAACTGCTCGAAACCGAATTCACGTAAAAACCTTTCGGCCTAAACCCTCGATGAACATCTGCACACATCGACGAATGACAAAACCCTTATGAATTATGCATATCATGCAGGTATCACAAAAGACCGAAATTTCATTTGTGGAAAATGTGCAAAATGTACACTGACCAAAAATACAAACGCAACACTTTTGTTATTGCTCCCATTTTTTATGGTATGAACTCAAAGATGTGAAACATTTTCCAAATACACAAAATAACCAGTTCTCTGAAATATTGTTCACAAATCTGTCTAAATCTGTGATAGTGAGCACTTCTCCTTTGCCAAGACAATCCATCCCACCTCACAGGTGTGCCATATCAAGATGCTGATTAGACAGCATGATTATTGCACAGGTGTGCCTTAGAACGGCCACAAGAAAAGGCCACTCTGAAATCTTCAGTTGAATGACACAGCACAATGCAACAGATGTCGCAAGTTTTGAGGGAGCGTGCATTTGGCATGCCACCAGAGCTGTTGCTAGGGAATTGAATGTCCATTTCTCCACCATAAGCCGTCTCCAAAGGCGTTTCCGAGAATTTGGCAGCACATCCAACCGGCCTCACAACCGCAGACCACGTGTAACCACATCAGCCCAAGACCACCACATCCAGCATGTCCACCTCCAAGATCGTCTGAGACCAGCCACTCGGACAGCTGCTGAAACAATCGGTTTGCATAACCACAGAATTTCTGCACAAACTGTCAGAAACTGTCTCAGGGAAGCTCATCTGCATGCTCGTCGTCCTCCTCGAGGTCTCGACCTCACTCCAGTTCGTCGTCGTAACCGACTTGAGTGGGCAAATGCTCACATGCGATGGCGTCTGGCACGTTGGAGAGGTGTTCTCTTCACGGATGAATCCCAGTGTACACTGTTCAGGGCAGATGGCAGACAGCGTGTGTGGCGTCGTGTGGGTGAGCGGTTTTCTGATGTCAATGTTGTGGATCGAGTAGCTCATGGTGGTGGTGGGGTTATGGTATGGGCAGGCATACTGTATGTTATGGGCGAAGAACACAGGTGCATTTCATTGATGGCATTTTGAATGCACAGAGATACCGTGACGAGATCCTGGGGCCCATTGTTGTGCCGTAAATTCAACAACATCACCTCATGTTGCAGCATGATAATGCACGGCCCCATGTTGCAAGGATCTGTACACAATTCTTGGAAGCTGAAAACATCCCAGTTCTTGCATGGCCAGCATACTCACGGGACATGTCACCCATTGAGCATGTTTGGGATGCTCTGGATCGGCGTATACGAAAGCGTGTTCCAGTTCCTGCCAATATCCAGCAACTTCGCACAGCCATTGAAGAAGAGTGGACCAACATTCCAAAGGCCACAATAGACAACCTGATCAATTCTATGCGAAGGAGATGTGTCGCACTTCATGAGGCAAATGGTGGTCACACCAGATACTGACTGGTTGTCTGAGTCCCCTGACCCCCTCCATAAAACAATACTGAAGATTTCAGAGTGGCCTTTTCTTGTGGCCGTTCTAAGGCACACCTGTGCAATAATCATGCTGTCTAAACAGCATCTTGATATGGCACACCTGTGAGGTGGGATGGATTGTCTTGGCAAAGGAGAAGTGCTCACTATCACAGATTTAGACAGATTTGTGAAAAAATATTTCAGAGAACTGGTTATTTTGTGTATGTGGAAAATGTTTCACATCTTTGAGTTCATACCATTAAAAATGGGAGCAATAACAAAAGTATTGCGTTTATATTTTTGGTCAGTGTAGGTAGTGGCTGTATGGCACAGCCTTTAAAGAGGCTGAACTAACTGGCGCGTATCTAGGACTTCTAGGGCTTGGTGATATAAAAATCCATCACTGAAAACAATAGAATCTTTGGTCAGGGGCTTCTTCAGATCTGTTGTAACACTGACTGTGGTGGAAAACCTTCAACAACTACTCTCTGAAGGTTCTGAGGACACGACTCTCTTCAGCCTCCAATTTTACTTTGAGGATTAACAAATGATCTTTGAATTGTTCCCTCTCATGAGGCGCTGGACTCTCTCAGAGGTGCTGAATTGATGCTGTAAAACCCACATCCGTCTGCATTCACACTCGGACGTGCCAGGACCCCATTTGAAAGGTCACGCATGTTTCACAGAAATGACTTTGGATGACCGTGAAGAAAAGTTCTACATGGGAAATAACGAGTACGAGTGCAGAGAAGAGGAATTACTGAATGTAAATGGATCTGATGTGTTAGTATGTGACTGAAGTGAATTGCAGTCATTTTCTTTGGCTGATAACTGCAGCCCCAAAGGCCTAAACCAGCATCTGTTAAACGTTACCATGAAACGATCAAACAGTGACCTCTGAGGCTGAAGGAGCTGCCGAAATCTGCGCTGCCGTCATTTTGCATCACTGCATCTGTTGGGTCTAATGACAAGCAGATTCCTCAGAAGCGATAACTTTCCTGACTATTCCCATGAATCCAATCAGTCTAATGGCTCAGCTCAGCATTGGAAACTGTTGATTTGATGCTCCGCCATCACTTGGACCAGAACTATTCTCTCCATGTTGATGCTTTTGTTCTCCGGACTGCTGGAAAATCACTCTCAGAGTCCTTGATGAAACTGGAAGCAGAAATGAGGCCCATGTGTTCAAGTTAATGATGACGTTTTACACAAAGATTGAAAATACATTTCTGTCCACGTATCTGTCATAATCGTCATCCATCCATCCATCCATCCGTCCGTCCGTCCGTCCATCCATCCATCCATCCGAGAAGGTTGAGTGCCACACTCAAATCCCGCAGAACAGAGTAAATAAAATCCAGATTTTACTGGAGGGAGACGTTCATGATTCTTGTGGTTAAAATAGGTTCTGGTCAGGATCACAGACTAACCTGAAAGGTCGATAAAGGAGGTGAATATGGAACAGAGTTATAACTACTTTCTAGTGATCTTGGAGATGGTCCAGAGGTCATTAAGTCCAGCCTTAGCTTCTTCCTACAGGTGTCAGTCGGTAGGGTTTGTGGGGGTGTCGGACATCTTCTAGAAGAAGTTTATTACGAAAACAGAATAATAAATGGATTTGGTTTGAATGACTGAGTTTTTGCAGACGGGGGAAAGTCTAATGTTTCTGACCTTTGTTGTTGAATGTGATCAGAATAGCAGGAGAGGAAATCTGTGTTGTTGCTTTCAGTGTTCCAAAATGGTTCAGTGGTTCAATGAGGCAGATGTGCATAACATGCTATTAGATGGGTCAAGGCTCCAGCCTAAAATGTAGCTTTTGGTACTGTAGGTCTACGGGTTAGAAAATCAATGCTGACACTGGTTTACAGGCTGGTTTTTAACTGTAGGTCAAAGCATCTGATACCCAAGAAAATCAGGAAGTCTCACAAGAGCATTTTCTTCAGAAAATGGTGCAATTATAATTTGATTTACTATGACCCCCCCCATAACAAACAAACAAACTTGGGTGTCACCCAAATACATTGTATGTGTTTCATGTGAGGCAGTTAAAGTCCCATGTGAGGAAGTTAAAGTCCCATTCCGATCATCATTTTATCTTTTTTTAAAGTGCTCCCAGTGGTTTTCAAATTATGATTATTCTGTTTTGTGTCATTTTCTACAACAGAGTTTCTGCAGAGTGGCCTGAGTTCAACAGAAATTCACCTCTGAGTTGTGGGCGGGACCATTCTTAGAGAGTAAGCCCACTACAACTTCCTGTCATCCATCTGTTTTCACTTTCTTCCGCTAGCTTACAGCCCCTCACAATCCTACCTAGCATTAGCGGTGCAACAAAAATGGTGGGCAATATCAGAGCTATCCAGGCGTACAGCTTAGATTCAGATTCCAGCTAAAACAAGGAAAACAAAGACGTTCATGGATCTATTTGCCTGCAGGCGGCTGCATCAGAGTAGAGCGGGGCAGGAAGCTTGTGGCCCACCCAGCATGTTTTCTACAAAACAAATACAAGCTTTTACCGACCACATTTTCCCGTCTGCTCTTGATTCACAGTAATTTTGATCTAAATTTTCTTTAGATATGTCCTTTATCATCAGAAAGATTCCACAAAAACACGTTAAAAACACAAAGAAACACAGTTTTATTCAGTGTGGATCTTTAAAAAGGCTGATTTAATCAGGATTATTAGGGAGAACAAATGAAACATCTGCAACCGTTAGAGGATCTGGCATCTTTTACATGTGAAGTCAGGGCTGTTCTATGTCACAAGCTTTAAGGTGGAATGTTTGTGAGTGTACTCTGCAGCGGATGAGCCTGTATCTGTGCTGAGGACGGGCAGAAGTGCCTCACTGGGAGACTCAAAGATGTAGTTCAGGCGGGGGTCAGGGGTCTCTGTGTCCGCTGCCCCACAGGGTCTGGAGAGGTAGAAGTGAGCAGGACAGATGGATGAAAGAGCAGACTGAACACTGCAGAAACATATGAGGTAGAAATGTGACTTTGGGCTTGCATTTCATCATTAATGACATCATTAATGTCAGCTCTAGATTTAACGGCTGGTTCCATATCTGCCCTTTACTCACACAGAAGAGAGAACAATCCTGAACATGTGGCATGTCTCACTTATCTTTGTTTCTGACATTTCAAAGTATTTCCCTGAGCAGAGACGATACTCTCTGTCTATCAGCTTTTCTTGTACCAACATCTCCTCCTTCAACAGCAACGGCTGTTTTTTGTCAAAGATTCTGTCAGTTTGCTTCAACTTATAAGAAATTCAAAATGCTTAAAATACTGCTTCGCATTTTTTACTCCCAGTATTTTTGCACGTTCTGCAGTGAAATGCATGCATTGTAAACACATCGAAGGGATTTTGCAGCTTATGTTTACAGACTTAACCTGTTAGTGGATGAAGTTCAGCTTCCAAACTCAGAAATGTTGAAAGGAGTGGAGATATTGTTCCTCCAGGAGAACATGTGTGGCCTGTAGCTAACGGATGAGGATAGTAATGGATGACATAGGCCCGTAGTCACCGGCTGGCCTTTGAGCAGTGGGAGTGTAGGAAGTTTCCAGAGGTCAAGTTAAATGAGTAAAGATCTTTATTCTTCCATAGGTATTTTTCTTTGAAGTGGCACCAACACATTCACAATCAAAAGAGAACTCACCACTAAAATTACAGATGGTTTAAATACTAATTAAACATACCATCTCCTCCTACCTGGAGGGAGATTTAATTTTCCTCAAATCTACAATTCACATAAAAATGCTAAATTTTTTATTCTAAATTCCTTAAATAAATCTTGGTAAAATCTTTATCTTTATTATCTTTAATCATCTTTATTTCTCTAATTTAGAATGTCAAGTACAAACATTAAAACAACAAATATCTCCCAAAAACAATGACTTCCCTCTTCAGGGGGGTATTCCAGGAAGCATGTTTAAACTAGCCTGACTTTAAGCCTGAACTCTGGCTGAAATCCGCCTGAACTTACTTACTCGGGGTATGTCGGTTCCAAAAGACCGGATATGAGTAATTAGATATTAGCGTAATTACGCTCG
This sequence comes from Oryzias latipes, assembly GCF_053564925.1. Lineage (NCBI taxonomy): Eukaryota > Metazoa > Chordata > Actinopteri > Beloniformes > Adrianichthyidae > Oryzias > Oryzias latipes. The sequence goes on from NC_136259.1 coordinate 13,904,662, forward strand.
ACTTGGTAACCCTGGGTTAATGCTCGTGCACAGCAAGTACATAAAGACATTCTCAATGGATCGCCGAATTCCCGAGTCACCATGGAAACGCGTGGAGAAAAAAGAAAGCGGGACACTTGAGACGGAAGTGAGACGTAGTCTGAGATTTTAATGACGGCGGATAAAGATTATAAATCCATCAAAAAAGTAATACGGCTGCATCAACAAAAAAAAAAGAGTTTCTGCTTCGAGAAAAATAACAAAGTTTCTGATCTTGTTTCCATTTTCCTTGTGACGCATATATATATATATATAAAAATAAAAAAAACCGCCCCTCTCACCCTCCGCGGGTGGTTTCTCCTCCAAGCTCGGGTCCTCTACCAGAGGCCTGGGAGCTTGAGGGTCCTGCGCAGTATCTTAGCTGTTCCTAGCACTGCGCTTTTCTGGACTGAGAGGTCTGAGGTCTTTCCAGGTATCTGTTGTAGCCACTCCTCCAGCTTGGGGGTTACCCCGAGTGCTCCAATTACCACAGGCACCACTGTCACCTTCACTTTCCAGGCTTTCTCCAGTTCTTCTCTGAGTCCCTGGTATTTCTCCAGTTTCTCATGTTCCTTCTTCCTGATGTTTCCATCGCTTGGCACTGCCACATCCGCCACAACGGCTTTCCTCTGTTCTTTATCCACCACTACAATATCTGGTTGGTTCGCCATTACCATCCTATCAGTCTGGATCTGGAAGTCCCACAGGATCTTTGCCCTCTCATTCTCTACCACCTTCGGAGGTGTTTCCCATTTTGACCTTGGGGTTTCCAGTTCATATTCTGCACACATGTTCCTGTATATTATTCCAGCCACTTGATTGTGGCGCTCCATGTATGCTTTACCTGCCAGCATCTTACATCCTGCAGTTATGTGCTGGATTGTTTCAGGGGCCTCTTTGCACAGCCTACACCTTGGGTCTTGTCTGGTGTGGTAGATCTGAGCCTCTATCGCTCTGGTGCTCAGGGCTTGTTCCTGAGCTGCCAGGATGAGCGCTTCAGTACTGTCCTGTAGGCCAGCCCTTTCTAGCCATTGGTAGGACTTCTTGATATCAGCCACTTCAGTTATGGTCCGGTGGTACATCCCATGCAGGGGTTTGTCCTCCCATGAGGATCTGTCCTCCAGCACTGTGTCCTCTGCTCTCCATTGCCTGAGACATTCACTGAGCACACTGTCATTTGGGGCCTTGAGCTTGATGTACTCATGCATCTTGGATGTTTCATCCTGGATTGTGGCTTCTACACTCACTAGTCCTCGGCCTCCTTCCTTGCGGCTAGCATACAGTCTCAGTGTGGTGGATTTGGGATGGAACCCTCCATGCATGGTGAGGAGCTTTCGTGTTTTAACATCCGTGGTCTGTATCTCTTTCTTTGGCCATCTTATTATTCCTGCAGGGTATCTGATAACTGGCAGTGCGTAGCTGTTTATTGCCCGGGTCTTATTTTTGCCATTGAGCTGGCTTCTCAGGACTTGCCTTACTCGTTGGAGGTATTTAGCTGTTTCAGCTTTCCTTGTTGCCTGCTCCAGGTTGCCATTTGCCTGGGGAATTCCAAGGTACTTGTAACTGTCCTCGATGTCTGTTATTGTTCCTTCTGGGAGTGAGACCCCTCCTGTGTGGACTACCTTGCCTCTCTTTGTCACCATCCGGCTGCATTTCTCGAGCCCGAATGACATCCCAATGTCAGTACTGTAGATCCTGGTGGTGTGGATCAGGGAGTCAATGTCACGCTCGCTCTTAGCATATAGCTTGATGTCATCCATGTAGAGGAGGTGACTGATGTTGGCCCCATTTCTGAGTCTGTATCCATAGCCAGTCTTGTTGATTATTTGGCTGAGGGGGTTCAGACCTATGCAGAACAGCAGTGGGGACAGAGCATCACCTTGGTATATCCCACATTTGATGGACACTTGTGCAAGTGGCTTCCCATTGGCTTCAAGGGTGGTTTTCCACAGCTTCATCGAGTTTCCTATGAAGGCTCTTAGAGTCCTGTTGATGTTGTACAGCTCCAAGCATTCAGTGATCCATGTGTGTGGCATTGAGTCATAGGCCTTCTTGTAATTAATCCAGGCTGTGCACAGGTTGGTGTGTCGTGACTTGCAGTCTTGGGCGACTGTTCTGTCGACCAGGAGTTGGTGTTTGGCTCCTCTGGAGTCTCTACCAATGCCCTTCTGTGTGTTACTCATGAATTGATCCATGTGCCTGTTTATCTTGGTTGCAATGATGCCTGACATGAGCTTCCATGTTGTGGACAGACAGGTTATTGGCCGGTAGTTGGATGGGATTGCACCCTTTGAGGGATCCTTCTGGATCAGGATCGTTCGCCCTTCCGTTAGCCATTCGGGGTGAGTCCCATCTCTAAGCAGCTGGTTCATTTGTGCTGCCAGGCGCTCGTGGAGTGCGGTAAGCTTCTTTAGCCAGTAGGCATGTATCATGTCAGGGCCCGGTGCTGTCCAGTTCTTCATACCTGAGACTCTTTCTTGGATGTCAGCCACTGTGATGGTTACTGGATTCTGTTCAGGGAGGTTGCTATGTTCTTTTCTCAGAGAGACCAGCCACTGGGCATTGCTGTTATGTGCTGTCTCTTTCTCCCATATACTTTTCCAGTACTGTTCAGTTTCCAGCCTTGGTGGGTCTGCTCAGCTGTTTTGAGCCTGCCACTGAGCGTACACTTTTGCAGGTTGAGTTGCGAAGAGCCTGTTTATTCGTCTGGCTTCATTGTCTCTTGTGTACCTCTTTAGGCGGCTGCTCAAGGCTAGGAGCCTTTGTTTTCCAGTCTCCAGTTTCCATATATATATATATATATATATATATATATATATATATATATATATATATATATATATATATATATATATATATATATATATATATATATATATATATATATATATATATATATATATATATATATATATATATATATATATATATATATATATATATATATATATATATATATATATTAATTAACTTAATATAATTTCTTCTATTAGTAACAAATAATTTAGTTAAATTTATTCAACCTAATTTCTTACGTCTATAAAACTCAATAATTGTTTATACAACTCAAATTTACGTATTAATCTAACTAAATGTCACCTTACTCCATTAATCTTTTTTCCATCTTAATTAATTATATTTCTTGAATTGTCATATGTCTAAGTTTGAGCCGGCAGATATTCTCATTTTTATAACAATAAAAAGGACGGGAAAAAATGGAGTGCAAAAATTCATTAAAGAATATTCCAACATTGTCATTACAATCTATTGAGGTAGGGGTGGTACATAAACTCATCATCCTCTCCTTCACTCTCACTCATGGTGCAGAGACATAATTATAGTAGGACAAAATAACTCGGCAAAACATGGCAAAACACAGTAAAATAGCTATACAACTAAACACATTATGTCAAAAACCCACACTTAAACCCAAATCCGTCCAGACAGGCAAAGGGAATTATATCCCAGAATCCCTTGCGGTGCCTATCTAACTGCAGCACCAAAGTTACACCTACTTAATTGAATTAATTTGAATGAAAGCAAAATAACTGTCTGAAAACTACGTGGTATTTTTAAGGTGACCTAAAAAAATGATTTATCTTAACTGAAGCAAATAATTAAGTTAGATCAAAGTAAAAAAGTTTATTTTTCCAACATCCATACATGGTCTTATCATCCTCTCATGTTGGAAAAAGTATTATCTGAGCTTCTTCATCCACTAAATCCTCTTCAAATGGACACGCCATGCTACTTCACCTCTCTGTAAACAAACTAAGCTTATGTTCAGAGCATGAGTTGCCATGGTAACTTGACCTACCCTGAAACATACCTCCATTTCTGGAACCAAAAGCTGAGGTTATCAACTTCCTTAGCCTCAAACTTATCGTGGGAGCTAGCATAACCTGCTTTCTGGAATACCCCCCAGGCCTCTGAATAGATTCTCCCTGAACCTTAAATATAGCTCTGTTCCTAGGGGAAGGGTTTTGCCGGAGCACGCTGGGGAAGACAAACACAGGTGAGTACAAATTGCAGTCGCACCTTAATCTAATTATGCTTAAAACTAGGGATGGAAATAGAAGCCCCACGAAGCTTTTCCTAGGGTTTCATGTAATTGTGCCAGAAAACTGAAACAATCATTCAGGGCTTTGAAACCACACAGAACAGCGGCATCTGGTGGCGGACTTGACGTATATTATACGCCTAAACTAAGCTCCTTGTAACACTTCAATGTGGAAATCATAATGAAAAAACGTAAAACATAACAATGTTGTTAATGATGATTAAAAAACAACAACGTAAACAATGCAACGAGTTATGTTTTCTGTGAGACATGCTTGACACAGCAAAACACACACTAAGCTAACGCCACTTTGGGAAATGATGGAAGAGTTCCGAAGATTTCGGGCTCAAAACGAGCAGCGAGAAAACCGGGTCGAGATTCTGGAGAAAAGACTGGACGATGTGGAACAGCAAGTAAGGATGAATAATGTCATTCTCACTGGAGTATCAATCAAGCCTCGAGCGAAGCTGAATGCAGCAGGAGCTAGCACTGCTAATGCTAGCGCTAGCGTAGCTGGCAGTGCTAATACGGAGATCGGTGCAGAGCCTTTGAAGCAGCAAATACATTCATTTCTCACATCTAAAGGGATTTCCCTGGATCTCAATACCATCGAGACCTGCCACCTGCTCCCCAGGAGAAAGGAGACGGATAAAGCAGCGATCCTCATCAGGTTTGTGAATCACAAACACAAGCTAGCTTTGATGACCCAAAGGAAACACCTGAAAGGTTCGGCTGCTTATCTGAACGACCATCTGACCAGAAGGAATGCTGAAATCAAAACAAATGATTAATCACTTATTGAAATTTGTTAAATTGATTGACTTTTAATGATATTACTTCACTTTCTCCAAAAATTGATAAATTGATTCAAAAATCTTTCCTAATGTAGCATAATTTTGCACATGTTTTTAACTTTTGATACTTGATGAAATTTTGCTATGAAAATTCCTGAAACAGTGTTGTGTCTACTTTACTGATATAGTATTATGTTTTATTCATAGGAATGGCTTTTATAAGTAACATAATCTGCATATATTTCAGATGACTGATCTGCATTTGCCATGTTGATTTCTAAAATTGTTATTTTTGACGTAATACTTAAGTAATTCATCTTTGTCATGTGCTTTATTGATATCTTATGATTTTTAATTCTGTCTGATAAAAACTGGGAACCGGATATTGATAATTCATGTAATAAAATGGTTACAATATAACGGGGTGGGATTATATAAATTCGCTTCCTTCCACTCCCTTTCAAGCAATATTTATTAATATGTCTAATTATCTTAAGTTTGATTAGTTACTGTATGAATGTATAACTGATGATTATATTGCTGTTGTGTATTATTTCTACTTAATTGCTTGAAATAAACCATTTCAAAATAAAAAAAAATCCCAAAAAAAATGTTTCTTTTTAAAATGTTGTGTGCCAATTCAACACACCCACACCTCTACCAATGTAACAAAGGAGCTCTTCGTTACAGTGAGGTCTGTTTGACCTCAGCTTCAGTGATGATACCCTCCCCAAAGCATATCAACTTCATGCCAAGAATCAACCAAACCAAGCTTGGCAGCAGGAGCAGTTATAGGGGAATAACCAACATGGAGGCAGAGACGTAAGTTAGCTGCTGCACAATAACACAACCGCCAATCATATGCAACCTTCTTAGCAGCTGTGTTTGCCATTGACTTCCACAACCTCTGTCCCCTTTAAGCACTGAGAACCTGTGGTCCAATCTCCAGTTCATCAACAGGACAAGTTTATCCACTGATGTTGATGACCCCTGGTAACCAGAGGTCCTGGATTCTGTCTGCGGTTTGATGTCCATCAACAAAAATGGTTTTGTGAGTTTTAGAAATGAGCAGCAAAAAGATCTTTCATAAAAAGTTGTACCTGCTTTTCAGTGCTGAACAGTGGATCCTGCTGCAGACTGTTGTTTATCTGGATGGATGGATGGATGGATGGATGGTGCATCAAAGTTCAAGAAGTGAGAGATGCTGGTCATTAGAGACCTTTCATTTAGCAGATACCTGACGGTGGTCACCAGTCTTTTCTGACATTGCAGGATGTTTCTGCTGGAGGAGCTGAGTCCACACAGATAAAACAGAGGTTAATGACTGTCAGGTTTCTACAGACCTGTGTTGGATCGTAGATTCTTACTGTCTAATGGAGCAGAGATCTTCTACCACAGGGGTGGAAAAAGCCTTCATGTTAAATGTGTGTCAGCACAATTCCCCCTTTCCAGGACTTAAGCCTTAGTCTTCTCCTTAAAGATGGAGAAGGGGTGTCTGCGGGTGAAAAATGGGTACAACTGTATGGAGCACGCACTGCATCTTGTAGAAAGAAAATGTGCATGCACATTTTTTTCTATAGGCATGCTGTGGGTTGTAGTGAACACTTATATAACACATTAGGGCAAGTAAGGGTGAAACAGGTGAGATGCAGAGTCCGTGCTCCTTGCATGCAGCTTGATTGTTGGAATATGGGAAAATAGACAGTATAGTTTGTGTGGACATTCTATGGTTGTCCTAGGGCCATTCACAGATCCCAGTGCGTGCAGCATTTGCGTGCGGTCAGAAAGGAGCCAGTACTCGCAACTCCCTAATGACTAGAGTGCAGCGTATGAACACCGTACAACAGCATCACCTGCACGTCATAAGTGTGTGTAACTTAAATTACCCTTACAACTACTTCACAATACACTTACACGCATGACAATGGTACGTTCCATTTTCATGATGTTTTTTAAGGTAGTCGCACAAGCCTCAAGACGCACCTGTACTCCCTTCAAGAATTTGGAGTACCCATACGGGTCAGCCCTGTTGTACTGTTGCATGTGACCAAAGCCTGTGTTAGTCAATGTCTCTACGGGGTTTCCAGAATGGATTAGTGGCACATGGAGGTCTTGAGCAGAACGTCGGTTCCTCTCTGGTTCCACACTCCTAAACCGCTGGTTAGAGATGCTTTAATCATTCCAGGAGGGAGCTGTATCTTAAACATGACATTTTATGTTGTTACGATCCGTGTTTGGATCGTAACAACTGGATGCCATTTGATGCTCCTCCCTGTTACACTAGGGGGCAGAGCTTCTGTAGTGGCATGTAGAAGTGACAGGAAATAATGACCGTAAAAAGAAAATAGTAACAGTTTTTTAAAAACGATTTCTTTAAAATCTTACTTTCAATGTATCCAAAAGAAAACATAATACTTCAAAAAAGAAGTAAGAAGCTTTTCATTCCTATTTCCTCAGAGCTAAAAGTGGTTCCCCTTGAACTGAACAGGAAGTGTTTGTAATCCAGAGCTGATCTAACCTTTTTTTTCCTTATTTGCTTCAAACAGAAATGCTCCTTATTTGGCTCCAAAATGGACCTAATTACAAATGTTTTTTTTTAGTAACTAAAGAGCTGTTTTCCTATCAGTGAAAATTCCTTTCCTTTAGTCAGATCTGCTGTTTGTGTTGATGTCAGCAGGACTTCCAGCAGCCTGGGAGACTCACAGACCTCCCTCTGCTTTGTCTGTGGATGAAGAAATTCAATCAGCGTAATTGGCCGGGGTATGATGCTGGGTAATGTGGTGTCGGCATCAGTGCGGACAAACTTCACACAGCTCTTCAGAAACTCGCGGCTAATTGGACTCATACGTTTAAGCCAAAGGTTTTGTTTCATTCCCTGTGAAGATTCTTAATTGAAACTTGCAGGTTTTCGTTTGAAAGGATACAGTAAATGCAGCCGCTGATGCTACAAATGTGCTTCTCCTCCCTGGTTTTAACTCATTAGAGAAAAACTCCTTTTCCTCTGACAGGCAGCTGTTTGTTTTAGACCTGAAGAGGATTTCACTCAGTGCTCTTCATCCTCCCGTTGCCTCTGTGTTTTCCAGACCAAAACCAGAAAAAAGAGGATTTCAGTCGCACATAATGATGCCACAGGATCTACAGAAAGCTTTCAGATGTTTCAGCTCCTTCTGGAAATTCCTGATTGTATCTTGAGCTCGTTTATGGTTTTAGGGAAAGTAAAAGACCCACTCAATTTAGCTTAAAATTGCATTTCTGAGTACATATTCAAATTGTTGTGAATCAGGAGTGGATTAAAAAAGATGCCATTTGAAAGAGCCTGTAGTTGTTGCATACAAACTACAATAGGCGAGCCACAAGCTGCATCTTTTCTGATGTATCCAGTTGCAGACAAACAGATTGATAAACGTCTTTGTTTTCCTCGTCTTAGCTGGAATCTGGATCTAAATTGTACGGCTGGATAACTCTATTGCTCATCCTTTTTTGTTGCACTGATAATGTTAGGTTGGGGTGTGAGGGCCTGTAAGCTAGTGGGAGAGCGTGTAAACAGAGATCTCTCAGTTATGGGTGATGGGATTGGGGGGGGGTTGCTCCACGCTAAAAGTCCCTCCCACAATGAGTGAACTCCTGCTGCTCTGCAGAAACTCTGCCTAGAAAAACAACAGCTTTTTTGATTTGGGGTTTTAAAAATGGCATCAGAATAATTAAAATATCACTGGAAAAACTTTGAAAATGGATCAGAAGATGATAGGAGTGGGACTTTACGATGTTTTCTGATCACTTGGAATAAACGGATAAAACTCTTAAAAAACTTTCATCTGAAAAAGTCCTTCAAAACCTCGTCTTTGCTGCAAATACTGGGCTCCTTTAAAATTCACTGCGGCTTTAACTTATGTACAAACATCAGACTTTTTCTGAGTTTATGAGAAGATTCTAAACAGAATGTTTGCTTGGACGACCCAAAGGCGTTCATTTTAGTCCTCTTGAAGCTTTTTGGAGTCTGAAAGCATCTCCACCTCTGCATCTTCGGCTTCAGGCCGTCAGTCTGGAGCTCCAGCTGTTGTGTCAGCAAACACAGCCACATTTTACCAAAGGCTTTCAGAGATATCAATTTTAACAACTGAAGAAACAGTTTGATGAGACAACGTACAAGTTAGTAACACAATAAAACTGTATTACATTTGTGCTTAAAATTGTTACAATTGTTGTATTTACAGGTTGTCCTAAAAATAAACATCTCATGCTGGATGACACACTAAGAGAAATGCAAGCCCAAGGTCCGTCTTTGTACATGTCACAAATGAACGCAGAGATGCTGCTCCTCGGGGGATGGAGGGTGGTCCTCTGATGCTGGATGAAGCAGCCAAGTGGACTCAAAGTTCTGCTGAAACAGCACCATCCTGGCTGAAGAGGAGGACTGTCTTAGAAAAGGTCCAGGCTGTCCGGTTCAGGGGCGGAGCCACCAGCTGTTTGAAGGAGTGCACAGTAATTACAAATGTTCTGAGGTGTGATTTGGGCCGAGACTAAAGCTGCTGGTTCAAATCCTCCCGATGAGCTGAAGCTTCCCATGGAGACAGAATTCCTTCAAAACTGAGATGACACTGAGGACTTTTATGAGGTTACAAACAAATCCATTATTCTCTTTACAAATGCAGTCACACCAATGATCTGTTTGATAACGTGAAGAGTTGAGGCTGGACTGCCTTTGGTCGGGCGTCTATCTGAACTGAAGGATTTTGTGGGAGATGACCGATTCCCAGGATGCGGTAGAACCCTGTTTGTGCGGCTGCAGGAAGTGAACCTGCTTCACTCACACCAGACAATCCATATCCACGCCTGCTTCCCTGCAAAGACCAGCTGGTTCTGTGATCGCTCGGCAAGCAGCAGAACTTAGACAGTGCCAACTGAGCAACCAGCCTCCTTCCACTGGGAAGGGCTCGTCCCAGCAGTCCTACTGTTAATTTAAACAAAAGAACACTTGATTTTGTGTTTTAGTCACTTTTTAAACCAACCAAACTGCCCGAAACAGAGGAGACGACCTGTGAATGCCAGGAACACAACTGAAAACGCCTCCAATGAACTGTGAGATGGCACTTTACCATCAGAGAGGCGGAGCACAGGATCTGACATGGCAAACTTAATGCACACGGAGTCCCTCATATAGCTGCAGTTCAGCATTGAACATGAAGAAAATGAACATGTTCTATGTGAACGGCGTCCTGGCAAAGTTTAAGGTGCCAAAACTAAAGAGAATGAGTTGCCCTGCTGAAAAGCTGCACAGTGGATTTGCCCCTCTTTGACGTAAACTAACGTGACCCAGACTTTGCTATGCTTTTCCCATATTGTTCTGCTTGATAAAGAGCCATTGCAGTGGGACTATACCTGCAGTAGAATGATAAAAACTAAGAGCGGGGCTCGTCAGGCCGTGTCACAAAGCCACTTGCGTGGATGAAAATTGGTCATACTTGAATATATGTGGAAAAAGTGAGAAAAGTGATGGTCTTTACATGAAATTTTCACTGACGTATCATGAATGAACCACGTTAAGAACACGGAAGAAGTACGAATAAACCACGCAAAGAACACGTATATCAACATAGAACATGAACCGTGCGTGATTATTGCGCTGTTCATGTGAGATTCATTAGTGATTTGTGCGTCAATTAAGTCATGGTAACATGATATGTGCGCCGTATGTGCAATTAAAAAGTTATACATCGGTGGCACAAGGGTGAAAAGTCTGTTAAACATTCGTGGAACAGTTGTGGAAAGCCAGAAATTTGTGTACGCATCTGGCAAAAATCACGCACGCATGCGTAAGCTTTACTTAATAATTGTGTGTAAAATCGTGTAAACTGCATAATTCACAACCAACCAAAAATTCTGAACAGCTCCAAACCGTATTTACGTAAAGTCCCGTCGGCTGAAACCCTCGATGGACCTCTGTGCACATTGACGAATGACAAACGCAAGAAACATTTACAAATTATAATTCACAGTGGAAAATGCCCAAAACGTACGTAGTGGCTGTGTGACACGGCCTTTGTGTTTAGAGCAGAGCAGGACAGACCTACAGTACCTGACAGACAGGTGTATTTATGGGGGGACTACAGTCATGTGACAGGACATAGTATCAGTTTTTCAACATTTTCCTGTAAGAATTGTCCCTTAACTCACAGACTGATCATTTATATTTTCTGAAATGTGAATCTTGTATGAGGAGCCTCTGCGGCTGACTTTCTGAAACATCATTTTTCTTTTGAATCCAGGCAGAACAGAGCCGCTTCAGGACTGAGAACGAGCTCTCAGACACAGCGTGAAGACCTGGAGAAAAGAGGAAACCAGCAAAGGACAGAATATACAAACACCTTTCTTTACACGAGGAAACTTGTGGGCTCTACCGCCCCCCCCCCCCCCCCCCCCCCGCCTCATCGTCTCTACGGCTATTCTGTACAGCAGCGGCCCCCAAAGGAGGAGGCCTGTTCGGTTATGTACATGTGGGGGTACAGGAGCAGCGCGGGAGGCAATAGTGCATTTTGCTGTGTGATTGCATGCTCTCCTTCAGGCTGTCTCTTTCTCCCTGGCCTCCTCCTCCTCTTGGATTGAAAGGTTCAGCGAACCTGGGGTGCATAGCCGTCCTTCATCAGCCCCTCCTCATAGTCCGTCTGGCAAAGAATCATGTTGTTCTTCAGGAAAAACTTGTCTCCCACACAGAACCTGGAGAACACAAAGAGGGGGGGTTACATGAGCACAAAAGCAGGAACCTCCTCATTAATGCTGCTCTGTGGGCGAGCCTCCTCACTGGATGCAAAGCCTCTCTGAGCTGCTTCAACTTTGGTCCTAATCTCCATTCAGCTGGATGCAGCAGGGCAGTCCAAGCTAGAACAGTTATAGGCGGTTCTGGAAACCCCCTGAAATACAATCACCTCCATTCCGTTTCCCTCCATGAGGATCTGCCGGCATCAGAGAGCATGTCAGCTTCAGCAGGGAAATGGATGGGTCCAAGCCGCAGAAAGAGGGCGAAGCACGCCATGTAAGCGTAAAGACATGCGTTCATATGACAGCTTTTTAAGACTTTCAAGATGCTTATCATAAAAATGATAACATGTTTTTCAGTTTAAATATACTTAAGATAATATTTTTGCAGAGGTGGGCAAACTTTCTGACTCCCGGGCCACAAAAGGTTCTAAAATTTGACAAAAGGGCCGGACCAGGGGCAGATCAGTGGCGGGTCTCAGTAATCCCTCTCATATGAGAAACCAAATACCATGGAATCTGGATCAAAAGGTGCTTTAATTTTGATTAAAGAAAGTTTACATTTTAAAGCAGAACATTTTGGGAATTTTATGGATTTTAGTGGAATTTTTTGTTTCATGTTCCTCAGGGAAATGCTGCGTTCGTGTGCTGTTGGAATGACTGGAAAAATGACTGCCTGACCGAAAAAGTTGTGATTTATTTCGACAGTCCCATCAATCCAGCTCTTCTGGATTAAGGCCTTGAGGGGTTAAAAGGTGAACCAAAGCAAAAATACTGCATAAAAGAGCAGAGAGCTTCTATCTAGAAACGTCATTCTACAATTTTACTCTAGTTTTTCAGAATAATTCCCCCAAATCGGAACGAAAACATACTTTCTAAAAATGTACTGTAGGATGTTGTTGACGGATGATGTCCTCAAAACGGGGGTTTTGGTGAACACGGTTTCTGTCGACACACGAATATCACACAAAAAACCCCAACATTTGACTTGACCTTACAAAGCCTTTACAAAGGCAAAGGAGGTGAGCATTCACAGGAGTCGCAGTACAGCGGTAAAGCTGCTGCTTTCTCTGTGGTGTTCTGGACTTTTGAGTTAAAAAACAAACCAAAAAACGGTTGTTACCATAGCAACCTGGATACAACTACAGTGATCTAAACATCCGTGCGATGTTCGGTGAGGCTGCATATGTTGAAACATGTCATGTGACTATCTCAGTGAGGTGGGCGTGGTTATTTTAAAATGGTTGCCAAGGAAACCTACAACATTTAGTGTTGTGACGACAATCCAGTCACGTGGGTCAACCCCGGCCCCCCAGCAGCTGTTCTTGTTCTCAGGTTCATCTGTGTGTCGGTGGAGTGACTGTCGGGCCTCAGTGGGGTGACAGGGCATGTGGCGGTGGGGCTTAAATATGCCTTATATTTTGAGTGGTGTCTGCTCCTAAATCTGTTGTTTAGGCGATGCAGGTAGCTCCTCTCCACCTGCAGCTCCACCTCTGACCTTTCTACTTCAGCATACCTTGTCTTATTGTTTTTTTTTTTTTGGTAGGTGAGACACGGCAGCAGTACCCATGTGCACCTGGGGGTGGGTGGGCAGCTTGGCAGCGAGTGCTGCCCCTGTTTGACTTCCATGGGTGTTGCTAGGCAGGAGCTGCACACAAAGAGGCGCCTGATGAGCCTGCAGTCTGTGTGCTCACAGCTTTTAATCAGGCCTGCAGGGCAGGTGGAGACCATGATTTGTTGCATCATTTGGGACCAATTAGAGAGATTCAACTACACCGCAGGGGCTGACACTAACCAGCAAATACTACGTGAATGGGGTGTCTGTGAAAACAAAGCCTAAGATCTGGGAAGAACAGGCTGTGTTGGGGGGGGGGGCTGACGGCTTTCCCTGCAACTAATAAAAGATGCTGTGGAGGCCAAGAACTCCAGGATCCCTCAGACCGCAGCGAGTTGTCCACCCTAACAGTATTTTCTTTGAATTTTGCAGAAAAGGTTTCTGTTTAGCAAGAATCCTAAATTTGTTTTCTAATAGATTGTAACTATAGCAAATGTTCATCCTACTGATCACATACACCTGTCAGCAGAAATGTACACCGAAAACCACTTACTGCAAAGATTTCATAGCTTGTTTTTTAGATAATCCCAAAAATCCCCAACACCCGTTCAGGTCACCGGGCGGATGTGTCTAAGGCCTTAGATTCATTTCCTGGTTTTCTTTTAATTGTTTGAATAATAATCATCAACAAAGAAAAGGCTTAAATTTAATTTCAGGAGAACATCGAGCTACCTAAAAAAGAATGGAGGATATGTTCTGTTTACGTAGTGAGAACTGTTTAGTGAAGACGTTTTGTTTATTGTTATAATATCTGATCTTTTTCTTTTGTGTACATATCAGTTTAGGAAACAGTCAAAATGGCTTTTTTTCCTACCAAATATTGTTCTATGTGCAGAAATATGATCATATTTCTGCTGTTTGTTTCGTTAATCCTTGTGATCTGCACAGCCTCACATCCTGGGCCTCTAAACAGAAACTGGTTTGACCTTTTGTCCATGGATCTGATGTCCGTCTCTCCTTCACAGGTTCGGCATGGAGTCCTCCTCCTCCTCTATTGGTCCTGCCCCCCCCCCGCTCGCACTGTCACCCCGTCCTGCCCTCCCCGCTCCGACCTTCCTCCAGTCTCCGTGGACTTTGGCTTGCAGCTTTTCTGGGGAAATTGGGCTGGTACCAGCGAGACGATGAGGCTGGACGACAGCCTCATCGATTAGCTGTCCCCCAGGGCTGATCTGTGGCTAACTGCTCCCGGGATGAAGCCTCATACCCCCCTTCCTTATTTTCCAGCACCCCCACCCTCGGCGGCTGTCCCCAGAGTCCGCCGCCTTCCGCTCCAACCACACAGCCGCTCTGCCTTTGAGCTCAGGAAAGGAAATAACACATCTGACTAGTGGGAAGGTCACAACATCAGATTTATGGCCATTTGAACAGAGTGAGGCCACAGTGGGGGCAGACAGACCCAAATCCATGATCACACATGTGGAGATGAGCTACTCCCCCAGTCTGATTCCATTTCAGATCAAGACAGATGATAACCAGCCTTCATCACTTCTCACAGATGTGCCGTCTTCTTGTTTCTGAGGCTGGCTTCCTTCTAAAGGCTTTATGTACTTTGAAAGGGCAGACTGATGGCAGTTCAATAAAATATGACGAGGACGGGGGTCCTCTTTGACCCCAATTGCTCACATCAGACCCCCCTTTAAGTGAGTCTGCTTCTGCTGGAGTTTTTCTCTCCTCAGTCTAGGAGTTAGGATGATTACTCCCTTCAATTGCATCTGCTGACCATTCCGACAATACAGTTTAGCCTCATTTTAGTAATAATTCAATTCAGACTTATTTACATTTAGTCATTTAGCAGATCATTTTAATGTATTATTTTTAATTTAATATTCTGTGACAGACTGGCGACCTGTCCAGGATGTCCCCTGCCTTTGCCAGCATAAGATAGGCTCCAGCAGCCCCGTGCCCAAAAAGGGAACAAACGGTTTAGAAGATGAATGAATGAATGAACGAAATGTAATATTACTTCTTTTAGCATTTGAGCTCCAAGTTCTCTATCAGGAAAGAAGGATGAGATTCTCATCGACACCAGGAGGACGTTTTCAGACAGTTTCCGCCTAAACTGGACCTGCTCATGGAACTTTCTTTGCAGAAGCGTCATTTTTCTAAACGTTTAGAGGAACAAAAAGAACTGTAACACTTTAGAATTCCACCAGGATTTGAACTGGGCCCTCCTGTAGAAGTGGCTGAGACAAAGTGGTACACCCGCATTTAAGAATGACCCAGAAGGCTTCAGGCTTCTATCACAAAAATCCAGGTGTGATTCAGAGAATCTTCTGGCATGTCTCCTGGGTGTGGGGATCCGGTCGGGGGTTTTGGACTGGGCTTGAATATGAAGCTGAGCAGAGGGAGGAGCCTGAAAGCGTAGCTGCATGAATGCGCAGCACTGGAGTCTCAGTCTGTCAGGTGCAGCAGGTTTACTGCTGTGTGTCTGAGCAGCAGCCTAAAGGCCTCCTGTAGAGGAAGTCCTGACTTCCATCAAGAGTTCTGCATTTTCACTTCCCCGCTGCGTTCAGGGACTCACCTCTGGTTGCACAGCTGGCATGCGAAGCAGTCCAAGTGGTAGACGTTGTCTTTTGCCCTCATGACCATCTCAAAGGCCGGGATGAGTTTGCTGCAGGCGGCACAGTTTCCTGTG
Organism: Oryzias latipes; assembly: GCF_053564925.1. Taxonomy (NCBI): domain Eukaryota; kingdom Metazoa; phylum Chordata; class Actinopteri; order Beloniformes; family Adrianichthyidae; genus Oryzias; species Oryzias latipes. Next base: position 13,920,537 of record NC_136259.1, read on the forward strand.
ACTCCAAACAACCTGAGAGGCAGAGAGAATCTTTCAGAAATGCCACAGACGTCCAGAGGAGCAAAGACTATCCTATAAACACCCTCACAGCTGATCTTCTCTACAACTCTGATTGGGGATTTCTAGATCCTGACTTTTAGCAGAACTCGCTCCTTCCAGGTTCCTCAATTCTTTTTTTGATATTCAATCAAAAACCATCAATGAGTTAGAATATTCTCTTTTCTTGCTTGACCTGGATGTTTCTTAAAATGAAAAGTTAAAGTCCACCTGGACTTGCTTGACTCTAAGTCCAGCTTTGACTGAAATATAACCTGTGTGTTTCATTAACCTATAAGTAGAAATCTGAAGGAAAAAGCTTTCAGCGTCTCCTAATCACAGAAACTCTTTAGTTCAACAATGATTTTCATGTGCTTTCAAATGTCAATTTTTCACATAGATGAATCTAAATTCTTTAATAGTAAAACCACCATCCATTCATCCATCCATCCATCCATCCATCTATCTATCCATCCACCCATCCACTCACCCACCCATTTATCCATCCATCCACCCATCCATCCACCCACCTATCCTTCCATCCATCCACTCACCCACCCATTTATCCACCCATTTATCCATCCATGCATCCGTCTTCTGCTCATAGGGGCAGCAGTTTCAGCAAAGATGCCCCGGCCACTTCCTCCAGCTCCTCTGGGGGGACCCCAAGATGTTCCCAGGCCAGCTGAGAGGCATAGTCTCTCCAGTATGTCCTGGTTCTTTCCCTGGGCCTCCACCCATTGGGCCATACCCAGAACACCTTCTCAGGGAGACTTTGGGACCAGATGCCCAAGCCACCTCAACTGGCCCCACCTGAAGACACTGAAGGATTTCCTGTATATTTAAGGAACCATCATCGGATGAAACCAGGAGGTCACTCCTACAGCTGAGTGAATGATCTACAGAAGGTGCTTCTGGGTTTGATCATTTGAACCTGAAGTCACAGATTCTAAACGCTGCAGGTTATATGTTTGAGAAACAACACTGAGCCTGACAACAAAACGTTTCTCATTTCCAGCTGATCCAATGAGTACCAGCTATTCGACTGTGCACTGTGCAATCTTTTAGATCAGATTGACATTGTAAAACAGAGTGACTACACTCCATCAGATCAGGATTTGCTTCGGTGCAGAGTATTCACTTCAGGAATCTTTAAGACGAGGTTCCAGATGGACAAAGGCTGCACATTTCCAGAGAATCACCCCCCTTTACACAACCAAATACAAGTTTACCACTTTTCTCCTTGGGACTAACCAAATGAGGAAAAAGATAGAGTCAAACAGACATATAATAATTATTTTTTTTGTTTGTAGTTTTGTAGTCTGGTTTGTTCATACTGTGGGGTTTTTTGTGCGATCAGGAATTTTGTTAAACTCTGAGATAAAAGCTCTCAGGATGACAATACACACATTCTGGAAATTTATTTAGATGTTTTTTTTATTTTTAAATGTATATTTTCCACATTAAAATCAACTCATAAAACTTTATATCAGATACTAAAACATCATCAAATATTAGTACACAAAAGTACTAATGAGTTGTTCTTTCAAAATTCCCTTTTTGGAATTTTTTCGGGAATAACATACTCATCTAGTTGTTTAAGGAACACCTTTTTTAAATTGTATTTCATTCATTCAGCTGGTGGTGTTGACACTGTACAAGCAGGGAGCCCCACAACAGTTTTTTCTTCTTTTTTAATGTTTGCTAGCAGCTACCACCTGCAGCTGAAGAGGTTTGGTGTGAAATGTTGAAGCGGTGCACATCTGGTGAACCCTATTCCAGCATTTTTCCTTCACAGCTCTGTTCTCATATTTGTAAATTAAAAAGGACACCCAATGGGAGGATGTACTTTATGTTATTTAATGCTGGAAAACCCACGGGGTCAAATTTGGTCCTTGTTTGTCTCAAAAAAAAATTAGGTTTTTATTTGCATGATTTTGGCTGGTGTTAATTGCTGCTTCTGAAAAAGAAAAAAGAAAAACAAAATTTGTTTATTTAACTTCTAGAGCCCTGAAGTAAACTGTTGGATTAAGAAACACAAAAAGCACAATAAGAGTTTTAAAGAGTTATTAACTAATTAAGTCTTCTTGCAAAATTCTGTAATCAGAATTGTAAATATAATCATACAACACCATATTTTCTTCAATTCCTTTACCCTTGTGCTATCCTAGGCACTTTAACATTGGGAGGTGGGTCATCTAGACCCGCTAGACAGTGTGCTGAACCTTTTTTCTTCAATGATTCGTGAACCTCACTGGTGTCCATGGATTACATGAAATCTTTCCACCTTTATCCACCTTTGTCATGGTAGGAAGAACACGTCAATGTAAGGGTGGGGTCATCACAAGCACAAGGGATAAAAATGTACATTTTTATGTAAAATCCATTTTACATTGTTGTATGTGCTCTGTTTGATCTGCCTTTTGTGGCTTTTCCCATCAGGGGTCGCCACAGCGAAACAACCTCTCCTTTGAGGATGAGTTGCGTGGTTAACTTGGCAATGTTTTACGCCGGATTCCCTTCCTGCTGCAACTCTTTCAATTTTATCTGGGCTTGGGACCGGCACAGAAGCAGAGAAGGGAACAGGGAGCAGCCCGGAGTCGAACCCTGGTTTCACGGACGGAAGGCGCTGCAAACCAGCTAGAGCTAACCCGGCTCCCATGTGCCCTGTTCAATAAAGTTAGAAAAAAAAAGGAATGCCATCCATACGGTACTACCAAATCTGAGTTCCTGATTTGTCAAAGTTCAGCTGTGTTGCATTTTAGCTGTTAAAAGTTCAACTGGTTAAACTTTGAGTGCATGATCGATCAATGAACACCCGAGAACGGACATAAAAACTTGCAAAGCGACGCATGAATGCGAGAATTCTGAAAGCGGAAGCTTAACCCTTGTGCTATCTTAGATGACCCCACCCTTACTTTGACGTGTTCTCCCTACCATGGATAAAGGTGAAAAGATTCCATGTAATCCATGGAATCTTTTGAAGATCACAAATAGTTGAAGAAAAAAGGTTCAGAGCACTGTCTAGTGGGTCTAGATGACCCAACTCCCAATGGTAAAGTGCCTAGGATAGCACAAGGGTTACACATAGTTTTACCTGCGTTCACGTAGACTTTTCATTGAAAGTGACAGCTCCAACACCAGTTGCCGTGGTCGGTGTGAACGTAGCTTTATGCCACGTGCGGTGCATTCAACAACATGCTATCCACGGTTCCGTGAGCACACTTAGGGCAAGGGCTTCTTCTTTAATTTTATTTCTTTTTTACTTTTTACCAGAGTGTCCGACACCTACAACTGGTAGAGCCTTGATGTGAAATGTCAAAGCGGTACAAATCCTGCAAATCTTGCTCCGATCTCTATAAATGTCCGTCATATTATTCCTGCTGACAGTGGCGGTTCTGCACTAACTTACTCCCTGAGTAACCCCACCAGCGCCCAACACATAATAAATTTGACAACATCCTGTTGTGTTCCCTATCTTCTATTTAGCCATTTTACACAAAAAATGCATGAATTTTCTAGACTCCTATTACAGGGGGGTCAATTCAGTCACACAGGGGCCTAAATTAAAAACACGCTTAAGGTTTTGGGCAGAAGAAGATAAACATTTACTGAACACACTAAAGCTAAACTTTTGAACCTTTTAAACTGAACTTTTTGAACATAAATATGAATAAAAACCGGAACATTGTTCCAGGGTAACTCAAGTTAAACCTTAAATAACTTATAAGATTTTGCTCTCCATAAAAATATATTCTGTCAAAATTATACAAATATCAACATGCTGCAGAACAAAACAAAGAAAGCCTGTAAATATTAATAATAAGAAATAACAAATCAAATAATTCCGTTTTCTTTGCTCTTTTATCATTTTTAGAGCTGGACTCCTGCTTCATTTTTAGCAATAATTTCTTGGTGTGTGACGTCCTGTGTGTGTCTTTGTGAAACATATCAGACAGATTAGATCTAAATAGATACTTATTGTGAATACTATTTTTAAGTCTAATAAAACAATTAAAAACTAAATCATAGAACTCATCAGTGGGATTATTCCAAAAATATTTGGCATTTCCCTATTTTTGTGCAACACCAACAGTAGAAATCCTCCAAAAAACCTCAATCCATAAAAAATGGTCTGCGCCCACCACCCCTCCCCTTCCCTCTGACACACGCGGCTCTGCCTTTATGACGGGAGGCGCAGCTGTCGCCCAGAGTTGATTGTCAGATAGAAAAAGACTCCCAATCACCTGTTAGTGTGATTTTTTTGACTTGTTATGTTCCAAAGACTACCGCAAAGAGGTGTGGGTGCAAGTGTCTTGCAGCAGAGCAACTACCCCTGGCTCCAGCAGAGGGCGGTGGTCACGTGCGCGTTGGGTCTGCTGTGTCGGAGCAGGGAATTGTGGGAAATAATCCCCATTGCCTGCTTTGGTCGAAATTGGGTTGAGCACGGGTGTTTCTTCTGCTTAATTCCTTTTCATGTGCCTGTTTTACGTTGTTTCACTCTGAGTTATTTCTTCCTTTTTTTAAATTTATTTTTTATACCATAAGTGTGGAGGGGAGAGGATGAAGACATGGGTGTGATGCGTCAAAATAAGAGTGCAAAGTGTCGGCAGCTGCAGGTATGTTAAAATAAAAGCTCAAAGTTGCCTCTTTGAATTTAATAATACATTGAGTGTAACTCAACGGGCACGGAAAATGCCGCCCCCTATGATTGCCGCCCTGGGCCACCGCCCACCTTGCACATATCAAAAACCGCCACTGCCTGCCGAGCACAAACCACAAGGTTTCATTTCTCCTCAGTGATCATGTTCACAACGGTGAGCACTTCCGTGTATTGAAAAGGAGTCTACCTGAACTGCCAAATCTGAGTCCCTCAATAGCGACGCGTGAACGCGAGCTTTCTGAATATGGAAATTCTGGTGCAAGCGCGTTTGCGTAGACTTTTCATTGAAAGCGGCCGCTTGAACTCAAGTGTAAACGCAGCTTCACACTGGCGATGGATGAAGAGCAGAACCAAACAGGACGTGCTGGTTTTTCTGCAGCTTTACTTCGTGTCTTTTGACGAATACAGCAGTTCTCAGCAGGTGTGTGAAACTTTGCCTTCGCTAAGGAAGCCGCAGTCAGTGCTGCCTTGCCCACTGCCCTCCCTTCTGGGGGTAGGATGGCTGCAGTCCACATGCCTGTCTCCTCACTCCTCACTGCCGGTTTGATGCCACACATGATAATAGCTCTCCAGAGGAGAGGCAAGCAGAGCCTGATTTGTTAGTAATGAATTCAACGACAGGAGAGAACAGCTTCTGCCAGACCTTCAATTGAAATCCATGAACTCTCGTGATCATTTCTGACTGTGAGGACACAGCTCTGACCACAGGTATGTTGCCATGGTAACACAGGTACTCCTTTCCGGCTAAGTCTCTGTCCCACGCTGCAGTGACCCTTTTTAAAACCAGGACCCTCCTAAGACGACGGAGTGGGGGGGGGTTCCTGACACACAAAAGGCTGTCCTCCAGGAGGGGTTCCTTTCAGGATTATTTCCATCCAGCTGCCACAAGTGGGCTGTAAAAAATGTTAAAATGCCTGTAACAAACGTAGACCCAGCAGGTTGCCTTACTCTCCACTAACTGTTAATGTGGGTGAGGCCAGCAGGGGGCGACGCTGAGAGGCTTTTGTGCCGTTAACCTGATTATCTTTTAGGACTCAGCTAGGCGACACTAGCGACGCAACAATTCTCTTTCCCACGATTTGATTCAAACCTTGATTTTTAGGTAATGTTTTTTCACAAAAAAACTAAACAATTCCGAAAAATCCTTTTATTAATTTTCCAATAAACAAGTAACAATGAAGAAAAACCTTTCAGTCGGCTCACACAAAGCCTGCTGTAATGTCAGAAAACAATATTAAATATAGTGGGTAACAGCAAATGTTAGCCACTTTCCAATGTATGCAGTAGGCAGGGGCAGAGCTACAGAAGGGCAAGGTTGCAAATTTGCAAGATTGGTTTCCATAGAAACAATGAACAACTTGGACCGCTTAATGACAATTTCTGGTTCCAACATGGCGACAGCCGTGTCGGGATTAAATAGCGCCTAAACTGAATTCATTTGGTTGAAGACATAAGTAAACCATTTTTTATGCAGGCCGTCCCACTCACTCGATCAGTCCACTCGCTTATATAGACCACAATGCATTGCATTTGAGGTATTTGGCATCTGAAAAATATGTACGGACATTTATTTTTTAGAATTTATCAAAGTTTTCATCATCAGAACATAGTTTTTGAAAAAACTTTTGCGTTTATTAGGTTTTTACTTTGACAAATGGGTGACGTGACATATTTAAAATAAAGTAGTTAACGTGTTTGAATTACGTTCAAATTCAGGATACTGGATAGTCCTGCAGTCCTTTATGGGTTAGGGGAGTAATGAGTGCCAGGTTTTTGCTGAAATTTAAACTGTCAAATTTAGTTTGGATGTAAGGGAATTATTGGGTGTTTTCCTCATTGGGGGATTTGGGTCTCAAAAAGATTTTTTCTGATAAACAGAAGATTTGACAGAACTGCTGTGGATAAATCCACCGCTGATCTATCAGGGTTACAACTCTTGCAATTAGTTAGATGTATCTGAAATTAGGCTTCTTGACATTTTCTGTGTTCTCCTTTATTCCCTCCATAGAAAGCAAAGCAGAAAGAATTCACAACCATCAAGAGGGAACACACTGATAATTGACTGTTTTAGTCCAAGCTTTGACCTGGGAGGACCCAAGGTAAAAACAGTAGAAGATCTTTTTCATTAAAACAAACTACTTCCTCAGTTCACAGCTAAAAGGTGCTAAAATTTTAGAAACTTCTGTTATTGAAGCCATAGAAGCCCTAAAACCTGGTTTGTGGTTTGATGATAGGTATAGATTTTTGTCTTTTAAGACGCAAACCAATGAAAATGGTGTTTGTAACATGTTCTTGTGCAGGGTTAAAAATAAGGAAAAGAAAATGGTTGTCCTCTGGACAACCTGGCAAGTAAACATGGTTGTCCTCCTCAATTTTTGGTTGTCCTTTGATACCAATATTCAACAGCAACGAAACCTACTCAGATGTCAGTACTTACATCTTTATTTCTTCTATACATCTAATATCAACTGCCTCTTATGATGGACATTTAAAAAACTCTTTAAATATAAAAACAAACATTTTACTGAATATTGAAGCATCTGGTTACACAAAGTATTCCCATGTAAATCAAATACTGTTACGGTCAAATAAAAATACTTTATCTTACCCTATAATATATCAGAAAATTAATTACATTAACCAACACTGTAGCCTAATGAGTATTTTTAAAATTTAGAATACTTGTATGGACTGGGACTAGTACAGCATTCCAAATATAAAGTAATATTTATATGTGATGAAAAGTTATAATATAACATCTATTTCAAATAAACACATGTGTAAATGATACCATGTTTACATTGCAGTAAACTGCACGTGGCTGCAGCAGCAGTAAAAACTAATATCCCTGATCTTTTAAACAAGACATGCAGGTGCAATGTTGTCATTTTTGACAAGTCATTTCAGACAAGTTCCTCTAGGGGTATGTCATCATCATCAACGTCCGACTCAGTCTGCTGAGGCTGAAGCCGCTCACGTCTTCGGGCGTACTCGGTTCGTTCAGAAGTCACGTGACATCGTTCGTGTACACTCAGTTTTATCTTGAAGAGTCGGACGTCAGTTGACCAAAAACTTTGAAAAATAGTCGAAAAATGCCAAAATGTTGAATAAAAGACCAGGTAGTCACACGGACAACCATCAGGTTCATTTTTGGTTGTCCTCCGTGAAATCTGATGAAACAGCTCCTTATTTTGAACGCTGTTGTGGCATTTTTCTGATGATGGAGCACATATATAAAGAAAATTAAGCTGAAAATTGCCTTTCCGGGTATTTCTTTATTCAAATTGTTGTGAATCAAGAGCAGATGAAAAAAGGCTGTTTGAAAATTGATGTCGAATGTGCCGTGGATGCTACAAGCAGCAGACCACAAGCTCCGTTCTGATGCATCACCTGCAGACAAAAAGATCCATGACGTCTCTGTTTTCCCCGTCTGAGCTGGAACCTGGATCGAAACTACAATATCATAAAACAGCCTCACCACATTTAAAAGACCACTTTGAATATAGATCAAAAGATGATGGACTTTAAAGTGTTAGGGTTTTGTTAAAAGATATTGTCTTCTTTGTTATCCTGATCTTCTTTACCATCATAATAACCTGGATCTGGATTAACTGGAGTCTGTTGTTTGAAGTTTAAATCCCAGTTTTCTTCTAATCTGAAGAACCTCCTTCATTTCTTACGAGTGGTTCTGATTGGCTAAACTGGTTGGTCTGCATGGACATGTGATCCGTCTTCAGCAGCGGAGCTGAAACTGCAGGATTGAGATTTGCTCGGAAACGCAAAGCTTTTTTTAAAAACTAAATGAATTATCGGCGCTTTTACTTTCAGGGAAATCTGCGGAGTGAAACTACATGTTGGGAGGGGGGCAGAACAGACAGATTCTGTTGGTGCCCCCCCCCATTCCAGCTGTCCCCTCCCCCCACACGTCAGAGGCTCCGGCTTCAGCCTGCATTCATCAGCTTCGGGATTAGAATTTGTTTCCCCACAAACCATTGATCATCGGCCTATTACTAGGCAAATGACAGTTAATTACCCACTACATTAACCAGCGGGACCCGGGGAGCGGCTCCTGCGCCATCAGTCAACATGATGAATGTGGCAGGTCCAGTAATGCATGACCGTTCCTCGTCCGCCTGCCACACGGAGAACAACCCCTGGATCTGGGGAAAATCTATGGTCATCTGCATAATCACGGGCTGGGGGTTAATAACAGACAAATGACGCTTCCCAGCTCCACCTGCTTTTGTCCCCATGATGATCGGACCTCAGTTCGGGTCTGGAGCGGCGGGAGGACAGAAGGAGAACAGATATGTTCATTATTGCCACGGAGTCTGCATTGGGGGCGGGGGGGTGGAGTACCAGAGTGAGGAGTGGAGGCGGGGAGACAGTTATGGGTGGCAGATGTAATCAGATTCATGCTTTTTTCAATTTAGCCCCCCCTGCATGTGAGATTGTCAGTGATTAAACAACTCCAGGGCCAAAATGATTTCAATTACGGCAGCCATGACCCGGGAATTGAGACTGGGATAAGATTTTCCTCCTTGAGTGCCCTCACTTCACCGCCTGCCACTTCTATCAGCTTTAATCTGCACCTGGACTCTGATGTCCTAATGATGAATTATGGCGTGCTTTCTGAGGAGCGGCCGACCATATGGACGAACACACTCCCCCCCCCCACTGCCATCTAATTACACCTACAGAAACTCCTCCAAAAGGCTGGAAAACACTTGCTGTTCCATGTGATCCATCTTCAAAGATAAACTGCTCCACAGTCACAATCATCCTTGGGGAGGGGGGGGGGGGCATGTTAGCATCCTGGTGACATGCTGAGCTCCTGTTTCACTGCAGGACATCAAACATTTTCACATTTGACAAAGGTTTACAGCAGAAGCCGTGTTTTTAGTCAGTGTTTTAAAGTAAAATAAGTTTAAGAATCTAGAATACAAGATGTTTTTCCCTAGTTAATACTTTAGCGCCTTGCCCCTTTAAGACAAAATGAAATCTTAAAATTAACTATAAGCTCTCATCAACAAGATGTTTTTAAGATCAAATGACTCAACAACATATTATTGTCTTAAAACAAGCCGCTAGTTTTTGCAATATTTCAATAGTCCAATACTTAAACTAGCAACCGGACAAAAATACTTGATGAGATTTGGTGTTTTTTTCAGTGTATGGATATATCACTAAAGATGGAGACAAAATACTGCAATCAAAATAAGCATGTTTCTAGATTATAGGAGGAAACCCACACACACGTGTGTAGGGAGAACATGCAAACTCCACTAAGGAAGGTCCTAGCCAAGATTTGAACCAGTCTTTTATGTGTGCGGAGACAGGTGAACCCAGGGGTCTGTCCCAATGAGTTCTATCGCTAGAGGAGACATCACGTGATTCCTCATGGGAGTAGAGCGCCGCCCTCTTGGTGAGGTCAAGTTACTACTGCAGTGAATGCATGTGAACACATTTTTTGCATAACACCATTTCATTGTGCAGGTTTCAACTGCCAAAATCGGAGAAATGAGTCCATGAAGGAGGAAGGCATAATCACAGGTAAGTACTTTAATTTTTTCCTTTTAATGCTGCAGGGGCTTCATTAAAAGAACACATGTTGACATGCATGATTCTGCAGTGCTATTATCAACATGCTGCATGATGTACGTATAATTTGCTGTCGACATAAATGTACATTTTATTTTGCTAAACCTGTATACAGCATACTAGACTATTATAGTAATATAGATTTAGATATTTCTGACTCAGTGACTGAACTTTTCTTGCAGGTTTCCAACGGATTCAGACTTAAGCAAAAAGTTACATAAATCAATGTAGAACATGAACCGTGCGTGATTATTGCACTGTTGATATGCAGTTCATTAATGATTCACGCGTCAATTACGTAAGTTAAACGTAATATTTATGCGATATAAAAGTTATACATCGGTGGTACATGCGTAAAAGGTCTGTTAGACATACGTGGAACCATCGTGGAAAGCCACAAATTTCCATATGCATCTCACAAAAATCAAGCAGAATTGCGTTATATTTGCGTAATAAATGTGTATAAACTTTGTAAAATACGCATAAATTGCATAAATCTCAACCAAAAATTTTGAACAGCTCAGAATTCCCTTTTCACTGAAAGACCTGTCGGCTGAAACCCTCGACGGGCATCTGCGCACATCGACGAATGACAAAACACGACATGAACAATTTAGGTCAGAGCCTTAATGACCAAAACCCAGAGACGACCACAAAGTCGCACCGCACTGCTTCTAACAATACACTTTATTCATGTTTTTTTTGCCTTTAAGCCATTTATTTGTAAAATATAGCTTTTCAAATATTTACAACAAATGAATTATAATTATTTAAGTACAGTTTCTATTTATTTTACTCAGTCAGCAGCACGCACAAATTCCTTTCAAAATAAAACACACACAAAAGAGATCCTCCTGCTACAGCAGATTGACTTGCTTTCATTATAATACAATTCTATAATTACATTAAATTAAATTAAATAATACCTGTGCTTCTAAACACAAACTAGACACTGATTTGCAGCAGAACATGGGCTTTAAATTTACTCTACTAATAAACAGTTGTGACAATAGATTTAACCATCATTTTGCTTGGTTTGGTGCGCATTTTGGAGAATTTATAAAGAACACAAGGGCTCTTTATTTAGTGACATGACAGGAGAAGTTAAAAAAAGTTTATTATACTATTATAGGATCACCTCATTTAAAAGAAAAATATGACAAAATGTAACTGACAAACCCATTATTTATTCAAATCATGAGCGTTTTGCTTTAACGCCAAAGAGCCACCATGGAGGAATAAAAGAGCTGCATGTGCCTTTGCAACCTCAGGTGGCAGACCGCTGGGTTAACCACTACACCACAGCTCAGCCCTATTACAGGACTATCAGTGTATTACAAAAATTGTCTTGAGATTTATACTATAGTACCTGATACATAGTCATAACTTGTTTAACTGTTTTTAAGTATTAATTGACTTTATTTCACAAACACACACATATATGCACGAATTGAGTTTTCCCATATTGTTAAAGGGTTTTTCAGGCAAAGCACCTGAAAAGCTAAAGACTTCATGAAGGGACATGACTGACAGAGAGCATCATGACATTGAATTAGAAATAGAAACTATATTTATTGTAAAGAAAAAAAACAGAACTTAAAATCCTAAAGACTCATTCCGATAACTATGATGTTTAATTTCTTTTTTTTACGGTTTCTTGTGACGTTTTTCCTGACTATAGAAGACATGTATAAAGACAATTTAGCTTGCAATTTCATAAATTTATTCAAATTGTGAGCAGATGAAAAAATGCCTCTTGAAAAAGCTAATTAGTGACGTAGAAAATATGCTAGCTCACTGCTCTGAGCTCTCAGCAATGGGGAGGGGAAGAGGGGCGGGCTTGCTCCGTGCCAGCAGTCCCGCCAACAACTCAGAGGTCATGCAGAAACTCTGCAGAAACTAAGTCCCAGAAACTGGTCCTTCCTCAAACTTTAAAGAAATGTTTTTGTAGTGGTTTAATAACCCTCTGGTTTGCAGCAGCTGTCTAGGATGGGCCAAAGTCTCCCTGCTCCACTTCAGTTCTAAATCCTCTGCTTGCAGAAAACTAGATCCATTAACGCCTTCATTTTCCTCGTCTGAACTGCCATCTGGCTCTAAACTGTATGGCTGGATAGCTGCGATATTGCGCGATTATTTTTATTTGCTACGCTAATGTTAGCTTGGAGTAAGGAGCTATAAGATAACAAGGGAGAGTGTAAACGCAGGCATGCTGGGATTTCAACGTAGGGCTTCTTCAGCCCAAAACTCAACTTTCTAATGAACTCCTGGCGCTCTGCAGAAACTATGTCCTAAAACCAATACAGGTTTTTTTTTTTTTTTTGTTCATTTTTGACTAAAAACGGTGTGATCACAGTTAAAAGACCACCAGGAACACTGAAAATTAGAGGAGAAGAAATTAGTTGGAGTAGGACTTTTAGCATCAGTCAATCAAACAAACAAACACATGGTGGTGTTTTTTTACTGCAATCTTTCTTCAAGAAGGATGATCAAGTATGTCAGAGAGGCCACACTGTCACCCCATACAGCAGGAGGCAGCATGCACTCTGTTCATTGGTTTAGCATCCACAGTTCTACAACCTTCCTGTAGTTACAGCTGTCACTCAGGGGATTCGTCTCAGCTCCTCAGGCCCAAAGATTTCATGGAAATCCACTTTTTTCCTTTGCTTTTCCACTCGTAAACAGTTCAAACTTTAAACGGGTATAACTCCTCCAGGTTAATATTTAGCAACATTTTTTTACCGGGGTTTGCTCCCTGACAATGATCAGCCCATGGATGTCTGACGATGGAAACTCCTGCCTAAATCTGTGTGCAGAACGTCTCCCTCCCCCGTGATCCAGCCTTCCTAATCCAAGCGAAGTAGCTGAAAAATCACCAGGCCTGCACATGGACGCCGCTCTGACAGCACGCTTTAAAATCACTTTAATTACCTGCTTAGCATTTCACAGATTAAAAGGCATCGGCCTGCTGGAGGATGCAATCAATTCAGCCGCTCAGCAGTCTCTGCTGCATCTGCAGCAGCCCGGCTCAGATTGACATCAGCATCAGAAACACAAGAGAAAGGTTTGACCTCTGCGCCGCATTGATTCTTTTGTATTCCCACAGCTAGTTGTATGGATTGCATGTCCCGCTAATAATGAGCCTTTGTATGGATTTGGCCCGACTGATTTGTTCCAGATTCCAGGAGCTCGGCTGGAGGAAACGTCCTGGGATGATGTCTTCAAACCTGTTTAAGCCGCACCCTTAGCCGAGCCGAGCCGAGCCGAGCCGTGATGTTTTCTGCAAACGCCTGGTTGTGGAAACTCACAGGACAAAGCGGCTTCAGAGTGGTGGCTTCACTGGCCGCTACCGACGGTTCCCCCGTCTGCTGCACCAATGATTACATTTACATGTGCACCGCACTCTGAATAAAGGATTCCCAAGAAACTCCTTACATGTGCAATAGAAAAAAAAAAAAACTTTTCATCCCCCTCCTCAAAGGAATTTTCCAAATATTCCCAAATGTATAAAAGAATCATTTCCTGTAGTTAAAATGTTATTTTCAATCATTTTTACCCCCAAATATTCTTGGAATATTTGCAAATGTGTTTGGAATAGCCAGTTTAGTCAAAATAACTCAAGATTCCACTTTTCAGCGGCTCCCTGTAAAATGTACAGAACTGGAATATCTGAAGGTTTAAAGTAAAGGAAGATCTTTGTACCGTTTGCTCCACGCGGAAGTTTAGTCCTGTGGTTTTAGCGCTCCAAAACTGGTGTTGATGGTCATTTAGAAATATACACGTTGATCATCATTACTGTCAACACAGAGCCCAAATCCAGAAGCAGAAGTCTGCAAACTGATGCTGGAGCCAGTGAGAAATAGAAGATGTTGGTGTTACTCCTTTGTCCTGCAGAATTCATAAACTTAAGAGCGTTTTATTTTGAAAATTATTTTATTGAAAGAAGCAAACCCTTCGTCTTTGCGGTTTTACAGTGAAAATAAATCTTCCCCTCACGCTCTTTAGTTCTGATCTCCCAGAAAAGCAAAAGTCATGAACACATCGTGCAGGAACGACAGCTGCCCTTTGGGGGGCAGCTACGGTGGCCTTGAGGTGCAAATCACTCAACACAAATACATTTGATCACAGCCCAAAATTTAAAAAAGCAAAGCAAAAACTAAAAAACATTCCACTTTAAAATTAAAAAGGAAAATTTCAGAAACAGAAAAATTGGAAAAAAAAGTTTAGAAAAATTAATATAAAATGTTCAATGAAACAAAATAAGAAACCCGAAAAAGTAGGTATTATGGGATGTCACTGATTGAATCTTTTTCAGTTTCTTGTTTTGTCTCTTTTTTTAAAAATTCGTTTAGATTTCTGTAAATTCCTTTGTTGTTCCTCCCTGTTTTCTGAAATATTTCCTTTTTTATTTTGTTTGTTTATTTTGTTTGTGGAATTGTTTGTTTGTTGTTTTAAGTTTTGGTTTTTGGAATTTTGTTTTGATTTCTAAAATGTTAGTTTTTATTATTAGGTTTGCTGTTGCGATCTTTAACACGTTTTTGCTTCAACAGATTTGTTGATGTGATTTGAACTTAAGGGCCTCCGTAGACAGCACTCCTATGAAGATTTTTTTGAGCTCAAAACAGTGAGTGTTGAGCTTGGAATAATGGCAGAAAGATCCCTCCACACACTGGCTGAAAGTAGATCTGCATGAGAGGAAACGGCAGAACCCGATGCTTCCTTTCTCTGTCGATGCATGTTCGGATCAGCAAATATTTTCACACTTTTTCTTCATTGGACTTTGTAGGACTGGAGGATCGTCTTTCTTAAAAAAAATAAAACTCTTTTGTTTTGAGCAGACGCCGGGCTCTCTATTAAGTTGTGAGTGAGAGCAGCTCAAAATTTACACAAATAAAAACAAACAATCCATTTAATCCTTGAGGATGAATAGAAACTCTGGAAGTGTTGCCCTGTTTACGTCATTTCCTTTCTTTGCTCCTGAGCGTTCACACTGAGGTGAACCTGACACCAGCAGTGGGTCAAACCTCTGCTGGACCTTCTGACCAGCACAGAGCTGCTTTGTGGTTCAGAGTCTTGAAGAAAACACCTCAGAGCCTCGTAGTCTCCCCGTAGAGGTGTCTCCTTCTGGAGTCAGCAGCGTTCTAACTGGGGGGAGGGGCTACACAATAGTGTCTGGTGGTTCCACTACGCTGCCCGTTAATTGAGAAGTCGCTCCTCACAGCCCCCCCCCCTCGTAAAACACCCCTAAGAGACACTGATGCTGATCCGTCTGAACTCCATTTTACACAGAGATGTCGTCCTCCTCCATGCTCCTCTATGCTCCTTTATGTTCATCTCTGCTCTTCTGCATTCCTGTCTGCTCCTTTATCCCTTGTGCTATTCCAGGCACTAAAACATAGTTTAATCTAAATTCTTTAATAGTAAAAACACCCATCCGCACGCCTTGTGCTATCCTAGGCACTTTGACATTGGGAGTTGGGTCATCTAGACCCACTAGACAGTGCTCTGAACCTTTTTTCTTCAATGATTTGTGATCCTCACTGGTGTCCATGGATTACATGAAATCCTCTCCCCCTTTATCCACCTTTGTCATGGTAGGGAGAACACGTCAATGGTCATCTTGACCCCATAGGATACCACAAGGGTTAAGATCCTCCTTGTTCCTCTGTTTTCCTCTTTACTCCACCAGGTCTGTGCTTTGCAGGCCCCACATCCTTTCATCTCCAATAGGGGATTCTTCAGCCAGGAGCTCACAGATGGCCTGGCTCATGTTTGGCACGTGGAAACATGTGCCCACATACACACATAAACACACACCAGTAAACCTGTTAAACGTGCTCATGGACAGGGAGGAAACCACACACACAGCAGCACATGCAGACTCCACTTAGGACCCAGACGGGATTCAAACCAGGAACCTTCTCTGCTGTGACACGACAGCGCTGACCACAGCCCTTCCCTCTCTGCAGAACAATGGAAAAGGGTTTGAAGGTTTGTCAGATCACGGCTGTCTTCTCCATCCAGATCTCGTTTGGCTGCAGGTCCTGGAGGTGCCCCCACCTTCCATCAAGAACAGAGGCATCTGATGATCCCAGCCAGCATGAGACAATCTAAATTCAGTCAAATTATGACAGCGGCCCCCCAAACACAACCACATAGGCAGGTACACCCCCCAATGCTCTGCACCCATTTCCTCGTTTGTTTCTCTTAAGCTGAGCAAAATTGCCCGAACGGTGGGGGGCTCCAGCAGCTGATCTGTTCTTTACAGACCATTGACTGTATCAGAGAACTGGACTGAGTCGGTGTGACGTCATCCAAAGAATGTTGTAAAAGTGCTATATAAATAAAGCTTGATTTGATTTGATTTGAATGGTTTGCATCCGGCTCCAATAAATGAAGTCAATTTAGTCGCCATTTTTTTGCGATACGGACGTTGGAACCAGCAGACATCAGTAAGCAGTGATTGATCTGAGTCGGTCTACGTTTCTACGGCAACCGCTCTCTCCAATCAGGAGGTGAGCTTCTTTGAAGCTGAACTATGTGGGGGGTTGAGTGACAGAAGAACGTTGGAAACTATCTGTGCTTGTTGATCATCTAAATGAAAATCAAATCAAGCTGAAGATTTTCCTTTCTCTAATAATAAAATGCTCAAGACATCATGTGACTCTGCAGCTCTGCCCCCCCCCCCCCCCCCCCCCCCCCCCCAGCTGTGAAGGTGGTGAACAGGACGTAGTTTAGGACGTCTGACTCATCAAACATCACCCAGAGCCTGAGGGCCACCATCCTGCTGCTCTGTCAGATCCTCACGGATGATTTCCTGGATCAGGCGTGTGACAGGCGTCTGGACACGCTCCCATCAGCTGTCACCCACCTGAGTGGGAAATTTCTTCTCTGCCTTGGGGTCATATAATTCCAGCCGGACACTTATTACTTTCTCCTAAACCGTTTCAAACGGTTGGTCCTTCTGTGAATAAAAGGGGACGTCATCCATACATCACTACTAAATCAGTCCCTGATTGGTCAAATTTGTACCTGGTTTAACGTTTAACACACGTTCAACGGCGGCGCCTTTTGTACGAAAACGGTCATCAAAAAGTGCGTAGTGATACCTGAGGGTGAGAGTTTAGAACAGCTTTACGGCGTTTACATAGACTACACAAAGTCCACCTCACATCCTCATCCTCATCCCCATAGAATTGAATGGTTCTTTTAATCTGAACCATCCGGGCCTTAATGCCCCCCTCCTTCCTACACAGAGAAGGAGCTGCATGCCCTTTTTTTTATCAATTTATCTTCCACGAAAAAAAAAAAAAAGTCTTCTGCAGCTGAAAGTGGGTTTCTAGAGCTTAACGTTGACCAGAGTTCAGGTGAGAGTTGATGCCTGACCAATCAGGAGGGCCATCAGAGGAAGCCAGACCTGCATCAGACCGGGACATTTGAATGGACTCCCAACAGCTTTCTTCTGAACTGAAAGATGATCCTCCTGTCCAGTGCGATCACAAATGAAATTCCTCTCATCCTGAAAATGCCCGTGAGCAGCTCCAAAAGCAGAGAGCTGCTGGTCTGCATGCTGATGCTGAAGATGCTGTGGGTGCGGCGCTCGTGATCATCACACTGCGCCCAGCAAATTCAATAAAGGTTGAAATTACATCAAAAGAGCCAAAGAAGGCAGCGGCAGGCCGCTCAGCGCGCACACAGCTCATCAGCTGCAGCTCTCACACCAGCATCCCGAGTCCTCGTAGTGATGCATGAAGGGCATCCACACTGGGCTAAACTCCGTCGCTGCGTGAAACTGCATTGGCAGGTTTCCATGGGCGCAGCGCGCACAGCCAGAGGGGGTTCCAACAGAAAACTTTCAGGGGGAATGTTCCGATTTCCATCTGTTTCTCAGAAAAACCTTCATCCGTTAGCGGACAGGCGTTCTGGAGTCAGCATGAACCTGCAACAGGAACCCACAAACTATAAACTGCTGGAGAAGAACCTCAGTCATCACGACGTTCTAGCGCAAACAGAGACATCCTGAATGTCTCCATACAGCCGACATTTCTCCTCTTCGCTATCAAAGAACCTTCCTGGGTTAGATTAAAAACCATAATCTTTAAAGCCTCATGAATAAATGGCGTTGAAGATGAGGAGGAGGGTAAGCTGTTAATGTATGCATGGAAATGACCTGCAGCACACCCAATAAGGAGCGGGCAGCAAAGGTTAAAGAACCGGCAAAATGCACGTGAATGTAATTAAAAGCCCTGAACGGCGTGGCTTCAGAGTGGACAGGTACAATTACTTTCTGGTGAGCAGAGATTTGCCGTGCTCTCCTCAGCATCCCCACTTTCATCTGTGCTCACAAAGATTTGGGCTTATGGCACCTGGTGAGGCAGATGAAGGACCTAAGAGGAGGTAAAGGCGTGGTTTGTCTTCAGAGTTTGGTTTGACACGACCTCCTGTGGCACGCTGGAATTTAAGGCAAAAATCCTGTTAAATGTTCAGAAAGAGATGTTCCTTAGACTCACCCCTTTCAGCAGTAAAGAAGATGATGCATTAACCCTTGTGCTATCCTAGGCACTTTAACATTGGGAGTTGGGTCATCTAGACCCACTAGACAGTGCTCTGAACCTTTTTTCTTCAATGATTTGTGAACCTCACTGGTGTCCATGGATTACATGAAATCTTTCCACCTTTATCCACCTTTGTCATGGTAGGGAGAACATGTCAATGTAAGGGGGGGTCATCTAAGATGGCACAAGGGTTAAAGGAATTCAAAACTATAAGGGAATTCTTAGTTGTCTTGATCTTTTAAACTTGAACCAGGATTATAGGATTCGGAGTTCATTTTGGCCAAAATTGGAAAAAAATGTGTTTATCTGAGGAGAAGAACGTGTCAGAACAAGCTTCTACCTTCTCTGCTTTTAGACTGTTTCCACATAAATGTTTCCAGGTAAATGTTTTTTTTTCCAAGTGTTAAAATCTTTACAAAATAAATTAAAATCCTGATGGAATGTTCTTGAGAAGACGACTCCAAAGCTGCTTGGTCATCATGCAAAGCACAGCCTTTGTTTTAATAAAAAGCTTTGACATTTTACTCACAAATTTCACATCGTTAACTGTAAAGCACACAGAGAGAGAGGGATGGTAATTTGGGGATTGCTACCACAAAAAGAAAAGCACAGACCCTTTGGTGTTTAAATATCTGTCATTTCTTGCAGCTACAACCGGAATCGAATCAATTCTTGAAACAAAAAAACGAACAACACTGACACAGGTATGAAGTTAAGGAATGATGCTAAATCAACTGAGTGAATGCTTTTGTAAAGAGTCGAGCAAATAACACATTTAATGCTGCGTGTGGCATCCATTAAACACACAGGCACAGTGACGTGCAGTCAGGAGAGGCAGGTGAGGCACAGCCTCACCTGTCATTATGGGAAGAAAAGAGAACAAATAAATTCAATTATTATATTTAATCAGTAAGTTGTGCTTTGCGGTCATTTTCCATTTAAATGTACCATTTTTGGGTGTTTTTTCTTTTCAAAATCGCTGAATTTCCGCATTTGCCGTTCAGATACTAAGTGACGTGCGATGAGGCACCAGCCCGCTGAGCCTCACCTTGGATTGCGCAATACCTATGCAGTCAGACGGTACTGCTGTCTCTCTGTATGTCGGTTCAATCACTTGTACTATATGAGCTGAGTTTAAATAATTTAGCAGATGTATATGATGCACAGTGCTTGTTTTTATAAATAACTGTATGTGAGGGACGTGTTTCTTGTGCTGAGCGCTAAACGACGGCGAAAAAGCCGCTGGGTGAGGCCAGCAGTTCTCGTGCCTCATGTTGCAGTTCTCGTGCCTCATGTTAGGGGGCGCCGGTGAGCCCTGAGATTATGACGCTAAAAAATACTAGAAGAAGTGATAGGAAGCGGCAACTCATTTTCTTCAGAAGGAGCGGCGTATGGACTTTATTTACAACTAAAGGTAAGACGATAATAACGTTTGTGCTTTTTTCTATGCTGCAGTTTGTATATGAAAAAAAACATGTTGAAATTATATTTTAAACAAAACGTTAACTGTTGTCAATCAAATGGTGAATAAGCTACTCAGTTATTTATACTCATGGTTCATATGTTTGTAAATCTGACTGATGACGTCAGTGCCTCACCAGCCATTAACCTCACCGCACGTCACTGCACAGGCACAATATCCTGTTAGAAAACACACACACATTGATATTATCAATACCAAGGTGAAGTATTGATTCTAGCATGATGAGATCGATACTTGGGTCGCAGTTTTTCTTCAATACGTACGGCAAAGAGCTTGGTTTGAGTTCATGCAAGCCGGGCGTCTGTCTGCAACGCTGCAGACAGACAATAAAGTTTGACTCATCTCTTTACTGTTTGATTTTCTGATGTCGGCATCTGAGGCAATGCACGAGCTTTACAATTCTTAACAAAAAGTTGAATGAAGACAGAAATTAAAATAAAAAACCCACCAAATTTGGGCAGAAAACTGCCCAATCTGGCAACGCTGTCTGATTAAACAGCGCACCTTGCCCCGCCCCTCCCCTCCCTGCTTTATTGGAGAGTGGAGAGTGGAGAGAGTCATTAAGGACATATTTGACCCAATGGCAGGATTCTTTGTTGTATTGTTTATATTCATAAATTAATTATATTGTTGCCTTTGTTTTCTTTTCACACAACAGAAAACATTACAACCTTAACTGAAAAAAAAAAAAACTATACGCTCGTGCCGCTGCTATACTTCCATTTTTGTTACACATAGCTATTTTTAAAATATTGCACTAGTTACCGTTTTCTTCTTCATACATGTTCTATATCTGATGGATGTTCAGTTAGGATTGTTGTAATTAGGGAATATTTTCATTGCCGAATTAACAAAAAACAACAGTTTATGGGAAAAGTATCAGTAAAACTGGCCCTGGTATCAGATTCCCAGAATCGCCCACCACTAGTCTCCAAACAGCATTTGCTTGGGTCATATTTTGGTCACTGCCCTGTCGCTTTAAGATTAGAAACATTTGCCACAATCAGGGGCGGAGCTAAAGGAGAGCAGGGTTGGGGCTTCTGCCCCCCGACCAAAAAGCTTTGTCCCCCCACTTTTTGAGTCCATAATAGCATCATTATTGCCAAAGATTAAGAAATCACCAATGCAAGATTCTTTAAGCCTTCAAATATGTCACAAAGGCAATATTTTTAAATAAAATCCTGAGCCCTTTCTTTTATTTGCTTATGTATTTTTTATCCTTTCACCCTGCTGTTCTCTTTTGCCACCCTTCCAAAGTTTTCAGCCCCCGACAGATGATTCAGCTCAACCACTGGTCACAATTAAAAACGTCTTCTTTGACTCTATTTCCACTGCAGTGAACCACACCAAAGTTCATCTGCAACTGAACAGAGGTCCTCAGGAATTCTTCAAAAACCCCAGCTGAGGTTAAAAAGTTGTCAAATCCTGAACTGAAATCTAAAGATGCTAAATGTCTTTAGTGAACACACAACAGCTCAAACCGGCTTGAGTGTGATGAGGACCTGAAGCGCCAAAAAAGGGTTTTTAGCTTGACTGCCCACAGCAACCGGGCTGTTCACGGCTCGCTGGGTTCTGGACCTGCATTAGCTGAAGAAAACGTGACTCCATGCAGGATCAGCTGACATTCCCCAACAGGATCAAAGAGTTAACCGAATGAAGGCGACGCTTTTCCTCATCACACAGTCTCTGAGCCGGCGCTCGTCACAGCGGGAATAACCGGCTACACCTCAGCTCCCCTCCAACGTCCCCACCACAGCCAATAAAGACGCGCGGCGGCCGTTTCTGCCCTTCAAACTGACTCAGGAAATATGAAGCTGTAGGAGTGATGTCTGCACGGGGAGGATTACCCTGTTCGATTCCTCGCCACAGATCAGATCAAATCATAACACGGGCCACTCTGTGAACCATGACCCCACTAAAACCAATTTCATTCTGGGAGATTGCAGGAGTGACTCGTGCCGCGGCGCCGAGAATTTTAAAGCAGGATTGCTGATGCACACGCAGGAAGGCCTGAACGATGAAAGGTTACAGGGAAGAAATTGCAGAGGCATATCTAAAAGAAACAGGAGCATGTGGGGCTCCGATACCGCCGTTCCCCGAGAGCCTCGCTGACAAATTTCAGAATGCAAAATACTTCCTGGCTCTGTTTCTTAGAATTGAAGCTATGGGGATTGGTGTCAGACCTCTGGGATTTTACCTGAAGCTCAGACTCACTTTTGTTTACACAAAACTAACAAACAAAGTTCTGTTCACTTTATGTTTCAGTATTAAAAAACAGCAAAAGAAAAAGATCGTTAAAAAAGAGGAAAATGATAAATGAACAAAAACAGAGTCTCTTTCTGGATCAAATGGTTGGATCAAAACTGCATTCTAGGCTAAGAACAAAACAGTGCAGAGA
This sequence comes from Oryzias latipes, assembly GCF_053564925.1. NCBI lineage: Eukaryota > Metazoa > Chordata > Actinopteri > Beloniformes > Adrianichthyidae > Oryzias > Oryzias latipes. The sequence continues at coordinate 13,943,270 of NC_136259.1, forward strand.
GATGATTCCAAAATCTGCACTCAGAAATCAGACAGAATGTGGGTCATGTGGTCCCTGACCAGAACCGGCACCGGGACCCGAGCAGTCTGACCACAGCTGAGCGAGATGGAGCTCTGAAAGCTGCTCAGAGGCTCACAGGTCAGCAGCATTTCAGCCCTTAAGCTCTTCCAATGCTGCCAAATCCATGATGAGTCAACGCTGAAAGAACTGGGGCCAATTGTCAAGACTGCATGTTCCAAGTCCAGCTGGAGCAGTGCACACACTGAGCATGTGTGCTGGTTCCACGCCCCAATGATGAGGAGGGATGAACTTCTGATGTTAGGAAAGCTAGGCTTAATCAGAATAACTTTGGTTGTTAGTTTGAATCGTTGTTTTCTTCCCCCTTTCCTCCCCACATCACTGCTCCTCTCCCTCACAGGAGGGGATGACAGTATTAGGATTGCTTTGTTTGCTGAAGAGACCTAGCATCAGTAAAACAGAGACCATGACAACATCTGCTGAGCTGAGATCCAAAGTTCAGAGAAGAAACACGTGTGAGGGCAGGAGTGCACGTGAGAGTGCACACAGCTGTTTTCATTCACATATCAGCTGTTAAAGCGGCTGAACAATTTGGTAAAACAACCTGAACGCATTTTTGAGTTTTCCTCTAAAAACTGGCTCTCTGAGCACAAGCTTCTGCCAATCCACAAAAACAAGTGGGTCCTCACATTGTGACATCACAAAGTGAGGAACAGCCCCTTCCAGGAAGAGTCTGCACTGCCAGCTCCGCCCCCAGGCAAATAGACAAACCCACTTTCTCCGTGGAGCTAGCTGTGATCGGCTAAACTCTTTTATGTTATATGTACAATCTGCACATCTATTTTTGTCCGGATGTTGGTTGTTTTTTTTGTGGGTGAGATGCAGACAGATGCAGAGGCCGGCTCTAGCTTGATGTCATGAAATGGGCGGCACCCACAAGGAGTGAAAGGAGGCGGAGCCTCAGAGATCAAGTCGTCTTACTTCCGGGTTGGAAGCACTGGGAAGGCTTTGAAAATAGATCAAAAGATAATCGGAGAGGGACTTTAAAGTAATTATGTCGTATTTTTCTGTCAGCATCCAGTTGCGATAAAAACTGCATAACTTTGTGATGTGTGTGCAACACTGTAAAACCCAGGGGAGGTGACTTTAAAACTTGGCTCCTGGCTACTGTCGGCATCTGAGCCAATGCCTGAGCTTTACCATTGTTAACCATAAGATGAATGTAGAACGAAGCTCTTCTCTTCTGCCTGTAAAAGAGTCCCGTCTCCATCGCCTCGGCCTCGAGGCCGGCCCTGCTGCATGTGTGTGCAAGTGTGCGTGCGCGTGTGTGTACCAGTCTGGCTGCTCCCAGCCCTCCTGCAGGTCTTCAGACATTATGGCTCTGCACTGAAAAGCTCACATCAGCATAAACTGTGGAACAGCTCTATTAGCATCATCACTGGGGGGCTTCGAGGGGATCATTTATTGATGAAATGCTCACACTTCATTCCTCTGTGTTGAGAAAGAGCAGAGCACAAACAAAAGAAAAGCCGTAATTATGTTTGCAGCTGCAGGTTTCTTGAGGGATCTGCAGACTAATGCTTCCTCCTGTCACGCATATTCGGAGCTTTTTCTCGTGCGGGATCACGACCCAGCAGACCCAGAGATTTTCTGTTAATGCTGGATTTGAAAGGCTGTCCTGATGAGCAGCAATGAAGGTGCCTGAAACTGTTAAGGAGACCCTAAAAGAACAAGTAAACAAACCAAGAAACCAATCATGTCTTTACCTGCACTTGAAAAATAGAATCAGTCAGAAGTAACTAAACTTACAAGTATGTAAAATTGGAAACCAAAGTCTGTCTGAAATGTTGCCAAACTGATCGACCGCTACAAAGATATGGACTCTCAAAGACAGGGATGCTGTGCCTCGGTTTGCTTCAGGTTTAAGGTCGTTTAGAAATTGATGTAGAACAAAAGACACACCCACTAAACTGTGGTCAGAGGTGAGGCAGTGACATCATCAGTCAGATTTACAAACTAAATCCTGCAGTATGGACGTTTTTTTGAGTCATTATTCAAACTAATATGCAATTCTCAATTGACAACTCATTTTTATCACCCATCCTTAGTGGAAAGACAACAAAGGGCTGAACTTTATGCAACTAACATGTGAATGGATTCATTCTTTTTTACTCGTTTGTAGGCCTGCACAATATACCGCAAATTTATCGTTATCGCGACATCAAGCTGTGCAATATGCATACCGCAAAAGACGGCGAAAATCACAATAAATGGTTATGATAAATGTGCTAAAACAATCTCATGGCAGCTTGAAATATTGAACAAATGAAATAAATCCCCTTATGCATTTAACCAATCGGAAGGACCCGTTTACGTTGTTGATGAATCAGATGAGCCCTTTTATGTTTGATGTTTGCCTCCTATGTCGCCAGGGGTCATTTGGAGTATAATTTTTAAACTGTTGCAGTGAAATGGAAATGATGTTTTTGGTTGCTTTGCTATTTGTTTATATACCGCGAATTATATCGTTATCGCAATATTAATCACCAATATCGCATATCGCGAGTTTTCCTCATATCGTGCAGCCCTACTCGTTTGTTTGTACGCATATTTCATTTACACTGGATTATCTTAAAGGAATCCAAGGATTCTGGGAAAACTTCACCTGGATCCATTTTCTAACTTCCACTTCACCTGGATTCATTTTAGGTCAGACAATCGTCCCGTCAACCACACCTTGTGATATGAATCAAGTCGCTGTTACACCCCTGTGACTGCAGCATCATTTTTCTTTAGAGAAAAAGCTCTTTGATGGGCGGATTCAGGCTATGATCTCATACAATGACAGCCTTTGTCTTTTACTGATCAAATTGCACATTTGAAACAGACAGAATCGTACGGTTTGGCGCTTCTAGCAATACGTGTAAAAACTGGGAGGAGAAGATTCAAATAAATCAACAAACACTGAGATCTAAGGTTGTTTAGTGTCTACAGTTTGCACGTCTTAAAAAGGCAAATGCAAACAGGAACAACTTTATCCACAGAAGTCTGCAGTTGTGGTTCTAGGAGACGGAGACACCACAAAAGAAGGTGTAGTGGAGATCATGAACACCACAGGCAAAGATTTTTGATACGTGTCTGTTATTCTTTGGAATGAGTTAACGCAGCCATGGAGCTAGTGTTTGTAACTAAAGCTGACATTAATTATGTCTTACTATGTTTCCCTTCTCTCTGATGCTACATCTTTACCTCCTGCAGGTCATTGGTGCTCAGCCTGCTCCCTCAAACATGCCTCCTTTGCTCTGGGACAGCAGAGAGCCCTGACCCCGCCTGTACTCCATCTTTGATCCCTCCTGCGGGGCGGTATTGTTCATCATCAGCACCGATGAAGGCTGCTCCGCAGCAGAGTCTACAGCGTAATGAGCTGAGTGCCTTCAAGCTGATGTCACAGAAAACAGCACAATCTGAAGCATTTGCACACACGTACACGCCTCAACACTAACACACCAACACAAATATAAACTCACACACACCTGAACACACACTTTTATGCTCAAACTTCAGAAACCTACAGAAAGTTAAATACTCCCACAACCGTAACCCACACACACACACCTGAACACACACTCCTGGAAACACACTTTTATGCTCGAACTTCAGAAACCTACACAAAGCTGAATACTCCCACACCTTAACCCACACACACACACCTGCACACGCACACAATACTGGATAGGACCGTAGCAGGTATCCAAATGCTAAGATAACCGCGATCTTTTCCAGAAAAATCGAGCAGGACTATTTTTGGAGTCCAAGATCGCCGATTTGCGATCTTTATATTTATATATATTTAAATATTATGATAAAAGTACACTTCAGGCAATGTATTTATCGCTATAAATTTGTAGAGTAATGTTGGACTTAAAGTACATTAATTAAACAAACCAAATTCACTAATGCAACAGAAAGTAAATACATTTTTTGAAGTAAAGTGTCAGTGAAGTTTCTCATTTTCAAAGTAAAAGTAGCAAGTGTTATACATAGATTAAAAAAAGGAAAAAGAAAAGCTGAAGTTCTGTTTAAAGAAAAACTGAGTTTGTTTTAAATATAGTCAACAATTTGAATACAAAAATATCATGAACATTGAATCAATTTGGATGTTAGTTGTTTTCATCTTTTTATTCCTATAAAGATAAATGTCCAAAACAAAATGTAATCATATTATATCACATCGATTAATTAGGATATCAGGAACATATAAGTTGCACCTGAATGTAAGTCACACCTCTACTAAATTAACTAAACAACAGTGACTAATTCTCTGAAAACGTATTATAAGGCGCACTGATGTTTTTTGATAAAAATTAGGGCTTTGATTGTTCTTTATACTGTGGAAAATAATCTGGTACACAAGAATATAAAATAAGTCCTAGTCCAACAAAAAAAGTAGACAAACATAAATAATAAAAAGAAAGTTTAGCTTCAAATACAAAAGGGGTTTATACAAATATACATCTTGTGTGTCAGAAGGTTGATGACCTTCTTTTGTAACAGTAAAATCTGTCCAACACAAGAGGTCTTCAGCTCCGATGTGTTTGCTCAGCTGTTGGACAGGATAACAAAAAAAAATAAAAAAAAGATTAAAGAAGCCACAGGAAAGTCCTGCTCAGTCGAAATTCAAAAAATCCTGTTACAGTAGAGATTAACGCCGGTGATGGAAAAACTCCAGCAGAACTAGACTGTCCGCCAGGCTTCCTGAACACAAACTCAGCTGAACTCCTTAAGCGAGCATTCATCAGAGAAACACCTGAGAGGCATCAGGATCAAACCACCATCTGCTCTGACAAAAGTACAGCAGAAGACATGGAGAAGTCGTGCAGGAACATTTCAGCGTCCGTCACGCCCTCTTCCCGTTTCTGGCAGCGAGTCGATACTTGGACGCCGATCATTTGTCCAAACACGGTTTTTCATCAGAAACTTTCTGCAGGGTCAAATCCTGGTTGGAGGCACAAAAATCCCACGGCTCCTGCCGTTCTAAAGATAATTACACACACTTTAGCAGCATGGCGGCCCCGACGCTGATCACTTTCAAACTGAATATTAACCGCTTTTTCATTATATGGAATTAAACATGTTGCTTTAACACAGCAGCATTTCTCCTGCAGGTTTCCTGCAGAGTGACTTGTTAAACTGACAGATGTGCATTTCTGACGCGGGACTCAAATGAAAGGAAGCCGACCGAATCCCTGCTGATAAAAAGGATGTTAGCACATCAGAAAAATGATAAATGAGCAGAGGAAATATTGAAATTTAGTCTAGCATATAAACCCAAATCTGGATTAAAAAATAAAAAATAAAACAAGATAAAAGGAGCAGCAGGTCCAGGTTTCCTTCCAAGAACAGACGCTGTTCAGGTCGCTTTGAGGAAGAAGACTTCATACGTTCCAGGTTGAATGTTAAATTTGTCATCGACAGCCCGAAAGGATTAGAAACCATTTGCTTTTGTCTTTCTGTTGAAATAAGAAAGTGCATCGTTCTCAAATGTTCTGCTCTTCTTTGAGTCTTATCTTTCTTCATACGTTACTGATGAAGAACAGGCGTGTGTATACGTCACGTACCTAAACCGAGAAAAACCCACACAACTGTTTATGAAAATCTCTTTTCCATTAAAACATGAGAAGCTTCTTCATTTTGGAGCAATGCTGCGATTTCCTTTGATAACGCTTTTTCAGTGTTTATCTCTACTAGACTGTTTTGTAAACTCACTTAGTGAGGAAAGTTGAAATTAAGTTTGTTGACAGTCATGGAACATTTTCAGATTCATGTTCACTGACATGAGATGGATTCAGAGCTCTGACGGACAGAAAACATATTTTTGATTCCTTCAATCGTGACATCAATGTGTGGGTTTTCTCCAGCTTCCTCCCACAGTCCAAAGACATCCCTCAGAGGTTCATTGATGATTCTAAATTGTCCCTAGGTGTGTCTGTGAGCGTGTTTGATCCTGAACAAACTAGCCACCAGTCCAGGGTTTACCCTGCCTTCACCCAACAGCAGTACCCTGAGACCCCTAAAGGGATTCAGCAGGTTAAAAAATGGATGGATGCATCCTCTGGTGCTATTAATGAGGATTTCATGACTTAGCTTTTAGTTGGACCTTTAATATCATATTTTCTGCTCTGTAGGGCACACTGGATCATAAGGTGCATCACAAATGAAGGTTCATTTTTGAACTGATGTCATATAGAAGTAATTCTGGAACTTGTTTGAAACACGTTAGCCACATTAGAGGCGCTCGACATGTACAACAGCTGTAATAACCAACCTTGCTTTAAACATGTAAAAAAACAGACTAGTACCCCAAAACAAACGTCACTTTTACTACGCTAACACTCAACCTTGTTAGTAATACGTAAAAAACACAGTTATGTTTATTATTAATTTATAACACTGCTACACGTTAGCTGCCTATTCACAATATGAGTAACTTCTAACCTTGCTTGCAACACATAAAAACCAGACTGATACGCTAAAACAAACGTCACCGTGACTACGCTGACTCCCAACCTTGTTAGAAACACGTAAAAATAACACACAGTCCGACACCGCTAAAGGCTAGCTGCGTTAGCTTATTCACATCAACACCCAAACGACCATTTCTCTCAAAATCGCTTCGACATCAGTAAGCAAAATCAGAATGAATCCATTTATGAGGCACGCCGTGTTATGTGGAAAACTGTTGTGTTGTGAAAAAGGTTCAGGCTTTTAAACGCGGCTTATGGAAATACGTTAATTATTTTAGTTACAGTTATAAACTGTAACTTAAACAACAGAGGTATGAAGAAAACCATGAAAACAAAGACCCAGCAGTACTCAGCAGCAAATAGCTAACTAGCATCTATGAGTTCTGGTTAAGTTAAAGTCCAATCTGTTATTTCAAACAGGTTCCGGTTTCCCAGCAGGGGGACACTCTACCACTGAAACATATGCTGACTGCCTGGATCTTTATTTGTCTTAGTCGGAAAAGGAAAAGAGGATTTCTTCATCCAGAGTCTTCATCAGTGTCTGCAGGTCGTTTGGATCCACGGCTGCTCTAAACTTAAAAATGTTGCTTCTGCTCTTCTTCAATAATCACAGCATCCTCTATCTCTTCTGGTCCTTGTCACGGATCAATCTAAAATCAATGATTCTGATTGGAAAAGGAGCTAAAAGGCTGCAGACTTTCAGCCTAAATGCAGTTGAAGTGAAACTGCACTCTTAAAATCTAAGATCCAAACCAGAAAAACTGAGAATTAGATCAAGACTTTGGGAAACTGGTATAAAAATGTCTAAACAATTAGAAAAAAAAAACTTTTTGAATGTAAAACAATAACTGAAAGGTCTGGGCATCCTTACAGAGACTGTAGCTTCTACAAACATCAGGAATGGATAAAAAGGGCAAACATCTTTTTATTTTTTTAAATGTAGCCCTTAATTTGTACAAAGTGAGGAACAAATGAAGAAGCTTCATGAAGAGGATGGAGTCCATATCAACAAAACTGTCCCCACACGCAGACCCAGCGCCGGTCTTACCGTAGGTAGTCTCTCCGGCAGAGGATCAGGTTGGCTTTGGTGTAGAGCGTGGAGCCCACCTCGCCCAGCCTGCAGTCGCAGCACGCACACTTCAGGCAGTCCTCGTGCCAGTACTTATCAAGGGCCTTCAGGAGGTAACGGTCCTTGATCTTCCGGTTGCAGCCGGCACAGCCTTTTGGCTTGGTGTCCGGCTGGACGGAAAGCATTTGTATACCTGGAACAGGCAAAGACAGACTTCATCAACAGCTGCAAAGACAGAGCGGGGGGAAGCAAACCAACAAGCTGCTGGTTCTGTTCCCAACCCTGACCTGGCCCTTTGGCTGGACAATGGAATGACGCATAAATATGGCTGCAAAAAAAGTCTGAAAACGCTTCCTTAAGGCCAGATATATTGTAGGCATGGGAAAGGGGGGGGGGCAATACACCCAAATGCTGTGACTGCCCCCTCAAACATGATAGCTCACATAAATCCAAAATTAACAAAAGAAATAAAAATTACCAAAAAAAAGAAAAAAGATGCCTTTGAGGTCCGCATGTAAAACTTGGACTCGGAGAACATCATTCATAAAGACTTAATAGGCTAAAGTTTTTCTGCTTTGGATATGTTTCAATATGAAATACAATGAAACAAAAGTCACACCAAATGTGTATAAAAAGTTACAATTACTTCATTGTATGGTGAGCAGCTTTTCGATGGAAGACGCTGGACATGTACAGAGATTTATTTGGATATGCTACATATAGCCATATATGTGGATATAATCAAGCCGTTGTTAGTTACATTTTTTAGCTGAATATATGTCTGCGGAAATTCATCTGGAACTCAGGCGATTCTGTTCTTCAGGGCAGCTGCGCTAAAGGCAGATCTAAAAGATGCTTCTCCTTCTATTTGAGAAGGTTCTTCAGTTTTTGGCTCAAATTAAACCCATCAAGAACAAAATGCTGACAGTAAAAAAAGAGATATTTAAAAACAAATGAATGAGTTCTGATGTGAAAGATTTCCCTGAGAACCTGTGGAACCAACAGAACTCTGCAGAACAACAGAGCAGATCAGATGAGACTTTCTGAGGAGAGTTTTTCCTAAAGCAGCGTCGTTGCTCCACTCCTGACCGGAAGTTCATTTGACTGAAAACCTTCTCGGTCCTCCTCAGAGTTGAGCAGCAAACTCTGTCCTCAGTGGATCAGACACAAAGACACACTTTCACATGTTGGGCGCGCACATTGTTTGGCCTGCGCTCCTCGTGCGCAGCCTTTGTTGGCCCTCTGGGTGAGAGGAGCCGCCTGACAATAAGCCTCGCAGCGGGCCCAAATTAGTATTCTCCTTCCATTCCCCGCGGAGCCGCGCGCCCCTTTGTCCCCTGTCGGCGTATGCACGCGCGCGCGCGCGTCAGTCCTGGAGGAGCTGCTGTAGTTAAAGCTTTGCCTGTTAACTTGTTCCGGAGTCTGGTGCTTGTGTTTCCACGGGGGGAAACTTTGGGGTCAGAAGCAGCATTTGTGAGGTCCTCCGCGCAGGCGTGGACCCCCCCCCTCCAAATGACAGTCCCGTTTGTTGTACCCCAGCATCCCCAGAAGGCATTGCAAAGTCCCCCCGCGGCTCATTATTACCGACCCAGAAGAAGAAAGCCTCCGCTCCCTGCCCGCCGCAGGGGGGCAAGGAGTGGGGGTGCAGATTTAAAGTTCCTTAAAGAACTATACGGCAGTGGAACCCGCAACCGTTCTGCCCCTGACCCCCCCCCCCCCCCCTCGTGCAGCTGGTACAAATTTCTATTTCCGTCAGAGATGATCGCCGACGACATGCTGTCATTTCGCAGCTTTACTTACTGTTGCCATGGCAGCACGCGCGGCTATGTGCGGCGGTTTAAGAGATTCCGATTCCGATTCGGGCAGTTCGGAGCCACGCGCGCGGGGCTGACCCTCGAGCTGGATGAGAATGCTCCGCGTCTCATAGCGGGTCATCCCGGCCACGGAGCCGCGACCGCGGCGCGTCAGAGCGCAAATGCGCCGGAACTAAGTCACAAAAACACCGAGGATGAGGCGTCTTACCGAAACTTTGCTCCCTTTTCTGCATTTGCTGAGCCGCTGAAGCCGCCAAAGCACCATGCAACCGACAGCCACGGAGCGGGGGTCGGGCTTTGTTAGAGGGGGGGACAATCCAGCGGATGAATGGAAGCGGCGAACATCAGCGGGCGGAGCGGCGGAGTTGTTGGCGTCAGCGTCACTGAGGGCGAGAGCGCGCCTCGCGCCGAGCTGCAGCCGTATTTATGCGCGCAGAGACGCTGGCAGCGAATGACAAGATGACAAAGAGATGCCCCCTCCCCCTCCCCCCCGCGACGCAGAGGCCATCTGATCTGACTGACTGGCAGCAGAATCACCGCGGCGTCTGCCGCACCGACCGAACACCGGGCTCCGCCGCTCCGCTCCGGATCCACGTTTACCCACGGATCCACAAGTTCCGGTTTGCGCCTTTATTCCCCGTTTAATGGTCGTGAGTCGGCTCCGGGAGCTCCGCAGAAATCACTTGCGGCTGCAGGTTCATCTCTTCACTCGGACCCGACCCATCCGCGGGGATGAAGATTCCGCTCCCAACATGCGCGTGACACCTGCAGGTCTCGTGCGTGGACTCACCTGTAGGGAGCGTTATCGTTCTGCAGCATCTCAATCACGGGTGATGGACGGATGTGGCACCCACACCCCCGTGACCTGCACCTAACTTTGACGCCAACTTATTACTGGTTGATGGGGGCAGGAGGTTGAAGCTGGAGGAATTGGCTCATACCCCCCCCCCCCCCCCCCGCACGGGATTAGTCCTGCGGGAGGCTCACCTGAGGTGATCAATGACTTATGTTAGGACCCCTGTTTGGCGAGTTGGGGGTCCGCGTGGGGCTGCTCGTCTCTTGCTCCGTGTCTGAGTCCCGCGCCGTAAACGGAGGCCGCGGGTGGAGGGATGCCGCCGCGCGCGTGCGCTCAGCCTCAGGGGAGGACAGCTCCCCGCAGACCAGTGACCGGGGCACGGCGCGCGCGCGCGGGGACAGGACTCCTACCTTTCGGTGGCGCAGATGAGCCGGAATCTGCAGCGGTTCCGCAGGACTTGGTCAACTTTTCCTGATCCCACGCGGGAAAGTTCCGCGCGGAAGTTGGAGAGCAGGTAAAGGCAGGAGGATCCGGCTCTGGCCGCGCAGCCTCTCTGCACCTCCCGCGGTCCTCTGTGGGTCTCCTCGGTTTTCTGACAGAGGAAAGCGGCTCCTCCTGTATTTAAACCCCGCAGAAGGTCCCCAGTCAGCAGCAGCAGCAGCAGCAGCAGCAGCAGCAGCACACTCCAGCTCATCCAAGGAGCTGACAAGCACCGTTAGGGAAGGCAGCGCATGTTGCTCTAATGGACCTCATTAAGCACTACTTACAGATGTTCTCTTAACATAATTGATCTGCAGCGAGTTGAGAGGACGGCAACCTATTCCCCAGCCCCCAATTATGGCCCGGTAATTAGATCCCCAACCTCCTGTTCTCCACATTCACCCTTCTAACATTCCGAAATATCAAAGTATCTCTTTCTCTCAAAGCGACCCCTCCCCCCCTACACCTCCACCGTCTCACCTCCATGTCTCCTCCCTCCTCCCACCCACACCATACTATTGACAGTCGGATCTGCTAACCTTTGTAGTGCAGCCAGACTGAGCAGCACTCAGACCGACGGAGCTCAGTCTTCTGTGCGCCTTTGGGGACCCAAACAGAGACAGGAGGGGAGAAGACCGGCTCTCAGAGCATCCCACAGGTGATCACATCCACCAGGGCGGCTTTCTGCTTTGCTAACAGCTTTCATCTGAAAGACTTCCATCATGGAAAGCTTTTTCTTAGAAAAAAAAACGTTCTTTTCGGTTGCAATAAGCTTAATTTGCAGTTAAGAACATCCTTTACAGAAACATATAATATAAGGAAACTACAAAGAAGCGTGAAATATACAAACAGCAGCCAAATAAATGCTAAACCTAGAAAAGATTACAGAAACACAACAAAAACAGTTTTGGTACTAAATATGGACAATTTTAGTTTAATACTTTTATTAATATAAAAAAGTGTGTTGCCACTAAAATACTTCTGATGGTTAAATCCAGTCCTAAAACCTGCATGAGGAGCATAATCAGCACATTATTATTATTATTATTATTATTACTTTAATTATTATTATTATTATATTTTGGCCTGCAGCAGTCACCAACTGCAAGGACCACATTTTTTCGCAGCAAAAGAAAAACAAAAATGAAAAAGGTCCAAAAAGTCCTCAAAGGAAAGGAATAAGCCCAAACAAACACAAACAGTGTGTAGCACGAAGAAAATACACACAAACTGGCTGCAAAATCTTCTTTATTGCATTCGTAATGTTTATCATGGCACACAGCAGTCACTGACTGCAAAGACCATTTTTGTTTTCACAACAATGAAAAAAAACTCAAAAAGGTTCAAAAAGCCTCAAAGAAAAGGAAAGGAAAAGCCCAAACAGACATGAACGGTGTGAATCTATACAGACAAAGGCGGAGTGGCAGCAAAAACGTTTCTAGTATAATTGTAATGTTTCTTCTTCTAGTCGTTCTCTTTCAAGCAAAGGACATCTCGTCCAAGATCTCCTCACCGACCAACGTGGCAGCAACAACAGGACTTAACCCGCTAAACGAAGCTACTCCTCTGGGGTTTGTTTACATTGCCAATCGTCTCCTGAGCAAATTTAAACTCCTCCATAAGGATGTCGATTTATCGCCTCCTAACTCCTTGTGCATCACCAGGAAGTTACTTGGAAAAAAATGTAGGAATTAAAACTTGTAGATTTTCAAAGGGCCTATGTTCTGCTTTTCTTAAGACTTCCAGAGGAAACTATATCCATACATATGATACCTTTGGCAGACTAAAGAACAACATTTTTACGAAGTAGTTATTTTGGCTGTTCATTTGGATGTAAGTCAACTCGATCTCTGAGATTCCGTTGTGAAAACCCGCTCGGTTTGCGGGTTGGGAATGGCTGGTGCTCAGAGAGCAGGGGTAGGTGCCATAACCATTCGGCCTGCAACAACAGTTCGGGATCCTTCGACTAAATTTGACGTCATATTATGTGATCGGCTGTCCGTTGGTCCGATGACGTGTCAGATAGTGATTGGTCTGGACAAATTACAGTACTACCATAGAAGAATATTTATGTGGTCCGTTGTAAACAAACAGAGCTCCGACATAGAGCGAGATTATCTTCTAAACGAGCTTTCATTATTGTTATGATGATTATTAAGAGCATTTGCCGTCTAACGGTCCAAGCCCTTCTCTGAACCGCACACTATAACAAAGCACCTTCTCTGCCTGCGAACACGAAACTACGAGACTCCAGCTGCTCTGTTCAGAGACACGGTTCACTCTGTAGAGCACCAGGTTCATTTTAACAGCCACAGATCTTTTTACAAAGTGGGTTGTAGCAAAATCTGTCAATAAACACTACAAAGAATAATGTCTGACAAAACTTATGAAGGAAAAGAACTTTAGGTTACAAAAGGTAACGTGAAATGAAAATGAAAATATGTAGAGCCTGAGTAGATCTCAGTGCTATGTAGTTTGTCCAAGTGGGGCTACCGTAGTGTGACGTTATCCTCCTGGTTAATGCAGGCCGAATGGTTACGGAACCTACACAGGTTTTTAGAGCAGGACTCAGAAATGCCTGAATGGATCAAAGTACAGTTTTGGGGTTTGTGAGGTGTTTTTGTGAGGAATTAAGATCATAATTCACTTAGAGGGCATGATATAGACCCTTTAATGTTATTAGTGTGGCAAGCTCACAAAAGTGGCGTTCCACTGTTGCTCACACATTTTCTACTAAAATATTGGGAAAATTTCATACAGGAAGCGTTGGGTCAAGCTCAACAAAACTATATAACATACAATATGAACATATTAGGAATGTGATTCCTAATATGTCCAGATGACCCCACGTCATCTGGACGTTAACGGCACGTTAATGTTGGGAGTGGGGGTCATCTGGACCCCACAAGATAGCACAAGGGTTAGAGCGGTGATTTGCGGTGCAGGTTGTGGCTGTGTTTGTGTTGAATTTTAAATAAAAGTTCAAATTACCATTTGTTTTAATTTACAAAAGTTTCAAATAATTATCCATAGAACATGTGTCCCACAACACAAACCCAACCCCGTTACCACAACCTTTGCTTTTAGTTAGACATTGATCCTATTATTGATGAATATAGGTTGCGTCAGGAAGGGCATCCGGCGTAAAACATTGCCAAAATTTACCATGCGACTTGTTCGCTGTGGCGACCCCTGATGGGAGAAGCCGAAAGTGGAAGAAGATGTAGAAGAAAACCAGAAAGAAACTCCATACACAGACACTGATGAAACCTTTCCCTGTAAATGAAATCCATTCATCTCTCATCTCACAAAACCTTTTCCTTATCTTCTTTTACTCATAGAAATCTCAATAAAGATGTGTTGTTCAGCATTTCAGCATTGGTCATCCATTGAACCTTTGAATCCTTTTTAATGACATTAGATCCGCCATTTTTCAAGTCAGTCAAAGCTAATCATAAAATACGAGCTCCTTTTTAAATAAACTTAATTAGTAACAAATGTGTAACGAACGTGAACTCACGAGCGCCCTCTCTGTTCAGACAGTGCTACTGCGTACCTGTCTTTTCAGTGCGAATTTAAGTCACATTTAAAAACAAAATAAACAAGACAAACATGAAATACATTCAATGTTAAGAAAGGGATGACATGTAATACAAGTTTGTAGAATGAAAATTTTTTTTAAACAAAACATTAGATTTGGGCTATAATATATTTGGGGTTGCTTTGCCAAATTTTGCAGTTGCTATAGCAACCCCTAACCTAAAAATGGTTTGAGCCAGGGGTGGCGAGGGCGAGTAGTGCCTATGGGCCATTCAAGGATGTTCGCAGCTTTAAATGTTTTTATTGTCTTTGGAGTAGATTTCATGTTAGCTTATAAACTCATGAAAAAGGACATTAGCATTTTTGTTGAATAGCTGATCTATAAGTGTTATGTTATAATCAAACCAATCTTCCAGAACTAAAGACTTGAGCTTAATACCATGACCTCGATGTTCCAGATGAAATGATTATGTGCACAGAAAATGTTTTTAAATTAGTGACCATAATAGGAAAGCCTGGCAATGAAAGGAGGATAGTTTTACAGGAACTCTGTCAATGTCACAGCTACAGCTACCAGGCAATGATAAACCCCACATGAAATCAGAGAAAACACTGAAAGACAGAATATGCCAGGTTCATTCCGGATTTGCATTGTGGCGGGGTAAGATCCTTTTGTTATAGATTCCCAGATGGCCAGAAGTAAAGAAAAAGTTCTTCAGAAACTTGGGACAATTCTGAGTCAAACCTTTTTCTTTGTCAGGAACAGAAATCTTCTGGAACAGATCAGTAACCTCTCTACTCGCCTCCTCTGTATCAGGAACTCCTTTAAACCGAAAGTCCCATCTGCAACCATTGTGTCTGTGTCACACAGCCACTCCGTACATTTTGTGCATTTTCCACGTAGGATATTTCTGTCTTTCGTGATCCATGTGTGATATGCGTCATTCATGAGTGTTTCTTGCGTTTGTCGTTCATCGATGTGTGCAGATGTCTGTCGAGGGTTTCAGCTGATGGATCTTTATGTAAATTTGGCTTGGAGTTGTTAAGAATTTTTGGGGGATTGAGAATTACGCAGTTTACACTCAATTGTTATGTAAATCGTTTTTGCGAGATGCATATTTGATAATTACGAGAAGGAGCATTACTTTGCGAATCTAGGAGAGGAGGAATCTCTTTTTCTGTCTTTCTCTTTTTTCACATAAACACGAGTTCATCAGTTAGCAGCCAACTCTTGGCCGCACAAGGTTTCCTCTGAACTGCTTTTGGTATTTTTGCTTCAGACTTTCCAGTACTTCCTGCAGGAATGTTGACCTATGACAAAAACTACTTTGGAACGTCTTACTACAGCCATGAACACCTTAACCCTTGTGCTATCCTAGGCACTTTAACATTGGGAGTTGGGTATTCTAGAGCCATTAGACAGTGCTCTGAACCTTTTTTCTTCAATGATTTGTTATCTTCACTGGTGTCCATGGATTACATGAAATCTTTCCACCTTTATCCAGCGTTGTCATCGTAGGGAGAACACGTCAATGTAAGGGTGGGGTCATCTAAGATAGCACAAGGGTTAAACTTTATAAGAACATCAGGGGCTCAGAGCTGGATTCCAAAAGACAAAGGGAAGGATTTCAGCTTCTGAAGTGCTAATTCAGTAGTAACACTTTCATAAATAACTTCATCAGACTGGAAAAGGAACCCTTCTAGAAAACATGACTGTTTTTTTTACTCTGCTTAATGGTGGCCCTCTTCATTCCACATTATTCTACACATGAAAGCACCCCCCCGTAGAGCAGTATTTACGTGGAAAATGTCGTCTCAAAGCTCTATACACCATCAAAAACCTCAAGCTTGAATAATGGTGATTTTTATATTTCCATAAAATTCAGATTATTCCAGAATACCAGATTACCAGCCTTTATAGGTGACCAGCAAATTGCATGGAAGAGTTTTTGGTTTAATTCCTGTGTTGAGAAAACAGAAGCAGACAGACAGATCAGGTCTGGACCTAAAAAAAAAACTAAAGCATTTTTTAATCACACTCCCTTCATTTCATGGGCTCCTAAGTAATTGGACAATTGACTTCCATGCTATTGCATGGGCAGGTGTGGGCAATTCCCTTGTTCTGTGATTATGAGTGAAGCAGATAAAAGGTCTGGATTTGATTAGAGGACTCGTGCTTGCATTTTAAAGATTTTTCTGTGAACAGACAAGATGTGGTCAAAGGAGCTCTCCATGCAGGTGAAAGGAACTATCATTAAGCTAAGAAAACAGAAAAAAATCATGGCAGAAATTGCTACAGTATTAGGAGTGGCAAAATCAACAGTGTGGTACTTCCTGAGAAAGAAAAAAAAACTGGTGAACTCAGCAACGCAAAAAGACCTGGATGTCCACGGAAGACAACAGTGGTGGATGATGGCAGAATCATTTCCATGGTGAAGAGGAACCCGTTCACAACAGCCAACCAAGTGAACAACACTCTCCAGGAGGTAGGTGTATCAATATCCAAGTCTACCATAAAAAGAAGACTGCATGAAAGTAGATCCAGAGGGTACACTGCAAGATGCAAGCCACTCATAAGCTTCAAGAATAGGAAGGCCAGATTGGACTTTGCTAAAAGCATCTAAAAAAGCCAGCACAGTTCTGGAAAAACATTCTTTGGACAGATGGAACCAAAATCAACCTCTACCAGAATGATGGCAAGAGAAAAGTATGGAGAAGGCGTGGAGAAGCTCATGATCCAAAGCACAGTACATCATCAGTAAAACACGGTGGAGGCAGTGTGATGGTCTGGGCGTGCATGGATGCTAGTGGCACTGGGACACTAGTGTTTATTGATGACGTGACACAGGACAGAAGCAGCACAATGAATTCTGAGCTTTTCAGAGACATACTGTCTGCACAGATCCAGGTGAATGCAGCCAAACTGATTGGACGGCGTTTCATAATACAGATAGACAACGACCCAAAACATACAACCAAAGCAACTCAGGAGTTTATTAAAGCAAAGAAGTGGAATATTCTTGAATGGCCAAGTCAGTCACCTGATCTTAACTCAATTGAGCATGCATTTCACTTGTTGAAGACTAAACTTCAGACAGAAAGGCCAACAAACAAACAGCAACTGAAAGCCTCTGCAGTAAAGGCCTGGCAGAGCATTCAGAAGGAGAAAACCCAGCATTTGGTGACGTCCATGAGTTCAAGACTTCAGGCTGTCACTGCCAACAAAGGTATTCAACCAAATATTAGTAATGCCCATTTTGTTTTCAGTTATTTAATTTGTCCAATTACTTACGAGCCCATGAAATGAAGGGATTGTGTTAAAAAATGCTTTAGTTTTTCACATTTTCATGCAATCTTTTTGTTCAACCCATAGAATAAAAGCTGGAAGTCTGCACTTCAATGGCATCTGAGTTGTTTTATTTAAAATTCACTGTGGTAATGTACAGAAACGAAATTAGAAAGAATGTGTCTCTGTCCAAATATTTATGGTCCTGACTGTACCTGTTCTGCTTGACCTGGAGACTTTTAGGTGTCACTATCTGGTCACTGACCCAAAGTGTGGTTGGTTTGTCTGGAAAGGAAAATGTCAGACTTGGAGGACAAATGTGATCTAGCAGAGATCAGTGGGGTTTGATGGAAAAGAACCAGAGGATACTCAGAATCCATCTCCATGTTCAGATTCTGTAAAAAGTACATCAGCAACACAAACCACAATCAGAGTTGACACAACCACCCAGAGTTGACTTTCCGTTTCTAGACTGGTTTCTTCTTCTGAAGTAAAAAAGCTGGAACCCCTTTTTCTTATCTGTTTGATCTTTTGATGTGAATGAAAGCAAAAAAGGTCACATGATAGTGAGACTGTAGGAAAACATCTAATGCCATGAAGGGAACAGTTTTGTATCAATGCTCTGAAACTGGTGGCAGTGGATCTAGTTGTGGGGGAAATGTTTTCTAAAGGCATTCCTTTGGTCTTTCAGCTTGCATTGCCTCAACTGTTGCTTTGGCAGAAATATAATTTTTCATGGATCAACATCATGTATGTTTTGCAAGGAAACAGCAACAATGA
Source organism: Oryzias latipes (assembly GCF_053564925.1). Classification (NCBI taxonomy): domain Eukaryota; kingdom Metazoa; phylum Chordata; class Actinopteri; order Beloniformes; family Adrianichthyidae; genus Oryzias; species Oryzias latipes. The sequence continues at coordinate 13,961,577 of NC_136259.1, forward strand.
ATCAATGCTTTATAACTGGATTTATCGAACAGACGAGCTGGAGGGGACAAAAAAACCAGGCCATCATGGCGACAGGACCATATGCCGTAATCTGAAGATGTTTTGGCTCTATTTTAAAGAGACTTTATTAAAAACTTTAATCTGCTAACTATGTATTTATTTGGTCAGGTCTTTAAGCTTTCTGCACATGCAGGTAACAGTGTTCTTTTCCCAGTCCCAGAAATGCAGAGTTCCTTCATTTCACCCCCATGAAACCCTGGAAAGCACTTTAAAGGAGGCCTATTATCAAGGTCTCTTTCAATCGTTAACACAATACAGCCAGGTTCTAATGAGTTGTGTGGGCATGATTTAATCGAATGCAGCGATATAGCATCACAGCCCCCCCAACTGGATCTGAATGGCTTCTCATTAGCAACAGCCAGTCACAAGAACGCAGAAAGTTTTGTGGCTTGGCATCTTCACGCGGGTTTTCTGTCTGTCTTTCCCATACAACATCCAGTTCATGTCTCCATCAAACAAAGGAAAAAGGTTCTGGTTTGGATGCTAAGTGATTTCTCCATTTAATTCTGGCTCTTTTTGACAGCTGCTTTGATTAGTAACCATGACAACAAGACAGATTTATATGGCAGCAGCTAATAGAGCTTTCCAAGGCTCAACAAACCTGTGGAGCAAGAGGAAAAATTCACACAATTGAGGACAGAGGCAGAATAATGTAGGCAGCATGAGGTGGAAATTGAACTTCTTTGAATTGGTCTTCAAGGGCTCTGAGGTCCTGCAGCCAACACGAATGCTCTCCGATGGACTCATGGAAGGCAGACACGGAGAACCTCAAATACAAAATGACAAGCTGATGAAGACAAATGTAACTGAAATTGGTTCAGGAGTTCCAGCAGCTGCATATTTGAGACTGCTATTGTCTAAAATGAGCTCTAAATGGGATGGATAAAAGAGCAGTTAGTCCCGCGCTGATCAAATGCTGGTTCAGGAGGCAGCAACAAGGTGAGACGTGACCCCCTCACTGCACTGACATCCTGATAGATCATTTCAGTTCAAAAAAATTGCAGACTTATAGCCTATTGTGAATATATAAACCTCGCCCCCATTAAACAAACTCACTGATCCCAGTTCAGTTTGCGAACCAGCGACAAAATCCCTAATGCCCACCTCCAACTCAAAATGTGTTTGTTTGAGAGAAAACCAGTGTCCTTTTGGAAAATGCAGCTCATCACAAAACTTTCATAAACTGTCTATAGTTCTTGGGTTTTTGGCATTGACTGTATATGTAAACGGGACTGAGTGACTCCTCCCCCCTGGTGTCCAAACATGAAGTACCTGCTGGCTCCAAGAAGCCAAAATTCTTTAGACTTCTATAGAGATATAAACAGCTGTTACTCAGTCATTTTTGCTCTGATTCCTTTTTTAACATGTTCATGATAATTCTAATTTTCTTTCATAATTTTTTTTGTAGTGAAAGTTATTCAAGTTATAAACAGACCAAGCAGATGCCTTAATAAAAGTAGGCAGCCTCACGGTGAATGTTCGAAGCGCTTGATTTACAAATTCTTCTGAGCCCTCTTTCAGTGGAAGGGGTGTGGCCTTCTAACATACTCACTACTGATTAGAGAGAGTGGCTGCCATGGACAGGTAGAGTAAGATCAACATGGACCAATTACGGTTTACAGAGGACATCTGGTTCCAACATGGCGACGGACATATAATTGAAAAATGGGGAATTAATTTACTTTACCGGAAGTAACCCATTTTCTATGGGTGACGTCAAACTCGCTCTGTCCAGTTCAGGTTTTTGCTTTGTCATGGTCCAGTTCGAGTTTATTAAACATTGTTTTGTTTTCTGCAGTTGGGTTCCACCTTTCCTGACAGAAGGACTTGAACCTCTGAACCCAGCAGGAGATCCTTGTCCACTAGCTGGTTCCTGGAAGGGTCTTCTTCAACTTGTCTGCCATGGAGTCACTTTGGAGGCTCCTAACCTGCTCATTCTAGGGAGACAGCGTAAGTGTTGGTTCCTTGGTTCTGGACATCTCCTGTCTCCTGGACTAAGTTGGTTTTGTTTGCTAAGGGTTAATTTTCATAGGCTGGCTGTAAAGCATTAGGACTTTTGTGAAGGCTCATTTGTCCAACAGAGACCTGAACAACAGCACTGGAAGAACAACCAACAGGGTTGGAGTACTGTTTGAGCTGGAACTGCCACCCATGAGTGAAGCTATGTTCTCCCTACCCTCAGCAACGCACGTTTAAGCGACCACTTCCAATTGAAGGTCTATTTAAACAAGCGTAAAAGTGTGTTTTGGGCCTCCGGGTTCAAAATTCTGGCTTTTATGCGTAACTATTATTGACTGCATATAGAAATAGACTAAGCAGCGGTGACATCCGCCATGGCTCCAGTGAAATGAAACCAATTCAGTCACCATTTTACTGTGATACAGATGTCACCATGTGCCACGAAAGTGACTGGTCCGAATCAGTCTAAGTCCACGTTTCTATGGCAACTACTGTCGCAAATCAGGAGTATGATTGTTCGAAGTCCACACCCCTTTACCCAAATCTGTCAATCAAACATTTGACATGGGGGCCAGTCTGTCCAGTTCTCCGATACAGTTATTTATTGGTAGCTATTCAAGAATTTACAACTTATTTCTGTCTCTCTGTACAAAATGCGCAGCCATTGAACACCTGTTAAACGTTTAACCAGGTTGAACTTTGACCAGTCAGGGACTCTGATTTGGTAATGGCGTATGGATGACGTTCCTTTAACAGTTGTGCTATCTTAGATGACCCCACCCTTACATTGACGTGTTCTCCCTACCATGACAAAGGTGGATAAAGGTTGAAAGATTTCATGTAATCCATGGACACCAGTGAAGATCACAAATCATTGAAGAAAAAAAAGCTCAGCGCACTGTCTAGTGGGTTTAGATGACCCAACTACCAATGTTAAAGTGCCGAGGATAGCACAAGGGTTACATTCACGGAAGAACCAACCGTTTGAATTTTTTATTTTTTTCTAACTTGTCCTGTCCACCAGCTGAGCAGACAGATGAGAGCTGAAAGCCCCTTTTGTTGGACAGATGTTACTGTTACAATAGGGGTTATGAAATATTTGATAGACTAGGTGTATATTTAAATAAACCGCTTTTGTAATTTAGGCTAAAATTTATTGATCTTACTCACACCTGTAACGGTCTTTTGTTGGACCGGACAGAAAAGAAAAGAAGGGAAGAGGAGAAAGGGATGCCCGGTGGGTGTGTGGGTGGGTGGGGGTGGTAGGAGGGTGATTGAAAAGGAGGGGGGGGGTAGAACTGTGAAGCAGCATAAGGCAACAAGTTGCTGGATGTTTACAATCATTACTGTCATACGGTGGCCGACAGGGCTCACACTACATACAAATGGAAAAACGCAACGGCATTACCCGAAGCACAACGGCATTGAGAGACAGCGCAACGGCATTAAGAGACAGCGCAACGGCATTACCCGAAGCGCGACGACATAACCGCAGCATTAACATTAAGCTCAGCACAACGGAAGTAATGACTTTTTTTCCGGGGGGAAAATAAAAGCCTGGCAGATTCAAACTATTCGGTACGACAGAATTTTAGGGCCACCAAAAAAAGTAAAATTATGAAATTTTAAACCGTAAATTTATGAGAAAAAAATTGTATTTTTACGAGATTAAAGTGGAAGTGAGCATACAGGGCAGCAGCAGCAACAAGTGAACGCTGCAAAGCAGCAGAGCAGACCGACTAAACTTAGTTGAACAGGTGAGCTGAATGTTTATTGATAACGTTCCAAATGTCTGGAAGTCTATTTGCTTGATTTATGATTTATTAATGTTTTATTTTTTGATGGGTGGTTTGCAGGATCTCTGCAGGCGATGAAGGCGACGGCGACAGTTATGGAGTGTGCGCGCGCTGTGTGTGTGTGCGTGCGTGGGTGCGTGTGTGTGTGTTGGAGACCCCGCGTGCATGTGTGAGAGCACGGGCGAAAGAGGGGGGTGAGAGCGCGGAGCGGGAGAGTTTGCGTCTATATTGTGTGATCGAGGACTGAGAACCTTAATAAAAAGATGGTGTCCCTCCACAGAAGAAGTATTTTGTCTTATTAACTCGCTCTGGAGGCTGAGGATCCGAACGGGAAAGTGAACCCCAAACGAGGATCCGTCTTCGGCCCTGGAGAAAATCTCCCCTGCGTTTCCAACCACAGTAAGAAAGAAAAAAAGAGAAGTCATCGCGCAGGTTCAACAGTATCCCTGCAGCTGTCCACCTGAATCCTTTCTTCCTCCATTAAAGATCATATCTCTACGTCTGTCTGACACTTCTGTCTGAGGAGGAGCACTTTCTGGCATTTTCAACGTTCTAATGCTAATATAACAGACTATTTTCATTCCTCTTTTGTTATATGTTATAACGGGACGTTTCATCTGGAGGAGGGGGCGTATGTAAAACTGTTTACTTCTGCATTGGTGTTCGGATGACAGGTTCATGTCGTAAGGTGACAGATAAACTTCAGGATATGTGAATGAAACGGAAAATAAAGGCTGCAGCGGTCCTCTACACCCAAATGTGTCTCTGAGCTCCTTATTTTACCTATGAAACTCCGCTTTACTGACACCGAACCCCGGAAAACCGGTTTACACTGAAAATTATCTGATTTTGAGTCGCCAAAAGGTTCAGAATCTCATTGTTTTTTTTAAACCTATCCAAAAAAAAACTTCAGAAAAGGCTCCACATAATCGATGACTTTTTTCTTGTAAATTTACGAGATTTTAAATCGTAAATTCACGAGATAAAAAGTTGTAAATTTACGAGTTTTTTTCCTAGTACATTTACGACTTAAAAGTCTTAATAAAAAAAAGACAAAGAGCTTTAGATACAGATGTCACTGTGGAGAGCTGAGTAAATTTATTTTTTTAGACAAACGTATATTTGTAAGTAATCTAGTAAGAAAACACCTTAATCTTGTCCAAATATCACGTAGCTCCCAAGAGCGCTGAATAATTTGAAACTGATTTTTTTTTTTTGGTAGGAAAAAAAAGTCCTCATTTCCGTTGTGCTGAGCTTAATGCTAATGCTGCGGTTATGTCGTCGTGCTGCGGGTAATTTCGTCGCGCTTCGGGTAATGCCGTTGCGTTTTTCCATTTGTATGTAGTGTGAGCCCTGTCGGCCACCGTACTGTCAGGTTTATAAGTAATATAAATCCAAAAAGGGAGTGGGGCCTGTCCACACACACACCCAAATGCCAAAAACATACCTGTGGGTTCCAAAAAATCCCAAATACAAAACATATCAACATGTTCACATCACAATACAACTGATGTTCACACACGCATACTTATGCATTCGGACCAACACATGAAATATTTCATTTAGTCACGCAAACTATTTGTGCTTCTAATGTGGGTGAAAAAGAAGAAGGGAGAGTACCCAGCCATCCCCACACCGAGACCCCCGCCGTGGCACCAGCGGCAGCCAGGATCCCTCCCCCTCAAAATCTGCACGGCAGCAAATAGAGAACAACCACCCGCCGGACAATCACATCTGCCACCCATGGTAGGGCCAGCAGGACCGCCACGAGGACCCCATAGGCAGAGAGCGGGGAGGCACCGGAGGACAAAGAGTGCAAGCCAACCGTTTGAAAATTGATCATTGATTAATAATTGTGGTTTGTGCCTGGCCGAAATTCTATGACACCAAGTCTTTTACATATCGGTATAGAGCAGGGAAAGAAAAAGCCTGGAGCAAGATTTAACAGGTTTGGATCGCTTTGACATTTCACTCTAACCCTGTTTTTTTCTGTAGATGGCGGACATGCTAGTTAACAATTGAAAAAGAAAAACAAGAAGAAGCCCCCCCTTGCTTGTCAAGTGTGAACACACGGGCTAAATGAGTGTTCAGGAGGTGACGTGCATTCACACATCCCCGGTGAGTCTGTAACTTGATGGCGCCACCAGCTTGACCTCGTCAGCAGTGTCCATGTGATGCAGTTGACATTCTACCCCTTGGTGGGGCTTTGTTTGACAGACAGACCAGCAAAAGCCAGGGAACCGGAAACGTCTGTCCTATGACACACAAGTTTGTGTGTTTGTTCCACATGTTAGACAATCTTTATTGAAAAACAAACAACTTTACATTTATGTTCATGTCATTTCATGTAATGGTACATTTGTAAAGATAAACAATTCAACTGAAACTGATATTCTTGCAGTTTGTCAAGTCCCTGCTTTGCTGCATCTGTGAGGAAATCAACCAGTACTATAAAAGACTGTTATCACACCAGTGATGGCCACAGAGCAGATATATATCCCCAGGCAGAATGGTATAACACTGCAGGGAATATTAATATTATAGAAATATAACAAAATATTTGTGGAGATAATATGTCTGATATTAAGAAGCTAAACTATTTTCCAGTGCCTCATATTAACAATTGAAAATTTGATGCATTCCAGAAAGTCCTGCTCTACAGCTGATTTACATAGAAATTGCCTTATTTTGGACTAAATAAGAAGCTCTTTCATTGACTTATCACACTGCATTTTCCAAGGTCCATGAAAGGATATTGCTTGAGTGCTCTGTACGTGCACTGTGCATGTGGCTTCATTTTTAGCATTAAGATTAGGCCTTCCCATTTAATAAACTGGAACTAAAACACATTTACCCAGCTCTGCTGCCAGTGGTTTTCCTGCTTGGATCTATTTTTCCTCTGGAATCTGTTAGGCACTAAAAAGAAGAAGCAGCAAAATCTTCTCCCATCCATTTTCTGTGTGTTCACAATATTGGATAAGCCAGAAGAACTCAGGAGAGTAAATTATTAATTTCTATCTAATATACAAGATTATGTAGCAGGAAAGGCATGAGCTTCATCCTGAGCTTCATCAATGGACGATACGACAGCAGGGCCAAAAAGGAGCAAGATTCCAGTTCACCATGCTGACTATCATGGGGGTGACTGAAGTCTGAGATCAAGGATTGAGAGGTCCAGGATGGAGCTTCTCAGCAGTGCGCATCTCCCACAGCGGAAACAAAGAAGCCAATGGACCATCTGTGCAGGATCAATGAGCTAGGGTGGAGGTGGTCCATGGAGTGTGCTGGAAGAGGATCTCAAAGAGGTAGTTGGGGAGAGGACATAACAGCACCATATTAAAGCAAGTGATCTGCTACAACGGAGATTGTGGTTTCACTGTTAAAGAAGGGGGGGGGGTTCTCCAGGTACAGAAAGGGAGCTCTCTGCAGGTCATTCACCAGCTCCTCCTTCTGGGATGTTTGTTCACGGTTGCTGTGATTATTTCGACCTCACAGTGTGAGGTTTTAATTGAGGTCGTGTTGCTGTTGTCAACATATCCCTTCAGGGGTCATCACAGCGAATCAGCTTTCACTGATTCACACAGGTGGTTTGCTAAAGATTTTTACACCAGATGCCCTTCTTGACACAACCCTATATTTTATCTGGGCTGGGGACTGGCACAGGAGAGCTCAGACTTGGGCCCACTTGTGGCTGCATGTTTAGCCAGTAGCGCAAAAGGTCTTGCCCAAGGAGCCACAGTGGATGAAGCTCATTGCGCCCCTTGGGAATTGAACCCTGATTTCCCAAGCACCAGTCCTACATGCAGCCAACTAAGTCATACAGCCACTTAGGCCGGCTTTACACTGCAGGTCTTGATGCCCATATCCGATTTTCTGACTATATCCAATTTTTTTGACGACCCGCTTACATCATCTTTTAAAAGTGACCCGTATCTGATTTTTGCTTTTACACTATACAATGCTGAAACTGTCAAACGTAGACGTTCTGAGGACTACGTAGCAGCATTTCCGCCTTCCACGGACATCCTTTGGACTTTTGTGACTGCGGTTGTCATGGAGGCAAGGCGGCGACGGAAGGAGGCGTTGCCTTGGGTGCTCCAGACGGGATGCACGGGGGAGGAAAAGAAGGAGGGCTGGTCGGCCGTCTTATGTGCTCTCTCTGAGTTTTGAATGAGGAAGTGTTTGCAGACGTTGTGCTGTACTAACAGTACAGTTTGATCCAAGTGTTGAACCTTTCCTGAGCAATGACACACGGGAGAATTCCTCGGGGTTCTCTTTTCCGTTCTGAACCCTCAGCCTCCAGTGGGCTAAGAAAGACTCCAAAACTTTTGGGCGAGACACCTTATTTTTAATTTACGGTTCTCCGACAGTCCCCCGCTCCGCGCTCACACCCGCTCTCCTCTCCTTAAGTCACACGCACACACATGCAAGCACGCGCGCGCGCACACACACACACACTGTCCCCATCATACAAAAAATAAACAGCTTCTAGCTTGTTCCATAGCAACGGTGTCCCGCTTGATTAGTTACCGTTTGCGTCCCGACCGGGACCGGACCGGACATAACATCGGTTTCCAACTACGGTCTGAAGCCTGAGGCTGAAAGGTAACACGCTGACAGCAAAATCAGCGCACAAAAAGCACCTTAACAAGTCATGTGATCTCAGTTGGTGGTATCCTGAATTGACATCACTGACGTACGACTCGCATTTACTGGGAAATATCCGATTTGTCTGCTTACATGGCACACGCAAATGCACGTATCCGATTTATTTCCGATTTATTTCCACATATGAGAGAGGCCTGTATCCGATCTTAGAAAAACGGAATCCATGCGCTTTTGTCCTGCTTACACGTGCACCGGTCATATTCGATCTGTGCCACATGAGAGGAAAAAATCGGAATTGGGTCACTTGAACAATGCAGTGTAAAGGCAGCCTAAGATTCAGTTTACCCAGTCTTCTTCAGGTCTACAGTTTTGTCCCTGGTGTCCTTTGACAGATCTTTGTCATTGGCCAAAGTGGTTGGAGTGTGACTGTTTAACTCTTCAACACCAGAGCTCTTTTCACTACCGTAACTCTGCAACTGTTTCAGCAATCAACGTAAATCAGCTGAATTTATGTTTTTTAATTGAAAGATTGAACTCTACAAAACACCTGGCTTCACTCGCAGCAAATCAACAAAACAACCAATGAACATTTGCATCCAGAAGGAACAAACATGAAACAACAGACAACAAGAGAACAAAACAATCAGAAATCCGGGAATGGTAGGGCTTTTTTAAGGTTATATTGGGCGGAGAAGAAAAATAACATTAAATAAACAAAAATTTTAATAAAAGCAAAACTAAACAGACATCCCTATGACTTGCCCAAGGCTCTCAAAGCCGCTTTTGTCTGCGTCAGAATCCGCGGTTTCAAACTGATCGGGTTAAGGGTCGGCAGGTCCCTTTTAGGAGGAGGTAACAGGTGACCAAATACTTATATTCAAGAGGAATTATCAAATTATAAATCCAGATTTCTTGTGCATCCTCAATTAAAATTACAAGTCTTTCACTCACACATAGGCTCTCTAAGGCGGCCAACTCACAAGGTGTTACCCAAAAAGAAACAAACGTCTTATAAAACAGAGGTTCCTCTCTATTCCAAACATGAATTTAGTTCAGATTATTTTGATGAAACCAGATTTCCTAAACTGTATTATGATGCCAGCGCAGTAAGTGACCAATGATGGGACAGGCGAGGCAGTTCAGTCATATGAATGTACCTTCACCTCTAGTAGCTTCCAGAACAAAACCAAGTTTGAGACTAATAAAAAAAACTTGGTTAATCCCAAAGAAGCAGGGAAATGGTTTGGTTGTGTGATATTTCAAATGGACAGAACAAAATTCTGGTCAGATCAGAGAGATGGTCTATGTTTGCTCTATGAATCCCTGAGTGGTGGAAACTGTCTGGAAACGTGCGCGAGAACCGTCAGGTTGTCTGTGATTGAACGGAAAGTGGGACTGTGCTGTCCCTCTGTGGATCAGTTTTAGCACACAAGAACCACAAAATAATTATGTCAGGACAACAAATATCACCCTTGGGTTCCAATTATTTTCATGCATTGGCTGCTTCAGTGTAAGATACATGATTTTAAATGATGAAAAGAAAACTGTTTCTGCTGGAATCATGAGTGTGAACAACAAACACTGAGCGAGTGATTAGGAGGTTGGCCCGCAGGGCTGTGGATTCCATGCAGGACATCAAACTGAAATGTCTAATCTAGGTCTGGAGTTTACTGAAACATAGACACCGGACAACAGAAAATACAGGAAAAGCAAACACGTGAGCCACAGGAGACAGCAGAAGAGCTCCTGTTTTAACCAGGTCTGAAACCTGAAGAAAGAGGAACAGTTGGTGAAAAAATGGGATGAATTCTGTAGAATTTATCTGAATAAGAAAAGGGAAATCATCAAGAAAAGATCAGGTTCTGAAATCAGTTTTAGCTCTGTTGGGTTTACTTCTCAACATCTACTCCAATGCCTGTCACAATAACAGCTTCTCTTTTTTTATTCCATCAAAGCTCATCATTTTTATGACTCTGGTTCAATTAGGTCTTTATCACGAGTTCTAAATAATTGATTTGGATGTTTATGGCGTAAGCATTAACAAGGGAGGAGAAGAACATCTCAAAGTCTGATTTCATCACTGTAGCCACACTAACCAATTCTGATGAATAATTCATTCTTTTAAATAACAGCTTTTGGAAGTTTTTTTTTTAATTTACACACGGTTGTCTGTCCTTTATCTGAACTACTGTCTTTGCTGTATTTTGTAATTTTTCTAAATCACTTCTTAATCTGAAGTCGGTTGTTTCTGGAACGTTTGAAAGAAAATAGCATTACTTCCTCTAGGGACAATCTGGTGCAGATGTAGAGCGGTCAACCTCTGATCAGAAGATTGGTTCCTGCCTTGCCCGTCCGTGTGTTGAAGTATCCTTGGGCAAAACACTGAGCCCCATGTTGCTCCTGGTGGCTTTAGGTTGATGGCAGTGTTTGGCAAGGGAGCCGCCATCAGTGTGTGAATGGATTGTGACTGTAAAGTGCTTTGGGCCTTAAAGCAAGGCATTAACCCTTGTGTTATCCTAGGCACTTTAACATTGGGAGGTGGGTCATCTAGACCCACTAGACAGTGCTCTGAACCTTTTTTCTTCAATGATTTGTGATCTTCACTGGTGTCCATGGATTACATGAAATCTTTCCACCTTTATCCACCTTTGTCATGGTAGGGAGAACACGTCAATGTAGGGGGGGGTCATCTAAGACAGCACAAGGGTTAAAGCGCTGTATACACCATTTACATTCCTGTTAAATAATGCATCTTTATTGGTGAATACATCTAACTGAATTTGGCCTAAAGGTTTTTGCATCTTTGCTGCTTTGTAGTAAAGTGGATCACACAATCAAAGTGACTTCTCATTTTCTGATTTCATAGGATGTATTCAGACTGGACACATTTGGTCCACTCAAAGTGAACCGGAGTTTGTTTCCCCCCAACAATCTAGGACAAATTTTCTGTCTGAATACACCCAAACCCAGTCTGAACAGGCTCAGTGCTGGGAGCGGAACAACTGGACCAAAACGGCCACCGTAGCCAGGCATTATGGGATGTAAACACAGTAGAAAGAAAGCAACCATGATAATGAAACACAGCAACCCGTGAATGCAGGTCCGCTAAAACAACTTTTAACGTGATCCACATTGCATCTCACTGTTTTCCCGACAATCTATATTTCATAAACACTTACCAGAGTAACTTCTTATTCTTTGCCTCCTCAGTAGCCGCCTTGCAGCATGCCTCCACCGCAACAACGTAAACAGTGTTGTTCCTGATGATTTTCCTAGATGATCTAAAGCGAAAAAATGAAGTTTTAATCAATGAACTATCCCGACAAGGATTGCAAAGAGTAGGACTTCCATAATTTTGGCCTCTAGTTGCTTTGCCCCGCCCTCATAATCCTGACCAATGACCAAAGAGATCTTTAGTCACGTGTGAGCTCTAAAACGCTGCAGTGTTTCTTTCTATTGATAAAAAAAAAAAAAAAAAAAAACCTTTAAGCTGTTTGTAAAAGTTGGTAGTGACTACCATCCAAGGATGGGAGTGTCTGTAAGATGATTCAGAAAGTCTCAACCCAAGACTCCATTCTAGATAGGACAGGGTGAGGCTAGGTGAAGGCTTGAAGACCCCCCCCCCCAACAGGCAGGTAGACTGGCAAACCCCGCCCACCCTTCAGGGCAGATGGGTTGAGGCTGCAGGAGACGTGCAGAACTTTTCTCCTGCTGGGTCCTTTTGTCAATTTTTGTGTTGTACAGGATAGTTAAGGCCGCTGCTAAACCTTTTGGGGGCCAATACAAACATTTATGAAATTTTAAAGACCCACCCGCATGAAAACTTTGTTTTTGGTGTTTTTAATATGATCTTGTGGCACTTTTCTGTTGATAGAGAACATACATGATAAAAAGTATGCTTAAAATTGCATTTCTGAGCATTTCTTTATTCAAACCGTTGTGAATCAGAAGCAGACAAAAAATTTCCTTTTGAAAAAGATGCTATTTGTGACGTAGAAAATACAACAGGAGAGCCACAAGCTCCATGCTCCAAGAGGGTTGGGGTTGCTCCGCGCCAACGTTCTCGTCCACAACTCAGAGGTGAATTTTCTAATGAACTCCTGGCGCTCTGGAGAAACTATGTCCTAGAAAACTACTAGTTGAAAAAAAAAAATTGGCTAAAAACAGCATAATCATAGTTGAAAAAGACCACTGGGAACACTTTGAAAATAGATCAAAAGATGATTGAAGTGAGACTTTAAGGTCTGAAGGTGGCGCTGGGGCGACTCACACATCTATCACGAATTGCTTTTATTTGGTGAGAGATGATCCATAAGTTTTTCTCCTTTGTTTTATTTTTGTGGAATTGTTTTTTTCAATCCTCCAATATATAATTCATGTTGCAAATCAGTGTTTGACCCATTTAATCCAAAATGTCCAACTGCAGCTCAGAGGACATCGTCCAACATCTGCAGCACTTTCCGAGTCGTGTCCTCAAGGTTTTTTTGCACCTAATTGGCAGAAAGATGAAAGGGAGACGGAGCGGCACAAACTGACAAACCAGCCTCTGCACGGGGGTTTTCTTTATTTCTTAAATTTTCTGGAACTGTTTCTCTCATCCAGCAAAAAACAAAGCAGTCGCTCATTAATGATGAAAGAGCTCCACAAGTCCCACGTTGATTGACGATCACTGAGATGTATGACACCCCTCAACTTGTCATGGAGGAGTTATTTGTACTCTGCTGCGATCCATTCTGTGAGGAAAGACCAGATGTCCCGTCTTAATTAGGCCGTCAGTGACGTTTTTAATGACTTCTTGCCCATTACAGATGACAGAAGAGTTTCAGATCTTCCTCCTGTCACTCCTGTGGGCCCACTGCTCTTCGTCTCAGGCTGGGATATGAGTTTTGACGCATTTTGTATCCTCCAAAGACGTTCGCAGGGAGAGGAGGCGTGCACATCAGTGCGAGCTGGAGACAAAGAAATGCTGAATCTGTCACTGAAAAATGAAACCGATTTTCCCTAATGTGCTCTGTGTTTTTCCTTTAACACTTCATTTATAGAAAACCTGGTGTTAAAAGTGAAACATATTTAATTCATGGTATATGTAAAGTCAGAAAACTAGGCCATCTTACTTCAAATGCTGCGTGCACTCCTTAGACAATGGTGCAAAGGATGTAAAAAAAAGGAGCTCTCTAAGGAATGTGCGGTCGTCTCTGTGGTTTTGACTCAGACACCTTTTCCCCTTCTTCCTTCTGCTTTGCCGCTGAACTGAACTGCCTGACTTTTGTCAGACGGGATGCCCTAATATCGCCTGTGCTTTATTTAGAGGGCGTCATAGCTGAATTGAAAGTGTGAAGGGAAGGTGGGCCAGATTTGGACCTGCAGGCCTGACAGGTGAAGGTCCACAATCTGCAGCACGTAAACACCCTAAAGGTAAAAGATACAGCCAAGTTTTCAAACAAATGTTATTGCACTCTGTAATGAGGGTATAAAATGTTATTAATATTTCAGAACAAGCCCTATTTTTCATCTCTGAAACCCACTGTGGGGTTTCTTTTCAAAGGGTTTCAGTCAAAACCCGATGGGAGATTCAATTGACTTTAATCTTGCATTCGTTTGAAAATTTGAGCCCATTAGTTAACTTTGCCTTCTCTGTGCAGTTTTCATTGCATTTCAATGAAGCCACTTTCTGTGTTGTTAAAAGACTAAAAGCTGCTTCAAATTAGGGATGAGAGCCAGACAGCGAGCATGAGACGGAATCAGAAAGGAAGGAAGAGGCGTCAGGAAGTGCTTACAACTGTCAATACTGTTAGTCGAAGACATCCATTTTAACAGTGAAGACATGACCTTGGGAGGAGGGGTCTCAGGAGTTTATGGGTGGAGGATTACACAATCAGAGCAGGTCAGTTTTGATTTTTAGGGTTTCAGTCATTCTTTTTTTTTGTCTTGTGTCCTGGAGTCCAGCTCAGCTCAATTTCCCCCCACCACACAGCAACCCTGTCTGTGTTTCTCTGCTTCACCTGTAGCTCCACCTCCAAAAAAGTCCTCACTGCCTCCACCTTGCAGTGCCTCTCCCTGCACGCCATTTTCTTATCACACTGCTGAACTTCATCATTCCAAGTCTCCTGATCTGCTTCCCTCATCCCAGATGAAACACCAAATCCCTTCCTCTCAGTCTTCATCATCAATTTATTTCTAGTTGTCCAATCATGTAGATAAACCTCCTGATCTTGTCTATTATAACTTCTCCTTAAAAGTCACACACTTATCCTTTTTCAACTTCCGCCGCTTGGTTTTCTGCTCCGTTCCTTTCCTTTTCATCTGCCTCCCCACCACAGTCATTCTACCACCACCATCCTCTGCTATTTGGCTAAACTCCCATTAGCCATAACTTTGGAGTCACTGATGTCTTTCAGATTACAACAGATGTGGTCAACCCTGTCACTCTGGAAAAATATATTCACCACCATCGTCATTTTCATTCAAATCCACCACCATCACTTCTCCATCACTTCCTCATCTTCTGTTTCCTTCAGCCAAATGCCGGTTGAAGTCTGCTCCAGTTACCCCTCTCCTCTACTCTAGATCTTCTCATCCATCAACATAAAACATCTTGAAGCTGCTTCCAAACCTTTCTTTCTCTTGAACACACTTTTCTTTTTGCCATCACATCAAACACCTCTCTAGGTTTCCTGTCTCAACATTCAGAGTTCTCACTCTGACGTCACACTTCCATTCTGTCTCCAAACACAACTTCCTTCCTTCCTCTCCTTCTTCCACCAACAGTAGTCCAGTTTCCACCGGATCTCAGTGGGTCAGCAGTATCAGTGGGGGTTGTTGTTAGCCACGATCACAGCTGATTATTGATTTGGTTTTCCTGTGACGTCATTTCCGGGTGAGCTATTCCCAGTGCTAGTCGTGTGTGACTGCTGTCCTCTTGTTTGGCATTAGCCTTACTACTATTGCTTACTCTAAGGGTTATCTGGGTTAATATTCACATCTAGTACCTTTTATTAGCGAATTCACCACTGTTAAACCGCTTGCTGTTCACTTTCTCATTTTGCTAAATAGACCACTTCTCTTTACCTAAACACCGCTAGCCTTAGCTTAAAACCTGGCATGGCCACCACTCCTTCCGTCTCTCCTCCTCTCTCCTGCCCCATGTGCCATATGTTTAGTGATGACCCTGCCTCCTTTAGTGAAGATAGCGATAGGTGTGTTAGGTGTAGTCTTGTGTTAGACTTGGAGGCCAGGCTGGAGCAGTTAGAAGCGCGGCTCCGCACAGTGGAAGCTAAGCCGGCTAGCCAGGTCGTTACTCGTAGCGCGGGCCGCGCTACCAGGGCTAACTTAGCTAGCACCCCAGCGCCCTCCCAACAGCCGGGAGACAGTCAGGGGTTTGTACCGGTTGGGAGGAAACATAGTGCTAAACGCAAAAACTTAGAGCACCCGAGACTCCACTTTAGTAATAGGTTCTCCCCCCTCGGCGACACACCCGCTGAACACTCAACTCTGGTTATAGGCTCTTCTGAAGTTAGAAACGTGGAGCTCCCAGCGGCTACAGTCAGGTGTTATCCGGGGGCCAGAGTTGGTGACATCGAGGGGAACCTTAGGATGTTAGCTCAGAATAAGTCCAGGTTCCGTCGAGTCGTGATTCACGCAGGCGGTAATGATGCCCGACGGAGACAGTCAGAGGTGGTTAAGTTAAACGTAACTTCGGTGTGTAAACTGGCTAAGACGATGTCCGACACTGTAATTTTCTCTGGTCCCCTGCCGAACTTAGTCAGTGATGAAATGTACAGCCGCTTTTCATCATTTAACCGCTGGCTTTCTAGATGGTGCCCAGAAAACGGCGTTGGTTTTGTGGATAACTGGAGCGCGTTTTGGGGGAAGCCCGGTCTCATGCGGAGAGACGGCGTCCATCCCACCCGGGACGGTGCCGCTCTTCTTTCTAGAAACATTTCTGCTAGCCTTAGTCTGTTAACCTGACAATCCAGAGACGAGACCCGGGCGCAGAGCAGCAGTGTAAAACGCTCCTCTGAGCCTCCCTTAGGGTTAGTGCCGGTGCAAAACCCATGCAGGGAAAGTCAAGCAGGTCCTAGCTTTAGCTTATGTGCTGAAAGACAAATGAAAGGAGCGCGTCATAGAAACCTTAAAGTGACAGACAGCAGTTCTCACAAGCAGAATTATGATGTAATTAAATGCGGTTTATTAAACATTAGATCCATTTCCTCCAAGTCCCTCTTAGTCAACGAGTTAATTACTGATAACAATCTTAGTCTTTTAGCCTTAACAGAAACTTGGCTCCATCAGGATGACTATGTTAGATTGAATGAAGCAACCCCCCCCACTTATGCTAACTATCAGAAATCCAGGATTTCAGGTAAAGGAGGTGGTTTGGCAGTAATATCACAGTCTAGCTTACTTCTCAGCCCTAAAGTTAAAAATGCTTATAATTCATTTGAAAACATCATATTGTCTTTAAGTCACCCAAACAGGAAAACTCCAAAACCTGTTTTACTCATAATTATTTATCGCCCCCCCGGCCCATATTCAGAATTTTTAACTGAGTTTTCCGACTTCCTATCGACTATTGTCTTAGATTCTGATCAAACTATAATATTAGGGGATTTTAATATTCATGTTGATGACCCCAGTGACTGCCTAGGAAAGGCTTTTGCAGCTTTATTAGATGATGTTGGTTTCACCCAAAGTGTGAATGAACCCACTCACTGTCATAAGCACACCCTGGACCTTGTTCTAACCCATGGTATAGAGATCAGCCAGCTGAGTGTCCTTCCTCTTAACCCCATCATTTCTGATCACTTTCTGATTACCTTCCAGCTTACACTGGAACATCTTTCTGTCCCAGTGAATAAGAAACAGCTTAGAAGAACCTTAACTGACCGTTCTGTGTCTGAGTTTAAACACACAGTTCAGCCAGTACTTAGTGATATTCTGAGAAAATACTCTGAGACCAGCTCCCATAGTATCAGTCCTAGTATAAATGACCAGTTTGTTAATGATGCCTTACAAGCCCTCAGGAGTACACTCGATGTTGTTGCCCCCTTGAAACCTAAGTTCGTCAGACAAAACCGAGTAGCACCGTGGTTTAACGCTGAAACTCGTTCTCTTAAACAAGAAACCCGTAAGTTGGAAAGGGAATGGCACCGCTCCGGTTCAGAGCAGTCTCTGAATACCTGGAAACATAGCCTTTTAAATTATAAAAAAGCCCTGCGTAGAGCTAGAAGCCAGTACTATTCAACCTTAATATCAGAGAATGGAAATAATCCAAGATTTCTTTTTAGCACTATTGCTAAATTAACTCGCAGTCAGAGCTCAGTAGAACCACATGTTCCTGTTTCTCTCAGCTCTGATGATTTTCTTACATTTTTCGACAGTAAAATCTCAAATATTAGACACAAGTTAAATCAAGTTATTCCTACTATCAGCCCAGAGCAGGCTGAAGCGGTAGAAGTGGAGGCATCCATAGAAACCTCTGTAACATTGGACTGCTTCACTGCTGTGGATCAAGCGGAAATAACATCAATTATTACGTCCTCCAAATCCTCAACGTGTCTGTTAGACCCAATTCCCACTAGAGAATTTAAAGAAACTTTTCCCCTAATTAATGATCCCATATTAACAATGATAAATGCCTCTCTGGAAACGGGTTACGTGCCACAGTCTTTTAAATATGCAGTTGTTAAACCTCTTCTGAAAAAGCCCAGTTTGGATCCTAGCATCTTGGCCAACTATAGACCGATATCAAACCTGCCCTTTATTTCTAAAATCCTAGAAAGAGTTGTAGTTAAGCAGCTTTACTGCCACCTACAGGACAACAGCCACTTTGAAGACTTTCAGTCGGGGTTTAGACCTCACCACAGTACGGAAACTGCACTAGTTAGAGTCTCTAATGACTTGTTATTGGCCTCAGAAAAGGGACTACTTTCTATTCTGGTCCTGTTGGACCTCAGTGCTGCCTTTGACACTATCGACCACAGTATTTTACTCCATAGATTAGAGCAGGACATAGGGATCAGAGGATCTGCTCTCCAGTGGTTTAAATCCTATCTGTCCGATAGGTATCAGTTCGTTAATGTAAATGGCCATTCCTCTCAGTGCACTCGAGTCAACTATGGAGTCCCACAGGGCTCAGTCTTGGGACCGATCCTGTTTACGCTTTATATGCTACCCCTAGGAAACATAATCAGGAAACACAGCATTAACTTTCATTGTTATGCCGACGATACGCAGTTGTATTTATCCCTGAAGCCTGACCAGAATGACCAGATAGAGAAACTGAACGCCTGCATCAGTGACATCAAGACCTGGATGACAATTAATTACCTCCTCTTGAATCCAGAAAAAACTGAGGTCATTATACTTGGTCCTAAAAACCTTAGAGATGCTCTGTCTGCTCAGATAGTCTCCCTAGATGGCATAAGTATAGCCCCCAATTCCACAGTTAGAAACCTTGGGGTTTTACTTGACCAGGATTTATCATTTAAGGCTCACATATCTCAGGCGTGCAGAACTGCCTTTTTTCACCTGCGGAATATTGCTAAGATCAGAAATATACTTTCTAAGAGTGATGCTGAAAAACTCATCCATGCATTTGTTACGTCGAGGCTGGATTACTGTAACTCCTTGTTAGCAGCGTGTCCTAAGAGTTCCTTAAGAAGTCTCCAGCTTGTTCAGAACGCAGCAGCTAGATTGTTAGCTGGAACTAGCAGAAGAGATCACATCACTCCTGTGTTAGTTTCGCTCCATTGGCTCCCAGTTGATTCCAGAATCAAGTTCAAGATCCTCCTGTTAACTTATAAGGCCTTACATGGAATGGCCCCGTCCTATATTAAGGACCTCATAGTCCCTTACCATCCAATGAGAACACTTTGCTCGCAAAATGCAGGACTGCTTGTGGTTCCTAGAATTAGTAAAAGTACGGTTGGAGGTAGAGCGTTTAGTCACCAAGCCCCTGTTTTATGGAATAAACTCCCAGCTCATGTAAGAGAGGCCGACTCAGTTTCTACATTCAAAGCTAGACTGAAAACATTCCTCTTTGGACAGGCTTATTGTCAGACTAGTTAGTATTCAGAGATTATTTAACTTAATGTTAATTTGTTTAAATTAAACTTAATAATAACTATTTCTTTTAAAAGGCTGCTAGAAGTTGAAGCTGGGGTAACTATGGTGCACTGGGGTTCTGTCCTCTTTCCTGTTTTTACTTCTACCCTTCCTCTCCTCTATTCTTGATCATAATTTATCATTTAGTTCTCCATGCCTCTGTTTGGTGCAGTGCGATTCATGTATTGTCCCTCTTTTCCTCTCCCCTCCTGGGGAGTGGGAGTGCTTCCAGACCCCAGTTGGCTCATCCGTGCTCCAGTTCCTGACCGTTTACCTCGCCTTTGCTCCCGCTCCTACACCTGGCTGTGGATCCTGCCTCTGGCTCATCTCTGGCTCGTCTCTGCTCTGTACCTGACCGTGTACCTCGTCTCTGCTCCTGCTCCTACACCTGGCTGTGGATCCTGCCTCTGGCTCATCTCTGGCTCGTCTCTGCTCTGTACCTGACCGTGTACCTCGTCTCTGCTCCTGCTCCTACACCTGGCTGTTGTTCCTGTCTCCGGCTCGACTCGCGCCTTTGACTGTCCCCACAACCACGGCTGGATGAAGCTCGTCTGCTGGACTTTTATATATGTAGTTGTAGATTTAGATAAGTTAATTCTTCTCTAAGATTTCTGGTAAATCGCCTGTCCGTCCTGGGGGAGGATCCCTCCTTCATGTGGGCACCCCTGAGGTTTCTTCGTTTTTTCCGGAATCCGTTTTTTTTGGGAGTTTTTTCTTACCGCGAAGGGGGGTCTAAGGGCAGGGATGCCAGTATAGCTTAGTCAGTTTGTTAGTTCATTTTAGTATTTTTCTATTGAACTCTTTGTATTCGTGATCCTTTTGATTTCATGTTTTACTTCGAAGCCCATCGAGACGACTGTTGTTGTGATTTTGGGCTATACAAATAAAATTGAATTGAATTGAATTGAATTTGCTTTTGGTTTTCCTTACTGGCACAACCCTCTTCATTTACCCTGACTTGGGACAGGCATACGAAAGCACCTCTAAACATTGTTGCTTCAGGTTTACAATTCAATCAGTGTATTTCACTGATGTAGTTCTTTGGATTTTGTCATAAAGAGAAGAGTATCTTAGGACACATAAGATATGAAGTATTTTCAATATAATTTAGTCACATTTTGTGTTTGCATTTTCAAAAAGGCTGTTGAAGCTGTTGCAGAGAAAGACATGTCCACTTAATCACCTGGGTATACATTCAAATGCATGGTGTTTATTTTAGAAAGTGATCATGACGTTAACCTCACCGAGGTCAAAAAAGGTTCTTATCTCTGTGAGTACAATCACAGAAAAGCTTTATTTCTTCACCTCTGTGAGAGGTAAACAATGTAGCTCTTCATCTTAAAGTTGAGTGACACAGCCACTACGTACATTTTGTGGATATTGCACAGATAAAAATTGGTCTTGTGTGAATTCACGTGGAAAAAGAGAGAAAAGTTGTGGTCTTTACGTGAAATTTTCACAGATGTGCAATGAATGAACCACGTTAAAACCACGAAATAAGTAAGAATAAACCATGTGAAAAACACGTAAATCAACGTAGAACATGAGCTGTGTATTATTATTGTGTCAATTATCTGCAATTCATTAGTCATTTGTGCATCAATTACGTAAATTTACTTTAATATGTGCGCTGTTTACGCGATATGAAAGTTACAAATCAATGGTACATGCGTGAAAGGTCTGTGAGGCAGGAACGGTCTTAAAAAGCCACAAATTTGCGTTTGCATCTCACAAAAATCCCGCACAATTGCCTAAAATAATTCCTTTATTCATTTAATAATTGCGTATAAACTACATAAAATATGCATAAACTACATTGTTCTCAACATACAAAAAATTTCAACAGCTTAAAACCAAATTCACGCAAAGAACCATCGGTTGAAACCCCTCACGGACATCTGCGTACATTGACGAATGACAAAACACTTTTGAGTTACGAATATTAGGTATGTATCACGGAAGACCGGAATTTCAGACATGGTCATACGACACGGCCTTTAATCCATGAGGTGAAGATGACCGTCCCCCGCCCCCCCCTTTTCAGACCTGAATCATTTTAAGTGAGAATTTCTGTTACCAGGTATACTGCTCTAATAAAGGACATTTGATGTGACTTTTCAAACGAACAGAAGAAATGCAATTGTGGTTTTTTTTATGTGACTTCCTGTGCAAACCCACAGAGAAGTGGCCCAGGGTGAGTCCTTACAGCCCTCAGGCTACGAAATGATGCTTTTATAAGTGAAATTGAACAGAAATGAAGGTTTTTTAATCTGTTTAAGATTTTTAGAAATACATTGAACAAGCTACTTAGACATAAAAATATATATGAGTATAAGTTAAAACCATAAAACGTCATAAGACACAAAAGCAACAACAATGAAAGACAAACAAAAAGGAAGGAAAGGCTGTAGCTAAAAATTGAGGAGACGCTGCAGAGACTAAAAGATGGAGAGGGTGGAAACATACAAATGATAAACCATACAAGACCAATAAATAAATAAATAAGTTGATTTAAATAAGTTACTTAAACGCAAATTTAAAAAGATGCATCTTTAACTTACATTTAAGAATCTCCACTGTAGCAGAAACTGTGGTTTGGATGTAACGTTTGCAAATGATTTGCAGGAAAACTGCTGGTTATTGACTGAACACGAGTCTGTCATGGCCAGATGATTACTTGTTTTCTCAATGAGTGTTTTTGCTGACACAGCGTGATGGCGGGGTCTGTTGCCTCCCTAGGAAAGGCTGCGTCTGCACGCTCCTTTACATCTTTCAGTCAGAAAAGCGTTACCTGCGGTAAACAGTTTGCTTTGAACTCACACAACGAATGCCAAACCTTTAATGCTACCTGCCAAAGCACAGACATAAGGGTAATGTATGCTAACTAAAAACAGACCACCCTCTTCATCCATCCTCTGCCAGGAACGCCGTGAACTTGGTTTGAGAAATGAGGAGGGTCTCCATGCAATAAACGTCCAAATGTTTTGATCATTAGTCATTTTTTAACAGGACCGTCCCATTTTTCACTAAGGCCTTAGTCACGCCTGCCCTTATGGGTGGATACGGGTTGTCTGCAGGTGAAAAATGGACAAACCTGTGCGGGGAACACAGGTGACCCGCACAGATGATAGACAACCAGGTGAGCCCATAGAGACAAAATGTTCAAGCATATTTTTTCAAGGGCGTGCTACGGGCGACAGGTCGTAGTGGACACTTATACAACAAGTAAAGACAGGAAGGAGAAGGAGGGGAGACGCAGGCGTGTCATAGAGATTTTTCTTTTGTTCAACCACCTCAAACCTTGTGGATGGGCAAGGAGCTATTAGTTCTCTTTAACCCTTGTGCTATCCTAGGCACTTTAACGTTGGGAGTTGGGTAATCTAGACCCACTAGACAGTGCACTTAACCTTTTTTCTTCAATGATTTGTGATCTTCACTGGTGTCCATGGATTACATGAAATCTTTCCACCTTTATCCACCTGTAGGGAGAAGACGTCAATGTTAAGGCCCGTACACACCGGGACGAATATTCGCCAGGCGTTATTCGCCAGCGTTTTTCGCCACGTTTTTTGTGTTCACACTCAGGCGATTTTCGCTGACGATGAGCCGAGCGAACATGCAATTTCATTCCCTGACATTAGATGGCGCTTAATGTAAACAGAATTACTCCTGTACACCAGGTGGCGCTGCGCAACTTTACGCTTCTTAAACTCGCTTTTCCCTCAGAAGAAGAGACCAAGTATTTACGCGCTTGTCAGAATCATACTCAAAGAAAACATGAATATTTCAAGCACCAGTTGCTCCAACTGGTGCTTGGTTCGGGGATATTTTAGAATGTCCGTCATTATTTCTTCGCGGCAGTGTAGATGCAACACGGCGTCTATCTTCTTCGCTGGTATGTGTGCTCAGCAAGGCATTTTTGTGTATGCCAAGTTGTGTTTTACTGTAACTTCAGAAGCTCCAGACACATGTGCAAAAGCACCGTTCTCATTGGTCAAATAGATTTCGACGCGGCGCGTCAAAAAAAAAAAAAGCGAACCCGAGGCGTTTTTTTTTTTTGACGCGTGGCGTTTTTTCGCGTCGGTGTGCACACTCACATTGGTGCCCTTTGTTTAGTCACGAGGCGTTAAAGGTCGGCGAAAATCGCGCGCGAAATTCGTCCCGGTCTGTTCGGGCCTTAAGGGTGGGGTCATGTAAGATAGCACAAGGGTTAAAGGGTTACATAAAAAAAAAAACCCTGTTTGTGCAGGTTTTGGGCGCGGTCAGCGAACAGGAAATACTCGCTACTTGCTAATGCGTAGCGTAAGGCCACTTTACGACAGCATCAGCCGGAGGTCATGAATGTGTGTAACACAAAATTCTACAAGTGTTTTCAGACTCTGCCTGCAAACCTAGAAACCACTGAATGCACGTTGAAAGATAAACTAGTTGAACTTTGACCAATCAGGGACTCTGATTTGGTAGTGACGTATGGATGGTGTCCCTTTTAATTCACGCAAGTGCCAACCGTTTAAAATGTAATCATGAAAGAGAAATTATTTATTGAGGTTTGTGTCCTGCTAGTATTCTATGACACCAAGTCTTTGAAATACTGGAACAGAAAAAAGCCTGGAGCAAGATGCACCAGATTTGAACCGCTTTGACATTTCAGACTTAGCCTCTTCCAACTGTCCGAGGCGGTCATGCGGTGGGATGAGGTAGTGTCAACATCATGTGCTAAATGCTCATTCAAGAATGCGTGCTTTGCAATAAACATTCAAGAACATATAACTTTACAAATACTTGATGATACACTTACCACATGCTCCACAATGCTACGTTCCATTTTCATGATGTCCCTTAAGGTAGTTGTACGGGCCTTAAGGTAGCAGCAAGACACACCTGGCTCACTTTAAGACTTCTCTCTATGACCCTCTGCGGGACAATCCAAAAACCTCCAACCAAAAACCCGTACCGGTGCGCGTGACTAAGGCATAAAGCCCTTCCAAACAAAAACCAAAATGCTTGGGTGGTGGGGGGATCTTTATGCGTTGCCTCTGATCTGCCTAAACAGGAAGCAGCAACAACCTTTAAGTGTACCCATTGGCAGGTGAACCCTGCATGTCGCTGCCCCCCCAGCCTGTTCTGGCTCGTGTTATACTGTGGTGCACATCAAAGGAAGTGATGCGAAGAGCGGCTCGCAGAACCCTCTCTCGCTTGTTTCCCTGCTGATGAGTGCAGCTACAGCAAAACAACATGAGTCAACAAATCTTCTTTAAACGCCCGCTATCCCCAGGATTTCACAGATCCTTCGCACATGAAAGCTGATGATGTTTGATCAAGCATCCCCCCCCCCCCCCCCCCGTCTCCATGCTGCATCCCACACTGCTGACACAATGCCTGACTAATCCTGCGCCCAGCTTTAGGATATGGCACCCACACAGTCAAATGAGCAAACAAAGGAGCTTACATTTTCTGTTATGGTAGGGGGTGTGGGAATGATTGTGTGCACTGGCAAATATGCTATTGGACCCCCCCTCCCACCTATGTCCCACCGAGGCGAATGTGTCATATGGTCTGGTCATGCTACCCCACGAGGTTTGATGTCTGCATCAACCTCTGGACCTCTTCATGATGGATGGTCCTTTAACTGAGACCAGCAAGCCTGAGGACATGCTCCAAAATGAGTAAAGGGTGAAAATATCATTGTCTTCAAGGAAGGTGTCCAAGCACAGATGGTTGTGGGCGTTTTTGATCGAACATGTGTTTGATCCCCCCCCAACTTTTTTATTAACAGCACCAAACAAAAGGCACCCTGGGAAAACGCCAAGTTCAAATGATAAAACAGCTGTTTCTTTTTTCCATCGCCAAAATTTCACATGAATCAGTAACATCAATCTGGCAGCTCAGGTTCCAAACAGGAAGTGGCTCCAAGAAGCCAAAATCCCATAGACTTCTGTTATGCCCTGCTCTCTTTTTCACCAAAAACGTCTCTTTCAACTTACAACTATTACAAGGACCGTTGTTTAAAAATATTTAAATGGTCTTGGGCCTACTTATCTAAGTGATCTACTTTTGAAAGTATGAGCCCTGGCAGACCCTGCGGTTCTCTGGCGCTGGCATTTTAATTGTCCCTAAGGTGATAACCAAAACTTAGGTTGAGGCCTCGTTCCACCATTACGGTCCTCGTCTGTGGAACAGTCTGCCGGAGAGCCTCAGGGTCGCAGAGACTGTAGAGGTTTAAGACCCACCTTTTTAATTTAGCTTTTAGTTGATCTTATCTGGCTTTTCTTTATTTCTTTAATACATATTATTTTATGTATTTCATTTTTTTATGCATTTAATCTTGTTCTCAATTTATGTCTAATATACATCTAACGTCTTTAATTTTAGCATCTTATTAGGATTTTAGCCACAGTGTTTCTTGTGGGGATCTTTTCTAACAGGGCTTTCTGGCTTTGTAGGTGGTTGTTGCCTTACTTGGGACGTCTGGAGTTTAACATTGCAGCCTCATGGCTGCGAATTGGACCGTTCCTGTCCTGTTCTGGGTGGCACTTTGGCGATGTTCCTATGGCCAGGCTGGCTGATATGAAGAGATTCCCAAATGCTGTTACCTCACGGCAGAGCCAAACCTCAAGTTTCTTTTAGAAGTTATTTTTATCAGTATTCATTGTTTGTGGGGTCAAATGTGTTAACAGAGGGGAGTGGGACGGGTGAGAGGTGGGTTGGGTTTTTTATTGTAATATTGTGTGTTTTCTGTTTTTAAATGTAAAGCACTTTGAGTTGTGCAAGGAAGGAGAAACACTTTCTTTTCTAAATAAAGTTTGATTTGATTTTGATTTTTTAATTCTATACAGAAATAGACAGCTGTTACTCATTCTATGAGTCAGAATAACCGTTCTTGCTCTGATACATTTTTAAACATCTCTAATCCTCTTTTTTTCCTGACATTTTTTCTGTTGTTCAAGTTATTAAAGTTACAAACTGACCAATCAGATGCCTCCATAAATCAATCAATGATTGACAGAATCTCTCCAACCTAAATGCAGTGGAAGGGGTGTGGCCTTCCAACAAGCTCACTCCTGATAGGTGATTGTGGTTGCCATAGAACTGATTCTGACCAATCACAGCGTAATGACGACGTCTGGTGAAAGGACTTTGGTTGTATCTGAATTCTTTCACTGCTCACTACACAATGCAATATATGATGCGTTTGTCCAAATCTAAGATTCCAAAATCCAGTGAACCAAACGTTTTCCAGAAGTCTCTGCAAAAAAAATAGTGAGCTCCGATTTTATTTTTTTTAATTCGATTTTCCGATTTTTCCCCCCCTACTTAAGAAAAGCAATAAGTACAAACGGCAGACAGATTAAAGCAAATTTTTGTTTGTATTTAATCAAACGCAAGACAAATGTAACCCCCATTTCTGGGATGAATAATAAATAAATGAACACACTCTTGGAATCAAAGTCTCAGCTGAGTTTTAAGTCACACTTTGTAGTCTAGACTAAAAGGAGACAAACATTCACCTTGAGAGTAGCAGCATTTTCTAAAGGATTAACAATACAGCTCAAATGTGGGGTCTAAGGTTTTAATTAAATTAATGAACCCCGTCTTCTCCACAGTATATATTGGTACCATTTCTTTGGCTGTATGCAAAGCGACCGCTTCGGTGATTGTTCTCCAACGTGCCCCTTTCCTAGGGATGGGTACCGAGCCCCGGTATTGAACGAGCCCCGGGGCAACATTCTTCAAGACCACAATATCCTTAAGATCTGACCTCAACGGTTCTGCTATTGGTACCAGAGAAGTTGCTTTTTTTGTGTCCTACAAGATTTGAACTAGAGCTGTGACAGTGTGGGATTTTTTATCACCGCGCTGATGAAGCAGCAGGAGTCGCGGTCAAAAAATCTGGAATGTTCTACCTCCAGGTCACGTGACCTCACCTGAAAACTGTCAGTTAAGGCAAATGTACCATGATGTTGCTTCAAAATCAGCATCTGTTTTCATTAGCTGGAAGTCTGTAAGTACGGAAGATGTTCATCAATAAGAGGAGATCTGACATCAGTGTGGGCGGGGCATAACTTCGAACAGAGACCCAAGACGAGCAAAGGAATTGGTTTACATAAAACATGATTGATGAAGACCCAGTCCAAAAAAAAAATGTTGTTTCTAACATGTGCCATTTTTCTGATGACGGAGAACATATTTAAAGAAAATTAGGATTAAAATTGCATTTCTGAGTTTTTCTTTATTCAAATTGAGGAAAATCAGGAGCAGACAAAAAAGTGCTGTTGGAAAACAAGCTTATTTATGACAAAGGAACCATACTAGATAGACTTAGAAACAGGGAGGGGAAAAGGGGCGGCGTTGCCTGCACCAATGGTCCCGCCCACAACTCAGAGGGGACTTTTTAATGCAGTGTTTTTCAACCAGTGTGCCGTGGGAGATGGTCAGGTGTGCCGTGGGAAATAACTCATTAACTGATCTAAAATCATTTTCCATCTCCAGGATATCAGCTCTGTGTTCATCCAAACAGGTCCTGATAAAACACTGAGTAGTTAGGAATATGAAAGATCATAAAATACTTTTTTCTTTGTGTTTGTTTGATTCTATTAAAGACACTTTAATAAGAATGACGGTACCACGATTTAGCTGCAACTATAAATGCTTTCTGAAAAGTCCCGCCCCTTTAACTGTCTCCACCAATCATTCTTGGAGGGTTAATCACACGTCATCAGTCTGACCAATCAGAAGTGTTTAAAGACTTTACTTCCTTGTTCTGATTCTGCTCATAAAGTCGCTCAGTTCTAACAAAAATACCAGCTAAAACTCGTCTTTAGCGGTGTAGCTTTCCACAGAATCTGGAATCAGACCGTGGAACAAGTGAACAAAACAATTAAACTAAGACGCTAGTCTTTCTGCGTTCGGCGGCTGTTTGCATTACATCTCCCATGAGGCATTGGGTTAAAGTGACAGCGTCTTAGCGCACAATGAGTCTTCCCTGTTAAACGTCTTGAAACAACGATAAACACACATCAAACAGTTTTTAAATCTTTTAACTTAACTTTTATTACATTTTTTTGAAAAAACAGCTGCAATTTCCAGCTTTTTCTGCCACATTTATCACAAAAATGCATGTGAGATTGCAGAGGGGATGTAGATCAATACAGACTATGAGTTTCTCCTTTTTTTTTACATTTTTAGATGCTGGTGTGCCGCGGGATTTTTGTCAAGGTAAAAGTGGTTGAAAAACACTGCTGTAATGAATTCCTGCCTTACAGAAACTGTGTCCTAGAAAACGATACAGATTATTTTTTTACTTTGGCTAATGGCATAATCAGATTGAAAATACCTCTGGGAACACTTTTCGAATAGATCGAAAGTGATCGGAGTACGAGTTTAAACTAATAACAATGTAAATTTACAACAAATTAAAATCAGATGAACTGAAAACAGCGAGTTACAATAGCCTGACAGTGAGCCTCGACAGAAAAGGAAAGCTGTAAGCCTGAAAGTCAGAGATGGAGTCTACCTCCTAAACTGAAACAGGAAGTTGGTTCCACTGAAGCGGCGCCTGAGAGCTATAGGTTCTGACCCCCCATTCTAATTCAAAAAATTCTAGGAAGGGCTGTAATCCTGCAGACTGAGAACAAAATGTTCTGTTCAAAAAACATGGAAGTAGGAGATCTTTGAGAGAAAATGGAGTTTGAACTTTGTATTTTATGCACTTACAATGAAAAGTATGTGATTAATATGGGATGACTGAGTCACAACAAAAGAAAACAGTTTTCTTGTACTAATACTGTACACATGTTTAGGTACTGTTTACAATAAACCCAAATTGAAATGAACAATGATGAGTGAAAAAGATTCGGTATACAGTATGTTTTTTAAAAGCAGTCGACCCTCCATTGATAAACCAAATCTAAATCAAATGTCAGGAGTTGTCAACCTTTACTATTCACAAAACTGTTTCAGTGCAGACATTTTCCTGGGAAGATGAGCTACAGCAGCCCGTTTAGCTGGAGGTCAGGACTCTGAGTGGGTCAGTACAGAATCAAGAGAAGTTCTGCTGTTTTTGATTTACTTCCATGATTTGGTCATCGTTCTGCATCACCTGCCCCCCGTTGAGCGTCACTCGCCACAGAAATGGTCTTTCAGCTTTTCCTGCAAATTCAGTTTGATAACAGCAATCAATCTGGGGCCTTAGGTAGCCTCTAACCATGATGCTCCCTCCACCATTTTCAGAGTTGGAATACAAGTTTGATGTTTGTGTGTTGAACCTTTATTCCAATGTTTTTTTTAAACAACTCTATTTTGGTTTCATCCATCCAAAGATTTTGTGTGTGTGTTGTTGTTGTGTTGTGAAGAACATCAAGCCTTTTGTAGGCTTATTTGGCAAAGTTCTTTTGGACCAGGATGGTTTTCTCTGTGGTCTCCATTCTTGTTTTAGTTCATATTGAATGTTTTATGTACTGTAAAAGTGTCAAAACGTGTTAGCAAGGTCCACAGATTGCTACAAGTCTTTAGCGGACACTTTGAGGCTCGACTAAGTCGCTAAAGTCCCACTGCAATCATCTTTTGATGTCTTTTTAAAGCGCTCCCAGTGGTCTTTTCATTACGACGATGCCGTTATTAGCCAAAATCCAAAAACTTCTGCAGTGTCTGCAGAACAGGAAGTGTTCATTAGAAATTCACCTATAAATTGTGGGCGGGGCTGTCTGTGCAAAGCAACCCTGCCACCACTTCCCATCATCCATCTGTTTACATGCTCTCACATTAGCTTACAGCTCCTCACACCCCCAACCTAACATTCCAGGTGCAACAAAAATGGCGAGCAATATGAGAGCTATCCAGACGTACAAATTGGATCCAATTTCCAGCACAGATGAGTAAAACAAGGCGTATATGGATCTATTTGTCTGCAGGTGGATGCATTAGAATGGAGCGGAGCAGGAGGACCATGGCCCGCCCAGCGTTTTTTCTACATCACAAATCAGCTGTTTTTCAAAAGACATCTTGCACCTGCTCCGTGTTCACAACAAGTTGAACAAATACTCATAAATACAGTTTTTAAAAGATATTTTCTTAACACATGTCCTCCATCATCAGAAAAATTCCAGAAGAACATCTTAAAAACACAATTTTCATTAGATTGGATCTTTAAACCTAAATCGCTCTGAGTTCACAGACGTGTTCCTGAAATGTTTTGAACGCCGTCTTGTTTGCTGCTTTTCTTTATTTTTAAGACATTTGTCTCATTTTTACAGGCCAGAAAACGGCTTTTATGTAACTAAATGGAAGAGACAAAGTCCTCGACCCAAACACAGGTGAGGTCAGAGAACTGTCCATTGCAGCAGCTGCTCTGACAGCTGATGCTGGGCTGTCGGCTGGGCTGTTTTTATTTGCAGAGATTGATCCGAGTCTCATGTAAAGTTTGGTGCTTCTGTGCTCGTTTTTAAAGACAAATACACCCACTTTGACCAAAACTGTTCCAATGTGTGTAAGCTGATGTCAGGGCAACGAATCAGGTGTGTTGACACGGTTGAAATGACCTGAAGGAAGGTGACGGAATGTATAAGATGCAGGGGAGATCTAGGGATGAAGATGAGCAAACTTCATTCTGAACAAACACAGAGCAGTATTGGGAGACAATCATTCCTGAAGAAATGGAAGCCCAGCCTGTGCTGAGTTTTGCATGTTCACGAGCACATGCCTGTTGGTGTGGATGTTTGTGTGGAGGCGCTGTGACTGTGGCATGACTTTTTAAAGACTCAGTCAGAGGAAAGGCGAATGAAAGAAAAGTCACAGGGCAGAGTTGCGGTGTGTGGCTCTGTATCAAACCTGGGCCATCTACCCACGATCCCTGCTGCATCCAATTCCAGCACCAACGCTTCCTGTTAAAGCCCATCAAACAGACACACAGCGGCACAAAGGAAAACCTCATCTCCACAGGAAACTAATCCGCCGGTGTGGGCTATAAGCCTGTCAGGCTTTTTCTTTTCCTTTTTTATTGAAAGAAGTCATCACTCATTTTGCTGAAGATTAAAAGTATGGCTCCACTGAGAGAATCCGCTTAGGAAAAGTGAATTTAAATACAGAATTGGAGGGGCAGCTTGGAGAGATGCCGGGCGAGGCGTGTGGGGGCACAGACAGGTATGGCAGGCAAGATAAATGGAAAATATACATATTTGTTTTTGAAGTTGGATCATAACCATCAGACTGAGGTGGTTTAGAAAACGTGGTGGCGATTGGGAAGCAGGAAGGGGGTGCTGCAGGAAATGAAAGGAACCCGAGGAACTGACTGCAGAGTCAGAAATGACTTCCTGGGATTCTAAATGTTGGCTGTTGGAACCACATTTAGAGCTTGTTTACCATGGTAAGCCATGTACTTGTGTTATCTGAACTCAATCAAATCCTGGTTTCACCGGGAAGGGCAACACAAATCTTTAAATCAGAAAAAAGCGTACCTGACTTGACCAAATATGCCAAATTTCCACCAAGCGGCAACCTAAAAAACAGTTGTTGTTTTTTTTAAAGAAAAGGTTTAAATAAAACGCTGACCAGATGATTTTTTCGTGAGCACATTTGGAGGTCGCACAGTGGCAGTCCAGTAACTGTGTCATGGTGCCTCTGTCAGGTTCCTTCCCCCTCCCCTCTCTGCTTGGCCTCTGATTCATCCCAGCTGCGTCCACTCATCTCATCACCTCACCGACCTACTTAAGGAGCCTCAAGACCAGGATTCATCGCCAGATCGTTACCCCTGATGGTGCTAGTCTGGTCTTCCTCTCTGTCTTTTCATGTCTAGTATCTCGTCCATGCCTCACGTACGTTTTCCTGTCTCCAGGACCTTCATGCCCACGAGTGGACACCTCGAATCAAGAGACAACCGAGCAGAACATCACCAGAAGCCACCTACCTAGTCACGGAGTCTCAGTCACGTCCAGAGCCATAGCCGTACCTCCAGCCAAGCCAAAGAGCCACAGCCGAGCCGAAGCCACGCCAAGAGCCACAGCCGAGCCGAAGCCACGCCAAGAGCCACAGCCGAGCCGAAACCACGTCGGGAGCCGCAGCCGCACTTCCACGTCTCGCTTCGGAACTTCGACGTCCCTCCAGCTTCGCCGCCCTCCTGCCACAGCATACTATGTCACCTTTCTGGAACTATTAAACTTACTTACCTACTTCCATTCACCTCCTGTCCTCCTTCGGGTTCCAGCAACTGGGTCCGCCAAGTTAGCGAGCCATGACAGAACGATCTGGCCAGACACCCGACCCAGCTGACCCGGAGGGACTTCGCCTCGCCGTAACCCAGCAGGGAATCTTGCTAGGACATCAAGCTGACGCTCTATCCCAGATGGCATCAGTTCAGCAGGACTTATTTCGCAAACTAGACGGTATGACACAAACTCTGATTGAATTAACCGGACAACATGCTAAGTCTGCTACAGGTTTAGCCTTACCGTCTTCCAGCAACATCTCCGCTTCCGCTTCCGGTTCAGCCGACCTACCGGAGAACTTCCGGCTACAACCGGAACTGTTTCTAGGTGACGTCGAAGCCTGCGGCGGTTTCCTATTGCAATGTGAACTCATATTTCAGCAAGCCCCCAGGTACTATCACACGGACCTCAGCAAAATCACTCTTGTCATTAATTCACTTAGAAACAAAGCCCTACAGTGGGCCCAAGCCTTTATCTCGGCTAATCCCTTCTCTCACCTTAGTTATGACCGTTTCCTAACAGAGTTTCGTCTGATTTTTGATCAGCCCAGAAAACAGGAGGAGGCTACAAAACGCCTCATAAATTTGAAACAACGTAACCGAACTGTCAGTGAACACATCATAGATTTTCGTATCCTGGCAGTAGAAGCTGGCTGGCCAGACTTGGCGCTAAAAGGCATCTTTTATCAGTCACTGAACGAGTCCATAAAAGATCATTTGTGTACCCAACCTGAAGCTAATACTTTTGAAGATCTCGTCACAGCAGCTCTCAGATCCGACATTCGGCTCAGAGAACGTCAAAACGAACGTCCACTGAACACAAAAAAATCTACCACCACTTTCCTGTCGTCTCCCAGAACAAATTTAAATACAACCTCCAAAACACCGGAGGAACCTATGCGAATAGGTCATTCCACATTGTCAGCAGAGGAGCGACAACGACGCAGGGATGAGGGTTCATGTTTCTATTGCGGGGCTCAAGGACATTTAGTCTCTCAGTGCCCTTTGCGTTTAAACACCCGAACCCCTCCGCTAAGCGACAGGTCGCGGGGGGAAGAAGCTATCACTCATTGTACCTTGAGTTTTCTTTACATCCCGGTCAAGATTGTTTGTAAGAACGAAATTCATTGTTCCAAGGCCCTTATTGATTCCGGAGCAGAACAGAGCCTGATAGATCATGATCTGGTTAACAAACTCTGCCTTCCCACAGAACCTTTGGATACCCCCATTGAAGCCTCTGGCCTAGGAGGTCAACACCTCTCCAGGATAACGCATCGCACCAAACCTGTTCAACTGCTTTCGTCCGGCAACCACCGGGAAACTATACAATTTTTTATTACTCAATCTACTCACACTCCTATTGTCTTAGGCTTTTCATGGCTTAAACGTCATAACCCTCAGTTCAATTGGTGCCTAGGTCAAATCACTAACTGGAGTGCCTATTGTCTGGCTAACTGTCTTTCGTCCGCTATACCCACCGCTCACCATCATTCCACTGTGCAGTCAAGTAAGGTTGATTTAGAAAAGATCCCTGCATGTTATCATGACCTTCAAGATGTCTTCTGTAAGACTAAAGCTAACACACTACCCCCCCACCGTCCCTACGATTGTGCTATTAACCTTGTGCCCGGCTCCACACTACCTAAGGGGAGATTATTCAACCTTTCCGGACCTGAAAAACTTTCAATGGAGAGCTACATCCAGGAGGCGCTCTCCCTGGGTCATATCCGTCCCTCCTCCTCCCCAGTTGGAGCAGGCTTCTTCTTTGTGGAAAAGAAGGATAAATCTCTCCGTCCCTGTATTGATTATCGGGAACTCAACCAAATAACTATCAAGGATAAATACTCCCTGCCTCTAATCACCTCCGTATTTGATTCTGTTCAGGACGCACGCATCTTCACCAAACTGGATCTGCGCAACGCCTATCACTTGGTACGTGTCAAGGAAGGAGACGAGTGGAAGACGGCATTCACAACGCCTCTAGGGCACTATGAGTACCTTGTTATGCCCTTTGGGTTGACGAATGCCCCTGCCGTCTTCCAGAGACTCGTGAATGACGTCCTCAGAGACTTCCTGAACCGGTTTGTTTTCGTCTATTTGGACGACATTCTCATCTATTCCAGCAACCAAACTCAGCATGAGCAACATGTTCGTCAGGTACTCACTAGATTATTGGAAAACCAACTGTTTGTCAAAACAGAAAAATGTGAGTTTCATGTGGCAACCGTCCAGTTTTTGGGGTACATCATTGAGGCTGGTCGTATACGACCCGATCCCTCCAAGCTTGAGGCAGTATCTAAATGGGAGCCCCCTAACAATCGGAAGAAACTACAGCAATTCCTTGGGTTTGCCAATTTCTATAGACGATTTATTAGAAATTACAGCAGCATAGCTGCTCCTCTCACCCGCCTGACTTCCACTAACCTCAACTTTCAGTGGACCCCTGAGGCTCAACGGGCTTTTGATCATCTTAAAGAACTATTTGTCACTGCTCCCATATTGATTCAACCCGACCCCTCACGCCAGTTTATAGTTGAGGTGGATGCCTCCGATTCCGGGGTGGGAGCCGTCCTGTCCCAGAAGGAGCAAAAGTCAGGTAAACTTAAACCCTGTGCTTTTTTCTCTAAGAAATTGTCACCAGCAGAAAAGAACTACGACGTGGGAAACCGCGAACTGCTGGCTATTAAACTGGCTCTGGAGGAGTGGCGGCACTGGCTGGAGGGGGCAGAACAACCTTTCATCGTCTGGACTGATCATAAGAATCTGGCTTACTTGAGAACGGCTAAAAGGCTTAACTCACGGCAGGCTCGGTGGTGTTTGTTCTTTGATAGATTCCGTTTTACCATCACCTATCGACCCGGAACCCGGAATATCAAGCCCGACGCCCTCTCCCGAAAATATTGCTCCACGGAAAACACCACTACCACCATCATCCCATCCACCTGTATAGTGGGCGCCCTCACCTGGGATATTGAAAATCGAGTCCTCCAAGCTCAAGGTGAGGAACCCGATCATCCCCCATGTCCTAACGGTACCCTGTTTGTACCCACCAACCTCAGGTCCGACGTCATTTCCTGGGGGCACACCTCTCGAGTATCCTGTCATGGCGGCGTACGAAGAACACTCAATCTCCTCCGCAGAAGATTTTTCTGGCCTTCCATGGAGAAGGATGTCCGTGAGTTTGTGGCTGCCTGTACCACCTGCGCCCGCTCTAAGGCTTCCCATTCCGCTCCTGCTGGATTATTGCAACCCCTTCCTATCCCCAGTCGTCCCTGGTCCCATATCGCCTTGGACTTTGTCACTGGTTTACCTCCCTCCCAGGGTAATTCCGTCATCCTCACCGTCATAGACCGTTTCTCCAAAATGGCACACTTTATTCCTCTGTCCCAGTTACCCTCAGCTACAGAGACTGCTCAAGTTTTGGTTGACCAGGTCTTTCGGCATCATGGCATTCCATTGGACATTGTTTCCGACCGTGGCCCTCAGTTCATCTCCCAAGTCTGGAAGGCTTTCTGCTCCGCCTTGGGGGCCACGGTCAGCCTCACCTCCGGATATCACCCCCAGTCCAACGGCCAAGCGGAGAGGGCCAACCAGGAACTGGAGGCAGCTCTACGTTGCCTGGCGGCACAGAATGAGAAGGACTGGTCCCAGTATTTAGTGTGGATAGAGTATGCTCATAACACGCATCCTTCCTCTGCTACTGGGGTGTCACCTTTTGAGGCCGCTCTTGGGTACTCACCACCTCTGTTTCCGTCCCAGGAATTCGATTTGGCGGTGCCTTCGGTCCAGCAACATCTCCAGCGTTGCCAACGCGTCTGGTGCCAAACCAAGGATGCTCTCCTCCGCACCAAGGAGAGCAACTGCCGCATCGCCAATCGACACAGGGTGGTGGGACCCACTTACCAGCCTGGTCAGAGGGTATGGCTCTCTACGCGCAACATACCCATTCAAGCCCACTCCCGAAAGCTGGCTCCACGGTTCATCGGACCCTACACTATTGAACGGATCATTAATCCTACCTGTGTCCGCCTTCGCCTTCCGCGAGCGCTCAAGGTACACCCCTCTTTCCACATCTCCCAGATCAAACCTGTTCAGGACAATCCTCTGTGCCCGCCGTCCGCTTCCCCACCACCCGCCCGGGTCATCGACGGCGCCCCCGCCTTCACGGTTAGCCGGATTCTGGACGTCCGGCGTCGGGGTCGCGGGCACCAGTTCCTGGTTGACTGGGAGGGTTACGGTCCTGAGGAGCGGTCTTGGATCTCGCGCTCTCTCATCCTGGACCCGTCCCTCATCAAGGATTTCTTCCGGGCCCATCCTGATCGCCGCCCTGGACCGCCTGGAGGCGGTCGTTGAGGGGGGGGTACTGTCATGGTGCCTCTGTCAGGTTCCTTCCCCCTCCCCTCTCTGCTTGGCCTCTGATTCATCCCAGCTGCGTCCACTCATCTCATCACCTCACCGACCTACTTAAGGAGCCTCAAGACCAGGATTCATCGCCAGATCGTTACCCCTGATGGTGCTAGTCTGGTCTTCCTCTCTGTCTTTTCATGTCTAGTATCTCGTCCATGCCTCACGTACGTTTTCCTGTCTCCAGGACCTTCATGCCCACGAGTGGACACCTCGAATCAAGAGACAACCGAGCAGAACATCACCAGAAGCCACCTACCTAGTCACGGAGTCTCAGTCACGTCCAGAGCCATAGCCGTACCTCCAGCCAAGCCAAAGAGCCACAGCCGAGCCGAAGCCACGCCAAGAGCCACAGCCGAGCCGAAGCCACGCCAAGAGCCACAGCCGAGCCGAAACCACGTCGGGAGCCGCAGCCGCACTTCCACGTCTCGCTTCGGAACTTCGACGTCCCTCCAGCTTCGCCGCCCTCCTGCCACAGCATACTATGTCACCTTTCTGGAACTATTAAACTTACTTACCTACTTCCATTCACCTCCTGTCCTCCTTCGGGTTCCAGCAACTGGGTCCGCCAAGTTAGCGAGCCATGACAAACTGGCAGGTGGGAAGAACGCAGCAGCGCGATAATTAACTGATACGAGGGTCTCCAAGGTCCCCCAAATCATCTGATGATCGGTCGATTTCAAACTGCCACCCTCCAGCTGCCCCCGTGCTGCCGTCCCACTGCCACCGTCAGATTGTTAGAAATCTTACTGTCAGGGGCGGAATAACCATTACGCCACAAGACTGAATATTTAATAGAAAAGTATTAAAAGTAATGTAATTTCCATGCCCAATATTTTTTTAAATCCCACTCCATCTTCTGAATTATTTTCAAAGCTTTCTCAGTGGTCTTTTATTTGTGATTAGGAAATTTTTTGACAAAATCAATAAACCTGGATCTTTTTCTTGGACAGTTTCTGCATCATATCACTTCTTTGACATGATTGGGACCGTTGGCGCAGAGTAATCCGCCCTCATTTTTTCATCATTCATGTTTACGCACTCTCCCACTAGCTTACAGCTCCTCACAACCCAATCTAACATTAGCTGTGCAACAAAAATGGCGGGCAACATTGGAACTATCCAGCTGTACAGTTTTGATCCAGATTCCAGCTCAGATGAGGTAAAAAAAGACGTTGATGGATCTACTTGTCTATAAGTAGATGCATCAAATTTTAATCAGAGCAGGTCTCTAAGTATTCTTGTTTCCTTGTTGTCTTTAGTAAAACTTGATGAATTAAAAACAAGACAGAAGACCCTCAAATTCAATAAATTCATTATTTTTTCCAAGAAAAAACATTGTATATAAAATAAATTTCTACAGATCCATGTCTACACTGCCGCAAGTCTTCCAAAGTTTCACTGTGTGGATGGTTCAAGGTCAAGTAAGAAACCATCAGAAACAGAAAATCTGAAAATCTGAGTGTTTGTAAATGCAGCACCAAATGCATTCTGGGAGCTACTCATGTTAAACCCTGTTCTCAATGGTTTCATGATTGTTTTTGACAGATACAGAATACTCTATCACAGAAATGACTGTAGCATCAGGGAGAGGTTAGTTGCAGCAGCATTGTCCTTTGTCCTTCGTGACTAAGCTTGAGCATTAAAACCAAACAGGACATAACCCTTGGGCTATCCTAGGCACTTTGACATTGGGAGTGAGGTCATCTAGACCCACTAGAAAGTGCGTTAAACCTTTTTTCTTCAATGATTGGTGATCTTTACTGGTGTCCATGGATTACATGAAATCCTCTCCACCTTTATCCACCTTTGTCGTGGTAGGGAGAACACGTCAATGGTCATCTTGACCCCATAGGATAGCACAAGGGCTAAGAAACTCACCGACCTAAAATTAAACCTGAAAACCTGAAATTTTCCAGAAACAGTGAGAACCCATGAGGATCTAAAACGATGTCCCACAACGCTGGACTTGTGTGTCACTTCATAACAGTAATAAAAACAGTGTTAAAGTGAACTTAATGTTTTCGGGGAAAAAAGAATCTCTAAGTCTTATAAAACATCAGAATTAGGGGGGTTAGCTGAGGGAAACGCTGGTTCTGACATCATCTTGAGCTTTGGTTTAGAGGTTTGGAGGAGGTTTTCCCAGGCAGAAGAAGGTTGTGAGGGGAGGGCAATCTTTCAAGGGTATAACTTTCTAGGGTTGAGTATCGCCAATAATTTCCAGAACCGATTAGATTTTTGACTCTTTCGATCCACTAGATTCGATTTGACGGTTTACTCATTTAGATATATTTGTATAGAATTACAATAATAACCTATGCATGTTCATTCATTTTAACCTGATACAGTTCACATTCTGTATTAGTGAAATAAACCAATTAGATTGTTAACACCATACAGTGTTACATGGTTTCTAAAACAGGGAAGCTCCAACAAAAATGTGCAGATCATTAACATTGTAAAGTCTGTAACCCTTGTGCTATGCTAGGCACTTTAACATTGGGAGTTGGGTCATCTAGACCCACTAGACAGTGCTCTGAACCTTTTTTCTTCAATGATTTGTGATCTTCACTGGTGTCCATGGGTTACATGAAATCTTTCTATCTTTATCCACCTGTGTCATGGTAGGGAGAACACGTCAATGTAAGGGTGGGTCATCTAAGATAGCACAAGGGTTAAAGTGTCACACATTACAAAAATAAATATTCTGCCTCTCCTGGAGGGCGTTTCAGTTTGGCCACTAGGTGGACTTCGCGCTATAGCATTACACTTTATTCCAGAAGACTTGAGCAAAAAACTGCTTTAGACCACAAATGGTTTCTTTAAAATATGTTTACTAAAAAAGAGTTTGGAAAATTGCTGCCTGTGAGTATATAAAGCTGTTCATTTAGTCAGCAATATATGTTTAGGTCGACCAAGCGTTAACATTAGCCATCCTGTGGGAAATTCCATTCTATGTTAGCATCAAGCTAGCAGACTTTTGCTGCTGTTATTATTAAAATTAAACTGTAAATGTATCAGAGTATATTAGTAATGTTACATTAACCTTTCAATTGTATTTTGTAAACTGTCTAGCAGTTTTACAGTAGCACACTATGATTGCTTCAAAACTCGATCTCACTCAATCTCACCAAATCTTACAAGAGTGCTGTTAGGTCACCGGAAAAGGAAAGGCATAAAAGATTGATTTCTACTTCTATGGATTGATTATAGATTTATTACGTTTGGATCGATTAAGACTAATTAATCGATTTTATCAAACCAGCCCTATAAGTTCCTGAAGCAAAGCTAGGTGATGATGGGGAAGTATGGAGGAGATGTAGAGCCAATGAGACAAGTGTAACATGTTCAGATTTATCCACTCCCCTTACAATCCAGGCAGCACTGTTTTAGATATATGTTGATGAAAAGCCCAATATTTTTTGTTGTTCAAGTTTAAAATTCAAACTTGTTTTTTTTAAAGAATAATTTTACATAGAATATATCATTTCTACGGAGCCCGTGTCCTGACATTAAGATATAAAAATATATCTTGTTCCCACAGATTATTATCTCGTTCGCACGAAATACTATTCCGTTCCCACAAGATACTATTCCGTTCCCACAAGATACTATTGCGTTCCCTCAAAATACTATTCCGTTCCCTCGAAATGATTAACTCGTGCGAACGCAATAATTATGTCGTTCGAACGCAATAATTAATCTGTTGGAACGCAATAATTATTCACGTCATAAATCATTCACGCGGATATGCTCTCTGTACGACGGCAAAAGCCGCTTTCAGCGGTAACTTCCGTGTCTCTGTGACCCACATTCGTTCAAAAAAGGAACATGAAAAACAAAAATGATCACTTTATTACTATCTCAATGAATATAAGAAAAATATCAAAAGATTTATAATAACTAGGCTGCTTTGTCATACGATAGCTCCTGCTAGGCTACTACTAGCGCCGCCGCAGAGCTCTTTGATGTATGCCGGCATTTGGGCAACTGGCTGGTCGGTTGACAGACAGCTGATATTGTAGTTTAGGGTCGAATAGGAATAATAATATTCAGGACTTGTCTTTTATTAACTTTAGCAGTCAGTCGCTTTACATTCGAAGGCTATTAGGCTACATGCTAACTGACTAGCCGATCATATCCTATTATTAATTTACGTCATAGATTTACAGCAGATACCTTCACATTTCTGTCTGTGTGTGTCTCATTACATTGCATTGAAGACACGGAGGATGTTTAGAGAACAGATTTATTTATTTTAAAAAGCACAAAAGCATCCATCGTATTCACGTTCATTCACATGATGATGATCTGGTACGCCCTCCGGTCATCTTGCTGCAAAAGCCGCTTCCTGCCGCTACTTCTGTGTCTCTGTGAGCATTCAATAGGGGTAAAAATAAAAGCAAGAATGGTCGATCTGTTATTGTCTCGATGAAAATCTGAAAAATATCATATTAAGCTGGCTGCTTCGCCTAATGCACTTACCTTTAGCTCGTAGCATAACAACAATAGCAGTACGTCACGTTTCCCAGCATGCTTTGCAGCCAATCATTGGCCAATCACCGTGTCCCTGTGACCAAGGTTTAACAACAAGACCAATGATTGGCCAATGATTTGCCGGTAAGCATGCTGGGAAACGTTGTTATGCCCTTCCCATTATCCTTACAGTCTCTTGCTAGCTCATAGCCCTTCACACCCCTAACCTAACATTAGCAGTGCAACAAAAATGGTGAGCAAAATTGAAGCCATCCAGCCGTACAGTTTTGATCCAGATTCCAGCTCAGATGAGGAAAACAAAGACGCCCATGGATCTATTTGTTTGCATGTGGATGCATCAGAATGGAATGGAGCAGGGAATTTGAGGCTAGGCGATATTTGTAGCTTCTACGCCACAAATACAATCTTTTTCAAATGACATTTTTTCGTCTGCTCCTGACGCACACTGATTTTAAAAAGGAAATACTCCGAAAAGCAATTTTAAATTCACCTTTCTTCAAACATGTCCTTCATCATCAGAAAAATGATGTTAAGATCATCAGAGAAGATGCTAAAACACCAAATATGTTCAGTTCATCAATTAACCTTCAGATAAATAAAATGTAACTTAAAATTGCAGAAATACATCTTTCCAACATGATTTACACTTTAAAGATTAGATTAGATCATTTGAACAAATTGGTCATCCGCTTTAAAAACAGCTGATATGTACGTGAAAAGGGCCCATGTGCACTCTCACGTGCGCTCTCTGTCAGTCTAAATGTCTGGTGTTTCTTCTCTGAACTGTGGATCTGATCCCAGCCCCTTAGCAACCAAAGCAATCCTGAAACTGTCATCATCTCTTGTGAGTTTATAACCAAAGTTTTTTCTGATAAACCCTAGCTTTCTTAACATCACAAGTTCATCCCTCCTCGTCAACTGGCCGTGGAAATATCTCACGTTCTCCGTATGTGTCCAACTGGACTTCAAACATGCAGTCTTGACCATTGATGCATAGGAATAGAGTGGAGCAGGGAGCTTGTGGTCTGCCGATTGTAGTTGGTAAGCAACAACCACAACTTTAAAAAAAAAAAAAAAAAAATTTCTTTCATTTATTTGCAAACATTTAAAAAAAAGAAATACTCTGAAATGCAATTTTAGACTTAATTTTCTTCAAATATGTCCTCCATCATGAGAAAAATGCCACAAGGACATGTTAAAAACGCCCAAAACAGGATTTTCATTGGAGTGGGTCTTTGAATATTTTATAGGCTGCAGCAAGAGTTGGGTCTGGAGGAGACAATGAGATGCAAGAAGACCCTTTTCTGCATCAGAGTGATGGTGGGATGGAGTTTGGTGCCGTTCTCTACCCAGAAATGAAAGGATTTACACAGATTGATGTGGGTTTTGAGGCTGTGAGTCCAGAATCCTACCAAGGTTGGTGACTGTTCATGAAAAGGAGTTGTTTTGCTCTGAGAGGATGAGCGTGAGGATGACTGGACTTGATGTAGAGTACCAATAGGTCCAACCGCTGAGGATACAATGACCCACATAATGGAAGGCTGCCATCAGGTCGAGAACTGAAACCTGCTGTGATCATGATAGGACTCCACAAGCCTACCAATCCTCTAACAAACTAAACTAAGGAAATTGAACCACATGCCCTTTTTGGCTCAAAAAGACTCAGATTAATGTATTTGTAAATTTTAGGAGTGCGAGGTAAATTGGAATTTGCGCATGTGCAGCTTGCTGCAGTGAATGCAGCTGCACACAGCCGCAGAAGCTCATCTGTCTGACCTGCTGCATGCATGCAACATTTATGAAAGCAGGTTTTGATGAGCAACAAAATCATTTGTTCGAACACAGACAAGATGCTGAAGAGCGAGTGGAGCTAATGAAGTCTTCTGTTACTGCATCAGACTGGATGGATCAGGGTAATAATTGCCAAACAGACCGGGTATCCGTGCGCAGACCACAGAGCCGTGTCTTAGGTGATCATTATGGCAGCTCCCAGACCAAATAATGTATTATTTATCTGGCTGGAGCTCGCAGCTCCCTCTCACTCTAACTGCTGGCTGGACTCTGCGCCCCTGGAGTGGTCATTAATCTGATATCTGGCTGGCCTGGGCGCAGCCCCTGTGATCCTGATCCAATCTCAGATCCTAATCCAAGGAGGAAGAGGACTGCAGGCCAGGATTTGGAGGCCCTTGCTATCTCTCTGTCTATAATTGATAGGTGTTAGGTGGTTATGTGCTTCATATGATTATAATCTATAACTACGTATTGATTGAATGGCAATGGGATCCAACCATTGGGGTTTAACATAGGAGATAATTACACTTACTCCTACCAGCCCAGCATACAGCTGCCGGCGGACGCTTTGGTTTGAAGCCATTCTGGTCTTTGAAATGCAGATGACAGACGTTCACGCCCACACGTGCACACCAGGAGTGGTCTGCAGCATGGCAGGCTGACGATGGCGCTTTTGTTCACATGGGTCGTTTTCTTGCACCTCCTGTAAAGAGTAACGTTCCCAAAACTGTCTGAAAAAAACAGTTTGGATTGTCTACAGATGAACAGGAGAGTTATTTTTTTGGTTTTGGACAGACCAGACTGATGAACTGCATTTTTGTTTCCGCCATTAAAACTAAGAGTCTGAGCTCTTTATCAC
Organism: Oryzias latipes; assembly: GCF_053564925.1. Lineage (NCBI taxonomy): Eukaryota > Metazoa > Chordata > Actinopteri > Beloniformes > Adrianichthyidae > Oryzias > Oryzias latipes. Next base: position 14,005,855 of record NC_136259.1, read on the forward strand.
AGCAACCAAAACGCTGTGTGTGTTTCTGTGTGAGCCCTCGGGTTTCACATAAACCACATTGTGGTTGTTTGGCTGTTTGGATCAAAGATGATCATAGAGTTTGTTGAAAGTTATGGGGGAGCGCTCACTTTGACCGTGTTTAGATTAGAAACCTACAGTCTGCTGTGCTTGCAGGTTTGCATGCATGTGTGCTCTCCTCCCTCCCTTACCACCAGAGCTTTAGCTCTAGTGTTTACTCTTCGACCATTTACATTATAAACGCAGCTTTGCACTCATGTACAACACAGCGCTTACACAATCAACGTAAATCAGCTGATACATAACGGCGCAAAGCTGGTTCAAGAAGCTGTTTTTCTCAGCTTCAGAATCAGTAAATTCACATCAATCGCATGAATGATCCTGGATCGTCAAAGACGTACGACTAAGAGCACCTCCAAAGTGTCGGTTCTGATGCTGTCCTGCAGAAACAGAGACTCCACGGTGGGGGGAGGGGTACAGCGGATGCACAAGACTCAGCCACACTCAGCTCATTTCAGCGTTATGGCATATTTCCATTTTCGCCTGGTCTTAATCTCCATTCAGTGACTGTCATTACCCGCAGGCATTAATTAGACTTCTGGACACCAGACAAGCTGGTTTAGTTCATTTTAAGCAGCAAATTACCTTCAGCTCATCGTAAGCAATATTCTGTGCCAGTCAACTTTTATTGCTGATTAGCAGCTGAGCTAAAACTAGCAGCAGTTTTCACTGCAGGGATGGCACAGGCCGGATCTCCACAAAATCCACTTTAATTCACAGGCTGACGGGCCTGCAGGGGATCAGAGGACATTCCGATAGGATCAATAAAGGCTGCTCCTTGAAGAGGTAAAAGTAATCAAACTTGCAATTCCAGACACATCGCTTGTGTCTGAATTCCTTCACTACATAGTACACTATATATATTGTGTTCACCATTTTGTAGAGCTGGCTGAATCTACAATTTCCAAATCCAGTGCCCTAGAAATATCCCTAAAGTCTGTAAAAAACGAGTGAGCATTGTTGCTCACTAGACTGTCAAATGTAGACGACAACACATTCCGTTTAAAGAACATTTCATGCAAACAATTTTTCTTTCTTTCTTTTTTTTTTTTATAAACCATCCAAGTTTTTATTATCAAAACATGGTGAATTCGACTTTTAAAATGTTCATAATCATTAGGTTTTTACTTCGGTGATGTCATATTTGCTGTGTAAGCCTTGTCCTATCCTATGGGGTCAAGATGACCATTGATGTGTTCTCCCTACCATGACAAAGGTGGATAAAGGTGAAGAGGATTTCGTGTAATCCATGGACACCAGTGAAGATCACAAATCATGAAGAAAAAAGGTTCAGTGCACTGTCTTGTGGGGTCTAGATGACCCAACTCCCAATGTTAAAGTTCCCAGGAGAGCACAAAGGTTAAATTGATGTCTCAATTGCGTCTAAAATCCAAGGCACTACATAGTTTTTAGTAGTTATCGGCTCCTGAGTTTTGTCAAACACACCAATAAGTCTTCTGTGTTCTTAAGTGGATTTTTGTTTCTTCTAGTAAAGCTGGAACAGACAGAAAAAGTTTTAATCAGCCTGTGATTACAAAATTACATGCCTCACTCATCTTTTTAAGTGGGAGAACTTAAACAATGTCTGGTATACCTCAACTATGAGAGACAAAATGAGAAAAAGAAATCCAGAAAAATCACATTATCTGATTATTAAAAAATGTATTTGTAAATTGTGGTGGAAAATAAGTATTTGGTCACCTACAAACAAACAAGCTTTCTGGCTCTCACAGACCTGTAACTTCTTCTGTAAGAGGATACTCTGCCCTCCACTCATTAGTATCCTCCACTGTATTAAAGGCAACGCCACGCCAGATCTCACCCAATGGGGTCAAAATTATGAAAAGAATGGTGAGCAAAAATCCTAGAACCACACCGGGGACCTAGTCAATGACCTGCAGAGAGCTGGGACCAAAGTAACACATCAGTAACTCACTACACTGCCAGGGGACTCAAACCCTGCAGGGCCAGACTTGTCCCCCTGCTAAAGCCAGTCCATGTGCAGACCCGTCTAAAGTTAGCTAGAGAGCATTTGGATGATCCAGAAGAGGATTGATTGGGAGAATGTCCTATGGTCAGATGAAACCAAAATAGAACTTTTTGGTAATAACTCCACTTGTCGAGGAGACAAAATGCTGAGTTGCATCCAAAGACCACCATTCCTACTGTAAAGCATGGGGGTGGAAATATCATGCTTTGCGGCTGTTTCTTTAGCAAAGGACGACTGATCCGTGTAAAGGAAAGAATGAATGGAGCCATTTATCGTCAGATTTTGAGTGAAAATCTTCCATCAGCTCAGACATTGAAGATGAAACATGACTGGATCTTTCGATCCCAAACACACTGCCCTGGTAACAAAGGTGTGGCTTTGTAAAAAGGATTTCAAGGTCCTGGAGTGGCCTAGCCAGTCTCCAGATCTCAACCTCATAAAAAAATCTTTAGAGGGAGTTGAAAGTCCGTGTTGCCCAGCAACAGCCCCAAAACATTACTGCTCTAGAAGGGAATCTGCATGAGGAATGGGCCAAAATAACAGCAACAGTTTGTGATAACCTTGTGAAGACTTACAGAAAACATTTGATCGCTGTCATTGCCAACAAAAAGTATATAAAAAGGTTTTGAGTTGAACTTTTGTTATTGACCAAATGCTTATTTTCCACCATAATTTATGGATACATTCTTTAAAAATCAGACGGTGTGATTTTTTTGTGGCTTTATTTTTCATATCTTAGTTGAGGTATACCTATGAAAAAATTTACAGGCCTCTCCCATCTTTTTAAGTGGGAGAACTAGCACCACTGGTGGCTGACTAAATACTTTTTTGGTCTACTGTGTGTCAACAAATGACAGTGTTCAAAATGTGTGGTTCATGAAGCCCCACCTCTCCTCTTTGGCTCCTCCCCTGTCTCTCTGAGTTACTTGAGCCCTTCCTTCAGGAGTTTCCTACCTTGTTTGCACCTTCTGTCCAAAAAGGGCTCGTTCAGTTCAGTTGTGAGGGCTATTGGAGTAAGATTGACCAACAAGTAAGATCAGCCATGAGAACTCCCTGTAAAGGAGTTAAGAGAAAGATTTTCCTAAATGTTAATGGAACACAGAAAAAAAGAATGTCATTAATCATGATACGATTACGATACACTTACCACACGCACAACAATGGTACGTACGAGCCTCAAAGGAACTTCAAGACACACCTGTGCCCCTCTTAAGATGGAGCCACTCTTTTCTACAACCCTCCACAGGTCTAGACAACCCAAAAGCCTGCAGAAACCATTCAGGGGGTTGACCCTGATCCACGTAAATAAGGGAAATAGTAGGGTGTTTGCTCAGGCAACTCTTTACCACAGTTCAGGCGAAAAAATCCTTGTTTTCCTTCTTCTTAAAAACTCAGTCATCATCTAATCAGTGATTTCCCATAATGCTTACTTTTCCTGTTTTTTTCGTCTCACTTAATAGGATTTCATTTTGATTTCTAAAATGTAAGTTTTTTTTCATTATTTGTTCTACTTTTCTTAATTGGTGTTGTGATCTTTAAAATGTTTGCTCGTGTGATTTGCACTTCAGGGTCACCACACTAAACACATCTGGATTAATACACATTTTCAAAAATAAGACTTTTAATGAATTAAAATAATATACTTGAGAATGAAGAAGAAAATGAAACTTATCTCTCACAATAATTAAGCTTCTTTATCCCTTCGAACCCGTCCACCTTAACAGTTGCAGATGAGATCCTGCAGCGCGAACAGACACCGACTTCTGAATTCCCCTTTAGATTTATTTATGCAACAAAATCATCAGTGTTCTTAACAAATATCATCAGCAAATCTGAACTTATTCAAAGGGAACAGGTGTAACAGCTGAAGACCTTCCTGTTCAGCTTTTACCATCTAAATATCCGGACTCCGTTTTGTCACCAATGATGTTGCTTGAAAGTTCAAGTTTAAAGTTTTGTGATCAAATGTTCAGAAGAGCTGTAAGATATGATGTTACCTTTAAAGCAAACCGGATCGCTGGGCTGCATAAATCCATGGTGGACTGTGCCTCAGACTAGTGCTTGTTAAAAAGTGAATGGGCGTGGTGGGAATAGCCCCTCTCCCCTCCAGGTTAAGGACTCCTCCTCTCTAATGAAGCGGGAGGATGAAGCTCTGCCGCTGCCTGTTATCCTCCAGGCTGCAATCCCTCCCCAGCTTTTCCCTGCATCCGTTGTGCTTCAGTGCAGACAGAGTGGGACCAATCATGCCAGCCTTTCCAGGTCAGCTTACTCCTCACACTGCAACAGGCCGATGGATTTTTCCACGATTGACTCGGAGAAGAAGGAGCTCAGGGCTGGAGTCGACCGCAGTCGCCGTTCCCGGCAGCACCAAGCGGGCCGAACATGCGAGTCATGATAGTGACCATCATTCTGTGTGACCTCAGACTTCTGTGGATCCGTCACAGTACACTGGTTCCAGATGAAATCCTGTCTGTTTGTACACATATTTGCACAGCAAACATGTTTTGGTTCACTGTTACAGCACAGCTGTCCGCCGTCCTCTGTGATTGTTAGAATTTCAACGTTTATTTTAAATAAAAAACAACAATTTTTAGAAACTGGTGAGGACAATCAGTGGAGGAAATAACACTGGGGATGACACCATGGACAAAGGCATAACATCATCATATGACATGAAGCATGTATTTACCAGGACTCAGTTAGGAAGGAGAGAGGATCGGGTTTGATCGTTCAAGTGTGAGGTGAGCAAAGAGAGCGGGACGAACTATTTGACACGGGGGTGACAGGCCAAACCACTTCTCCGCGATCCAGGGAGGAGGGGGGACGGACCGGAGACGCAACGGAGTCAATAGCCGCGTTTACATGGGCAAAAGTAATTGGAAAGAACGCCTGATTGGAAGAAAAATGCATCATGTAAACACGCCGTTCGGAATAGTCTGCCCCGATCAGACTCGTTCCGATCAAAATTTCTTTCCGATCGAGATAGGTGGGTTATGCCGATTGTTGATCCGATCGTTGGTCATGTAAACGGTTCATTCCGATCGTGTGTCACTTCTTCTCTGGGTTACGTCATGCATAGACAGATGTTTCGCTGAGAGAAACTTTGGAGCGCATACGGGACCAACCAGCTGCTCTACGGACGCCCCGTGAAAAGCGCCGCTCCGCCCTCAACCTGCTGGCTCTTCGCCTCTCCGCTATCTTACACCCTCACGACGGGGATGCGGGGGAGGAGCGCTTCGTGCCCAGTGACGTCGGGACCCTGCACCCGCGCTCTGTTCAGGCTCGGGTGCCAGAGGACCGAGTCTCTGAGCAGAGCAGCCGGATAATGTGTGTTTGAGGGGAGGGAGGAGGATGCTTTGTAACTTGTGCGTTTTGTTGTTTTGTTATGTGTGGGAGACTTGGACTGCGAACCGTCCGGGTTAGTGGCTGCCGGCTTCAGGAGAACCGTGTGTCCGAGCAGAGCTCGGGCCGCCAGCTCACACAGCGGCTTTGGGGCGGTGTGCGAACTTTTCAAAGCAGAAATGCCTCTCTTAGTGCTAAGAAACCGTTCAAACAATCACGTGGATTTGTGTTTCAAGTTGTGTCCCGACTGAATAAAGGCTGATGTTATTCCCACACATTTACATGCAGCCCAGATACAGATTGCAGCTTTTCCCGCATGGTCCTGGATTTTGTGTCCATGATCAAATCAGGCTAATGTTAGCCCGTGTGTTAGCCTCTCCTAACTCTGGCTTCTTCCAGCTCCGTTCTTCCACAAAAAAAGCACTGACCACACGGATTAAAAATAAAACGATGAGCGAACAGGCGCTTCATAATATTCACTACATTAATAAAAAGCACGTTTGGAAGATTGTCTTCAATTTTTGTGGGAGCTGTTTGTTTACAACGGGACTCATTTCCGCTTAGGGTATTTTCAACACAAATGCGCATGCCCAAATGATTTATTCCGACTGAGAGTGTGGCCCATGTGAACGTTTGTTTTAATCGGAAAAAGTTTTTCTGATCCCATGTACACAGTTGAATTTTAACCCGACCATTGATCCGATCAAGATATTTTGCCCATGTAACCGCGGCTAGTACAACTGACGGTTGTGAGACAAACTCCTCTGGCAACTGCAGACGGACCGGTGTAAGTTTGGGGTGACTGGTCTGTGTGAACCAGAACCCCTGATGGTTGCTACCCTCAATGAAATTCAAATAAATGTATATAACTTGTATATAAATAGTGTATCTCTTGATTTTCCATCTTACAGTTCAAATGAACCTACCGTTAGAATGGCAGACTGTCAATTTCTTTTGAAGTTGACAAACCTCCCAAATCAGCAAGAGGGTTTAAATACTTTTTTCCTCAAATGTAAGATTAAAATTCTTCAAATATTTAAGTGCTCCCGGTGTCTGAAAGGTTTACTAACGGATTTCCTAATTGGAATATTCAATATTGTAGAGGTCAATATTCCAGGCACAATGCATTCTTTGGTGCTTGCGTTCCATATATTTGCATTTGCGACATTTCTGCCAGGACCCACAAAACATGTGAAGAGTGGACGCAAAAACACCAACACAATACACACAATAAATAGGATTTATCAAACAGACAATAGATTGTAGCTGTTTTCCGATCTATTTAAGTCTGCAGTCGCTGTTGGAGGAAGAAGACCCTGGGAAGAAGGTGGAGAGTGTTTAATTTCTGCACAGGTCTCTGTATCACAATATTCCAAACTGAATGTACTCAATGCTCAAATTGGTTTGCTGCTGAAACTTCAACTCGACAGCATAATTAAATTGAACCAACCCTGTTGGTTTCCTCTGGTCACGTGACACAGAGTTCATCCAGGCCACCCAGCAGATTACAGTAAAGGAAAAGTAAAGTTCTAATACTGAAAACGATACTGTATTTCATTTACTTTGCCACCGTCCAATACTGGTTGAAACCGTTTGCTCACTGAGCAGATTACGGTCAAATACTGAGACGGCGTTAAAAGGGATTTATTTCAGTGTGCATCATTTAACGTTTAGATGCTTCATTGAGCTCATTGGAAACTCTGCTCTGGATAAAAGATTGCATTTTCTTCCACACTGACTGACTGACTGTACAAATGAATCTGTTAACTGAGGCAAATCATGAATGATTCATTTCTGAAAGCCTGCTTGGCGGTCTGAAATCACTTGAAGCAGACGCAGTTAGATGTTATCGAAGAGAAGCAAAAGTGAAATTATTCCAAATAAATGATGTGTTCATTAAGAGACACGGTGAGTTTAGGATCGCCTCTATGGTTTAACAGAACCAGAAAAACTGATGGTAGCAAATTTTGTTTGGAAGTGTTTTCTTCAGGATTGTGATGCCCAAAAACGGATGTAAAACTGAAGTAACAGTGCAGCAAAACTAGCTGAAAAACTTCAGTTTGTGATGATTAAATGCTCGGATTTGCTCAGATGCCAAATTTGCTCAGATGCTAAATGGCAAGAAGTCAACTAATCCGTGTTGTTCCATTGATAACCAGCACAGACTCATGATTTCGCCATGAAGCATTTAAAAACTGAGCAGGAAGGAGCAAAAGCAGAATGAAATGTATTACGTTGGAAAGAAAGCAAATAAGAAATTAGCTGAGCTCAGATAAAAATTGTGTTTTTTTTAACATGTTTTCATGGCATTTTTTTGATGATTTTTTTTTAACCCACTTTTTGGGGGTCACGGGGCTGCCAGAGCGTAACCTGGCTACTGTTGGGCAGAGGCGGGGAACACCTTTGACAGGTTGCCAGCCTGTCACAGGGCCACAATCACCCATCAACCTATAAAGCACGTCTCTCGGAGAAGCCGGAGTGCTTGGAGAAAAGCCACACATGCAAGGAGAAGATGCAAACTCCACACAGAAAGGTCCCAACTGGGTTTTGAACCTGGGACTTCTCACTGTAAAGGAAAAGCTTTAATCACAGCATCATCATGCAGCCCAAAGTAAGACATACATCATGAAAATGAATCCTAAAACTGAGCAATTCTTTATTCACATTGTTGTGAATCAGATGCAAAAAACGTAGTAGGAAAAAGATTGTATTTGTGACATAGAAAATACGCTGGGCAGGCCACAAGCTTCCTGCTCCAAACTATCAGCAATACTATTCCTTCCGCAACACTCCCCATCTTGAGGATAAAACTCAAACACAAAAAATAATTTTGCACCTGAAACTGAAAAATATCTACAAACAAAACAATTTTCTCTAGAGAAAGGGCACCGCTGTCATTGGCTGGTCGGCGAGGACCCAGATGTAGGGAAAGAGACTCAGACACAAATCAAAAAGTCTACTGATTAAAAAACAAAAAAGAGGAAAAAAGCTCAACCAAAGGTAGCAAGCTGGACTGACAAACACAGGGTGAACATACAAAATGAATCAACACTGATGCAGAAAGCAGTCAACTTAAATCGGGACAGACAGCTGTGCACTCCTCTGCAGAGATCAGGTGAGGATCAGCTGGGAGGAGCCACAGTCAGCCTGCACAGAAGGAAAATGGAAAACACCAATAAAAACCAATTAAACATGTGCAGAATATAACATCCATGTTACAAACGTGCCACAAAAGCCAGCCAATCACAGACATGGACATGAAGGTGGATGCTGATTGGTCACTAATATTTCCACTTACCTTGTAGACTGGATCAGGTTTGACCAGACTAGACCAGACTGTACTGCTCAGTGGAAATGAGGCATAAAAGTCCTCACCACTGCAGATGCCAACACAATTTCTCAATCTGAGTAATCTCCATTTATTGTGTCATAATCTAGATTTTTTTTTTGGTTATTTCACAAACAGAACACTCAGTTACATGCTTGAATCACACACTTTGTTCTGGGCATGTTCATTCATTTTAAGCAGCGCTATTAGACGTTTGAGGTCAGAATGAGCTAATAGGAAATAGAGCGGCGAAGCAGAGCATTCCCACAGCTTTGTGGATGCATGTTCATTTTACATTGCGGAGGCCTCAGTGAAGCTCAGCCGTCTGCAGCAGCAGTAGCAGCGTGAACACTTACAGGCCAATTTTCTTCCCCATCCTTCACAGCCCCTCCCCCTTCGCTGTGCTGTTCCTGATTAACCGTAAATGAGCAAATATTTTCCCAGTGTTCGCCAGGTTAGTTCCCCATTTAATTAAACTGGCTCATTATGTTGCTCTCTGATTAGTGGAGGAGAATCAATTATTCAATTCACAAACACGGCCGCAGGAGCTGGAGGTGCACAGCCAGCTACTCATTTAATTCCAAGGACACTAATTAGCTACAAAGCAAGCAGTAACTTTTCTTCTCCTTTTTCCTCCCCTGCCTTCTTTTCCAATTAATGCACATGCAGAGCACTTAAAGTTAGCAAACATGAGTGGGGGGGGGGGGGGTCCACCAGCAGTCCTCTGGGTGGGTTTTCCGGCGGATGCTTTGGGAATAAGGATGGCAGAGGGTGTGGCTGATCAATCTGTTGTTTCTAGCTGGATTCTCTTCTGGTTCGTGAGGTCAGGAGGAAAAGCAGCGGATCTGCTGATATGTAGATCATCTAGCCTAAGTATTCAGGAAGCGGCTCGGGGGATTTGCGATCGTGTCAAACTGAGGCCGCTTGCTTTTGTTGTCTGCAATCAAACGGCAGGCAATTATCCAAATTATTGACAGCAGATTTCTCATTTCAACTGCAAATTAAGGCTATCAATACAGCTTTCTGATGCAAAAGTGACTAATTAACCAACCGAGTGGGGCTCTGAGGCCTTCATAGAAATAAATAAATAAAGAGCCTCCAGTCAGCTGCACATTGTGGAAACACAAGGGAACTAATTAGTTTAATTATCAAAACAGCTAATTAAAATTACACAGTTGCCTAATTAGTTCTCTGCTTTTCGCTGTCCCTCTCTCCTTTCATTCTTTCTTTCTTCTCAGCTGCCCTCTCTCTCCGTAATTGACAGGTTGAAGTTAAGTATAAATTATGTAGGGACACCACTGTGTCTGTATGAGTGTGTGAGTGGGAGGGAGGGAAGGAGGGGGGCTGTATCTAAGAGTTGGAGGCTTATACAGATTCTAGAGATCACAAATAATTTCCCATTCAATAGTCGTGTAAAAGTACATTTGCAGCAAAACCTTCAAATGTGAGTCAAATGAAAACATTTGAATATAACAAACCCAGTTATTTACAATGTTATTATATAGTTATTTACATTGCCTTTGTGGAGGATATATATATATATATATATATATATATATATATATATATATATATATATATATATATATATATATATATATATATATATATATATATATATATATATATATATATATATATATATATATATATATATATATATATATATATATATACACACACAGTATATATACAGCATATATATATATCACATCCAAGCTCGGGTCCTCTACTAGAGGCCTGGGAGCTTGAGGATCCTGTGCAGTATCTTAGCTGTTCCTAGCACTGCGCTTTTCTGGACTGAGAGCTCTGAGGTCTTTCCAGGTATCTGTTGTAGCCACGCCTCCAGCTTGGGGGTTACTGCCCCAAGTGCTCCAATTACCACAGGCACCACTGTCACCTTCACTTTCCATGCTTTCTCCAGTTCTTCTTTGAGTCCCTGGTATTTCTCCAGTTTCTCAAATTCCTTCTTCCTGATGTTCCCATCTTTTGGTAATATATATATAATGAAGACAAACATTGCTCCTGTCAATAGCAGGTATTTCCACCAATGACAGCTTGACGGCGGCATCTCCTGCTCCTCACCAGACTCATGATGTTCTGAGGCGTTCAACTCATCCGCAAATGCTACATGTAGTTCTACCAAATCCCTTAAGGGGTTCGATCATCCAGTCTCTGCTTCAGCTGGTTCCAGACATGCTCAATGGGGTTCAGGTCAGAGGTCATTGCTGGTCATACCATATGAGGCCACGCCCAATTATTATCCATTAACAGATAGTTAGGGGTGTTCTGGTGGAATTGGAGGATGATTATTCAATTCAATTCAGTTTCATTTATATAGCCCAATATTACAACACAGTTGTCTTAGTAGGCTACACTTGTACAAAACATGAAGTTGTAAAAAAGAATAGCTGATTTCTAAACTAAAGTAAACAGACGATGACGGTTTTAGAACGTCTCTGAAATAAGAACCTGCAGCGACTGGACCATCTATAAGAAACAATTGAGTTTTGTACTTACTGGTGATGCCTGTCCAGACTGTTGCTTCTCCTCCACCGTATTGACTTTGGGGTATTGCTCAACTCGCCTTCTCCAGCAACGCTAACAACCATCATATCTATGTAAGGTTACCCGACACTCATCAGTGAACAGGACGGTAGACTGTTGCTGCACTGTCCAGGTCACATGGTCTCGTATTGCAGACATTCACGGCGGTGTCTTGGTGTCAGTGGAGTCACCTGCAATGATCGTCTGTCATTCCAGTCAAAGCGGTGGAGTTGTGTGAATGGTTTTTCTGGAAACCCTGATACCCCTCACATCTGGTAAACAGGCCTGCAGCTGTGTGGCGTTTGCTAAACCATGTCTGGGGTTAGGTTCTGGTCATGGTTGTGGTCTGTCACTGGTGGGGCTCAACTTCTGAGTGTGTCAAAAACTCAGACTGCAGTTCTGAGTGGTGATGCAAGTGTGCTGATGACACTTGGAGACTTACCAAGTTCACCTGCAACACCTGACTGTCTACCACCAACCTGAAGGTCTTTGCACTTTAATTGAATTGTTAATATTTGTATTTTGGTTCTAAAAGTACATTCCTTAAAGTCACAGGTATGCTGACAAAATGTGAAGTAAATGCAGCACATATAGGTGAATTTTTTTTCTACCAGCTCAGCTTCAAGTCCAGGCTGAGTCATACCGAAGACTCTAAAAATGGGACCCAATGCCTCCTTACTTGACACTCAGCATTAAGGGTTTGGTTTGGGGGGGTTTAGTACACCAAATGGTTCCCGAGCGAGGCTGTGTCTGCAGCTCACCGCTCCCCCAGGGGATGGGTCAAATGCCATTTAAACCCCTTTGGAATAAATGTTAATTTTCCTGCATTTTTACATTTCAAACTTGTCTCCAAAATGTAACAAAAAGCAGATATTTTTGCTGTGAGCATCAGGGTAAATCATCTTTCCTAAAAGCCATGTTTTCTCCTGGATGGAGTCGTCCTCTACATTCATGGCCCTTATTAATGTCTGAGTAAATGTACTGGTCTTTACAAAAAAAGAGGCCTTTTGTGTATGAAAATGCAATCTAGTGGGGACAAGCGGGGAAGGGAAGCACTGTTTGGTTTGAAATATCAATGTGACCCCATTTTTGACCCGCTTGTGGACCATTTTGGCTCCGAAAGAGAAAAGACAGATTGGATCAGGTCTTTATCTGTTGCAGGTTGCATGTCTTCCAGCTGGATTCAATAGGGAGCAATAATCTTATTTTTAACCTTCAAATTACTTGAGATTTCTGTGCTGGTCAGCAGTGAGATCCCCTCCCCCCACCCCCTCAGCTGTCCAGCCCCATGAATGCTGCAATAATTTGTTCTTCTTTGGGGACATTCTTGAAGGTAAACATAATTTAATCTCATAAAGGGTACATTTTTCTGCCCTCCTGTCTGTTTGTTTTGTTCTCAGAGTGAAGTTAGCTTCTGCTTTGTGAATGAGTGCAGCTGAAACCACACAAACACACTCCCCCCACGGCAGTCTATCAGACATTCAACTGTGAACATTTTCAAGACACTTTAGACTGAAACCATAACTAACCGAATGTTTATGCTGATGAAATCTTTATTTGTGACAAAAAAGGTGGATTTTAAACTAGGAGCCAAGCCGGGAGGCACTGGGTCCAATTTTTAGAGTCTTTGGTATGACTTGGCCTAAATTTTAAACTCACGACCTTCCAGTCTCAGGGTGGACACTGAAATGCAGTACACAAGGTTTATGTCTATGGGGCAAATTTGAGGGCATAGACACAGAGACCTTCTAAATTTCAAAGAGAGGGAATATTTTTTTGATCAAAGGTTAAAAGCTCTTCACGCAAGAAGTTGACTGGTTTCTGAACAGAAAGGGAGCTAAAGCACAGTTCAGGACAGAAGTATGTGTTACAAAGTTCACAAAGGCTTGATGAGCCATTTTGGAGTTTCCTGCGTCACCACGGAAACCAGAGCTCCTGTTCTGGAGAGATGGTCAAGGTACAAAGTCAAATACCCGTCTGCTGTCAAGGTTGTTTTTGTGTACAATATGCCAATCTGAGCCCAAAGCTTTTGCAAACTTCATGCTAAAAGCCGTCTCACACAGCCCCTGCATACATTTTGTGCATTTTTCATGATACATGCGTGATATATGTATTTCATAAGTGTTTCTTGTGTTTGTGATTCGCCGATTGATAATCACGCAGTTTACACGTATCTTACATAGTTTATACTCAATTATACATAAATCTTGCACAATTGTGTGTGATTTTTAATTTGTGGCTTTGCATGACCATTCCACGTATGTCCAACAGACTTTTCACGCATGTGCCATGTAGAATCTTTGTATTGCGTAAACGGCGCACACATGTTAAAATTACGTAATTGACACACGAATCACTACTAAATTGCAAACAGCGCAACAATCCCGGACGGTTCGTGTTCTACGTTGATTAACGTGTTCTTTGCGAGGTTTATTCATACTTCTTTCGTGATTTTAACGTGGTTCATTTGTGGTACATCTGTGAATATTTCCCGTAAGTACAAAAACTTTTTCAGTTTTTCCAGGTATATTCATGTATCACCAATTTTCATCTGTGCAATATGCACAAAATGTATATAGTGGCTGTGATACGGCCTTAAAAGAGTAGAGAGAGTGAAAATACTGACAGCCTTCTGTCCCAAACAGCTAAAAGGTGAGAAATCAGACTTCTTAAATTCCTAAAATTAAGCCATATAGGTCATCTAAACTTTTTAAAAGTAAATATAACCAATCGAAAGCAGAGTTTATTTTCGGTACATACATTTTCACAGCCCAAAGTAAATGAGGATAATTATCTCAGCCATGTTTTTCCGCAGTGATCTGCAAACCTGCATTGATGTTCAGGAACATGGAGAGCTTGGCTGCCGGCCCCAGGTGGAGCAGGTTGGTCTGCGGCGTCCCACCAACCCCTCGCAGCCAAACACCTACACAATTTCCCCACTAGTTTACTTTGAAAGTGCTAATTCACAACAAGTCACCTCAAGGCGCTTTCTTCCCCAGATCCAGCCCCCCCCTTAAGTGTGCGTGTGCTGGGTCCCACCCTTAATTAAGTCTGCTGGGGTTTAAAGCCTTGGATCTTGTTTAAAGCTAATCTCAGCACATTTAAAAGAACTGTGGGAATGTGAATGCTAATTAGGATGCAGCTGTTTCAGAAGGTGCGTTAGCCGCTGAGAGGCACATTTCACCGCCTCTTCCCTCATCGCTGTCTTCTTCTTGAGCATATTTTTTTGCGATGGAAAGAGCAGGTCCATTTTTTTTTCCAGCTGTCATCCAGAACGATTCTTTTGTGAGAAGGCCAGGCTTCGTCTGCTCCACTATTTAATCTTATCAGCACCAAATTCAATTACTTTTATCAAGGTTATTTCATAGACAGCATATGTACCCGGGTCTGCGGGCCATTGTGAGCTTTTGTGTGTATTTCCATACCAATAATTGAGCTGCGCTTTTCTGTCAGAGAGCTGTGTCCAGAGCAGCGCTGTGACAGCTCTACCAGAGAGCAATAATGGGGGCATAGCTGTGCAGCCCCCCAGACCTGTGTTTCCATCCGGCGCTCACACAGACATTTCAAACGGATGCTTTCCGCTGTGCTAATAGATCAGTGCAGAGCGGCAGCACGCAGTGTGATGAAGGCTGAATGCTGACAAAGTGGTGAGATTCAAAGTAGCGCAGCGATGTGATTCATTCCTTCAGACCAGAACTGTGACTTCTGAGGAACTCCAAGTCTTTCACTTCATTTAGCAAAGCTGGATCCATGTCTAATTCTCCCAATGAAATGAGTTAAAATGGAGGTTTGTTAGCATGATGGCAGATATGTGTCATGAAGACTGAAGCCTCAACCTTAAATACTGTATATGGATTTAGTTTACTTTGAAAAAACATGTCTATGAAGACTCTCATTCATCCAGGTTGGTTCCATTGTAGTAGGTTTAGGGGATGTAATCTGGACTTGGTTTTTAAAGTTAGAAGACGTTTCGCCTCTTATCCAAGAGGCTTTGTCAATTCTGAATTAGCTGGTCTAAGAGCTGGTATATATATGCATTCATGGGGGAGGAGTCAGACCTGAAACTGGAGGTATTGTCCACTTAGCCTACATGGTTTCGGGCCGTTAATAGTCCTTTGTCCTCAGCTGGGGGTTGGGGAGCCAGTGACTCACTCTCCAAATTGGTCCTCTCTTTCAGCGTTTAACGAATCAGGTGGAACTGGTTTGGTTTGTTTAGGTTTCAAGACACTGCCGTAGATGGATGGAAGAATAAACCTGAGACCACCATTCTTATTAAGAGAAGGTTTATCCTTCTTGACAAAGATGGCTTCTTTCACTCCTCGCTCAAACCATCCTTTCTCTCCGGCTAGAATTCGGACTTCACTGTCCTCGAAAGAGTGGTTTGTGGCCTTCAGGTGGAGATGCACTGCAGACTCAGGTCCACTTGGGTTGGCTCTGCGATGTTGGTAAAGCCGCTTGTGTAGAGGTTGTTTGGTTTCTCCTATATACTGTTCATTGCAGTTCTCTTTGCAGTGGATAGAGTACACAACATTACTCTGTTTGTAGCTGGGAATTTTGTCCTTTGGATGAACCAGTTTTTGTCTGAGGGTATTGACTGGTTTGAGATGAACTGGGATGTTATGTTGTTTGAAAATCCTTTTTAAGTTTTTCCGACCAACCTGAGATATACGGAATTGAAATACTGTTCTGTTTCGGCTCTTGTTCCTTCTTGTCTTGTTTTCTTGTATGTTGGGATCTGGTGAATGCCCACTTGGGATATCCACAAGTTCGGAGGGCTTGGTGGATATGTTGCTCCACCTGAAGGCCACAAACCACTCTTTCGAGGACAGTAAAGTCCGAATTCTAGCCAGAGAGAAAGGATGGTTTGAGCGAGGAGTGAAAGAAGCCATCTTTGTCAAGAAGGATAAACCTTCTCTTAATAAGAATGGTGGTCTCAGGTTTATTCTTCCATCCATCTACGGCAGTGTCTTGAAACCTAAACAAACCAAACCAGTTCCACTTGATTTGTTAACCGCTGAAAGAGAGGACCAATTTGGAGAGTGAGTCACTGGCTCCCCAACCCCCAGCTGAGGACAAAGGACTATTAACGACCCAAAACCATGTAGGCTAAGTGGACAATACCTCCAGTTTCAGGTCTGACTCCTCCCCCATGAATGCATATATATACCAGCTCTTAGACCAGCTAATTCAGAATTGACAAAGCCTCTTGGATAAGAGGCGAAACGTCTTCTAACTTTAAAAACCAAGTCCAGATTACATCCCCTAAACCTACTACAATTTACTTTGAAAAGCTTAAGAATAACATGATATAAACCCTTTAAGATCTACCATTTGAATTTAACATTTATGTTTTTAATTGTAGCATTTTAATCAGTGTGCTTTTGAATGACACCTATAGCATATTTGGTTGAATTAAATTGGGTGTGTCAGAAGTCAGAGTTCTGCCTCCCCCTCTGGTCATCGGCGGGAACAGTCTTTAGAGTTCTTAGTGCACTTCATCTCCCAGCAAACCCAGCGCACAATTTCTGGATGCCACACACCTGACTCTCATTTTCAATCACTCACAGCACACTGAAACTGTACTGAGCCTCACTCAGCGTGAAGTATTTTTTTTGCCACCCTGCCTTCATTACGGAGCGTTATATCTGGATCTGATCTTCTGTTTCCTGACCCCGTTTCTGACTCAGTTTGCCTGCTGCCTGCCCGACTCTCGCCTGGACCCTGACTATTCCTGTCTCTTCTCTGATGCTCTCATGCTCGTGATTGACCCCTGCCTGACCATGATTTAGCTTTGTGAACTTTTAGCTGAGCTATTAAACCTGCTGCATTTGAAACCACCCTTCTGCCTATTTTGTGACTGTGGCTAAAGGAATTTTAAAAATTGTAGAAAATATTAAATTATTTGTCAAAACTGATAGATGATTTGCACAAAATATATCTTTTACTTTTTTTTAAGCTGGATTCTTCAGATATTGTAGCATTGAGGGAGTAACTTAGAAGTTTCACTAAATGAATTAGCTTCTAAATTTCCTTCAGTGCTTAAACAAACCACAGAGTCTACAGGAAATGAAATTTCTGTAGTTTTACTTTATATTTCCGACAGAACTCTTAAATTTATTTCTGTGCTGTGGAAGATAGATTGGACTGACATTGAAAATTTCAAGGTCACCTGGTGCATTTCCATTCCCACCTTAAACAATAATGACACGGGATGGTGGATTTCTGTTCTGATTTCTGTTACTCACTACACACATCACTTAGAGAGCTGGCAGTGAAATATAAAAGAGAGCGGGAAGCCATTTTTTAATGGAACGACAGCTTGGCCAAGAAAGTTCATTTTCATCATGTAAAACTTCAATTTGTCATTATGGAGATTTTTCTGCTCCTAATCAGTTAATCCACAGATTTTTCAGGGATCCTGTCTTTGTTTCATTTTTATAATCATTGCTCCAACAGTTGATCACTGCTCACCAAGATGTTTGGTTGTAGTAGATTGGTCCATCTCAGTCTTATTCAGGTCTTTGGTCTTGTTTCTGGTGTGCTTGAACAGCTCTTTAGTCATAGTGAAGATCTTTCAGTCTGACATTTTAAGGGTGTGAACAGGAGTGTGAGGCTTTAATACCATCAGCCACCGTTTTTTCCGGGTACTGTTGCATGACTAGAAGACCGGTCAGGCAAGTTCTTTTGGGGTCCATCTCCAGTTACAAAATATATGTCCACAAGCAGCATACTTTGTGGGGAATGGATTCATTTATTCTCCACTGATCCTCTGTGGTTGGAGAACCATACATTGGCTGCTATTTTGATTTCAAAAGCTGCTTAGGGTCCACCCCAAGCTCACTGTTTCATGTCAAACCCGCTGGCTAAAGCAAAGTTCCCCAAAGACAGATTCAGAAACTTTTTTTTTTAGAAACTTTAAAGTTTATTTGAAGCTTTCTGGCACTTTATTATAATTGTTTTTAATAAGATTTTATTGCTGGCAAATAAAACTCAGAAATAAATCACACATTTAAAAAAATGTATGCTTGGTCATTGTTTCCCCAGGCAGGAAAGAACTCATGTTGGGTGGTTAAAAAGTACTTTATTTCTCCAAACAATATTCAGTGTAATCATTTTTAGCAAGGAAAGTAACACTATTGCAATTTTATACTACAAGTTAAGTGAAAATATTATAAAGGTTACAGGTTCTTTAAGGTTTTTGAGTTTAGCAAAAACCCAGAGTCTGATGTTTTAATGGAGAAACGAAAAGAAATGGAGACGAAGATATGATGTCGTACCTTATCCAATTGTACATTAGCTTATGGAAGCATTTGTGTAGCATAATTAAAAATAAAAGTCAAATGCTAGGCCGCACTGCTCCTAGCATGTGTCTATTAGAAGCCGGACAGACAGAGAAAGCACTGACGTCATCGCCCCGCCTCCCCTCTGAAAATGCGAAGTCAAATTGAATTATGCGACACTGTTCGCAGGGTAGATGTGAAAATGAAAAAGCAATACCATCTTTGTATTTTCGTTTTAATTATGACACAGCAATAAGCGGTTTTAAAGTAGAAAATGAAAAAGCATTTTGAAGTATTGATTTTTCATTTTAATTTTGAGTCATTTGATGCAGTTACATTTTGAAAATCAAAAAGCATTTCTGTTAATCCATTTTAAATGTCAAATTAGACATTTCTAAATGAATTTTGCTACACATTTACCAGAGAACGTTTTGAAAATGAAATGTCAAAAACCATTTTCTTTATCATTTTGATTTAGTGACAGAATAAGCGGTGTTGAAGAAGAAAATGAAAAAGAATTTTGGTGGATTGCTTTTTCATTTTAATTTTGAGTCAACAAATGCAGCTTCATTTTGAAAATGAAAAAGTATTTCTGTTTATGACTTTTTTTAAATTATGCTACTCAAATGCTTCCATAATTAGATAATCAGGTGGTCCATTTTTTGAACTACCAGATGCTGCAAAAACATCATTTATACGTTAATTGGTGTATTTCAATATTTCCTATGGTGTGAATGTGAGACTGTGCGTGGTTCTCTGTCTCTGTGTGTCCCTGTGACTGACTGGCAAACTGTACAGGATGCGACAAGATGCAACAAGAGCATGTTAAAAACACCCAAAACACAATTTTCATCAGAGTGGGTCTTTAATATTCCTACTGGAGACTTTTATCCCTTTTAGCCAGCTATTACAGTCATTTACTACAAATATAAATGTGCAGTAAGAGGTTTTTCCTGATATCTTTTCTGCATCAAATCCTTAAGATTGTTATTACAAAATACTTAGAAGCTGCACCAGAAAAACATCAAAGCTCTTCGCTGAAAGAGGCAAAAACATCTGGTAAAAAAAAGAAACTAATGTGCTGACACACACTCACCCGCATGATAAAACCATTTTCAAATTAAACTAACCAAATGAACACATCTAAGTCATTCAATAAGGATAGAAAACTGATGGTTTTGCTTCATCTACAAAGATCTTGTAAACAGCTTTTTTAAATCAAGTCCTATGCAGCAGTATTAGACAAACAAAAGACTCAATAGCTGAACCGTTTTGTGTGTCTTGTTGAGCAGTTTTCAACTTTAGAGCATGTTTTTGGTGTTTTTCTGTCCTTTCAGGACTCAAACACTCTGGTCACTCTTTCTGGAAGTTTCAAATCAGAAACATACAAAAAAAAGTCTGGCAGATTAGTTAACACCAAATCAGCTGTTAGTTGCAGCCAACACTGACATTCAACTGCAAGTGATCGGAGAAAAGGTGCTGCAGTCAAACAAATGAGTTTGATGTAAACTTCAACTGCATTTGAAATGGCGACTAGTCGAAATTTCGGGTAGGCACACTCGGCAGTGTTTTACAGGTCACTCCCCTCGGGCGGTTCAGTCAATTAACTCACCTGCTCAGCGTCCATTTCAAGCCCAGGTGCGCAGTTGTTCATTCTTTCTTACCTCCAACGCTCATTCTTCGCCCCTCCCTCCTCCCCGGCTTCCACCGGTGGGCTCCGTTACGGGGGTTTTTGTTACCCGAAAATTTTATGGAAAATTATCTCATGGAATTGAACGGAGCCTTATGCCAAACGAAAAAGATGTGAATGCCAACTTAAAAAGTGTAAAAATTAAGTATGTGAAATAAATATTTCTTACTGCAAGAGTTGTCTGACTGAAATCCTATTTTCCACATTGCAAACCTTCCGAGATTCTTTCTGTGTCACCTCAGTCAGACTAAATCTGCCAAAGCGTAGTGGGACAGTGATCCATGCTCTGATTGAAAACTTCAGCACGACATCTTGACAAACTCATAAAAGCAGGATCTTTTCAACTGCCAGAAAAAGCATCAACAACAATGACTGAACAGCCATGACAACTGTCATAAAGCCATGGTTGTCTGATCCAGTCAGTTCGCTAGACTAATGACAACAACAATGCAGAAGAACTGACTATGACTAATTAGCAAATCCATAATATATCCCTTCTCTGCAGCATCTCCCCTGGAGCTGTTCTTAATCATTATGCAAATGACGTTGTCACATGTCAATTAGCATGAGGCGAAGTGCTGTGATTTATCATTCTGAAGAGAAAACTTTCCTCTCCAAGTGATTAAAACTGGGTGGGAGACAGACTTGGCCCCCTGAAAATACACCACAAACTGAACAAGCAGCAGTTAGAGGCAGCTCAGAGCTACAGTGAGCTGTGCAAACCGCCACAGTGACGGCACTTCACACAAGCAAATCTATCCAGTTTGTGGCTTTTTTATTTAGAAATATACTTATTTTGGTGCTGCTGCATGAAGCCAGTCAAAGCTGTTGTCGTTCAAGTATGAGACATTTACAGTTTCAGCTCACTCAAACAACAGGCCCTCTTTGTATTCTGTTGCTGTGGTCCTGACAAATGCCCTCAGCACACTACAGGCTCGAACGGCTGAAGTGACTTGTAGAGGCGGTACAGCCTTGTCACAAAGAAAAAGGTAAAAGAAAACTAAGGACTTTCATTATTATGTATAATTAAATAATTGCAGGTCAAAGAGCACAGTCGCTGCAGAAGCGGCTCTCCAAATGTCAAAAAGCAATCAAAATAAATGAATCAGAGCACTCCACTCAGTAGGTAGGCCATGAAAAACCCACTGTTTACCTCACTACCTGGTCTTGCAGAGAAACAATTTTTGCACTGGAATACATGTCCTATAAGTACACAGAAAATTTGTGAGCCCCATCCCTACAAAACAGCAGCCTGTCCTTGGACTGACAGGTCAGAGGTTCACATAGAGACTAGACAGACTCTATGTGCATAAGCAGAACAAATAACCCTTTGATTCATCTGTTGATCCAGAGCTGACTCACAAGAAAAGCAGTCCTAAACAAAGAACTTTTCCCTCTCCAGCCACTCCCTACAACTCCTGAGGTGATCCAAGGCTGGTGAAAAGATGTGGGTCAAATCCAATTTGCTTCCCTACCCCTCTGGCTCCTCGCTATTACTCCAACTGTAGGGGCCATTGAAGCTGTAGTGGTGTCCCAAGGTGTTTTTTTAGGGGGAAGCCGTAGTGACTTATGGCTGGGTATTCCTTTTGCAAGTAGCGTGATCCTAGGGGAAACACATTTCTTCATGTGGTTGTCTCTGAACCATAGACATTTCCATCCCCTGAGCCACCACAGCTGGCTCCTCTAAATGTGAAAGAGCAGCAGTTCTACCCTGAGCCTCCCCAGGTGGCTGAGTCCTCATCTTTTCTGCAAGGGAGACCCCAGCCGCCCTGCAGAGAAAACTCATTTCAACTGCTTGTATCCGGGACCTCATTCTTTTCATTTGGATCTGAAGCTCATGATCATCAGTAAGTGTTCCTGCTCTAGACCTACAGTAGACCTCAGTAAGTCTTCCCAGACCCCATCTTTACAGAGCACCTTCCACTGGACACCACTGTTAACCCTTGTGCTATCCTAGGCACTTTAACATTGGGAGTTGGGTCATCTAGACCCACTAGACAGTGCGCTGAACCTTTTTTCTTCAATGATTTGTGACCTTCACTGGTGTCCATGGATTACATGAAATGTTTCCACTTTTATCCACCTTTGTCATGGAAGGGAGAACACGTCAATGTAAGGGTGGGGTCATCTAAGATAGCACAAGGGTTACGGACGTTCTCCAAATCACCCATGAACCCCTTAGAAGAGTGTTTTTTGCTGGGTCACTGTTTTTACGACCAGAACAGAAACCACACTTTCCAAGGAGACTGAGGAGTCACACTCCTGGATCAAGGTCGTTTCCCAGTCCAGTGGTACTGTGACCTACTATGAAAGCCAATGGAGGACTTCGCTAGACGTTCACAGCAAACCCTTACAGAAGGTCTGGGCCTGCCAAGTCTTTCAGGCCTCTTCCCCCCGCCAGAGGATCTAACTCACAACCAGGTGGTGATTGGTTGACAGTTTTGCCGCTCTCTTTAATTGAGTGTAAAAGACATTATTTTTAGTGAGATGGACGCCGACAGGTTAGGGCCAGATGACATCATTAAGCAGTGATTGGTCCAAATGGTTCTGATTCAACATTTTTATGGCAACCCCTATCACCAATCAGGAGTGAGCTTGTTGGGAGACCACACCCATTTCACTGAAAGCAGGCTTGGGAGAATCTTTCAATCAGACACTTCAAATGTTGAACCTGAGACCACCTAGTTTTATTGAGGCATCTGATTGGTCAGTTTATAACTTGAATAACTTGAACAACAGAAAAATACCATGAGAAAAATGTATCGATATATATCACGTCAAAATGATTTTAAAAAAAAAAGGTATCAAAGCCAAAATGGTTATTCTGACAAATAGAATGACTGAGTAACAGCTGTTTATTTCTCTACAGAGGTCTATGGGGTTTTGGCTTCTTGGAGCCAGCAGATGGTTCCTGTCAGTCCAGTTCTCTTGTACAGTCAATGGTTTTAATTTACAATTTTAGAGTTTTGAGCCAGGGCTGCACGGTGGCGCAGTGATTAGCGCTCTTGCCTCACAGCAAGAAGGCCCCCAGTTCAAATCCCGGCTGGGGGACCTGAAACAGAACATTGATGGGGGACCTTTCTGTGTGGAGTTTGCATGTTCTCCCCATGCATGCGTGGGTTCTCTCCAGGCTTTCCAGCTTCCTCCCACCGTCCAAAAACATGCTTCATAGGTCAGTTGGCAACTCTAATTTGTCCCTAGGTGTGAGTGTGAGAGTGAATGGGTGTGTGATTGTGAACATTCTACCCTGCGACCTGCCCAGTGTGTCCCCCTGCCTTCGCCATAAGTGGCCAGGATAGGCTCTGGCAGCCCTGTGATCCCAAAAGGGATAAAACGGAATAGAATAGAGTTTTGAGCCTAATGTTATGTGGGGGTGGGGCTATGAGCCTATTGGCTACTGGGACATGATTGACACGAAGTGATAGAGGTTGTGATGATTTCATCTTTGTGCTGCCTGCTCCTGTCTGTGGTGTAAAGTAGTAATAATGCTCTGCCAAAGTTTGATGCATCAGAGGTGAGATGGCACAGGCAGCACCAAAACACTGTCCGAATAGAAACTAAAAATGAAGCACTGAAAGCAAAGAGGGATAAAAGTAAAACATGTTCAAAAATAAAAATTTAATACAAAACAGCAGCTATTTTCTTTAATTTTAGATTTTTTTTCAAGTTTTCAGTAATTTTTTTCTAATTTAAATAAACTTTTTAATGTACAATTGATTTCAAAATGTTTAATATTTCATTCAAGTTTACAACAATACTTAGTTTAAAACTGTTTTTAAATTTTCTACATTTCGTTTGTTCAGATTTACAATCTTGTTTTACCTTTACTTTAACGCCTTACATTGTATTGACATTCTTTTAACCCTTGTGCTATCCTAGGCACTTTAACATTGGGAATTGGGTCATCTAGACCCACTAGACAGTGCTCTGAACCTTTTTTCTTCAAACATTTGTGATCTTCACTGGTGTCCATGCATTACATGAAATCTTTCCACCTTTATCCACCTTTGTCATGGTAGGGAGAACACGTCAAAGTAAGGGTGGGGTCATCTAAGATAGCACAAGGGTTAACTGCTGTAACTTTTCGACTGTTTAGGCAATTCACAGATTTCAATTGGATTCTGAACTGGAGACAGGCAGCCTAGCACTGATACGCAACACTTTATGTTAGTAATAAGATGCATATCAGTGCAAAGTCACTGTTCTCCACATCAGAATCAGCCAATTCACATTTACTGTGTAAACAATTGAGAAATTATGATATGTCAAAGGCCTTGTGTTATGTAGGTGCGGCGGTACGGAGCCAGTACTCGCACCTCACTAAAGACTATAGTGTGGTGTAAGGACACCGTACGAAAACATTATCCATACGTCACAACTGCGTCTAACTTATATCATCCTTGCGTATACCTCACGATACAGTTACCACACGCAAAACGATGTTATGTTCCATTTTCATGAGTGCCTGCACAAGGTTCAAGCGAACTGCAAGACACACCTGCACTCCCCCTAAGATGCAGCTGCTCCCCTGTATGACCCTCCAGATAACCCAAAAACCCACACCTGCTGTACGGGTCAACCCCCCCAGACAGGCCTACGTGACTAAGACTTAAGCTGTTTTAAGTGTTAAACAAACACTTTACCCACAATTTATAAATGTAAGAATCAAATTTATTTTATTGTTGTCAATATTATATCAGTTATGCAGAGCATGGGACTGTCAAATTAACATCTTGCATCCACCCAAGAAAAAAAATAAAATAAAAGATACATTTAAAATGTCAGAACTACAGTAACATAATGTGGCATTGAGCTCAGCCTCATGTAATTCGTGTTGGAGCTTATTTGGTCAGATTGTCTTAAAAGCCAAACTAAAACTCAGAGCATCCTTGCATGTATGTTTTTGAACTGCGATGTTGTGTAAAGACCCATAGCATCTCCTGCTGACCTGCTCTGTATGCAAATTGGCATGGGTCAGGTCCAAGTAATTTCAGTCCCTGTCAGTTTAATCTGGATCAATTTTTTTCATATTCCTTCACTCACAGTTTTAGCAAAAGGGCAGTGATTTTATGTGAGGTCTTGGAGAAAACTTGAAAACTGGAACCAAAAAAAGCCACCAAGTTTAAAAGAGCTGGACCTTTTCTTTTGTAAAACCCTTTCCATGTGGCTTCAATCACATATCTCCAATCTCTCCCTTCACACAGCCAACTTATGGTGTAAAGGAGGGAAGCAAACTGAACCAAACTGTTACAGACCTTTTGGTATTCGCTCATGTCAGGATCAAGTTTTACAGAGTTATCAACTCACAAGTTGTTTGAAAGATTGTGGCATCTTATCAAGTGTTCAGCTAGCTTTCAGAAGCACAACAGCAACACAAAACAGAATAATATGAAAAAGATTTTTGCTGACAGGGAAGCACCTCATTAAATTATTTTAACCTCAAATTGTTCTTACATTTTTTATTACTACACAATAAACGATAATAAAGAAAAAAATGGAAAAAAAACATCCCAGATCTATTGTGTTTTTACATTTTCTTGACATACCACCATCTCTTTAATTACTGAGTTTAAATTCCAGGTTTGATGCAAAACAACAACACAAGAGGAAATCGTTGTCCATCTGTATTATGAAACGCCGCCCAATCAGTTTGGCTGCATTTACCTGGATCTGCGCAGACAGTATGTCTCTGAACAGCTCAGAATTCATTGGGCTGCTTCTGTCCTGTGTCACGTCATCAATAAACACTAGTGTCCCAGTGCCACTAGCAGCCATGCACACCCAGACCATCACACTGCCTCCACCGTGTTTTACTGATGATGTTGTGTGCTTTGGATCATGAGCTTCTCCACGCCTTTCTCCATACTTTTCTCTCACCATCATTCTGGTAGAGGTTGATTTTGGTTTCATCAGTTCAAAGAATGGACGCCTCTGCGCTCTGCCCTTTCCCCGCGGGCTACTTGTCTCTCCCTTCCTATCTTTTCCGACAACCCTTGGGAGGGGGGCTCCAGGAAGGAGCGCTTCGTGCCCACTGACGTCCGTTCCCTGCACGCGGGGCGCGGCTGCAGGGGGACGGAGCGAACCGTGTACCTGCAGAACAATCGGACTTAATAAGTTTTGTGTTTGAGGGAAGGATGCTTTGTTACATGTGGGAGCCTTCAGACTGCCATCTGTCCCACAGCTCTATGTGAACGAGCAGCCGAATTCAGGCGAACCATGTCTCCATCTCACACAGCGGCTTTGTGGCGGTCACGTGCACGTTGGGTCTAATGGCACCAAGGGATTGTGGGATGCTGCTGGGCAGGCGAGTTTCTTTTTGTTGAACCATGACTGAAGTGTCTAAGACCTGAAGTGAGGTCCATGCTGTATGGCTTTTTATAGGTATGTCGAAAACAAATTGGCTTACTGCTGTAAGTTGGATCATGTATTCAACCTCTACTCTGATAACGACGGAGCGCTCAAGTCGGCCACCAAATAAATCCATAAATTAGCAGCATCGCTAAATAAGCCACAGGGCTGTAAGCGTTGGAAAAAAGTAGCGGCTTAGCAGTCTGGAAAATACGGTAATTGAATTCATTTGAATGAAAGTCAAATAACTGTCTGATAACTATGTGTTATTTTTAGGATGACTAAACTAAAAAAATAATGTAAAAAGTTTATCTTTCCAATGTCCATATGTGGTCTTATCACCCTCTCACGGTGGAAAAAGTATTATCTGAGCTTCCTCATCCACTAAATCATCTTCAAATGGACACGCCATGCTGCTTCACCTCTCTGTAAACAAACTAACCTTCAACTAAACCTGCTCCAGACCAGGTTATGTTCAGAGCATGAGTTGCTATGGGAACTAAGCATACCTTAAAAACATACCTCAGTTTTTGGAAGCAACAGCTGAGGTTATTCGCTTCTTTACCTGTTCCAGTGGTGGCCCCGGAGGTGCCCCAGCCCGGCCTCTACCGACTCCGGTTCCTCCATGCCGGCCGATTGCCGGTCTGACCCAGATTTTGCCATGCCAGTTCCAGACTCTATGGCTGACCCGACTGCTTTTCCAAAGTCTGGGCCAATGTTTGAGCTTTAAATTATTTAGTGCTAGGTTTTAATGTTGTTGTTATTGTCCAGACTGAACAACATAACATGATCCCATCTGTAATGACAGAGAAGCTCCCATTCATAATAACAGTTGCTCCACTTTGATTTTTTTTTCTTTCTTTTTTGTTTCAAGTTCAGATTTTGGGGGAATTGGTTACTAGGACATGATTGACACGAGGTGCAGCAAACTTTGTCTCACATGTGTCACGTTCATCATCACTGTCTCTGTGTTTGTGTTAATAAAGGTTGTCACTGTGGTCCTAAATTGGTTCAAATCTTTATTTCTAGTAAGCCACACTTTGGATTAAAATATTGGAGGAATTCATCAAAGTCATTCATTACAGGTTTTTATTAATTTGACTGATAAAATGCAGCTGCTCTGAAGCTCAGTCATCCTGGACCACTGAGAATGCTCACAGACCTTTCCTATTGAAAAATTCCTTTTAGAAAGGGAATATAAATAACAGGCATAACCTATATTTTAGTCTCAACAATGAATAAAATGGGTGTAATAAAGTAAAGATGGGGTTTCATGACTTATGGGGAGCAGACTTCCGACCAACAGGAGTGGAGATTCTCCTTCAAACACTGGATGACTCTCTGGATTACAGCAGAAAGAATCATATCAAAAGGGGAATATTTTAACCAAGAAATTTCACTCAACAAAATGCTTCAAAATGTGTTTATGATCTCTAATACCATACAGCTATTAAAACAGTGTGTCTGCACAGAGAAACGCTTAGTTTCATGACAGATCACAGCTGCTAAGACCCATAAGGATACAGACATCCATCCGTCTGTGGTGAGGATGGTGAGATGAACCCTTCTGTGACCTCAGTGCAACCAAGCCAAGCCTAACTTTCAGTCTCCAATGACTTGGGCTAACACAGTGTAGCTAACAGTCAGATCGAGCTGAAAGAGCTAGAAAAGAGCAAAAAAGACAAACAGACTTACAGTGTTTGAGGCTTCCCTTCTGATCATTGACTGTGTGTATAGATCTGGACCAAGTGGGTGTGATGTTATCCATAGAAAATTGCTTACTTATGGCTCCAATGAAGTCAATTCAGTCCTCATTTTGTCGGAATACAGTTGAACTAGATGATGTCAGTATGTAGTGATTGGTTCAAGTCATTGTTTCTGAGACAACTCTCACCAATCAGGAGTGAGCTCAAAAGTGGGCAACATGAAATCTCCTGGAAAAAAATTAGAACTATCAAAAACATGTTTAAAAAAAAAGGTTATAAATGGCAATTGGGGGCTGTGATCAATAGAATGACTGTGTAACAGCTGTTTATTTCTCCATAAAAGTCTATGGGATTTTGGCTTCTTGGAACCAGTGGATACAGGGGGAGGGGTCCCTCAGTCCAGTTCTCATGTAGAGTCAATAGCTACGGTTACATGTGTCTTTGATCGGATCAAAGGTCGGATAGGAATTGAACTGTGTACATGGGCCAAGAAAAACTTCATCTGACTATAACAAACGTACATACGCCACAATTTCAATCAGAATAAATCATTTTGACATGCGCAAAGCTATCTAAAATACCGGCACCGGCCATAGAAGAAGAAATAGCGAGTTCAGTTGCCAACAGACAAAGCTGCGCCATAGAGCGAGGTGATATTCTTGTTATGATTATTATTAAGGGCCTGTTCGCTCATAATTTTTAAATATGTGCGGTCAGTATTTCTGCTTTCAAAAGCCGCCTCCGGAAGCTCAGATGCCGTCCAAAAGCTGCTCCTCTGCTCAGAGACATAGTACTCCCGGGAGAAATGGTTCTCCTGAGTCCGGCAGCTCACTCAAGCAGAGTGGTCGAACGGACTGTGGTCTGAAACCTCCTCCGGAGCCCACACTGTAAGAAAGCAACCTCCCATCCCCGCAAACATGAAGCTACGAGTCCGGCTGCCCTGTCCGAGACATGGTTCACTCACGTGGAGCAGCCGACCAGTCCTGTTCCCGCTCCAAAGCCTCCACTAGAGCGACACACCATCTACGCGTGACGTAAAAACCAGCACAGTAGTAACCCACAATCAGAATAAATATACTATCGGAAGGAAATTTAGATCTGAATGCATCTGATCGGGTTAGAGTATTCCGAGTGGCGTGTTTCCATGATTAGGTGTTCATTCTGATTACTTTTGTCCATGTAAACGCTGCTAATGATTCTGATCTTGAGTTGTTTGTGCGTTTATTTTTGTCCATGTCTGGCGTGATCAGCTTGATCTGGCAACCCAGGAGGGCGGGGGTGCGGGGCACACAGAGTGCAGTGCAAAACCAGTGATGCAGTTGTTGTTCACCTTGCAGCTTATCCCGTTCAAGGTGCCCACAGCGAATCAGCTTTCACTTATTTGCACAGGTGGTTTGGCAGAGTTTTTTACGCGGGATTCCCTTCCCGACATAAGCCTGTATTTTCAAAGCACAGGAAGATCCAGTTAGGCAGCAGCGTGAAGGGTCTCGCTTAAGAACCCACACTGAGCCTTGTAAAAGTCACACAATCTGCCCTCGTTATCAACTTTCTTAGATTACCGTAAAACCTAGGGATGCACAATCAGGGACACATTTTTGTTTCGGTTCAATATGTTTACAAAACAGCAAAAAAAACTTAAAAATCCCGAACATTTCTTTTTCTAAGTTGCTAATAAGGAAACAACAATTGATAAAAACCTTTTAATTGTCTTTTTCTAAGACTGGTGTGATGTAATAAAATAATTAATAATAAATCATTCTTAAATTTAGCTCAACATGTGTTTGATACTTTCAATGTGGTATGCTGGTATGCATGATTCATTTTCCCCACTATTCAATTGAATGGTTTAACATACGATTTGGTTTTAACCCTTGTGCTATCCTAGATGTTCTCCCTACCATGACAAAGGTGGATAAAGGTGGAAAGATTTCATGTAATCCATGGACACCAGTGAAGATCACAAATCATTGAAGAAAAAAGGTTCAGAGCACTGTCTCGTGGGTCTAGATCAGTGTTTTTCAACCAGTGTGCCGCGGCAGACTAGTGTGCCGTGGGAGATGGTCAAGTGTGCCGTGAGAAATTGCCCTCATTAACTGATCTAAAAGCAATTACCATCTCCAGGAAATCAGTCTTTGTTCATCCAAACAGGCCCTGATAAAACACTGAGTAGTTAAGAATATGAAATATCATAAAATTATTTTTTCTTTGTGTTTATATGATTCTATTAAAGACATTTTGATAAGAATAACGGGATACCGCGATTTAGCTGAAAAGTCCCGCCCCTTTAACTGTCTCCACCAATCATTCTTGAAGGCTTAATCACATGTCATCAGTCTGACCAATCAGAAGTGGTTAAAGTATTCACTTCCAGAAATCTGTGGAGGATCTACTGACCTCTGATGAAGGTTTCACTTGATGAAGGTTTCACTTGATGAAGGTTTCACTTGTGGAGAAACGATCAGAAGAAAAACCAAAAGTTTCTCCACATTCACACAGTCATTTTATGAGGCTTGTGCTCTTTGCTTGTGAGTGTAAAAGCGATTTGTTATTGATTTGGTGTTTGCTGATGGTTAGCGAACATGCAAAGCTCTAAACTTTTGCTCCGAGTCTGATTTCAACACTTGAAGCTCCGGCCTTTCATGTGAGCGGAGCCGAGCTGAAGAGGAAACCTGCTCCACAAACGTGCAAAGCTCCTATCTTTTAATTTCCCATCAAAGTGTCGGTGAGATCAGTCGTTTCCCAAATTAAACATCACTCAACCCCCATCCGCCCTCCCATTAAAATACTTTAAAGAAAGCCTTAAAGGAGAGAGCCCCCCCCCCCCTCCTTTATCCATCGGCTGGTGAGCTCGATCAAGTGGTATAAATCTTTAATTTTGGAGATCAGCATTAATGGCTGGAATGGCCTTAGATCTGTGCTGCGCTCCTCGCTTTCATCCTCGCCGCTGAAGGAATGCTGGGGGGAGGGGGGGGGGGCAGGGTAGCTGCACTATTATTTCTTTAGAATGAACACAAATTATCTGCTCATCAAATGATCTCGGTACATTATCCCTCGCTAAACCTTTTGTGTCCGTCCAAAGCTTTGCCGTTTTGCCTGAGCCCCCCCACCCCCAACCCATAGAGACAGGCAGGGAAGGTGCAATTAAAGCAGCTCCTCCCCCAAAGTTTGTGGGTTTTCCTTCGTTCCAGTTTCTCACATCACGTTGTTTTATCAAATATTTAAATGGAGCTTAAATAAAGAGAAAAGTGAGACTTTCTAGAGGGGGGGGGGGGGGTGTTCTGCAGAGCTCCCTTTTTTTTGATGTACCCCCTTCTCCAAATAAATCAAGGAGCAGACATGATTTGGCCGTTCTGTTTTGACTTCTCCTGCCAAATATGAGCATCAGTTATTCTCCAGGCTGCTTCATAATGATGCTGTTGCCCCTTATTTCTCCACATTAATGAGGGAGGGAGTGGAATTAGGCTGGTTGCTGCCTCTTAATGGGGGCTGTGAAAGCTGGAGAGCAACTGCAGCTCTCGTTAGCTGAGCCGGCTGCTATTGATTGTGGCGGGCCGCTGGGGGCTCCCCTACCTGTGGTTGACTTTGTACTTGTGCAGGAGTTGTAAGGGTCTGGCGAACAACAGGGACCACGTACATCTCAAACAAGGTCTATGAGAAGCCTATCAATTAGGCTTTGAAGGTCAAGCAAACTCTCCTCCCCCCCCCCCCCTCTGCCTCCCCACTCCTCACTGATCTTGTGCTGCAGATATCTTCTCTGCTCCCTCCAAAATACATCTGAAGACTCCATTCAATTAAATATCTCTCAGCTCCAGCTGCTCCCTAAGTGAAAGGTCAACTAAGTCTGGGAGGCCAGGAGAAAAAGGTTCTCCTCCTCCAGCCCCCTCCACATAACAAAGCCTCCTCCCCCCTTAATGATGCCCACTGGTCAGTCCCTAAGTAGAAGTGACAGTTGACCCCAGAAGCAAGATCGCAGTCGATCGATCAGCTGGAAAAATAACATAAAAATACACATAATGATAACCTGCAGATGTAATGTCAGCCCCCCTAACTGACTGACACTGCTTGAGCACAGGGACCTGGTCCAAACATCAAAGTAGAGCTGCCTGGTTCTGGTGCCCATAGAGTCAGGTTAAGCCCCCCCCCCCACCACCAACTCTAATTATCCACACTGAGGCCCAATGGGGTCCCGCGGGAACGGCCATAGCGGCTCGAGCACTCAATAGTCATCAATGTAAACGTCACCTAATTGAATCAAATTGAGCCTTATTAAACTTTGGAGCAGTCAAAGTACAAAAAGGACCAAACAGGAAGAGATGCACCACCATTTGATCCACAAAAACCTTCCAGAACTTTCAAAACCAACACCAGAAAAAGGTCACAATAGTGTGAAATTTTTCACACTATTTCACAAAAGTAGTTTCCAGAAAATGAAATGTTAAAAAAATGAAACCGAAGGAAAGGCGGTATGTGACATCACTGATTGGATGAAAGTGTTTGTCCATCATTTCATTTGTTTGGCGTGAAGCAATGATGGATTTGCTCCATACTAATAATAAGACATTTATCAGTATTCAAACATTAAAGATGCATTTAAAAACTCAAACGACATCATCCAATCAGTGACGTCCGCTATTGCCTACCGTCTCCTGTTTCTTATTGTGCTTCATTTATTAACATTTCATTTTAATTTCTGGAGTTTATTTTTGTTTTCCTAAATCTTTCATTTTTATTTTGCTTTATTTTTCTGGAATTTAGTTTTGATTATAAATTGGTATGTTGTTTTATTTATTATCAGTTTTGCTTTTTTAATTTTGGCCCACAGCAGCATCACTGACTGAGAGGACCATATTGTTTTCACATGTGGAAAGATTTCTGCGTCTTTTATAGAGAAAATGCGACCCCCACCACAAAGTCACCAAAATTTGTACACACCTAGGACCCGGCGAAAATGAATTTTCACCATGGCAAATGACACCCCACCCATGACGATGACATCACAGCAAGCAATAACGTAAAAAAAAATAATGGGCCGAAGAGAGTGAATGGAGTAAAAACAAAAAAGAAAGTCAAAAGTAAAAAAAAAAGTCAAAAATCAGTAACGAAACCAAAAAACATGTGTCGGGGGTGTTTTGGAAACTAAGGGAGTTTTGAAATCATTATGGGATGGCTACACGACCTACGGTTTGTATTAAAACAAGGTTTAGTTTTAGTCGCAATTTAGTCATGTTGATTCTATTAGTTTTAGTATAATTTTAGTCGACTGATAGTAGGGATTTAGTCGAAACATATCTAGAGTCAAAGGTAAAGCATTTATATGAAATGTGCTAAGTTATGAAAATATGAATACCACTCAAAGACTTCACAAATTAAAAAAAATAAATAAACATTTCACTTTGCTTTCCAAAGTTGTCATTTCTGCAAATTAAGCATCAACAACCTAAAGACAACAAAAGAAAAGAAACTGTAACTTAAAATAATCTTTTCTATACCCCGCCCACCTCCCGCACACACACAAAAACACCCCTTCCGCACACACAAAATCTCTGAGTGGTGTGTGTGGTGGGACACTGATGGTGATGGTGGTTGAAGGCCAGTCCACGTTATAATATTGGTCCAGGTGGAGATTGGGGGGGGAGGACGGCCAGCAAAACCATCTAGAATGTAGAAAGAGAAACGTTGCTTTGCTCAACAGTAGCTGGGACAGGCTCCAGCATCCTCAAGACCCCAGAAGGGATAAAGCGGGATAAGAAATTGGGTGGGTGGATGAAAACCAGAGTTATCATTTACATTTGGCTGCCAGTGATGAGAAGACATCAAAAGAAAATGTACATGATATAGAAAAAAAGAATAGCTGACTTTAAAAAACAGCTGTTTGAGAAAGATGCACATCTAGAAGAGAAAAAACTTTAGGCCATGGATGATTGCACGATTAAGAAGCTCTTTGACCAAAACAGAACTATGGACAGAGAGTTCAAGTTTAGGATCAGCGTAGAAAGAAAGTTGTGATCCTTACAGATAAACTGGAGGGCTTGAGTGATCCTAGAAGCTGTGCTGTATTGGGTTAACCCTCTTGTTAGGGTCTCCCATTACAAATAAGTCCTAGGTGACAAGCCGGACTAAGAGTGGTTCAGAAAATCTTTGTGGAAATTGTTACACCTAAGTCACCTTTATCTTTCCTTTTTTGCTGCTTTACTTTAGACTTCACAACACACTGTTAGATTTTTCATGGCTACCTAGTCCCTCCAATTCCTCCTCACTTCTACTCACCTGGAAGTGTTTGTCTATCCTCCCCAACCCATCGTACCAGACCCTCTACTGAATGAAGAAGACCAGATCATCCAAGCTGAAGTCACTGAGGTAGTCGACGAGCTCCTCTGTGGTAAAGCAGCAGGAGTGGATGAAGTCCTCAAGTCCCTCAAGTCTCTGAATGCTGTGGGACTGTCTTGGATGACACGTTTCCACAGCATTGCATGGCAGTGGGGAAAAGTACTACTGGACTGACAGACAGGAGCGGTGGTTCCTTCTTTGAGGGGGGGGGGCCAGAGGGTGAGTCCTGACTGCTGGGGAGTCGCTCTCCTAAGCCTCCATGGGAAAGTCTATGCAAGGGTATTAAGAGATTAGAGTTAGTCTGATAGTCAAAGATCCAGATCCAGGAACAACAGATCAGATCCAGGAACAACAATAGCTGCGTTTACATGGACAAAAGTAATCGGAAAGAACGCCTGATCGAAAGAGAAATGCGTCATGTAAACACGCCGTTCGGAATACTCTTCCCTGATCAGACACGTTCGGATCAAAATTTCTTTCCGATTGAGATAGGTGGGTTATGCCAATTGTTTATCCGATCGTGTTGCATGTAAATGGTTCATTCCAATCGTGTGTCACTACTGCTCTGGTTTATCGTCATGCATAGATGGTATTTCACTCCAGAGGAGGCTTTGGAGGTCAAACAGGACCGACCGGCTGCTCAACGGACGCTCAGTGCAAAGCGCCGGTCCGCTCTAGCCCCGCTGGCTCTTCGCCTCTCCCCTCTATTACACCCCTCACGAGGGGAGGTGCCGGAGAGGAGCGCTTCGTGCCCATGACGTCTGGACCCTGCGCGGTCCGGGCTCAGGTGCCGGTGGACCAAGTGAACTGTGTCTCTGAGGAGAGCAGCCGGACTTATAGCTTTGTGTTTTAGGGGGAGGGGAGGATGCTTTGTTATGTGTGCGTTTTGTTGTTTTGATGTGTGGGATAATTCGGACTGCGATCCGTCCCGCCGCTCTGGGTTAGTGGCTGCTGGACTCAGGAGAACCGTGTATCCGAGCAGAGCGCGGACCGTCAGCACACACAGCAGTTTTGGGGCGGTGTGTGAGCTTTTCAAAGCAGAAATGCCGCTCAGTCCTTAGAAACCGTTCTAACAATCATGTGGATTTGTGTTTCCAGTCGTGTCCCGACAAAATAAAGGCTGCTGTTATTCCCACATATTTACGTGCAGCCAAGATGCAGAAGGCTAATGTTGTTAAGGCGTGTTAGCCTTCTCCTGACCCTGGTTTCTTCCAGCTCCATTTTCCACAAAAAAAACACTGACCACACAGATTAAAAATAAAACAATGAGCGAACAGGTGCTTCATAATATTCATAACAGTAATAAAAGCACGTTTAGAAGATCATCTCGTATGTTACCGAGCTGCTGCATAAATGTATGTGGCAGCTAGGTTTGTTGACAGTGGGACTCATTTCCTCTTCCGGTATTTTCAACCCTTCTGCGCATGCCCAAATGATTTAAGGCACCGAAAGTGTGACCATGTGAACGTTCGTTCAAATTGGAAAAAGTTTTTCTGATCCCATGTACAGGGTTGAATTTTAATCCGACCATTGATCCGATCAAGATATTTTGGGCATGTAACCGCGGCTAGTGTGGTTTCCTTCCTGGTTGTGTGAGGTATTGGGGAAAGGGCGGTTTTTCTGCTTTTATTTTGGTATATTGTGTTACTTCCTGTTGTCCCCTCGTTTTAGATGTCTTCTCCTTCGCAGTGTAATCACCTGTCACCACATTTATTCTGCAAAAAAAAAGCAATTAGAATTGTAAATCGCTCTTCATACAATCAATCCACAAAACAAATATTTCCAAAATGAAAGGCACTTAAATTTGGTGATTTAGTTGATCTCAGTACTGGAATATTTATGTTCAAAGTTAAAAAACAATGTGTACCTGCCAAAATACTGAGTTTGTTTGAAATAAAAGTTAATAATTATGATTTTGTGGTAAAGGTATGTTTAAAAACACAGTGGTCAAAACTAATGCACTAAGGAATATTATGTTTGTTCAGGGGGTCAACATGTGGAATTTATTGTCCGACCATCTTAAGAATGCAAACTCCATATATCAGTTTAAGAAAATGTATAAAATTAAAATATATCAAAAATACCTTCTGGACTGAGAGACTCTTGTGGTTGTGAGGCAGTTTTGAGAAGTGTTTTTGTTTGTTTTTTTCCTCTTCTTTTTTTTTGTTTTTTTTTTTAAGGTTCTATCAATTTGTAGGTAGATGTGATGTTTGTAAGTTTGGGTCGGGGAAATAAGCCTTTTTCGGTTAAATTGTGTTCAATGTTTACGTTGACAATGCTTAGTGTCAGTTTTTATGTTAAAGTTTGTGTGTTTAACATAACCGAAATAAATGTCTCTCTCTCTTTCCTCCCTGTTGTGTGCACCTGTTTGTAATTGTTTAATCACTCCTCCTGTTTTATAGTCTGTGTCTCTTTTGCATTCTTTGCTGGATTGTTTTGTGTGTTTGTATGAGCGCTACGAGCATCTTACCTTCATTTCCACTATGCTTCCTAATAAAAGGAACTTTTGATTCTTTCTGCGTCCTGCATATTATGTCCAAACTGATCCTGACAGGTTGTGGAACATTTGACCAGCTCAATATCTTCTGTATAGTCCTGGAGGGTTTGTAGGAGTTGTTCTTTGAGGATTTGGAGCAGCCATTCAACTGTGTCCCCGTTGGTGGTATCATGCATGACTTCTATGAGCCAGAACCTCCAGAAATGGCAAGATACTGTAGAAAAAATGTTGGAATTGAAAGTTGTAGACTTTTAACGGCGTGCGCGTAGCGAATTTGCAACTGTTGCGATCTTAGCTAGCTTGCGCATTTTTTAATCAGCGATTTTCCCAAAATTTCATGCACATGCTGCTAGCTTAACTTTACAACCAACTCTGGAGTTTCGTCGACTTTTGACCTCGAGAAGAGGCCCCCGTTTTTATTTTTTATTTTTTTAGAAAGCACCTTTAGCACCAGATACAAATTTCAACTAGTCGTTGGGATTTTTAACCTGTAAAATGTAAGTGTTCATAGTGTTATAAAGTGTTATCACTACCCTATAGAATGCTAGGAACACTTACATTAGAATTTATTTTATTGAAGCCTTTAAGAATGGAAGTGCACAAAGGGTTCTATGGTGTAATGGTTAGCACTCTGGACTCTGAATCCAGTAGTCTGAGTTCTACTTTCAGTAGAACCTTAAAAACCCAACTAACTCTCATTAGTGCTTCAATGTAAGGATTTAAAAAAATTCAAACATCCTCAACCATGCCTTTAGTTTTAGTTCTATGATCTTCACTGTTAGTGTGCAAAATATGCCATATTATTTTTTATATATAATATTTATTTTAATAATAAATCTTTATTTTGGTTGCTGGCATGGTTCTATGGTGTAATGGTTAGCACTCTGGACTCTGAATCCAGAAGTCTGAGTTCAAATCTCAGTAGAACCTTGAAACCTTAATCATCATTATTACATAGATCTAAACAATACAGCAGCTCATAATAAGGAATTTTAATTAACAGACATCTTCATACATAACTTTAGTTTTCTGGCCTCTAGCAACCAAATTCTTATTTTTGTTTGTTTTCGAAAAAATTCTGTTCACTTCAATATTAGTGTAGAAAAATCCCACGATACCAATCCCAATGCTAGCGCTTCTAGCCACATGCAGCTCGGTTAGCCTTGAAGAAAGAGAAGAGGGAGTTAGATGCTTTTAGTGGCTGCTCAGAAAGTGGGGTCGGGTCAAAGGTGGCTGCTGTGAGCGGCGGTGGCACGTAGAGGTGGGCAGCAAGGGTGGATGGTGTGCAGAGGTGGGCAGCGAGGGTGAGAGCGTGGGGGGACAAGGCCGGGGGCAGGTAGCACCTGCGGCCCACCAGCGCCACTCGCGGCTTTAACTGTGGTTGCAGTCTTTAATGTATTCTTTCATTTATTGGTTTGTTGATGTGATTTGCACTTCTGGGCCACCGTACATTCAGTTTTACCAATCATTTCAAAAACGGGCACGGGAAAGATTGACATAAAATATGAACAATGAAGCGATATTCACATTGACAAGCGTTCCAGAGTGTGTGATGAGCACATTCTTGAATGCCTTTAGCCCATGGTGTTCACACTGGACTAGCAGGGAGGGGCTACTTCTTGTTTTCATATTCTGCTGTTTACCAGTCCATGTTTCGCCCACAGTTGAAAGAGGCTTGGTGTGAAATGTCAAAGCGGTTCAAATCTCACACATCTTGATCCAGACGTTTTTCTTTCGCAGCTCTTTTCTGATAAATGAAAGACATAGTTTACAAAACAGAATTATTACTTTCTCTACCATGATCAATTTATAAACGGTTGGCATTTCCACTAATTGCAGGGGACACCATCCATACATCACTATTAAATCTGAGTTCCTGATTGGTGAAACTTCTAACTCAGTGGATGCGCGTTTTACACGTAGAGTCCAAAAACAGAAACTTGTGCATTAACGCAAGAAAGTTCTGAATGCTGAAGTCCAAAACACGCTTTTAGCATTGTTTACATAGACTTTTACTTGAATCTGCTTACTTGAACGCACTTTGCCGAAAGTGGTGTGATTGTAGCTTCAGTTATGATGAGTGCATATCTTAAAAATAGTTGTTTTATATTTACCTAAAACTGCCAAATTAACACAAATGTTTTGAAAAAGTAATTAAAGCAAATTGAACAGAAGTTTTTTTAAACTGAATGACTGGTTTAATGGAATTTAAGATGTTGAGTTGATCTGTCATCAGTTTTTGTCGTGTAGACATCTCATGTTGATGTTGCTGTGTCCTGTATTCCAAAAGAAACTGCACAGACGACCTGACTCCAGCAGTGAGATGCCCCAAAATCCAATTGCCAGGCATTGAAGTGTCATCTGGGCTGCAGTTAGACAGGATGACTGCCGCTGATTCACTGATTACAGGAGCAGACTGCAACAGGATCCAAGTGGATTCAAGGAGACAAGCAGGCTCCCTTACATATCCCTCTGGTTCCCTGCCCCACTGTCTTTGAAAAGCACAGACTAAAGGTGATCACATTTCCCAAATTATCAATACCAGCTGCAATTCTGTCTCCCACGGCTTTGTCCCCGGGATGTGCTGTCTCTGATCTTCTCTCCTGGGCTGCTCTTTCAGCCCCAGCTTCTGTACAAATATACAACCTTTTTTTAATGCTGTTCACGTGAATGCTGTGCAAAGTTTGCAGTTATGAAATGAAATTTGCATAGGTTTGTTCAAATTGAGGTGTGTCTTGAAAGTATTCAGTCACAAAAAATTGGACTGGAAAAGTCCAATCGGTCCGGACCGAGTCCACTTAATTTGGTCCACATCGAGTCCTGTTCGTATACAAACAGCCTTTCAACTAGACATTTATGTTTCGAAAGCTTATAAAAAAAGCATGTGGCTAAAGATCTGTTCAGTCATTGGCCAGGAATTTCGAGGTCAGGGCAAAGCAACAAGAAAAAGAATAATAAAAGTCCCCGAAAGGGATACAGCAGATTAAGAAAATGGATGGAAGTTCAGGGTTACATTTATTGGTTCAATCCTCCATATTGGATTTGGATGCTCCACCCCCTGAATGAGTCACTGAACATGTCACATGCCCAAAGCATAGTTCCTGATTGGTTAAAACGATCTGGCGACCTCGCCAAAGTTCCAATTTTTTTAACTCTGGACACACTGAGCCGCCCAAAGCGCGCAATTCAAATCACACTGCTGTCAGACCGCTGCGTTGCGTCTGATGCTCAAAACGCGCCGCAGGACCCAATGATGGCGTCCGTTAAAACTGGACACCCCTGATGCGCGAATTGTGTCTGGTGTGAACGTAGCTTTAGGATCACTTTTAAGATTCTTTTGTTGGTTTCTAAATGCCTTTATAGAATTGTAACTTGATATTTATCAGAGCTGCTTTTAGTTTATGACCCTCTTAGAGCTGTCAGGTCTGCAGGCAGTCCCAAAAGTCAGAGCAACAACCCACGGCGAGCCCACATTTCAGCACTGTGGACCTTGTCTGTGGAACTGTGGAGTTTTTTGTTTTTTTTTTATTAAAAACTACTGTAATTTCCGGGCCATTGAGGACACCTGAGTACAAGCCGCACCCATTCCATTTTTGTAGGATTAGCTATCTTGTACATACCCAAGCTGCACCTGTTTACAAGCTGCATGTGCCCACAATGAAGCATGTTGAATTGAACAAGTTGGATTGTCACCGATGACCCTGCCCCATACACTGCTAGATCATGAGCAGTCTCAGAGAGGGAGAAGTTCATGGCATTTAAGACTTATTTTGTGAACACACCCACAAACAGCCAAGCAGCATGGATGTTACTTCCCCTCACTCAGGGGGGGGGGACTTTACACCCAGGATTCCCCACTTCCCATGAGTCTTAGGGGCTAACCTCCAGGTCGCCACACTGTGTTGTAGACTAAGGATGAATATTATATGTGCTGAAACCGCGCGTGTAAAGAGCAGGGAGCTGCAGCAGAAGGAGGGGAGAGCGCGAGTGCATCGCAAGAGGGAGTGGGAGCAAGAGCAGCAATGTTAGGGGTGTGTTTTTCTGTTTGTTATACAGAGTGAAAGAAAACTGTAATAAAAGGTTTCCCCCAGAAGAACCATGAATGATTCTTTATTAACCCACTCTGGAGGCTCTGAGGGTCCGAACGGGGAAGTGAACAACCGAAGGAAGATCCGCCTTCAGCAGGGAGGAAAGAAAGAAAAAATGTAATCGTAGGAAAGGTTCAGCACATGATATATTGACAAAGAAAGACGGTACACAGAAAGAGTGTTCAAAGTTTTAATGGCAAGGCAAGTTTATTTGTATAGCACAATTCGTACACAAAGTAATTCAAGGTGCTTCACAAAACAGAAAAATGCATTAAAATCACAATACATCATAGAAATAATCAACGTAAAATTTACTTTAAAAGAAAAGAAAAAATTTGAAAATTGATTTAAAAATAAAGGAAGGTAAGGAAAGAAAAGTGCAGATAGGATCTTTCAGTCATATACACGGCTAAACAGAAATGTTTTAAGTCTAGATTTGAACATGAACACAGAAGAGGCCTGTCTTACGACTTCAGGGAGGCTGTTCCAGATTTTAGCTGCAGAATATTGAAACGCTGATTCCCCTTGTTTAGTTCTGACTCTGGGCATCAACAGGAGGCCGGTCCCTGAGGTCCTCAGAGTACGAGATGGTTCATATGGCAATAACATGTCAGAGATGTACTTTGGTGCTCGGCCATGGAGAGACTTGTACACAAGCAAAGCTGCTTTGAAGTCTATTCTTTGAGGTACAGGGAGCCAGTGCAGAGACCTGAGCACAGGACTAATGTGATCATACTTCCTGGTTCTGGTCAGGACTCGAGCAGCAGCATTCTGGATGTACTGAACCTGTTTTACGGCTCGTTTGGAGAGGCCGGTGAGCAGGCCGTTACAGTAGTCTAACCTACTGGAGACAAATGCATGAATAAGTATCTCCAGGTCTGGCTTTGACACTATGTTTTTGATTTTGGCAATGTTTTTCAGATGGTAAAATGCCGCTGATGTTACTGACTTAATATGGTTGTTAAAGTTCAGGTCAGAGTCCATGATTACCCCTAGATTTCTGACTTGATTTGAGGGTTTAAGAGACAGAGAATGAAGGTAGCTGCTGAGACTTTCTCTTTGTTTCTGTGGGCCAAAAATAATAACTTCGGTCTTGTTTGAGTTTAGCTGGAGAAAGTTGTTCTGCATCCACGCACTGATCTGTTGGAGGCAGTGGCTGAGTGAATCCACCGGCCCATATTCACCTGTTGTCAGTGACACATAGATCTGAGTATCATCTGCATAGTTCTGATAAGTTATGTTATTACTGCGTATTAACTGCCCTAGTGGCAGCATGTAGAGGTTGAACAGAAGGGTTCCCAGGATCGATCCCTGGGGCACACCACAAGTCAAGGCCATGTAGTCTGAGACACAACTCCCAATTTCAACAAAATATTTCCTGAAGACTTGAGCCAACTTAGGGCAGATCCAGAGATGCCAACCCATTCTTGGAGTCTGTGCAAAAGGATCCCATGATCAACAGTATCAAAGGCAGCACTCAGGTCTAGCAGGATTAAGACAGAGACTTTGCCATCATCAGTGTTCAGGCGGATGTCGTTGGTTACCTTGATAAGAGCAGTTTCTGTGCTATGATGGGATCTAAAACCTGACTGGAAAACATCAAATGAATTGTTTAATAAGAGAAAATCAGTGAGCTGTTGGTACACAACTTTTTCAAGGACTTTTCATAAAAATGGCAGATTAGAGATAGGTCTGTAATTATTCAGTACAGTGGGATCAAGACCGCTTTTCTTCAGGAGAGGTTTAATGACTGCAGTTTTTAAGGCCTCGGGAAATATTCCAGATTGAAGAGACATGTTAACTATTTGAGTAATTGATGGCAACACACTGTTCAGGACAGACTTTAGAAATCTAGTGGGTAACACATCAAGGCAGCATGTAGACGAGCTCAGACGGGTGATGGTCTCTTGGACAGTTTGGTCAGTGACAGGTACAAAGTGCGTCAGCTTAGAGTGAGTAGGTGGCCGTTGGATAGTTATATGTGTTGTGGAGTTGATGGCTTTTTTAATGCCCTGAACCTTGTCATTAAAAAATACAGCAAACTCATTACATTTAGGTGTGCAAACCAGTTCTCTTGGTAGCTGGGTTGGAGGGTTAGTTAATCTGTTTACTGTTTTGAACAGGACACGAGAGTTGCTGCTTCAACTTCCAATGATTTCAGAGAAGTACCTTTCCCTTGTTCTGCATAAGATCTGGTTGTAAGCGTACAACTCCCCCTTATACATTTCATAATGAACCTGGAGTTTTGACTTGCGCCACTTTCGCTCAGCTCTGCGGCACTGTTGTTTCTGTGCACTGACTAGATCATTGTTCCTCCAGGGAGCTTTCTGTCTACGTTTTCTCAATTTAACCTTCATAGGGGCAATGGCATCCAGAACATTCAAGATGCTAGAAGTAACAGAATTCCGCATTTCATCAACATTGGCACCAGAGGCGTTTTCAGGGTTTATCATTTCTACAAACTGTGCCCTAGTGCTCTCATTTATTTGTCTCCTTTGGACAACTGCAGGGCCAGGCGGTGGTTTGGGAGCAACAGACAGGTCAAAGAATACACAGAAATGATCAGAGAGGGCGACATCAACCACACTGACATTGTAAATATTAACC
Organism: Oryzias latipes; assembly: GCF_053564925.1. NCBI lineage: Eukaryota > Metazoa > Chordata > Actinopteri > Beloniformes > Adrianichthyidae > Oryzias > Oryzias latipes. The sequence continues at coordinate 14,049,683 of NC_136259.1, forward strand.
CCCTTTGTGATGAGCAGGTCCAGAGTGTGCCCTCTGCTGTGGGTGTGGCAACTCACATGCTGAATTAGATCAAAGGTTTCAAGGACAGCATTGAGCTGTTTTGCTAATGTCATTGACATTATCAACATGAATATTAAAATCACCTGTAATGACTAGACCATCAAAGTCTGTGCACACAACTGAGAGCATTTCAGTGAAATCATCAATGAAACTTTGGCTGTGCTGAGGTGGTTTGTACATGACTATGTAGAGTAAGGGAGGAGTTTGTTTTAACTCAATCTTAAAGGACACATACTCAAATGATGAAAACACACCAAATGATAGTCTGCGGGTTGCAATATTATCTCTAAACAGTGCAAAAACGCCTCCACCCTTTTTATTTTCTCGTATTTCCGATTCATGTTTGTAGTTGGGGGGAGTTGACTCGACTAGAACTATGTTTCCTGTGTTTTTGTCAAGCCATGTTTCAGTTAATAACATAAAATCAAGATTAAAAGAAGAGATAAGATTATTGATTAAAAATGATTTATTGCATAAAGATCTAACATTGAGTGCAGCAAGTTTGAGATTAGTTTCCTTGGGACTGGTCAAAACCTTCTTGCAGGGGATATGAACTAGATTTCTTTGATTGGAAAGTCTAACTGCCCTTTTTTGCATTCTACGTGGTGGAACTACAGGTATAGCACCAGAAGGAAGCTGTTCATCACAGGGCCCCAGTTTGACATAACCTTTCCTAGGACACTGGGGGCCCGTTTCATCCTAGCTCTGGGGGATAGCACGTCTAGAGGCGCGCAGGGGAGGTCGAGTTGAGGGTAGTTTGGGTGATGGACCAGGAGGAGCGGGAGCTGGACGGGATTTGGGTGAACGACGGAGGTGGCGTGTTGGAGGGGCTTTGGATGAAGGACGTGTTGGAGGGACTTTGGGTGAAGGATAAGGAGGGGGCGCTGGAGGGGTAGGAGAGTTCCTGTGTGGTGTGAGGCTCACAGGTGTTAGGGGAGCCATCTTAATTCCTTCAAAATGGCTAGGTAGGGCCATGGGTGAAAGTGGGGGGGACGAAAAGGAAAGTGAGTCTTCACTGGGAGTAGATGTAGCAGGGGGCGCCCACAGCTGGTCAGATGGTGGTATTTCTGGGGCCAAATCTGGTGGTTGTTATTGTGGTTCTGCGGTTGGGTCCTTAGCTGGCGGTGGTTGTTGTGATGCTGGTGCAGCTGAGTGCTTTGATGGAGGTGGTTGTGGTGCTGGTGCTGCTGGATCTAAGTCATTGACCGGTGGTGGTGGAGGTAGTTGTTGTTGCCGCCGTTGTGCTGTGGTTCCTGGGACACTGGCTCGGTCCTTCCTTACTGCCTTTTCAGGGCCTTGGCCTCTATGCCCCAGAGCGTGGAGGAGGTTCTTCACTAACTCTCTTGCTCCACCTCTGTTCAGGTGTGGGCCTTCTCCCATGAATAGGTCCTTTCGTTTCCAGAATATATTGAAGTTCTCAGTGTAATGGAATCCTCTGGAAACACACTCTCTGGAGAGCCAATTGTTCAGCTGAAACAGACGGCTGAACTTGAGTGACACCCCATCGATGTTAGGAAGAGGTCCACTGATGAATGCTTCAACCTCTACTTTGTCAATCTCTTCAAATAACTTCATGAAGTCTTTTTTCAAACGTTCAGATTGTTCTTTTTTGATATCGACAGCACCTACATGTATGATTATTCGTTTAACTCCTTGGTACAAGACTTTAGATAAGAGTCCTGTAATCACTGGAACAGTAGAACTTGGGCAACATAAAGTTTGCATTCTTCTGTGGCTGACTCCACTGGTAGCGCCATCTCCAAGCAGCAGCGTATCTCTGACCTTGATGTTTGGCACAGATTTTCTTTCCGCCTGTGCTTTGTTGCCAACGTTATGACTCCTATTCTGTGGTCCAATTTCACTTTGTTCTTTAACATCACATTGTGTTAAGGGGAAAAAATCTGTTTGTGAGCTTTATTTTGGATGTTCTGTCATCTTTACGCTTTGGCTTAACACAGAGTTCCTCCGCACAAAGTTTCGGAAAGGACACAACATCACTCATGTCTATGTCACTGTTATTCTTCTCATTTGTAGTAAGAGTGGGCTTCTTACTACCCGATGTTACTGGAAGGGTCTTGTGAAGTCCATTTTCAGTTTCCAAAGTAAATATCCGTGTTTGTAGCTCTTTTATTTCTTGTTGGTAGATCCGACAGCGTTCACAGTGGGAGTTTGTTTTTCTTCCTCTTCCGGACATGTCGCTGGCTTGTCAGACGTAAAAATATTGATTTGTATAGGTGGAAGTCACAAAAAAGGATGACCAGTCTGATATTCCAGGATTTGTGGATGAGGTAAAATAATTAAAAATGATTAATTAAATGATTAAAAAGCAAATAAAGCAGGAAGCGGCAGGAGCAGGGAAAAAAGCGTCTGCACTCTCAAGAGGTAAAAAATAATGATATACCTGAGTTTTTTTTTCCAAACAGTGTCTGTGACACGGCAGGAACACGGCAGCAACATGCTAGTAACAGGGCTGGTTAAAAAAAACATACTGGTAAAAGTCACTTAGAGCAGCAGTAACTTACAGGCGTGTGCCACGCAGAGGCAAGAGCTGCATAGGGTGTGCGCCAGAAGTTTTCTTCCACAACAGTGACACACCGTAACACAGCACTAACAGGGATGCTTTATAAAACATAAATGTAAAAGTCACTGAGTGCTTTCTTTATCTTCCTCCTGTGCAGCTAAACCATGGAAGACTTCCTCCTCAGTGTCGGATTGGAATGACTTTTAATGAAATAATTACTAAACTCATTTGTAAAATAAGTATTTGGTGACATACTAACACCTACGAACAAGAAAGGTTTCTGGCCTGGCCAATATGCAGATCTAAATCCCTCCAACCTTTGGAGGGATTTAAAAATCTGTTTTCTTGCAACAACCCCAAAACATCACAGCTCTTGGGAAGATCTGCATGGAAGAACGGACCAAAATAGCAGCTACAGTGTGTGCAAACCTGGTGAAAACCTACAGGAAACCTTTGACCTCTGTCTCTTTAACCAGGGTTACATTACAAAGTATTAAAGTTAAATTTTAGTTATCAACCAAATACTCAATTTTCACCATAATTTACAAATAATTACTTCAACAATCAAGCAATCAAGTGTTTCTATGATTTACATCATAGACCAAACTCAGCTTTTAAAGTGAGACATGTTGCACAACTCGTGTCTGACTAAATACTTTTCTTGTATCATTGTATGTAATGTATTTTGTTGTTTACACATTGGCTGTGAACATACTGCCTTGCACACGCACAGACACATTACGCATAATTCATAGTGCACTACACTAGAAACATAGCTGTCAGATCACAGCTAGGAAAGATTCAGACAAGTGTGATAAGTAGGACACGCCTACTAATTATGAAACTGCTCATGGCACACACGTATTAATCAGGAGTTTGTGCTTTAAAAGCCCTCTTCCCCCTCTTTTGTTGCCATATACCCAGCCACCAGGTAGTGGGAGCGTGAGTGGGCAGGCAGGTAAGCCAGGCTCTGAGTGCTCAGATGTGTACAGGGAGTAGTCTCATTCACAGTTCACTGTACACGGGCAGTCGGTCGGTTTTGGCGCATCTGCTGAGTGGCGTTAGTAGCCTGCAAGCATAACATGGACTTTTTCTCCTAGACCCGTCTCCTGTCAGTGACCTGTTGTTATTAAGCTGGCCTTCCTGCTCCTAACAATCAAGCTCCTGCATCTCATTCATTTCTTTCCTCCAGAAACATGTTTTTGCTGCACTTCTTCCTTGGCTCATCGTGAATAGGGAATTAAAGTTGCTGCTTTGCCATTTTTGTTTTTTTGGTGGGACGGATACACCCCGCTTCATGGAGGAGACCACTTCTTGCTGTGGGATCTTGCTAGACGGTGGACGGTTCCCAATTACCATATTTGACTAGTGGTGGTGGTTGGCATCCTGAAAAACAGTATCATCACTGTTCTTCATCTCAACGTGTCCAAACATCCCCATTTGTCCCCTGCATTTATCTCCAGAACATCTACCGTTATCTGCATTCCTGATCCTGTCCATCTTTTTTTTTAATCAGAAATGGCACGTTCAGTTTCTGTTACAGTAAAATATTTCCTGTTTTCTTTCAAGCTGATGGATTTGGTATAATCTGGCCGCTGAACATCTTTAGCTCTAAGTTGGGTGTGGCCAACTTTGCGCCAAAAGGAAAAGAGTCAAACAATTGTTTATCTAAAACATCGAGAATTGTTCTGACCACCTTCCTTTATACTCCAACAACAATATCCCCTGAAGAGAATAAAAAATGTGTCATGATCGGCTAAAGCTGAGCAGAGCCAGACACTGGAACCTGGAAGGACCACAGGAGAATGAGCTGGAGAATAAACTGATTTATTTTCCCTGGAACAGGACCAGTGGGTAAGTAAGTTGATTTAGCATTTGTTGCCGTAATAGTCCAGGTGTAGAGACTGTGAGCTGTGGCATGACGTGGAGAAGAGCTGAGACTTCAGTTGAAGCGTGGTTTGGCTTGGAGTCGTGGCGTAGCTTGGGCTCGTGGCGTAGCTTGGAGTCGTGGCGTGGCTGGAGGCTTTGGAAGCACTGACTGCTTGTGTGGAGGTAGGACCCAGATTGACACTCGTGGCAGTATTTCCTGAAGACGAGGTGAAGAATAGCAATTAGTAAAAACCATGTCAAGCGAGAACAAGAAACTTGACTTTAGACCAGGTAATGCAACATAGAGGGCCAACGAACTGGCGATGAATGCTGGTGAAGGATCTATTGAAACAGAGCTGGCTGGTGATAAGGTGAGTGTCCACAGCTGGGTCCAATCAGGAAGGCAGAGCAGAGAGAGGAGTGGGGAGGAGAAAACTGCCAGAGGCACCATGACAAGATGTCCACTTAAAACCCAGCGAACCATTTATCAAAAAGAATCTTTGTACATTAGCTGTGTGAGTTGGATGGAGAGTTGACAGGAATATGCTGTAAATGGCAAAAAGGTTATGTGGAAGTCCACCATTATGGTTCTCAGTTTCAGAATAAATTGATAAAATGCATCTATCACTCCGGGTGAGGTTTCTTGACCTTTTAGTTAAAACGGTAGTCATTCAAAAATGTGGTGATCTTAGTATTTCTGCAGTGTCTAGTATGACCATCACAATGGAGAGGTTTTAGCCAAAGGCTTCAACTTCGCTGTGTCAACAAAGCAAGTAGGCTTCATCACATCGGTTCACCAAAACCAGAGACCAGCTGAGACCAGCACATGTGTTTCTTTCCACGACCGTTCCATGTATTTCTTTGGACTTTTCATGCATGTACCATCGATGTGTAACTTTAATGTCACGTATACGGTGCACATATCTTGTTAAACTTCTGTAATTGATACACAAATAAATAATGAATTGCATATTAACAGTGCAACAATCACACACTGTTCATGATTTAGCTGTTCTCTGCGTGGTTTATTCGTACTTCTTCTGTGGTTTTAATGTGGTTCATTTGTGATGCATCAGTGAAAATTTCACATACAGACCACATAAATTCAAGTATGACTCATTTTCATCCATGCAATATGCCCGAAATGATCGAGTTTGCCACTTTTTCAAAGGCCCCCCCGGCCTCCATATAAAAATTCTAGCTCTGCCCCTGTTTGCACAGAAGCAATCCTGTTTAAAAAAAAAAAGTTGTTCTTCTAGTTGTTCTTCCACTAGCACTGCAACGTTCCTGCTGATGAGCACTGGCTATGGGGAACCCAGTGGTGTGTTTATGCACAACTACAAACTTCCAAAGATTAAAGCAGGTTTAAAAACCTTTGTGTTGTCACTTTTGCAGCTCCTGTGCAATTTTTACGTTCTCTCTCTTTGTCTGATGGGAACCCTCCTTTTTTTTGTAATCTGTACAAACCCATCCGTGCCCTGAACCCACCTCAGTCGCGCAGACGTGATTCCATCCATGAGTGCGATCAAAGAACCTGGATGTTTATAACATTCAAACACTGCTGACATGTTCATTTGAAATGGGATGCATATTGAAAAAAGGATCAGTCATGTATTTCCTGTAAGCATTTCATTTCAGTAAACACAAAATCTATGATTGGGTTTAGATTTCTGTGGCTGTGGGAAAATTGAGAGCAGTGGATTATGACAGTCTCATAGGACATTTCATCCAGGAGACAAACTTGTTCTGAAGAGGTTGGCAAATACTGGATTTCTGTAAACATGACAGCCTTCTTCTTAGTTTAGGGTTTTTTAGGGGATTGTGAGGATGTTTTATTAAGAAAACCTAATCTGCTTGCATCTGCATTCATCTTGTTTAAAGTATTTCACATTTGTCTTCTCTTTTGGCACTTTTCTGCTTCACAGCTATGCAAAGGAGGCCAGGACTTTCTTACACCCATTCGTTTTCTGAACCCGCCAAATCTTTTTTGGGGTCACAGGGTTGCTGGAGCCAACCCAGCTGCTGTTGGGTGAAGGTGGGGTCAATCCGTTGCTGAGCCGACTGTCTTCCTTGTCCTGTAATATCCCTTGCTTTCTGGAACTATACAGTGGATTTGGTTGTATTGAGAAGGATTACGGATAAAGGCTCCCACCTATTCAGCTGGATGGTTTTGCTTTCACACAGTGCTCTTGAAAGTGAACCAAAGGCTGAAGTAGAACAAACTGCCCCTAAAAAACCATGCCGGACCAGCAATTGCCCCTCTCTTTTTTGAAGAAGAAGAGCTTCAAGACCTTCTGGTCTTGCCTCTTCTCTTTTGCTCCTTCTTGGCTTCCGTCCCGTTCTCCTCTACAATGAAACTCCTCAAACAGCTACGCAGTTGTTCTATTGGTCAAAATAACCACTTTTTCTGTTACCTTTTTTGAACGTTTTCTTGATATGATCCTCTTTTTTCATGAAGTTTTTACATTATTGCAAATTGTTCAAGGTGTAAACTGACAAAATGTCCGATTGTCAGATTCTCCTGAGCCCGCTTTTTAAGTGATAGGGGTGTGGCCTTCAAACAAGCTCACTCCTGATTGGTGAGAGTTGCCTCGGACCAATCGCCGCTTACCCACAACGTCCAGCTCCAACATTGACTTAATTGACTTCAATCTCTTATTTGACGGCGGTTCCCTCATTGTCTGTTGTAAGAGATGCAGAGAAAGAGGAAGTGAGCAGCTGCTGTCACTGTCTAACCCAGTTTCCTGCTTTACTGTTAAAGTACTTTCAGGTGCCGCCTGCTCACCATCGCCAGCTTGACTGCTCCTTAGACTACACGATCACTGCCCCAAAACAAAGTCAGGGTGCGACGAATTTGTCGCTCCCTGACTCTTCTGTCGTGAGATCACTCCTGCTGAGTCTGGGTTCTTTCTGGGTTGTGGATCTGTGTTTCACCACACTTCACGTCTGTCTCCAAACCTCCAAAAAAACGGACAAACCCTGCAGGTACCAAGGGATGGAATAGATGGGCATTCACATTATTTAGTACACCCCCGCCCCTGCCCCCCAGCACACAGACACACACTCCTACAAACACTCATCGGCAAGCATGTACAAACACACTCCCACCCTCACAGAAAAACACCCATACACCTACACGCACACACAAACTCACATACACACAAACGCGCACAAGTTCAAAAACCTACAAACACATACCAAAATTAAAAACACACTTTATACAAACACAAGCACACACATAGATTAACCCAGAAATACACACACAGTCAATGCACAATGTAGTACTGGTATACAGACCACACACCTAAAAACCACACACATACAGTACACACAAAAACAAACATTTTGTATAGGTAAAGGTCATCTTTTAAAGTTCCTAAACCTTTAGCGTGTTTCGTTCACTTGTAGTAGAGCAGAACATTGAGGGACTGTCAGGTCTGCAACCTTTACTGTCCGGCCTTAGAGAAGTACCACTCCCCTCTCCTTAACATTGTTTTAAAGGCCATGTGTAGAATTTACGCCTTACGTTTACCCTTTACTTGTTTCCTGAGCTTCAGGCCTGACCAGGTTATTTATGAGCAGCTGTGGGCTCCAGGAGAGCTGACAACAGATCGAGCTGCCAGGACATGCAGCAGCCAAAACAGCGGGCAACAGCATTTAGACCAGACCTAAGACTGAACTAATGACTCAACCCTGTTTTCAGGAGGAGCCTGTCACCACACTGACAAATGCTTTCTGCAGGTGGAGGAACAGCAGCACCCATGGGCCAGTCTCCTGTAAAAGCTGGAGCACCCGCCTGTGGCTTTCAGCTTTCAGATCCACATCATCCTGTGGGTAAACTTGGAGCTGAGAGCCTCATCATACATGCACTTAACAACAAACTGTGTGATCTTTTGGCAAACAAAATGTATATTTTTATGTTTGAGGAGATGAGAAGAGCCGCCAAGAAGGGGATAAAAGAGACAGGGGTTAATTTGATGACGGAGAACATATATTAAGAAAATGAAGCTGAAGTATTTCTTTATTCCAATTGTCTTGAATCAGAAGCAGACAAAAAATGGTGTTAAAAAATACTTGTAGCTGTAGAAAACGCAGGCCACAAGCTCCGTTCTGATGCATTCATTTGAATACAATTTCACCTGAAGAGAACTTTCAAACCATTACCATTTCTGAGGACACTATGATCTTTTACTGTGCTCCACGTCTTATGGTTCCATTTTTTATTGTTCTACAAACCACGGAACTGTTGTTAATTGAAGTAAACCCAACCAAGTTTAAGAAAGGCAGAAATGCATTTTGCTGCAAGACCAAAAGGAGTGCAAAAAAATAAATAAATAAAATAAAAACAAAAAAATAAAAAGGTATTCTTCATACTGTCACTGTTTTGTGGTTTAGCAAAGTTAAGCCAAAGTGGCTCCTGGTGGGATCAGCTAATGGAGGGATGAAGGGTGCTGTTGGGTTCAAATCACTTGAAATGTATCTGAGGTTTCCTGGGGGAGACGCTTCAAATGAAATTTCCAATATTTCTTAAAACGTGTTCAGGCTAATTATGGCTTAGCTTGATTTCCCACATTTTGTTCTCGTCTTCAGATAAACTTGGTTTGAGTTTGAACAGATCTGGGACTTTTTGTGGCTTTTGTCACGGTAAAAGCATCAGAGGTTAGGAAGTGAGCGAACGAACAATAATGTGTTAAGTGAAAGAGAAATCCCAACATCAAGGGTTCATCAAGCACCCCAAGGTGCCTGAACACGAGTGCTTATTGAATTGAGGCTGTCACAAAAAGCCTTTAGGTCACAGTTAATGCATTCTTCCACTCACAATTAAAACATCATTAGACTAATGCCTGATCTTCCTTCAACAGTCATTAAAGCTGCAATTCAGGAAGCAAATTATAACCCTCAGAGCTGTCTGCATGGGGGCAGCGAGGTCATCTTCACAGCCAGAGCTGCAGTGGGGAAGAAAGACGAGGCCGGACCAAACTTCCCAGTCTGAACTTTCAGTCCTTCTGACGTTAGAGAACGTTAGAACATCCATTTACAACAGGTCTGGATTCAAAAAGAAAAGCTGTGTAGTTTTGATGTTGAGTTTTTTTATACCAAAATAAAGATACATTCATTTTCTATACCGTTTTTCCCTTTTGAGGTCACAGGGCTGCTGGAGCCTATCCCGGCCACTTGTGGGCAGAGGCAGGGGATGCCTTGGACAGGTCGCCAGTCTGTCGCAGGGTAGAATATCCACAATCACACATCCATTCACTCACTCTCACAGTCATACCTATGGACGATTTAGAGTTGCCAATCAACCTATGAAGCATGTTTTTGGACAGTGGGAGGAAGCCAGAGATCCTGGAGAGAACCCATGCATGCACGGGGAGAACATGCAAACTCCACACAGAAAGGTCCCATTATATATATATATATGACCATTATAAGTGTCTCTTTTTTAACCCTTGTGCTATCTTAGATGACCCCACCCTTACATTGACGTGTTCTCCCTACGATGACAAAGGTGGATAAAGGTGTAAAGATTTCATGTAATCCATGGACACCAGTGAAAACCACAAATCATTGAAGAAAAAAGATTCAGTGCACTGTCTAGTGGGTCTAGATGACCCGACTCCCAACGTTGAAGTGCCTGGGATAGCACAAGGGTTACAGCTTTTGAGGAACTGAGAATTCGATTCAGGTAAGTTTTGAAATGATAAAAAAGAATCAGTTTTTCTCAAACTGAAGAGATTTCCCAGTTTGGGATTTTTAACCTGAGCAAAGTGTTCATAAAGTCTTTAAATCTAATAAAAAAACAGTGAAACTCCACCACAAAAATACAATAACTGCCATCAAAAGAAAGGAATTTAGACAATGATGTCCAGAAATAGATTAAAATCATTTTCTATAATTCCCTGAAGGTCAGTCTTGGTTTGCCAAATGGAAATAAAGCCAGTGTTTCCTATAAACCTTAATCTGTTTCAAAGGTCAAGAAAGGGTAAGGAGGAACAAGAAAGCATAAAAGTAGGTTTAGTGACAGAAATACTTTATCATCTAATTCAAATTTAAATTTAAATTAAAAATCTAAATTCAAATCCCATTTAAATTCCCAATGTAATTTAAATTCAAAATCTAATTCTGGTTAACAGTCAAAATCTAAATCAGTTTCTAATTCAAATTCTCTTTAAATTCAAAATTTAACTTACAATTAAAATAAGATACAGATTCGGATTCAAATTCTAATTCAGTTTCCAATTTCTAATTTGGTTTCAAATTGAAAATGGAATTCAAAGTCCAAATGTTATTTAAATTCACCTTCAAATTTAAATTTACATTCAAAAACACAAAGACCAACTTAATAAGACAAGAGACCGCTGAGAAGCATCCAGGAATCGACCAAATCAAACCTAATGAGAAAAGAAAAAAACACCTGAACAAACTGCAGGCCAGTCATTAAAATCTTAACTCCACATCTTTATCTTTCATCTTTTAGAAGCTCTTAAACATCATCACTGAGTCTTCAAACTGTTTGAATACTGTAGGTTTTCAGCATTTTTTTGTTCTTTCAGTATTAAAATAGAAATGTAAGGGTTACATTTTTCAAAAAGGACTGTCCTGTACTGTGATGATTTTAGAAACAGAAAAAATGTTTTGGTCTCGTCTGGTTTGAAATAATACTCATCCGGCTGATTTTATTTATGGTATATACATCTATCTATACTCAAATTCATTTTTTTCTATAAAATAACATTATTTTAAACTCGACATTTTACTATGTCTATATAGTCAAGAGGCTGGATGACTCAGTTGGTTAAGTGCAGGATGGCCACACGGGAAAACCAGGGGGTGCCATCAGCTTCATCCAGTGTGGGTCTTTGGGCAAGACCCTTTGCTAAACTGCCTAACACTGTAGCCAGAAGGGGGGCCCAAGTCTGGGTCCCACTGTGCTGGTCCCCCCGCATGAATAAAAATTGTTCCATAAAAATCTCTGCCAAACCACCTGTGCAAATTAGTGAAAGTTAATTCACTGTGATGACCCCTGAAGGAATATGCCGAAAGATCAACAACAACAATGTGTACATGTGAACTTGAAGCACTAAAGTTTATTATGCAGAAAATCAAATTTCTTTGAATTTAAGGATGGCGGACAAAGTGCAAGTGTGCTCTGCGACAGACTGGCGGCCTGTACAGCAGTGACGTGCGGTGAGGTTAATGGCTGGTGAGGCACTGACGTCATCAGTCAGATTTACAAACATATGAACCATACCGAGTAACTTATTCACCATTTAATTGACAACAGTTAACGTGTTTTGTTTAAAATATCATTTCAACATGTTTTTTTTTAATATACAAACTGCAGCATAGAAAAAAGCACAAACCTTATTATCATCTTACATTTACTTGTAAATAAAGTCCATACGCCGCTCCTTCTGAAGAAAATGACTTGCTGCTTGCTATCACTTCTTCTATTATTTTTTAGCGTCATAATCTCAGGGCTCACCGGCGCCCCCTAACATGAGGCACGAGAACTGCTGGCCTCACCCAGCGGCTTTTTCGCTGGCGTTTAGCGCTCAGCACAAGAAACACGTCCCTCACATACAGTTATTTATAAAAACAAACACTGTACATCATATACATCTGCTAATTTATGTATCATATCATATCGTACAAGTGATTGAACCGACATACAGAGAGACAGCAGTACCGTCTGACTGCATAGGTATTGCGCAATCCAAGGTGAGGCTCAGCGGGCTGGTGCCTCATCGCACGTCACTTAGTATCACTTAGTATCTGAACGGCAAATGGGGAAATTCAGCGATTTTGAAAAGAAAAAACACCCAAAAATGGTACATTTAAATGGAAAATGACTGCAAAGCACAAATTACTGATAAAATATAATAATTGAATTAGAGTGACTGCACGTCACTGCTGTCCAGGGGGTACCCCGCCTTTGCCCAACAGTAACTGGGACATGCTTCAGGGATATAGCGAATTACGAAAATGGATGAATGGAAGTGTTAGTTCAAACCATGCAAAAAGAGACTCGCGATCATCTTTGAGTTAGGAAAATCTCACAAAGACCCTTTTTTCATCATTATCTAGCTTGGATCCGGCTCTGTGTGTCGGTGAATCAGAATCAGAATCCTTTTATTGTCATACGCACAGCTTTTACACTGACATACGATATTGTTCCAGTGCAACCCGAACAAGATCAGACATACAACAAATACACATACAGTTCGAGTTTTACTGAGGCAGCAGCAGCAAGTGCGCACCTATTTTTCTTAGGGTGGGTAAAGAAGGTTACAATAGGTGGGTAGGGTGATTGGTGACAAAAAAAGTCGTAAGGTTCTCATTCATCCAGGTGACGTTGTCTTGAAGTTGAGTCAGACCAACTGAACCTAAAATCTTCCTCAAAATGACTGAAACTCCATTGCGGTCACACCCAACAACACTATGATGGGTGCTGAAGAGATTACAAGAGGAAATGTGCATACTCTGGTTTTTCTGCCTTTGTTTCCCGTAATGAGGCATTCAATTGCAAGAATGTGGAGGATACAAATGAGGACTGAATCCTGCACCACTCAGGCTGATTGAGCCAACTTCAAAATGAAGCTCTGTATCCAAATTCTGAAGCACTGTGGTTCAAATTGTGTTTGTTTAGAAACATTCAGTCATAATTTGGAGTAAAACACACATTGAAATGAACCCAATGTTCATGACCTATCAATCAATCAGAACAGAATCTCATCCAACGTCAAATTTTGCCCCATGAGAGCATGCAAGCATTCAGGCAGCACCCTTTGAGGCCGCAAATGAAAAGATCTTTTCTTGTTGGCCCGGCGACAGGCTCTTTGACGTGGTCGCACCTGAATAAATCCCAGTCAGAAAGAAGATGTCATTAATGCTTTCTTTGTTGCTCTGATGATTCCATACTTGCCCATTTTTCCCTTTGACACTCGACTGACAGTTTTCCAGTGTCCCTGAAAGTCAATTAGGACCAAACCTTGTTGACACATAAAGAACATCATGAACTGCCATCCAGCGCCGTCAGTAATTACATGCACGACACTCCATGGCTGTCCTTGAAAACTGCTGCATTTAATGAAACCTGGATGTTTTGATGGTCCTTCACCACTTGAGCGCCATTCAGTTTGGTTGCCGTGATTATTTTTCCTTTTCTTTCTTTTTTTCAAAAGGTCATTTTGCTTTAATAAGTTTAGTCCGGAACAAAATCTAAGTGCACATTGTGCTTTGAAGTGAGAGCTTTCAGAGGCAGATGGAGAGATTTTAAACCAAGGTTGCTAAAAGTAGAACTCAGATAATCACAGGCAATCATTTCAAACCTGTTTCTCTGCTTCTTTAGTGCGTTCAGAATGTTTGTGGAAAAAATGTTTTGATGACAAATCCATAAAGGTTTCATAGAAAACTGAATTTGATAAAAGTTCTGGGTTTTTCATGAACACTTTATGCGCTTCAAAGGGACAGCAGGTGATGCTTCTCTACACACGAGTCATGGAAACGATGGTGGACAAAGCAAAAACTTCTCGGACAATCAGGCCTTTGAGGAACAGAAAAGCAGCAGAAATCCGGCAGGTATATGTTTAAACCGAACTGCAAGTTTGTATTGATGCACAAAAAGGATTTGCTCGTTTGTGCAGATTTTCAAATCGAAATTGAGACCATTACTGAGACAGTAGCACAAGTGCAAACTTCACTTCAATTAGATGAGATCTTGAGGAATTGAGCATGAAATAGTCCGCAGTCTTTGGCTGTTAGACACCTTGATGCTTCTGATGACCTCGGCCCAAATGAAGGGACCCCGGGTCCCAGATGTCGATGGTGGTTGAGGCCAGACCGCTCCGAATCGAAGAATCAGGTGGAAAGAAGGGGGTGGATGTGAGCTGGCAAAACGTCTGGAATGGGGATAAACAAACATCAATTAATTTAAACACAGGAATTTGATTGTGATTGGTTGTGAAGAAAGTCAACACTTTAGCTATTGGCTAAAGTGTCAATGGCTAAAGTGCTGACTAATTGATGAGTGGCGTTTGCAATGAAGAATTAACAATAATGAGGTAGATTGAAAACAAGTTCAAATTTTATGGAGACCGGACGATGTTTTTGACGTCGGTCAGTGGCCGCCCTTTTACACTTGGAGATCGCGTGGTGGCAGTCCAATGACAGGCGGGTGGAAGGAAGGCAGCAATGCTCTGCAGAAACTACCGTATTTTCCAGACTATAAGTCGCTCCGGAGTATAAGTCGCACCAGCCCAAAAATGCATAATAAAGTATAAAAAAACACGGATGAGTCGAACTGGACTATAAGTCGCATTTTGACAGGAAATTTATTTGACAAAATCGGAGACCAAGAACTAATAAGTTCCACAACCTCATATGACACAATCATAGCAGACTGTTTATCTCATAATTTCACAGTAATTCTTTCTAATGCATACTTATTTATTTATTTCTTTCATGAAGCATCATTGGCCAACTAATACTCTGTTTTCATCCTGTATTTGTAGAAACAGTTGTCATTTTTATTGCATTTCTGAATCTATGAAATCATTGGAAAATAGAATATTATGTTGTTAGCCTTCAAGATCTTATTATAAAAAAAGGTTTGCTGATTCTCTGAGTCACTAAACATACTCTTAACACTTAACATACCTCATACATCAAATTGACCCAGGAACATCATCTCTGTTCCTCACAAATGAACATAACAGGAGGGTTAACAATGTATTTATTTCAATTTAGTTCTAATATGCGGAGTATAAGTCGGACCCTCACTGGCCTCACCTGTCATTGTGATAAAATAGAAAAAGGTAAATTAAGTAAATATTATTTTCCATTGATTCGTGTTAAAGATTTCCACAGTTTCTGAGGTTAAAATCGCCAAATTTGAGTGTTGCGCGATCACAGACGGAGCGGAAACTCCGGGTGAGGCTCCGGAGCACTTCGCCTCATGTCTTACTACAGGACTCGCTTTGAACATTGTAGCTATACTGGTGCAGTAGAAACAGATGAACAGGGAAATGAACGGGGATGAACGGGGAAACATTCAGTTCTTCAATCGTAAATCTGACTTCAGAGGAGTCGGTGCCTCACCAGCCATCAACCTCACTGCACGTCACTACTTGGTACACTGAAGAACGAATTAATTAAATATAAAATATTCATTATTTTCACAAGCTCTTTTTCTAGCCGACTCATCCAAGTATATTGGTGTTGTCCATTTCATGACGTCAACCTAGAGTCGGCCTAGGCAGCATGTCTGGGTTTTGTCCACGAAAACAAAAAAACATCTAAATTTTTGCAAAGATGGATGTGCATATAGTGCATGTAAAATGAAAGCGTTCAGCCGATCGATTTTATTTATTTATTTATTTTTTAACGGTTGCGCCAACTGAAGTGGCAGCAAGATCGTGTTTTTGCTGTTAAAATAGCTTTTTTGTGCTTTTTTTTCTCATCCTTTTTGACCAAAATGTGCATCTACAAGTACTCGAGAGATATCCTCCTTCAATTACGACATACATCGAACGGATGTAAACATCTGATTCCTCCAGAGATTAAGAAGCCCTTCCGTGGATGCCGTGCTGGGGCTAAACTTAAGGCTAGAGGGTGGAAAAACAAGCCCCTCGTGCCATCGATTGTCATGGGAAATGTAAACTCTCTACCGAACAAGTGTGAGGAGCTGATAGCCTTGATAAAAACGGACGAGGCATACCGTGTGAGTTTATATCTGCTCACAGTGAGCTGGCTGACTGAAGTGATCCCCGACTCAGCTGTTAGCATCGCCGGCTACGCTCTCGCCAGACTGGACAGAGAGGTGGAACTATGCGGGAAAACAAAGGGTGGTGGACTTGCTGTGCTGGTCAGCAACAAGTGGTGCCATCCCGGTCACATCACGGTCAAAAACAAGATCTGCACTCGTGATTTGGAGCTCTTGGTGGTCGGTATAAGATCATACTATCTTTCACGATGTCTGGTCAGAGGAGCACACGGAGTAATAGGCTCCTTTCACTGCGCTGCAGGACAGAACGCTTTAAGAACTCATTTGTCCCTTCAGCTATCAGGCTGTTTAATGAACCTGCCTGATATGAACTGATACTTTAGTTTGTGAACTGTCATTTTACTGTTGTTTATTGTGTGTGGTTGTGTGTTTTGCTACCGGACACCTGAATTTCTCCTTTGGGAGATTAATAAAGTTTCTATCTATCTATCTATCTATCTATCTATCTATCTATCTATCTATCTATCTATCTATCTATCTATCTATCTATCTATCTATCTATCTATCTATCTATCTATCTATCTATCTATCTATCTATCTATCTATCTATCTATCTATCTATCTATCTGTCTGTCTGTCTGTCTGTCTGTCTGTCTGTCTGTCTGTCTGTCTGTCTGTCTGTCTGTCTGTCTGTCTGTCTGTCTGTCTGTCTGTCTGTCTGTCTGTCTGTCTGTCTGTCTGTCTGTCTGTCTGTCTGTCTGTCTGTCTGTCTGTCTGTCTGTCTGTCTGTCTACCTATCTATCTATCACTGCTAGCTCCAGGGAGAAAGTCTGTGTGTTAGCCTGGGGGCGGGGCTGGCAGCAGACGCTTCTTGGAAGGGGCTGTTCTTCCCTTTGTGATGTCACGATGTGAGAACCCACTTGTTTTCGTGGGTTGAGAGGTGCTCAGAGAGCAGGTTTTTATAGGAATACCCAGAAATGCAGGAATTGATCCAAATACTACATTTTTTTCTGGAGGAATTAACATTTTAATACACTTAAAAGCTCAAAAAGTCGGTTTAGCATGATATAGGCCCTTTAATGATATTTTCACCTATGGAAATGTCTAACAGAGAGATAGATACTAACTGAGATTGAACAGAATTGTGTGTTGATGGTGCCTTTCTGGCTCCTTGGGCAGAATCTTTGGACCTGAGGCCTTCATGCCTCAGAAGCGATGCATTAAAAACTAATAGAAGACCTGGAGAGGAGGACACCCACACGCTAATGATGTAAAATCTTCATGAAACCTAAAGTGCAATTTCCAGAAGAGGATTTAGGAAAGTGAGAGTTTCTTAGCAGAAGTTGAGCTAAAACCTGCTTGAGTGGTGATTCATCAAACGCATCTCCAAACACATTAACGTTCTTAACAGATATAATTATGTACTTGTGTGCAGCCTAACAGCAACACTTGACTCTGTGATTATCATTTGAGAAAAACATTGTTAATTACAACTCAAACACTGAAGTGAAGAGGCTCTGGAATAGAAATGAAGCCTCCATCCCCTTCAATTAAAAGATCCTCGTCAACATCGACTAACTCTGAGGAGAATTTTTTTTGCAGAAGCGTGGACAGGTTTCCTCCCAGCAGAGACTTTATTTACTTTCAGATGACTTTTATTTGTTGATTGTTTTTCCTTCTGGACCGACTCATTTGCTCTCATTTAGTCCTCCAACCTTGATTCACGTCTTCCAGCTACTGTTGTTTGGCCTCCTGCTTGTTGAATAATTCATGGCTTCCAATCCAATAGTGGTGGACTGGGTATGGAGGGACTGCAAAGTTGAATTACAAACCATCACACCGTTTCATCTCATAAAGTTTTCTCTTTTTTTCCACAAAGTGCAGAAGTCAATTATGACTCCTCTGGCAATAACTGGCATAAATAAAACACTGAAAGGCTCCAAATCCTTGAGAGACTTGCCCACCTTGTGTACATTATTGACGCCTGTTCTGTTTTTTCTTCCTATCCTCGGGTAAAGAGTGGACTCTACACGCTTTTGTTTCCATCGCTCCAGGCAAAAGAGGCCTAATTTGCACCAGACTCTTTTGGGGCCAATTATTATAATACTAAATGTGCTGAAAACACAATCAAATTGAAAACAATAAAGAGCTTCCAAAGTGCTGCATTTTAATAATCTTCTCATTAAAAATGCATTTTATCTGTTCAGCAGTTTGTAGAGTTTTGCCTCGTTCACCTTGATTTCTGCCAGATTACCTGCTAAAGAGGAGAAAAGCACATCGGGTGAAAGGAAACTCTTCTGTTAGCAAAGACAGCCTGTATTCACAGTATTGACTTTCCATGAACAAGTCTATTCAGAAACTAACACGGTTATGGAATAGGTCTTAAGCTACGTTGGTTTACACCGGGCTCGAAAACTCGCGTTCAAGTGACCACTTCCAAGAAAATGTCTATGTAATTGGGCGCATATGCGTGTTTCAGGATTCAGCGTTCACAAATCTCATATTCATGTGTTACTTTGCAGGTTTTTTAGTCAGTTTTTGGGCTGTATGTACCAAAAAAAACACAGCCATTAAACAACATCAAAATTTAAACCAGATCAAACTTTGACCTGTGTAAATATTTCTAAACGTGTAAACAATGTCTATTCAAATTTGAATCTAATCAAATTGAATGGAATGGATCAAAAGAATCATGAATCAAATCAATTCTGGAAATTATTGGTAAAACCCAACCCTATACTGTGGTCACATCTCCCAAAATGCCACTGCGCAGCAATCTGAATTGTACGTTTTTCGGAAGATTTGGCAGACAGACATCAGCGGTTGCATTTGTAATCAGGAGGCAGTTGCATTTCAAGGTTGCAGTCACTGGTGGCAGTCCAACTGACCGGGCGGCTGGCGGAGCTGCACATGGACTGCCGCCATCCGGAACATTTACACATCGTCCAGTCAGAGATGCTGCCGGCCATCGATCCAGCTGCCACCTCCCAGTGGCCGCCCAGCCGTCACCTGATTTCATAATGGCTTCATTCCCGCCTGACAGACTGGCGCCATCTGCATTCATGACAACGCCGACAATTTTTTCAAAAATCCGGCAGCGGCAACTCATCTGAAGATCCTGCTGATTCCTCCCCATCGTGGAGTGGCACCTGTATTTGTGACCGTTGCATAAATGTCTGGCATGTCACATGGCCGGTATGAACGTAGCTTTAAAGTTTCTTCTTTTGTTGGCAAAGGATGCAGAACTTTGTCATTTTTGACATTTGAACTTTTTTCCCTCTGAGCTTCAACCTCTCAGCACACCATGAATATATTTTTCTCTGCTAAAGTCATTTGTTTCCCGACCAACTGACCAGAGAAAAGGTTGCAGATGCATTCCTAGTTAACAGAGACCTTCAATGAATAAATTAGCTTTTGCCTTTGTGAATAATTGGGATGCATCTATTAACTCTCCGTTGCTGTTTTGTTTGAATTATGTCAGAAGCTTGTGTTAACTCTTTCTGTGTGTGTGTGCTGTCTTATTCATGTACTTTACTGCTTTTGTTACATCAATATCAGGAGAATGCAGGTCAATAATAACATGACAGTCTTTTACATACAACTGACCACAGGTTGGTGTTCAGAAAGTGGAAACATGCGGGGGTCTTTTTCAAAATCTGAACTTTTTCTTCCGTTTCAGATTTGCTGTACACAGTTTCATCCCCACACAGTTTTACAAACGAGGCCTCAGGTTTTCTTTGTTTTCAAAAGAAGACTGGTTAACTCCAGCTGTGGCGCTCTTTGAATTCAACACGTTCAAGCACGCTCTCTGCTTCATTCTTTATTCTGTCTTTAAATAAAGTTCTGTTTTGTAAAAACAAATTCATCATCAAAGTTTAAAGACAATACGACTGATTTGAAAATTCTTTCTGGTTCTCACTTGAAGGGTTGCTGAGCTGTGATTCCTTGGGGGGGGATAACCCCCCAAAATAAAGGGGGTGGGCCTTAAAGGGTAAGTAAGCTGCAGATGAGAAAAACATCAGACATTTTCAGTCTGCATGTTCAACCTGTTACATTACATGATTGAGAACGTTTTTGCATCGAAATAACAAATCAACATTTTGGCTAACAGTTCAGGCAGATGAGCACATATACCAGGAAACTCCAGAACTGCAAAAAGATGAGCTGAAACATTTGTTTTCCTCCTAAAAGAGCACTTAGGGTGAAACAGAATACTTTAGTCAGTTTAAGAATAAACGAGGTGAGCATTAGGAGGAGAACAACATGGCGGCATTTCTAACTGTCTGCAGGCTGGTTGGTCAATTTACTGAGAAAACTGCGTAAAGCTTTGTGCTTCAGGTTGTTCGTTCATCCATTTTCTAAACCTGGTTATTCCTGTTCAGGGTCAAGGGTCGCTGAAGCCTACCCAGCACATGTTGGGAAAAGGCGGGGTTGACCCTGGACAGTTTGTCATTCAGTTGCAGGGCAGACAGACAACCAAACACACAAACAAAGGACACCTTTAGAAACACTATTTAACGTATGAAGCCAATGTTTTGGTCTGTGGGAGAAAAAACAGTCATGCATGAGGAGAACGTCAAACTCCACACAGAAAGAACCAGATATGAACCAAGTCTTTCTTACTGTGAGAAAGAGAAGGGTGGTAACCACTACAGTCATCTTGCAGCCACGCTACATGTGGTTTAAACCCCAACATTTTCTTGCTTACACATATTTTTTAGGTTTGGTTACAGCATTTTTAAGGTAAAAAAAAACGATTGTGGACCAGATTTTGGTTCAGAGACTGTGGTTCCGTACGGATCTGCTGGCTGGGATCATTAAACATGGCAGTTCTCTAAACCTACCTTCACACCTCCCTCTGTGGCCCACACTTCCAATAAAAACACTATCAAAATGTTTCGGGCTTCCACATTCAAACTCTCATGTTCACGCGTCACTACGCAAGTTTCTACAGTCATTTTTGGGTTCTGCATGCAAAAGACTCGTCCATTGAACTCGTGTTAAGAGTTCAATTTTGACCAATCAGGGACTCAGATTTGACAGTGATATATGGATGATGTTCCCTGTAATTCATGGAAGTGCTAAGTTTGAAAATTGGTCATGGAAGAGCTGTTTGTGCCTAAACGGAGTTATATGACCCCATACAATTAAGTGACACTGCGGCTTCTCCCGACCTTATTGTTAGAGCCATTTAAACATTCTACAACGTTTTTACTGGATTTTGTAAAAGAATAGGTCAACTTAGGAGCCCAGCAGTTCTATGTAGATGAGATGTATGACGTAGTAGATGCGCATTGTTTTTGTCAGTTCAGTGAAGCTAGAGCTAGAGAGCGCACTAGTTTTTTACCGCATTTTAACCTTCTTATAACATGTTTATATGTTTTATAACATAATTTACGTTTTTTGTCACAATACATTTGGAAAGTAAACATCTGAAAACGAAGATCTTGGACTGTGAAAGCTCATTTAAGAAAGATGCGTCAACTATAAGCTCCGACTCTACAGCTTATGTGAGCCTTTCAGAAATTAGACGGAGCCGCACTTACGGTATATCTATCCCTCCAAGCAGAGAGACATGGAAAAATAGTGTTGTCAAATTCAGACGTTACCACCGCTTTATGATGACTTTAAAAAGTCATGCAAAAACCAAAACGCAATTAAGAGTCACCTTGAATTATAAAATACTAACGTATAAATGTGAACCTCTGAGAGCACAACCAGGTGAAGCCTACAAGTGCGATTGAAGGGGGACAGCCATCCCTACAGTCCCTTCACTCCTCCTTAAAAGATAACTTTATGACACCATTATAGATTTAATTCCCCCTTCAGTTGGAGCAATATGGAGGAGCCAGAGGAGTGGGGAAGCAACCCAGCCCAAGTCTTTCGTTTTTCAGAATAGAGCTGTGAAATAAAAAATCCAGATCAAGATTTGCAGGATTTGCACTACTTCTACATTTCACACCAAGCCTCTTCTGACTGTAGGTAAAGCGGACATGCGCTAGTGAACAGTAGAAGAAAAGCCCCTCCATGCTTGTCCAGTGTGAACACCATGGGCTAAATGAGCGTTCAAGAATGTGTGTTGAACACAAGCTTAGTGGAAGCAATGAAACAGCTTCTAGAAGATTCTTTTTCTCGTTGCCCCAACAAGCTTTTCGTTCATTTAGTGGTGGATACTGACAGACACACAGCCACCTACTGTATGGAAGGGCGTCGGCATGCATTCAGGCCCACACTGCTGTGAACCGTGGGGGGGGGGGGGGGGGCTGGTCAGGGAGGGGTTTGGGTAAGTGAAGACTCAGGATCTAGAGTTGATCAGTATGACTTGACTGCTGTGAGGAGGACCGAAATGAGGTCCAGGGTCAGAAACCATGACGGATGACAAAAACCTGAAATGCCAAAAGGTCCACATTTAACCGAACTTCTCTGTGGAAACAGGACTTGGTACTAAAACATCTGCAGTAAATAATCACCCACTAAAACCACAAATAAAATAAGTTGAATGTTTGATGAGACTTGCTACGCTCAACTCATCACAGCCCTTGAAAAGTAGATCCAAGTGAAATCTGAGACACTTTTATACTCTTCAGACACTCTTCTGAGCAAACGTTCAGACAGAAAGGTCAAACTTTTACGTGTCCCTTCGGCGAACATCTCATTGAGCAGTAAGACGATAACTTGAAAGTTACATTTATTTAGCTTCCATTGTTCTTTTTCTTGTGAGAGAGTTGGAGTTGGTAAGTCAGACTGATAACCACAGCAGATCCAACACAGAGTCAGAACCAGCTGCTTCTCCGTCATCCTGAAGTTAGTGGTCGGTGATACGTTGGTGTGTTGCTTGTGTTGTTTGTAAAGTCAGACTCCTGCTTTTCTGTCACCTGAACTCGCTCACAGTCAGTTACTCTGCTGCCGAGCGGCGTTAGAAAGGCAATTCTTCACACCTGTCCGGCAGAGAAGCTGCCATGTCTGCACTAACAGACCGCATGATGGAAGGGGAGGGGGGCCATGTTGGAGCGCTGTCCAGCAGAGCCACAGACGGAGTTCAGTCAGTCCAGAGGGTTGAGCACAATGACATGTTGTTGCAGGTGTAGAGGAGCAGATAAATGCATCTGGGCTCTTGAGAAATTTGTGAGATTCTCATCATGACAGGATCCTCCTGACCTCAATCCCAGCAGATGGTTTGTGGAAAAACCAGAGTCTGGATGAATCAGCTGTCTGGTTCCTGTGGGTGAGACTCAGTGGAGAGGACAAAAGAGCAGGGACACGGTCCCTGATATATGTGGATCTGTTTAAGAAGTTCTTTGGAAGAAGTGGCTCTTTTGTTTGTTCTCAATGATGAAGACCCCTCCCCCCATTAAAAAGTGTTGAAGTCTCACTCCAGTCATCTTTTTATTTATTTTCAATGCGTTCCCAGTGCCCTTTTAATTATAATTCTGCTGTTTTTAGCCAAAACCCACAAACTATGGAGTGATATTTCTGCCACCATGTTGCACACAAAACTTTCTAAGTTGAACACAAAGTTTTGTGTGCAACATGGTGGCAGAAATATCACTCCATAACAAACCTGTGTTGTTTTCTAGGACAAAGTTTCTGCAGAGCTGCAGGAAATAAATGAGAAATTTGCCTCTGAGTTGTGGACGGGATCATTGGTTAGGAGCGACCCAGCCCCACCTTCCCCTCCCTGTTCCTGAGAACTCTCTGTTTTCGTGCTCTCCCGCTATTTTACAGCCCCCCACACCGCCAATTTAGAATTACTGGTGCACCAAAAAAGGCGATCAATATTGAAGTTGTACAATGAATTAATTTGTCGGCAAGTGGATGCATCAGAATGGAGCGGAGCAGGGAACTTGTGGCCCGCCCAGTGTTTTTCTATGTAACAAATAGGATCTTTTTCAGATGCTGACTTACAATAATTTGAGCAAATAAATACTCAGAAATGCAATTTTAAGCTTAATTCTCTTTATACATGTCCTCCGTCAGGAGGAAAATGCCACAGGAACATGTTAAAAACACCAAAAGCAGTTTTCATAGGAGTGCCTCTTTATGAAATGATTTATTTTTACTGTTTTCTGTTGGTTTGTTACAGCTTTGGGGTCTTTGCAGCTGAACTTTGATTGAGTCTTCACTAAATTAAAACCGTTTTTTCTCTGGCTCAGCTTTATCATCCTTCTGTTGAAAGATAAATTTAACAGTCCATGTCATGTCTAAAATTGTTCTCAGTGCCAATCATCGATTCAGATTTAAATTAGCCAGTCAACTTTTTTACATTCAGTTTAAAACAGCTGTAGTTGACCAATGGGCGATTAAATGGGCGATTATCAAAACACTCAATAAAACCTGTCTAAATAGCTGGGTTCTAATATTTTGTTTTACTGTTAATAATTAATTAATTAATAGTACTATATTATATTAAAAAAAACTCGATATGCAAAGTAATATAATTATTAAATGTGCCTATGGTTTATAGTTCATTTTATATGTAAATTAAGCTCTTTAAAACCTCCAGGTTACTAATACTTTTGAGAATGTTTACTGTATTTCTGTTCCCCTTAGACCAAAATACACACAACTATGATTTAAAACCTCTTATTTTATATTAAAAAACACATCTGATACAATTACAGATTTAATACGGAGAGAGTGAGTGGTTGTTTCAGAAGATAACATTTTTGAAGCGTCAAAATTGTATTTGAATTCACATGACGTTATTGGATTTGTCTGGGCGTGGCTGATTGGATTGCTTGGACAGTGATTGGACAGAGGGTTGGTCACGTGATGTGTTGTAGCCAATGAGCTCGGGCGTCAACAGGAAGCTGCTGTGGAAGAAAAGAGCGCCCCAGTTCAAAACGGAGACGTTAGGGAGGCGAAAAAGTTTATGTGTAAGACTTTAAGCTCACCCAAAACCACAGGAAGAAGTTCCCGCAGACACCGTCTGCATTACTTTTATTAAACTCAAAACATAATTCGAGAGTTTTGTGAAGGAATCGTCGACGCCATGTTTTTGTGATTCCGCTGAACTCGGAGCTCTGAGCTTCTCCTCCTACCGCTGTAGTTCATGCTCGGACAGGTACGTAAGCAAACACACAGCACCTGTTCTATGTTTATAGGCCATAAAGACCGACAATTCTCTGAGTTTATGGGCGTTTCATTCCAGAAATGCTGTAAAAAGTGGCACGGTTAGTCGAGACAGAATGAGCGCAGCAGCATTTTATCCGTGTTTTATTTTTTTACTATGGAATGGAGTATTGAACATTACAGAAGGGCTTGATGTAACCCACCTGTGGACTCCTTCCTCCTGTGGAAGGAGTCTGATCCATAAAGGTCAGGAAAGGAGGTGGAGGAGAGATCTGACGGAGTCTGACCTGACCTGTCCATGATGGACAGGTCAGTCCATGCTGCTTGATTGTAATTTGAAGCAGAATAACTTTATTAGTCTGTGGCAGAAACTATTTTGACTCTATGAAAGAAGAAAAAAGAGTGACAAATGCATACACTTAGGTGTTAAACATGATTGTGTGTCATCATGAGGCCCTTTTTGTTACTTTGTATGGCTTGTAGGAGGATCCTGGCCCACTTCTGATCCGACGGCGTCTTCTGTGTCGTGGCGACGATGAGCTTCTCTCCAGATGTGTTTGGGCGTCCGGGCGGCTGCAGCATCCAGGAGCAGAGGGAGCGCTGGCAGAGGAAACGCTGCAGGACAGCCAAAGAACTGGTCCAGACAGAGCAGCGCTACTGCCAGCAGCTCCAGCTTGTAACCACGGTATGTCACCTTCTGCTTCTTTATGTGCACCAAAACAAAAATAAAAAATCTGTCCTGTAACCAAAACAAGACAAACATGAGGCTTTTTCTGTCCCGCCGCCTACCGGACGACGACGACGACCAGATTGTTTTCACAATAGTTCTTTCTTATTGGGCCTTTGAGCAACGCATACTGCCACACGCTCAAAAACTCACCAACATTTGCACACACCTAGTAACAACTGAAAATTTGTTTTGGACATAGTGAATGACCCCCCCACCCCCTAAAAAGATGACATCACATTGGGAGAAACCGTCAAAAACGAATGGTGCCATAATCCATTATGGCCCCTTAAAAAATGTTTTCAAAATCTTCTAATGAAACAAAAACAAATGACTTCGAGATATTTAAAGCAAGTGTTGAAATTATTATGGGATGGCCCTGGGATCTGCGCATTGGCGGCCATTTTGTGATTGTGTGAAATTTGGCGTTTTTTTTTCTTTTTCTTCACATATTTGCACAAAATGGGAAAAGAAAACTTCAGTTTGAGCGATCT
The DNA here is from genome assembly GCF_053564925.1 of Oryzias latipes. NCBI lineage: Eukaryota > Metazoa > Chordata > Actinopteri > Beloniformes > Adrianichthyidae > Oryzias > Oryzias latipes. The sequence continues at coordinate 14,076,151 of NC_136259.1, forward strand.
TTCACAAAATTTCCCAAACGTGCCACCAAGTAAGATCTATAACCACAACCAAATTGTTGTTGACCTTTGACCGTGAGTAGATACTGCCATCTTGAGTTTTCGGAAATAAAAACGCCTTCTACAAATTTGAACTCTTACTAGTGATTTCCATATTTTCGCCTCAAAACCCCTCGAGCGTCACTGGAAATTCACTTGGGGGATAAACAGGTTGGTTTTAAAGTTTGAACATTTCATATGGAGTTAGTGCGGTGAGCTCGCAAAAGTGGCGTTCTCTGGATGCTGGAACATTTATTACTGGAACTAGAGCTTTGACGGTGTGGGATTTTTGATCACCATGATGAACCAGTGTTGTGGTTAAACCCCCCCCACACACACACACACACACAAACACCACCAAACACCAAATCCCCCCGGCGGCCGGGGGAATGAATACAATTACAACACAGCATTCTTTATTAACAAAAAACAGTAACAACTAATTACTACCTATCTAACTAATGACTAACTATATAGGTGTTGTGGAATGACTGTGTGTGTGTGTGTGTCAGCGCGCTGCATGTGTAGAAGGAAGTAGCGTGCACAGGTGTGTTGTGGGTGCGTGTTGATTCTTCTGCAGCTCTCTGGTTACAGACATCTTCTCAGAATATTATATATTGCCCAGTAATAAACAGACTGCAGACACTTTGTCACCTTTCCGGTAGCCGTGAGCCTGACACCCATGAAGAACGCGGGGCAGGAGGCTCCGCCTTTGTTTATACAGACACGTAACTTTGCGCTGCACAAAATAGTTCCCAAACTAAACATGTAGTGATATTCATCGAAATCTAACAATGCGTGTTCATGTTTGGTGTTAAAGAGTGAAGGAGAACCCCCCCCCAACACAAAATCCTCCGGCGGGCAGCCGTGTCGCACACTCAAGAACGCACGCAGCTTGTAATGGAAATGAATACAATGGAAATTAATAATTAGAACGCAGTAAATTTGTTGTATTTCCTCGCGATACGGAAACGTCTGTTGTAGAATGAGGATGTGTATGTGCTGCTGAAACCGCGCGTGTGTAAGTAGAGGGACGCGTGCAGCGTAGAGGGAGAGAGAGAGACGCTGCGCAGGGAGTGAAGGAGAACAGTAATAAAAGGTTTCCCCCAGAAACCCTTGAAGTCTGAACACAGGACTAGCAGAAAAAGTAAATTATCAGCAAAGACGAATGTGTTTAATGTGTTTTATTATAGTTCCAATCACGCACCAGATGCAGAACTAAAAAAAAACAACAACTTTCAAATACCAAAAAAAAAAAAAAAAACAGTGCGGTGATGCAGTGATGAGGTCATCACCGTGGTGATGCAGTTATAGTGACACCCCTAACTGGAACATTAAAAATGTCACCAAAGAATCCTTGGCTCAATCTCAGCAAAACAAAATGACATATAATGTGAACATATTAGGAATGTGGGCGTGGTCAACAAAAAACCACAGTTGCTAAGGAAATCCAAAAGTTTGCATTTGTGGGTTTATTTCTAAAAGTCCTGTTGAAAAAAGTGGTTAGGAATTTGTCATGTGCAGGGTGGGCGTGTAGCAGCTGCTTGGCCTAGGAGGGCGGGTCAAAAGGGGGTGGAGGGGAGAGGCAGTCCATGTAACGCCTTCATGTTGCCTGCAGCTTCAATTTTTGGTTAAAACTTCTTTCATTTCATAAAACAAACCTCTTCTTACAGAATTTATGTTGTATTGAACACACTAGGATATTTCAAGCTTAAATAATTGCAAACATGTTTTCTTTTTCAGAGCAGTCACATCCTGGAGTTACGGAAAGGAAAACAAAATGTTTATTATGAAAAATTTGACAAAGAAAGAAATTGGGGGGGAAAAGAGCTCGTGCACCAGTTTTTCTTAAAAAAAAAAGGATTTCCATCTTTGTTTACCGGAGCAAATGTCCCTTCTCACAGTTCTTTGTGGAGATCTTGAAGGCCAAAGGAACCCTGAAGCAGAACGTCAGAGAAGCGATCTTCAGTTCTATTAAAGACATTCACTCAGCAAACCAGTAAGTGTTCTCTGATATTTTTACAAAATTTCTCCCAGCTGTAGTTGATGAACCTCTTCTTCACCTGGAGGCTCCTATGTCTGACAATCATGTTCAGATTTCAAATGATCTTCACGTTGAGAAGATGACTGAATAAACAGTCTGGAGCAAGATGAAATTCTCAATACGGACTTCATTATAATCCTGATGTAATTAATAAAGAACAATCTGTTGGAGCACAGTGCCAGTCAGCAGCTCCTCTTCCTCTCACTCGCCTGTCACCTGCTAGAACTGCTTTAGAGAAAAACCAGGCTTTCTGCACAGTGGGGTGTTCTTCATCACTGCTGAACCTGGAGTGTTTGTTCCTCTGATCAGGAGAAGACGCAACGTCTTTAGTCTTGACAGCTGCTAACAGCTGAAGAGCTGTGGTGCTTTTAAGACTTTCAATGGTGAGAACGTTTCTCTGGCTTTATGCATTTCTAATGTCAACTTTGTCCTTACACTTATTAGTGGAACATTTTAATCACTTTTAAGGACTTCTTCCCAGTTAGACATTTCCTTAAATCCCTCTGGTCCATGTCCAAACCACTTTTTCATGCTGGTGACTGAGCAGCATCGTTTTTAATAAAAACTTCTGCAGGCTCTCAAGATCTCACTAGTGCTTTAGTCGACCCATGGAAAGCTGTGGGCTCAGTCACTTAGTGTATACATTTTTTTGCTGCTTTTTCAGCACAGTTCTTTACTTTTTAGACCGTACTGCAAAATGCTCCTGTCATTTTTGTACACATTAATACTACTGTGGTATTTTGCTCTAACAGTGTAAAGCTGTGGAGGGCATAAGTGATGCTGTCTGCTCAGTTCAGCACATAGGTGCTGATTTTGTATCTTTACTTTATTTTTTTCATGAACATTAAGAGAAGTGCTCACTTAAACTTTTAAAGCTTCTTTCATTCTATGATTCATCCTCACCTACTTTTACATGCAACTCTTTTAATTTTGTTTCCTCTGATATCCTTATTTTCCACCTGTTGAGGCCATAAATAGATGAAATACTCAAAAGGTTTTTCTCAACAGCGCAACTTTAGTATTTGACTTGAGTCGAAGTCAAATGTAGTCAAGAAACCACCAACAAAATTACTTGGTTATGTTTGAACATATCTGATTGAAAGTCTTAGAGCCGTAGAACCTTGGCTGAAGCCAATATTGACCTTTTTATACGAATATCTCTAAACGTCAAAAGTATTTAACAAATCAAAATCAAATCAAATCCATTTTTGCATTTGACCAATCAGATGCACGCCTTCATGTTATAGACCAATCGGATGGAGCTCCTTTATGTTGGATGTAACCCTATGTAGACTAGGGTTAACTCTTATTAAAATTAAACTGTTGCAGTATACCGCAAGTTATATCATCATGGCAATATATATAGATCACTAAAATGGCATCTCTTGAGTTTTCCTCATATCGTGCAGCCCTACACCCAAGTATCTCCACCAGTGTGATGCATAAAGGGATGATGAATTGCTGGATACTTGGATGGATGGATGGATGGCTGGATACATGGTTACCTGTATGGCTGCTCAGGGGGATGGATGAAAACTGGATGAAGAGATAGATGAATACATAGATGATGGATGAATACATGGATGGATATATATGGCAGTGGCTAAATTTCCAATATTATAGAATAAAACAAAAGTTTTGATTACAATCAAAGATTTTTGTAACGTGGCAAACTGAAGGCAGTCTGTACAAGAGACACGGCACAGAGGAGAATGATTGACAAGCTCCACAAACAATCAGGACGCAGAGCACAGTTTGCCTTGTATTAAAAAAAAGGCTTCACACAAATCTGCAAGACCTCAAAAAATGATCTGCCATAAAGCAAAGGGGACACCCTACTTGGATTTAGGGCTACATTAATACTTGGTTTTGGTAGATGGATAGATGAGTGACAAAACATTTCAGGAGAGAGAACTACAAGTCCAGATGCCACGACTCAACTATTAAGATGTTTTGTGGATGAATGAGAATAATCGTCGATGTTCATCTCTCTATTTTGGTGCATCGTCAGAAGGTTTAGACAACTATAATTTTGAAAGTAATTGATTTGAACACAGCTCATTGTAGCAGAGGAAGAATTCCATGTTTTCCTTAGACATTGGCTATTAAAAATGCGTGTTGTTCCTTAAGGTACAGTTTTAGATAAAGTACTTATAAGTGAGTACAAAAGTACTTTGTATCTGCAGTGGGAATAAATGCTGCTGCGTCTTATGTCAGAAGTTCACTCTTTCTTGTGTCTGTTGTGGAGTTTGTTTGATCGTGTTGGACTTTTCTTCATGTGTTTGGTTGATGAGTCATTTCTAATCCCCCATAAAGGACCTGGATCTCTATCTAGAAGTTGCATAGAGAGTAAATGTCGGCTTGGAAATATTTGGAAACTTTTCAGCCATGTTTGGAATGCTAATGTCACCTCCACCCACCTGCTGATAGCCAGATTGCTGTGGAAAAAGTATAAAAATGTAATCCCTAATATGATATTTATCATAATGGCCTACGGCAAAGAGAAGGGGAAGACACGGAAACTCTATTTTTCCCGCCCTTTGCCCTCGTTAGAACCCTCTCGGCTGCTTCTGCATCTCCTGATTATCTGAAGAGTCTACCTTAGCATGCAACTTCATTAAAATCTATTTAAATCAACTTCAATGGCAGTGCCGCTTCTTCCAGGATGCAGGAACAGAGCACGCTGTTAGAAGTCTCTGGGAACATCATTAGAGAGTGGGATTGTGAGTGTGTGTTGGGGGGAGGGGGGTGCTTTAAGTTTAGATAACGAGCTCCTTCCCAGGTGTCAACACCCTCAACCTGCTGAAGCCGTGTTACTGAAATGTGCCTGACAGGCTGAACGGCTGCGTTTCCCGAGCCTTGATGCTCTTGTTTTGTTCCCGAGTTCAGCAGGCGTGCTGTTTCTACAAAGTGGGCCCGGGTGCCCTGAAGGTAGAGTCCCCGTCTGGGTCCCGGTAAACACATCACCCGGAGTGAGAGGCCTTCAAATAACCTCGTCTGCCACGCTGTTAATTGACAGAGAAGAAATCCTCAGAACTTTGCTCCGCCTCCTCGCTCTCTTCTAAACGCCGCAGACTTTTTCTGAAAAACGGCGAAGCCGTTCTGTTGACTGGAAGCTAAATCCGTTCTGGGGAGGGGCGTTTTGAAATGCTCGTTTAAACTAGGCAGCTGTGATGTTTGGAGTCCGGTCTTGCGCTGGTGGTTGGGGACGCTGCTGTGACTCAATCGCTCTAAAAATCCAATCTAAAAGGATCACGCCATTTCTCTGGTTACTGTTTGATTTGAATGAAGTATTGGCATAAATACATAAATGCAGATGTTTTAACTTTTGCAAAGTAATTGATTTTGGGGTCGAGCATATATATTTTTGCTAGGGCAGGAGTGTCCAGACTTTGGAAAGAGGGCCAGATTTGGTGAGGTGGAAATGTTTGAGGACCTGACATTCTTTGAACTATTTTAATAACGATAAATATAAATGAACTGTTGAATGCAATGGCATGCTGTAATTCTCATGTCTTCACATAGAAAAAAAATTAGTCTAGAAATGCTTTCAATAAAATTATAAAATTCTACCAATAATACACAATTTATGGGCTGCACGTTGGCTCTTGCCTCACAACCTCACGACAAGAAGACCTCTGGTTCAAGTCCCGGCTAGGGGACCTGAATCTGAACACCAATGGGGGATCTTTCTGTGTGGTGTTTGCATGTTCTCCCCGTGCATGCATGGGTTTTCCCTGGGGACTCTGGCTCCCTCCCACCTAGGGGTGTGACGATAACCTCATCACCGCATCATTGCACTTTTTTTTAAAAGCTTTTTTTTTTTTTTTTTTTAAAGTTCTGCATCTGGTGCGTTATTGGAACTATAATAAACACATTAAACACGTTCATCTTTGCTGATAATTTACTTTTTCTGCTAGTCCTGTGTTCAGACTTCAAGGGTTTCTGGGGGAAGCCTTTTATTACTGTTCTCCTTCACTCCCTGCGCCGCGTCTCTCTCTCTCCCTCTACGCTGCACGCGCTCCCTCTACTTTCACACACGTGCGCGGTTTCAGAAGCACATGCACATCTTCATTCTACAACAGAGCTTTCCGTCTCGCGAGGAAATACAACAAATTTACTGCGTTCTAATTATTAATTTCCATTGTATTCATTTCCATTATAAGCTGCGTGCGTTCTTGAGTGTGCAACACGGCCGCTGGGGGATTTCCCAGGAACCATCTATTTACGTCCTGATTGATTTTATACTTTTTTACCAGCATAATCTTGTTTGTATATATGTAGTTTTTAACCTATACTACAGTTGCTTGATAGGTTTTTCAATGCCCATATTTTACATCCATAATATCTGCATAGGTGTTCAGAATGTACTCGAGTAGTGATCACAGAAGATGTGTCATACATGATCAATCAATCAGAGAATTAAAGGATTTGTACTTGTTTTCTTCAGCTATTTGCTTTGATTCCATCATTCCGGTTCAGCTCTTTGAATTTTTTTCTGCTAGCAGTTTAACTAAAATTGGATGTCAAATCCAGCGACACAGACGATGAGGTCATTGATGTGCACCTATCAGGATGAAAACAAACCGCTATAACTGCTAAGCGAAGCGTCTTCTCAGACAAGCAGAGGCTTTTGTTTAAAAAATTTCCAGACCTGTGATTCAGACTGGAGTCTGTCCAGATCCAGAGGATGTACAGCAGGTACAGAAAGTACTTAGACCCCTTTACATTTGTCAGTCTTTGTATAATTGCAGCCATTTACCAAAATCAGGAAAGTTCATATTTACTTGATGATGCACACTGAGAGCCTCATCTTGACAAAAGAAAAAAAACACAGAGGTGTAGAAGTTTCTGCTAGTTTACAAAAAAAAACCCGTGAAAAATCCAACGGTCATAAGTATTTACACTCTTTACTGTAACTCTCATATTTGACTCATATACTGTCTATTTCTTCTGATCCTCCTTGAGACGATTCTTCTTCTTCATTGGAGTCCAGATGTGTTTAATTAAACTGATCAGACTTGCTTAGGAAAGCCACACACCTGTCCATAGACCTTACAGCTCACAGTGCATATCAGACCAATGAGAATCATGTAGTTGAAGGAACTGCCCAAAGAGCTCAGAGACAGTAAAGTGGCAAAGCACAGCTCTGGTCAAGGTTACAAAATAATTGCTGCTGTTCTCAACACAGTTGCCTCCATAAATCCTTAAATAGAGGAAGTATGGGACAACCGGAACCTGACTTTTCAGACAAACTTGGCACTAGTTGGAGAAGAGTCTTAGTGAGAAGAACCCAAAGTTCTGGCTGAGCTCCAGAGAAGCTGCATGGAGATTTCAATAAGTTTCAATAAGTCAACTATCACTGCAGCTCTCCATCAGTCAGAGCCTGATGACGGAAACCTCTCCTCAGTGTGCAAGGTGTGAAAACCCACATTGAGTTTGCCCAAAAAAAAATCTCAAAATAGACTCATAGACTATGAGAAATAAGATTCTTTGGTCTGACGAGACCAAAACTGAACTTTTTTCTTTTTTTTTCAAAAGGGACAGGACGACTTGTATCGAAGGAATGATGAATGCAGCTAAGTACAGAGATATCTTGGAAGAAAACCTCATCCAGAGGGAACAGAACCTCAATCTGGAGCTGAGGTTCACCTTCCAATAAGAAAATGACCCATGGCACAGTGCTAAAATAACAGAGGGGCTTCAGAAAAACTCTGTGACCCCAGCCAGAGCCCGACTCCATATTCCAGACTCCAGACTCTGAATATTTATGACCATGGGATTTTTTAGTTTTTCTTTTTTTGTAAATTCACAGTAACTTCTACACCTCTGTTTTTCCTGTCAAGATAATTAATCTAGTGGTCTTTATAGAGAAGTCAAATGAACTTTTCTGATTTTGGCAAATTACTGCAATGACACAAAGAGTTAAACATTGTAGAGGGTTTGACTACTTTCTGAAGCCTCCGTAAATGTAAAGAGTTTAATATATAAAAAAAACACACATGGCAAAAATACTGCAGAACCCTCAGATGTGGGGAAACCATCTGGTAGATGGGAAATCCACCACATTTTATGACGTTTTATAAAAGCTTAATATGCCAAGGGTTGCACGGTGACGCAGTGGTTGGCACCCTTGCCTCACAGCAAGAAGGCCCCCGGTTCAAGTCCTGGCTGGGGGACCTGAAACAGTACATCAATGGGGGACCTTTTTGTGTGGAGTTGCATGGGGTTTTCTCCGGGGTCTCCGGCTTCCTCCCATCGTCCAAAAGCATGCTCCAACGGTGTGAATGTGAGTGTGCATGGATGTGTGATGAGTGGCCCTGCGACAGACTGGCGACCTGTCCAGGGTGTCCCCTGCCTTCCCCCGTAAGTGGCCGGGATAGGCTCCGGCAGCCAACCAAAACGAAAGAAGATGAATAAATATGACAAATATATGAGAGGCATGTGTGTCAAATAACCAGCCAGTTTTCAGTTGGGATTGGTCATGATCTGCATTCTTCTGCTTTGGGAATCACACCTCTTTAATGTTGTCTTCCATGTGAAGCTCTTCTGTAGTTCATCCATCCACAGATCCTAAGTAGTTACAAAAATACCTGAAACCTGTTGTTTTTATAGCCTGAAATATGTTTTCTTTTCCCTTTGCAGATCCCTGCTTGTCCATTTGGAGAATGGATACTTTGGAAAGGGCTTGGCTCAGTTCTGCTCTCATTTGCATCACTACACTGTCTATGCGGACAACATTTTCAATGCCAAGAAAGTGCTTGTGGTGAGACCAGATTTCCGTCAAACCCCTCCGAAATGTTTATTTTTGCTTTTTGCCGAAGTGCTCTAAACAGACAGAAGCAGGAAAGCCAATTTCAATCTGATGTTGGTTTTCTTTCTCTCAGCCAAACAGCTGGGAGAAAGAGTCGTTAATATCATATAATTAATATGATTGGACACCTTTTTGTTGTAACAGTTAAACCAGGTTCAAGTGACGCAGATCCACACATCTAATGTACAAGAACTGGGCCCACCAGTGTGACAACGTCCTGAAGTTAATTTGAAGGCCTCATTTTGATGTGATCCGGCATGTTGGATCAAACCAGACTGAGAACAACTTCCCCTTCTCTGAACTTGTTTCCTAGGTTCAGCTGAAGAAGAACAAGGCCTTCAGACGCTTCAAGAAGCTGCAGGAAGCTCGGCCAGAGTTCAGCAGCCACAAGCTGGAGGACTTACTTCAGTTACCCATTGAGCGGATCCATCAGTAAGATGCCGGGGGTTCTTTCTCCTCCCTCTCAGTTGGAGCACGTCACTTCTAGAGTACAGATTTCTTTTGTTTGACCTGTAATTTGTAAAGAAAAGAAGGTAGTGCTGGGCGATACGGCAAAAAAAAAAAATCGATTTCCGATTTTAATCTTTTTTTCCTCCCTTTACATTCTTTAGCAAAAAATACAATATATAAGAAAACCTCTTATTTTAACATTTCCTTTGGTAGTTGGCCTAAGCACAAAGCACAACTAAATACAAGTAATAAATATGTTTGTAAAAGAATGCAGCAGGTGTTTTGTGAGCTGTTGCCAGCTTGAGCATCAAATTTATCATACTCCACTTGTAGAAACTAGATTCTTCAAACAGGTTTTGCAGTGTGTGCGGTTTGTTGCTTCAAGTCTGAAGTCCCAAGACCAGTTCCATAGAACCGAAGAAATTGCTGTGCTGTTCACCGTTCGGCATGTCCCTTCAGAGGTTAACAGCGAATGAGCTTTCACGGATTCGGACAGGTGGTTTGACAGAGATTTTTACGCCGCATGCCCGTCTTGACGCAGCCCTGTGTTTTATCTGGGCTTGGGGACCGGCACAGGAAGATCCAGCTCAAACAACTATGAATTTGTGGTTTAAAGCACTATTCTGACGGATTTCTTTTTAACGTCCTAACAGGCTGAAGGTTAACTGAGGAATAACAGGGACATAGATCAGCACTGATTTGTTAAGGATTATGGACTAAAGACACAAAACAAACTGTCCACAGTTCCACCTTAACCAGGAAAGAGCAGGACGGAGAGCGGTTCCCGCGGTTACACAGCTGCCTGCCTCTGAGCACTAAGCACATAATGACCTTGGGACCTCAACAGTTGCACAGCCTTCACATAAAGCATGCTGCCTCTTTACAATGAGCTGCCCGCTGGGCCATTCTCTCACTGTACCAAACACGGTGTTAGAGCAGATACCCAAGGCCTTCAATTACTGCCATCTCCAGCACCTCTACCTCTATTATTTAACAAACACGGCCAATAAAAGCAAAGAGGGCTGCTATTCACAGCCACAATCAGCTCTAGACCCCACGGATGTCGTAGCGACCTTGGCTGGGAGGACGCTAATGACTTCTGGAGCCGGCTCTGCTGACTGCCTCTAAATACAAGCGATGAGTCCATTCCTTCTCCAGCTCCACAAGAGTCTGAGGTTTAGGTCCAGAGCTCCCGCCATCACCGCAGAATTCAAATCTTTTACGACTGCCTGTCATTTCCAGCACAGGAACCAATTCAAGTACTGCAGCAGGGATTATCCTTTCATGTCAAAGTTATCACACAGCTGACTTTCTCTTCACAACAGATGATAAAAACACACTTATGTGTAAAAAAACTCATCTATACCAAACAATGAGAGGGGGAGCTTTTCTTCTTCTCAGACATGACTGCTGTGCTGTAAAAACCACAAGCGTAAAGGAATGTTGTGTTTTTACTATAAAAAAGAATTGTGGGAAATCAGAATTCAGCCATCACTGCACAGCACCAAACACAGAGTTCTGTCCGGTTCTGAAGATGCCTGTCTCGTCCAGGTCTACGTTTACTTATGTTTTATAGCGGCAGTTGCTTCCTCACACACCGTCCCAGAATCTTTCATTTGTCCTCCAGTGTTAAGGGGCAGTAAGCGCCTCTTGATGAGGGGCCTAAGCCAGCTCTCCAAAACCTAATCTAAACAGTTTAAGATGTTGTTCCCGTTTCGGCATATCCCATCAGGGGTCGCCACAGCAAATCACCCTAATCCTTTTTCATGATATTTTATCTGTAGGTCAAGTTATTCAAGCATAAACTGACCAATCAGGTGCTTTTAATGAAAGTAGGTGGTCGTGTGTCGAACGTTTGGAATGTTTGACAAATTCTCCAGAGCTTGATTTGAAGTGGTAGGGGTGTGTCAAGATGACTTGGATGTGGTGGAAAGGTTTAATCAGACTGGGAAAACTGTTTGGTTCGGATCCAGTCCGCTTAACTTGGTCCGGATCAAGTCCTGAACATTTGGGTTTGGTCTGTATTCGACTGCTGTCAGTTGGACTTTCCTGTTTTCAGTCTAAAACCCGTAAACAAAACCACCTGACCAAATCCTTACATATCTTTTTTTTTCCCTTTTCCTCTAGTTTTAATTGTTATATATTTCCTTTATTTTATTTTTTATAATCTTTGCTTTAATCATTTTCTTTACTCAAATTGCACTTTTGTTAAAAACGTGATTTATACAATGAAAAGGTTATCAAGATTTTAAATCAGATTACATTCATAAATCAAACAGATTCAGGAATTTGATGTCAGTCTTCAATACAAAAAAATGATAACATTAGTGTTTGTGTGTGTTTGCTTTTTAAATATTTGCTGTGCAACACTTTTTCCTCAAAAGTGTGACAGTGTCTTGGATTGCAGCTGTCAAATTCTGTCTTTGCATTTAGAACACGAAGCTTAAGTCCAAATTTGGTGGGTTCACAAGATTTGATCTGAGATGACTTTAACAGAACAGAAGAAAACATCAGTGCATGTGAATGAGGCAGTAGTTCTAATACTCCTGCCGCTCTGCAGACACTAACTGTCCTTAGAATGCCACAAGTTTATGGCTAAAACCGGCATAATCCTAAATTATGTCAAGTCAAGTCAACTGGACTTGAGGTTTCTCCACATATCCAAGTAGCTTCATCAGTCTTAGAGGTGCTGGATTCAAGCTGTTGACTGTAAATGAGAGGTGGACAAAACGACCCCCTCCCCCCTCGCGTTCCAAACCAGAAGTACCCGCTTGATCCAAGAAACCAAAATCCCATAGACATCTATAGAGAAATAAACAGCTGTTACTCCGTCATTCTAACGGTCAGAATAGCCATTCTTGATCTGATATCTTTTCCTTAGCATCGTCTGTCGCATTTTGCGACCAAAATTTGAGAGTGTGCGACCAGTAAATCCCCCCCCCCCCTCCGTATTTTTTATACATTTAACGTAAAAACGGCACGTCAATGATCAATGAAATAATCAATGAGACGCAAGCGCACACGCACGCAAACACACACAAACTCGCACACATACTCATGAGACGAGAGCACACTCTCGGGTAAGTGGCTTAAATGCGTGTAGGGGGAGGGGCCTAGAGATAATCGAGCGCGCGTAAACATCTGTGGGAAGGAAACGGAGACAAATATCATCACAACCTGTGCGTACCTTGAAATGAAATGAAAGTTTAATTTTAATGCGTCCTGCCAGTTTGTATGAATGACACCTTTTCATTGTCGTGTGCGGAGCTGACAAACCAACCAATCACACTGGAGTAAATGACTATTGGGGGCGTGACAATGACCGGGCTTGAAAGCAGGAAACCTGACAGCCCCCTCCCCAGACCACATGAAGGAGTTCCTTACTTTCCTTTTTAGAACGTATCTATTCGCTCGTAATTTTCTAAATGCATGAAGTCCGTGCTGAACTTTTCTCTGGGCCGCACAGACCCGGAGGTTACGGGGGTTACGGTTAAGCGCGCGGCGTCGCATCCCCCCAACAAAAGGGTTTATGCACGGCTGTTAGGGCAGCACACCGCTCCCGCGGGAGTCGGGTCATCTGAGGAGAATAAATGTCCCACACCTACATGCGTGACAGCTAACGGGGCTTGAACTTTAAACACGTGCGAGCAACAACACGGTTTAGTCTGAGACGCACTTAAAACACGTGGTGAAAATGCAAGGATAGAAGTGTTTGAGATGAACCAGCGGCTCGCCTGGATCATTGGGTTCAGTTCAATTTAGTTTTAATATTCCTCTCCCCCTTAGTATGATCTGTGTTATTATATATTTTATATTTATTTGAATGTTTTGTAATGGATGTAGCCTATTTTTAATCAATTGGTATTTTAAATTATTTCAATTTCTCACTTAACTACAAAAACCATCAGGACACATGTCCCATAATGCATTGTTTTGTAGTCATAGGGCAGCTTTCAGTCAGTTCAGTACTAAATTTCCAGCTGCGTTCGGTAGGTTGGGGCCTTGATGCCCCCGCCCCTTTCTCCTGATATTTTTGTGATGATTGACAGGTGATGTTGGAGCAAAAACAAAATTACATGTCACACACCAGGTGATCTGAACAGCGTTGCGTCCACCTGGGTGATCTCAAACACGCTTATTGTGCGTCTTGGCTGCACTTATTTGGTGTCACCAAGATAAATTTCCATCAGTTATTGATCTCAGGTATCTGTATCGATTGTTCTGATATCTAGTGAACATCGCCCGTTCTTTTACAGTTTACCTTCTTCTGTCAGTTTACCTTGTTGTTGCACCTTCAAAAGTGCAGATTAAAATGTGACATTGAATTTGAAACAGCGCATTGTAATTTCTGCATCTATTTTTAAAGTTTTTATTCATAATACAGTGGAAATTAGTAGATTTGGTTAGAATGTTGATTTACGGTATGCGCCCCTAAATTTTCTGGTTGTGCCCCTAAAATTTTCAGTTGGGGGCCACTGTGCTCCTAGTTAAAAAAGTTAGTCTGGAGCCCTGCTTGGTACTTGGTATAGAAATGTTGACTCGGACCAACATGGCGACTAAATTTGGTGACTTCATTTTGCTGTAGCAGGATGTAAAGTTTTCTAATATGGGTGACGTGCACGCGTCTGTCCAGATCTCTCTTATACGGTCAACGGTTCAAGCCCATCACAGGATGTTTTGGGTGTGGTCGTGCCAGAGTTTTGGTCTTCTTTTGAACTAAAGCCGGGGCAGCACGGTAAACGGACTTGTGTCTCTAAGTGTTCTATCTTTATTGTTGTTCATAAGCAGTTGCAGCTTCCAGGGGTTTTCTCTGTCGTCCAACCATGTTAACATGTTCTCTGTCTGTACTCTGAGCTTTGTGCTGCTGGCCATGTTACATTACTGCTGTGCTTCATCTTTATCTCACTTCCGAACAGAATGCTCAGTTTCTTAAACCCCTCCCCCGATGGGAGGGACTTATTTCTAACTTTGAAAGGGACATTGCACCCTTTTTTAACTAATGGCCATAGCCTCAGACTGAATAAGAGACCTCTGATTCTCTTTACATTTTGCTGCAAACCTTCAATGATCTAGAAGGCATGATGAAGGAGCTTGTCATCAGCAAACAGGAGACAGTTTCTGTTCTGTTCATTAGACTTGATTCAACGATGAAAGGCAGCCGTAGCAGAGTTAGCCACATTTAGAAATTATACAGCTACATTTTATTTAACAGCATTCTGGTGTTTAGCAGAATGAGAAATTGTGCACACTGGAAAGGTTTGGACTCACCCAGCACAGAGCTTTCTGAAGCTGAGGTTATCATAAATTGCAGCGTTGGAGCTGAATCATTTTTTTTAATCGTCTTTCTGTCTTTGGTTTGCTCATAATGGCCGGAACAGCAAAGCTTCGTGAGGATTGGTACACATTTTTCAGAATAGTCCTCATTAGAGCTCTCCTTTTTGTTCCATAGCTGCTTTAATTAGATTTTCTTCTCCTCTCCATAATTAAAACAAAGGGCTCTGCTCTAATTAGGCCTGTAATGTATTTGTTATTACAAGATTGGACAAGAAGCTCCTGTTAAGTGAAGTAGGCCAAAGCTGATTCTGTTTGTCTTTTTGTCATGTCGAGCTCTGAACAAGCTGAGCTCATGCATGAACAAGTGAGCAGGTCAACTTGCAGCCGATTTTCATGCACTTTTAGGACTTCCCACCACTAATCAGCATTTCATACAAGTCTATAGGGCTGGGGCTAATTCTCAATAGTCTTTCATTTATCACAATACAGAACACGTATCTCAATGTTATAAAATAATACACTTTTTCTTTTTTCTTTTTCTGTTCTTGTGCATATTTACTTCAGTATTCACAAAGAATTTTGAGGTTAATTTGAACTACCGTATTTGTTTGCATGAACATTGCATGAATTGTCAATTAGCGTAATATATTTGTGCTCCCCTGTCTGCCAATGCACAGCTTTTGCCTAAACCTCTCCAACGATCTTTAAATGATGAATTTCACAGCTATGATTTGAGTTGTTGTACAATCACATCCGTTCATTTTCTGAACTCACTATATCCCTTTTGTGGTTGTGGGGTTGCCAGAGCCTGACCCGGCTACTGTTGGGCAAAGGTGGGCTACAAACTAGACTGTTGCAGGGTACACAATCACTCCCACACACACTCACACACCTAGGGACACTTGGCGTAATGAATGAATCTATGAAGCATGCTTTTGGACTTTGAGAGGAAGCCGAAGTGCCCGAAGAAAACTCACGTATGCACGGGGAGAACATGCAAACTCCCAGGTCCCAGTTTGGATTTGAACCAGGGCCTTCTCACTGCGCCGCTGGCGGATGTGTGTTCCAATGAAACGCTAACCCCTAATTCAAAAGTTCCAAAAAACGGGGCGGGGAACTGACTCAGGACTGTGGATCAATTAGTATAAAGCCACACAAGAACTCATAAGTTACATTGTTCGGTTTTATTTATTTTCTGATTGGCAAGAAGAACATGCTAAAAACACCAAACACACAATTTTCATTGAAGTTAGTCTTTAAATTTTCAGGTTCATGAAGGACAATCTATAAACCGCTGTTATCAGCGTATAGGGCTTTTATTCAACTGTTTTTGTCGATTTTGAAGTTCAGGGTCTGTGTGTGTTTGCATGTGTGTGCGTGTTTGTCTTTCTCAGGCCAGACACATTTTTTGTTTGATTAACTTCTACAGTCTACACAAGCGCTAATGTTGGCCAGAACTACACATTTTCTGCCAGGCGCATGAGCTCAGGGGTAAATTCATGGAACTTTTTATATCGTTCAATTGATTAAACCAGTGGTCTCTACTGGTACTCCAGCCTTCATGTTTGGTTCCTCATGAAAACTGTTCTAAATAGAGACTCTGCAGCAATAATGTAAATACTTCAGATAAAAAACAGTGGAAGGCAGGAAAAAGTTTGCCCTCCCTGTAACTGTGAATTTATGCGTTTTAATAAATGCAACCTGTCACAAACGAATAGCTACACCTTTTTTTTGTTGCTGTTTTAATCTTTATTGTGCATTAAAAAAGCGCAATTAAGCAATCTTGAGGGGCTTTGTTTTTTACCATTTCCTTGTTTCCTGCACTTTTAAAATTTGATTCTATAAATATTTTAGCATTCAAATTACCCTGTTGCATACACCACTTCTTATCCGTGCGACCAAATCGCAGCCAAGCTAAGGATCGTGCAGGCGCCATGAGCTGCCAGTTTCTGCTGCACTTCTCCTCTGAAAAAGTGGCTCAGAGCAGAGCCAGGCAGGACTGAAGGCTGAGACAGACACTGGAAATCAATTTCAGCTGTCGATGCGCTTCAGGGTCACTTTGTCCAGACGACAGGAGGTGAGACTTTTTGGAAGCTGAAGATAAAAACCAGGCACCAGGTCGCGTTTTGTGTATGGATCTGTTTGGTTCTCCCTGCTAATGTTTACGCTTCCTTTCTCTATGAAATGTAAACACAAACACCAGGCTACAATTTAGTATATTTCTAGGTCATTTGTAGAGGTGGAACCTTCTCACCGGGTGTCTGCATTGGTCTTGTTCAGCCCTTATTACTTTATTGTCTGGAAAGCTAATTCCAACCTTTAAAAGTCAATCCAAATCATTTCCACCTCTAGATTTCTAACACGTTATTTGTTGTGTAATAATTTATATCAAAGCATGCCGAATTATTGCATAAGGCCTCTCAAGTGTGCATTTTCAAAAATGAACGCACTTAGCCGAAGTAACCGTCCTTCGCGTCCGACGGTTGCTTCCGGAAGTGCGTTAATTCCTGATAATGCACACTTCAAAGGCCATTAACCCACTTATACCATGGTCACTTACAAAAGAAATACATATTTTATCAATTTTTAGTACTCTATTCTTTTGTTTTGTTCAGTTTAAATTGCTTTTTTTCACAAAAAGTGGACAATTTTGTTACATGGTGCGGCGCATTGTCACAGAAACATGACAACAGCACTGACCTCGACTGCAGCGGCAAAGGAAAGCGATATACCGTATATGCTGGTCGTCATGATGGGTTACATAAAGCATCAGTTCAGAGAGAAAGTTTTTGTCCAGTTGATGAAGCTAAAGGTTGTTTTAAAGAAGCCGGCGCAGTGATACAGAACATTTAAGGTAGGTGACCGGAACTTCTTTTTTAGGCGTGCACTATCACTGTGGATTATCACTTTTTAATCCACACTGAGCAGCCAATCAGAATCGAGTATTCACTCGGATCATGGTATAAATCAGTCTTGTACACATCTTTGTTTATATTATCATAAATGCTCCATAAATTATTCTTTCCACCTAAAGTACCTTATGAAACAGCAATTTATGTTTTGCATCAGCAGCACCAGCGTTTCACTGTAATGACGGTAATGTTGTTGTTAATCCAGAATGCATTTGATAAATAAAATTCATCTATCATTCATAAAAGGATATATCATTGTTTAATATTTGTTACTATTATGATGTGTTCACTTATTTATAATGTTTTATTTTCCGCTATTTATGTTTTTTTCCAGATTTTCCCCCCACATTCTTTTATATTTCTTGTGCGTGTAATTTGTCTGACCAGCTGACCCGTATTAAATTATTTAAGATCTTTATCCAAAGAATAGTTGAAGAATAGAAGTTTAGTTCCAAAAACAGAGGGACATCTCCCTTTTACATTTGCTTTTACTCTGCATGATACAAACATAAAATTACCTCTCAAATTAGAATGTTCCTCTTTTTTTAATGACTGCACTCTCAAGGGCAAAATATTTTTTAAGGCACAAAAACACATTTCCATAATTCTTATAAAACACATTATCTGTACATTTTTAAAGTATTTGATTTTTTTTAAACAGTTCATTTGTGCATTCATAACATTATTTATTGCTTTTTGGAAATTTAATTTTTGAATCAATAGTTATTTTACTGGAAGTATAAAATAATTGAGGTTTAATATAAAATGGCAAGAATTTTTTACTCAGTCTTCTTTTGGTTCTGTGATGTATACCTATGGCTTTAGATTTTATTTTTATTTTTTTTTATTCAACATGTGGTTTCCAACTAAGCTGGTGGTCAATAATGACTTCAAGGAATTTTTTTCATGAACATATGCAATTTCTGTTCCATCAAAATGAAGTTCTATATTGTTCTTGGCTTTATCTGTACCAAGAACCTTAAATGTTGTTTTCCTTTTAATTAACAAATAACTTGTTAATCTCAAACCAATTTTTAAATTTAACCATCTCCCTGTCTATTTCTAAAATGAATTGAAAGGAAATCTTGACCTGAACAACATAAACTTGTATTATCTGCAAAACTAACAAGCACTAATTTTTCTGATACCTTGACAAGATCATTTAAATAAAGTATAATTAATTTGGTCCCAGAACAGAGCTCAGGGGAGTTCCACATGTTATTGTAATTTGTTCTGACACATCATCAATTTCAACACATTGATCGTCTTTTTTATTTGTAATAACTTGGCAACCAGTTCTTAACCACTCCTCTAATACCAGAATGCTCACATTTTAAAAAGTAGCGACTGTATCAAATGTTTAGCTTAAATTAAAAAAAAAAGCCACTTGTTTTCAAAAATTTGAGGAAACTATTTATTTATAAAAAAAACCTTTTATCGGTTGATTTCTAATAAAAGACCCATTTGAAAAAACCCAAACTTAAAAATCAAACATCATCGTCCAGTCAGGAATGTCCCATAATACCTACCTTTCCGGTTTCTTCTTGTGTTTTGTTTTTTTAATATTTCATGTTGATTTCTGAAAATTACTTTGGTTTGTCGAACGTTTTACATTTATTTTGTTTCATTTTATTGAAATAGTGTTTTGGTTTCTAAAATTTTGTTTTAATTTCTAAAATGTAATGTTATTTTTTTCATTTGTTTTTGCTTTTTTGTTTTGATCTTTTATTATGATTTTCGCATTGAGGGATTTGCCCTTCAAGGCCACCGTAGTGGTCAGCCAAAGTCAATTTAAAGGTTAATGACATTTTATATATATCTTGGCTTCTAAAATATAGTTTTTTGTACTTTTGTTTTCAAGAGAGTAAATATTGTTTGTGTTTTTTTGTGCAGATATAAACATTTCCTACAGGATCTGACCGCGAACACGAGTCCAGATGACCCAGAGTTTGAGCAGCTTTCAAGTGAGTGTCTTGTTGGTCATTCTTCTGTTTCCTCGTCTTACTCTGCAGAAATTGGGTGAATAAAAATTTGATTTTTACAGAATCCTTTAATAGTAAAAAAAAACAAAAAAACCTTTCTTCTATAACTGAAGTATAAAAGATAGTGTGGGGTGGAGACATCACTAAAACTGATCCGAGACGTCAGTGAGGAAGTCAGCCGTTGTCAGTGTGAAGCTGAGGCGCTGCTGACAGAGGAGGAAGAACGGAAAGTTTCAGTTGGAGGCTCAGCCCAGATGTTTGACAGGACAACCTGTGTTCGGTGGCGAACTCCTTCTCCTCCTCTATAGCTCTGAACCTCTGAGTGCATTGATTTTAATAAAATGGAATGGATTATATGTAATAGAAATGTCTCTGCCTGATCCATCAAATCAATTACAACCGAGGTGTTGACGAATATGAAGACATCAGAGCACAAATGTGATTCATGTGCGTGACGTGTAAAACAGTCATTTGTCCTATTAAATGTTCTGCTGTGGGAGACATCACTGTGTGATTGACACACACACACACAAATATGGATGTTTGCATCTGTGGACACATTTACCCCTAATTTACACAACTTTCTCCATCATTTTTTAAAGCTTCTTTATCCAAAGACCCTAAACTGGTTTGAAGCCGACACTATTTTTCCACTGACCAAGGCTCACCTTTCAGGTGGGGTTCACTTCAGTGTAAACGCAAACTGACTTCCCACAGTCCAAAGAGAGGAAGGCCTTTGCTCCTGTCTCAAATGTGTTTGTAAATGCAACCTTCTCCATTCATAAGTATCTATATTTGTTTCTGCTTTAATACTTTTTAGCCACTTCCTGTCATTTAAATGGAGGATTACTAGGGGGTTCTCTTGTGTTAAAGGGCTTTTGTATATTCTGGTCTATACCAGACAGGGGTTGACATAGCCCAGAAATTTGCACTGGCCCATAGGGCCAGTAGTTTTTGAAACTTACTGGCCCTGCCTGAAAGTTACTGGCCCGACACCGCGCATAGCGGGACCCGCCGCTCCGCAGGTGCTTGCAACTTTGGGGGGTCCGGGGGCATGCCCCCACGGAAACTTTTAATATGGTGCAATTTGGTGCATTCTGGTGACATCATTTATTTCTACACTTTTCAATGACTGAAAATAGACCATATCAAATTTAAATCTGCTCTAGTCTGTTTCAGATGTTTTGAAGAGAGCACTGCAGTGTAGTAGGTAACACTAGTTCAGAAGTTTTCATGGTGCTTCTAACGGCAAATATCGCAATAAATCATAAACCTTAAATGTGTTAAAACAATCTAATGGCAGCTTGAACCATTTAACGAATCAAATAAATCCCTTAATGCATTTGACCAATCGGATGGACGCCTTCACATTGTTGACCAATCAGATGGAGCCCTGTTATGTTAGATGTTCGTAACCTATGTCAACGTGGGTCATTTGGAGTATAATTTTTAAACTGGGAATGGTTATTTGGTTGTTTTGCTGTTTGTTTATATACCGCAAATTATATCGTTATCGCAATTTTAATCTCTGATATCGCATATCGCGAGTTTTCCTCATATTGTGCAGGTCTAACTGAGATCATTCAGCTAACTAGAAATACTTACTACTTAGAGTGTTGTAAAGAAAAACAAAATTAAGTAGTTTAACATTCTACTGCATTTGAGTCTGAGATTCAGGTATTTGGAGTTGCCTTTGATTCTTTGACATTCATCTTAAAGCTTAGTGGATACAGTTTCATCTTCAATGCATTCATTAAATATCTTGTTGTCCATACTACTAATTATACCCACTACTCCATCCAACATATTCCTATCTATTCCTGCCATGTCTTCCACATCTCTGACATGCTTCAGTCTCTCTTCAGTGACGGTGTCGGATTTATAATCAAATGTAATAATAACCCACTGGCTTGTGCCTTCGTTGTTGCTGTTTAACATTGTTTTGTATTGAATTGTTACATTCAATAAAGTTTGGGGGAAAAAAGTAGTGAGCGCGTGCCGCGTGGTGCTCGGCAGTGAAAGCCGCGCGCGCGCAGGCGGGAGAGAAGGAGAAGTGATCAAAGGTTTCCCATAGAAACCCTTGAAGTCTGAACACAGGACTAGCAGAAAAACTAAATTATGAAGACGAGGTAAATCTACACGTTTTCGCAAAATTTACTTTATTGAAAAAGGTGAAGAATATATAAACCGTTAGATATTTTAGTGGCCCGAGCGGACAAGTGAAAAGTAAAGTCTTGTGGTCCGCACTGCTCGAAAAACAGGACCGGGCCAGCGGACAAATGGCTATGTCGAGCCCTGTCAGAAAAAAACCTTTTTCTAATCTGATTCTGAGGACGCCCGCTTCAGCCTGGTACAGGCTGATCCGGGGAAAAACTGCTCCGTTAAACTGGTCCGTGGCCTGAAAAAGGTTGGTTATGCAGCCAACAGGAAGACTGCGGTAAAGTGATGTTGTTATCAACTTTTAAAGTGGGGGGGAAAAAAGAAAGCACAGAAGCAGCTCCATCTGCATGTGAGTTGGATTTTGACATCACTAATTGGGAACGGATCAGAGGATATTAAGTGGGCGCTGTATTAATAAGTAAAATCTTGAGCGTCAACAGGAATCTTCAAAATGACTAATTTCAGTTGTAAGATAAACAGAAAGTCTGACTCAAGTGCAAATACACACAAGGAATTATTTATGTGCATCAATTAAAATCTCATTGCTGCAGCGCTGCCTTTGCTTACAAATTAAAACCGCTATGGCCTCTAAGATGAAGGTACAGCTGTGGTTGTGCCCGCTTTTCCATCCTCCTCTCATTAGAGAGAGAGGGGGGGGGGGTTCTCAGCTTGCTTGTGTTTTTGAGGAAATGCAGTTGAAAAGAAATCCAGACAAATCATTCTGTACTTGATTAAGTGAACTAGCTCGGAGAATCCCAGGAGTCTGTTGTGTTGTTGCTTTGCTTTTGTTTGCTTTTCCTCTAAGGCTTTCCTCTTTTCTCTGGATTTAATTGTTGCGGCGCTTCTAGTGGTTGTCTCGGCGTGCTTCACAGCGACACTGTAACGCCTGTCGTCGCTCTGAACGCGGCTGTCAGGAGGTCGGCGTGCCGGGCTCGTGGTTGAACTCCGGCGGACAGTAAATGAGAGGAAGAGCTGCTGTGGCAGATGTCCTCAGCATCTCTAATGGGCTCTATGTATTATTGAAATCTCACTCCGAGAACAATGTAATTAGTTAGGAGTTGTTTTTCTAAAGAAGGTGGCATAAAAGACTCCACACACTTGTAACGGAAGGAAACTCTGCACGGACACCTTGTTGGCTTTACATGCTAATTGTGGTGAAGTTAAGTGAGCCAATTAGCTGATTGTTCTTTCAGCGCAGACGAGTCGCTGAGCGTTTCCGTCTCCACAGCACAGCAGCTAAGTTGATCTTGAAATTAGAGTCCATCTGTTTCCAGCTATTTTGGAAGCGTTAATGAGCGATTGAAAGTTCACAGGCATCGCGGCAGCTGACACTCTGTAATTGGACATGTCTGTCTGTCTTGGTGATTGTTCTGCTTGTTCTTCACGCCACATTTCAAAGCTTCTCCCAGTTTGTTGCAGGGATGTCTTCATGCAGGTATCAGTGGAGCCGTGCAGTTCATATTAGACAGACACACTAATGATTTTATGATGCCAAGACATTCAAAGTTTGTCTGCTGCTCTTCCATAGCAGCAACTACTAACTCTTAATAGAAAAACACTTCAATTTAAAATCCTTAAAAGTAAAAAATATAAAATATAAAACTGTGGTTTGTGGTGTTGGGCAAATGTTGACAAACCTGCTTCATTTGTGAGCAGAATCTACTATTCACATAATGATAAAATAATTTGGCCTGTTTGGAAGGATCAGGGCTAAAGTGGATTACAATAGTCAATAATCGATTTATTCTGGCTTGGTTTGATACTTTCCTTGTATTTTTTGTGTAACTCACTCAATCCATTTAGTGAAAAGAAACCGCAGAGTTTTCTGCTAAAATTAAACGAATCCTGACCGAAAACAACGGAGGATTGGAAAAAAGTGCAGCTGGTGGTGACACGCAGGAAACCAGAAAACGCAATGAGCTTCTTCCAGTGTATGTAGCCACAGGGTCTCCCTGTGCAGGTCCCCAGCCCGGGTAAAATACAAGGTTGGGTCAGGAAGGGCATCCGGCGTAAAAATGCATAACCTGTGAGAATCTGTGAAAGCTGACTCGCTGTGGTGGGATGTGCTAAAAAAGCGAACAACAACTCTCTCGTGTCAGAGTTATTCTAATGCAAGATTTGACTGGTCCTGCCGTGAACCTCGAGCTAAATCTGCTGCTCTGGTGTGATCACGACTTTCTGAAGTAAACCCTGACTGATTAATAAAATCTTATATGGACAACAGCAGACACCACACTTTTTGAATTGGTTAGATCCACGCAAGTAGTCTTAAGTGCATTTTTGTGTTGCACAAAAATCACCAACGGGAACATACACGCGCCGTTTATGGACCTGTCTGAAAATCCGTAAATTTTGGCTATGTGTTACAAGATAAATAAGATCCATACTGAAATGCAAATCATGTAAAGATCCAGGTCAGTTCCTGTTGGGATGCGACAAAAAACTACCACATAGGACACAAGTCTAAACTCCTTTGTAAGCTACTTTTATTAGCATGAAAATTTATTTGATTGAACTGGGTTAGAGAGAAACCTCCTACTAAAACTCAGTGGTACAAAGACGTTTTCAAAAATATTGACCAATAAAAAAGGGTTAAGTACAAAGGTAAAGTGTAATGATGACATTTTTATGGATTTGTGGGCGCCTCACTTGCCCAATGATCTGGCTGATATTATTCATGGGGGTTCAGCTTCACAGGAAGGGCATGACCCTTGTGCAACAGTTTGATTAGTGTGCCATTTGCCCCACTCTCATCCTTCTTTACCACACCCCTAACTAGACTATTTCTATGTTTTTGTATAGATGTAAGGAAACTGTGTAGACTTTTCCATTGTTGTTCAAACATTGTTAGACTTTTCTAATCTTGTCTGAGCTCTAGTGAGGCCCAGCTCGGAATGGCTTTTTATGAAGTCAGTATCTCTAGATCTTTTAAATCTATTTTGATCAAATCTCCCTTGAATCTCTGGTGGCCGTGGTGCAGAGGCAAAGTGGTGGACCTCTGATCGGAGTATCTCTGGTTCGGTTCGGCCTTGGTTGTCCAAGTGTCCCTGGGCAAGACACTGACTCCCACATAGCTCCTGGTGGTTTGCCAGCAGAGCCACCATCAGTGTGTGGGGGAATGGAAAGAAGGTAGAATAGCGCTTTATAAGTGTATGCCATTTACCATTTAATGAAGTGCTGTTAAGGAGTTGATCTGAATTCACTTTTAACTACAGTGCTGTGCTCATGTGTGTCGTCTTGCAGTAGGACAGTCTGAATGTCAAAAACAGAAACAGAAAGACAAAGCTGGACTATAATTGGTCCTACGGGAGATTGACAGAGCAAAGAGCGCAACAAAGAGCCCATATCCTCTGGAGGTGAACCCACAAGGGGGGGTAGAAAGACCACCTTTTCACAAAAAAGGCCGGAGTTGCAACAGATATAGAATTATGAAGAGAAGTGAAAATGAATGGGGGTAGTAGTTACCAAAAAAAAAATACATTCTAGGAAAAAGGATAGGAATTTTATCTCCATTAATTGTGTTTGTTCTGAGCCGATTACATCAATCCCATTTCAGGGGGCCTGGCTGCAGACAAGATGGCGCCCAGACATCAGTAGCTAGAAGTGGAAATTCCACAAGTTTTCACAATTGTGGCACCTTTTATTAAACCTTTATCTTATAAAACGGTTACTATTATGATCTCCAGTACAAAAAAGTTTTAGTGTGGAAGATGAGCTTAAAATGGGGGAAAAAAGCGGTACTCATTTTATTTCTTTAAAAATTGTTATTAACAAAAGTGCCACGTTTTCTAAAACTGTTAACCCTTTTAAGCTCCGGTGTTTACATTCCTTCAACCACCAGAACCTTTCACCCCTTAACATGATAAAAGTGAGTCAGTTTTATTCTGACTGGAGAAAAGTGGCTTTGCGCCAGTATGCATTACTTTATGTTAGTAATGTGTTGTGTGTTAGTGAAAAGCTGCTTTAAATTCGCTTCGTAAATCTGTTTTTCTCTGTGAATCCACTGACTCGTGTTGATGGAGAAAAGGCGGATTTCTTCTGGTCCGTTTGCAGCACGCCTACGTTGCACAGACACAAAAAAATAAAAGCTTCATAAATCAGTCGGATATTTACTTCGCCTTCATCCTGTCTGCGTTCCACGTGTGTCCCTCCGTACCGCAATACACGCTTTTCTATTTCCAGTCCAATTACCCGTCATTTTGCGGCAAAAAGCCGGTTAACGTGAAACAGGTGTGGGCTTCAAAATAAAAACTTCTGCTGTACTTTCAAAATAAACTTTATAAGACTTAATTTCTTATTTATACTGACGTGAACACCACGGATAACAAGACGATGAAATAGCCTCATATATGACACAAAACTTATATTTTACAAGGACTCAGGAAAGGGCATGAGGTTTGTTTATTTAAGTATTGGATGAGCAAACAGCGGTACAAACTACTTTACACGGGGGTTACAGGACAAACCATTCCTCCAGGATCCAGGGGGGAGGGGGACGGACCGGAGACCCAATGGAGTCGATGTAAACTATCAGACCATTGTGGCCACAGACAGACACCCCCAACGTTAAAAGAACTTTGTAAGACGGAAGACATCCTTTGAAATGAAAATATCATTTATTTTAAGAGTATTTTCATGTCAAAGTTGCCACTGCATTTAAACTCCTTACTAAAATCAAACCATAAACAGTGACACGTGTTTGTGTGGCTGTGCATGTCTCATAATCATAATCTGCAGGTCTGCTCACCTGCAGCCTTCATCCTCTTCACCTTCTCATAATCTAGACTGACGTCCGTCTTTGAAAGGATCTGAATATCACTGAGCTGCAGCTGTTGGTTTGCATGATGAAGCAAACTCTTGTGTTTTGTCTCTGATTCTCCTCTCAGTTCTGCAACAGTTTAGCGCACTAGTATATGCTCTGCATTGCAGCCAGTAAAACGGTCTGATTAAAGGAGCTTTATTTAATGATGTCATGTTTTAGCAGCATCGTTTCTGGTCTGCTCTGCTTCAGTTTGGTTGGACTAGTGCATTCAAGCGTGAAAAAGAAAAAACGAATGACCTTTAAGCTCACCAAGTCTTTTATGAAGTACCATTTTACTCTGGATCATAAAATCTTTTCTTAATGAAAGGAAAAAAAAATCATATCCCATCAAAGATAATGAAAGGACAGATGAGTGAAAGTTTCAATTCCTGCATTTGCAGTACAGCCTAAGGGATCGCCTTTCATTGTCAGGCTAAAGTTTAGCATTGTTTTAAAAGTAAATTGTACAGTTCCATCTTAATGGCAGCACTCTGAAAACCCTTCGCTCCTATGAATTGTTTAAGTATTACAAGTGTTCTCACTTAGACGGCTTATAGTTTTAGTTTCACCAGCTTCCATTTTAGAAAAACTCTGGCTGATTACAGATGTACCCGAAAATCCTCAGGCTAATGTCATCTAGGATGCCAAATCACATATTTGCTGACAAATTAAGTTAGAAGGTTAAAGTGTGTCATGTTGCAGATATGAGCGATTGTCTAAACTTAATTGCATTTGTTGCAGAGGCCTTTCATGAAGTCAGTAAGGTGTTCCAGCGCATTGAGGACAATACAAGGCGCCATGAGAACCACCTGCAGCTCTGTCGAGTGCAAAAGCTGCTTAAAGGGAAGAAAACCAAAATCCTGACTGCAGGTAAGATTGTTTCACCTTTTCTTTATACAGGTAGGCTCCACGGAAAGTGAACAGTTTTTATATCACAATGACATCCTGTTTACAGCCACAGATTCAAATATCCACTGAAGCTTTTCGCCTTAGTCGCATGTTTAAAGGGGCTGTAGAAAGCAGGGACTGCATCTTAAAGGGAGAGGTGGTGGGTTTCGTAGTTCCCTTGAGGCTCGTACAGCCACCTTAAGCAACATCATAAAAATTGAACACACAATTATCGTGTGTGTCGTAGTTGTATCGTGAAGTATTCGTAAGGCTAATGGAAGTTGCATGGATTCATGACGTACAGGTGATGCACCACCCTCTTGTTGTTAGAAAGGTGTGTGAACTGGCCTACACTGCCATATGCACGGAATATCTAAGTGCCATAGGATGTCCACACAAACTACACTCCGACTGTGTAATTTAGTCACTTCTAGCAGTCTAAATGCAATTCAAGCATCAACTTTCCATTGGGTCCATCTATTCGTACATGCGGCAAATTCCCTGCTTGACGCTTGTCCAAAAATGTGTTCACAAACTTGATGCCCTGGACGCATGTGGGAGGAGCTTCTGCCAAGTGTTTTTAGCCTGATCGCTAGTTGGAGTGGTGTCTGTATGTATCTCATTTACAATGCCTGGAAGACAAAGATGAAGCTGAGAGATC
The DNA here is from genome assembly GCF_053564925.1 of Oryzias latipes. NCBI lineage: Eukaryota > Metazoa > Chordata > Actinopteri > Beloniformes > Adrianichthyidae > Oryzias > Oryzias latipes. Next base: position 14,104,173 of record NC_136259.1, read on the forward strand.
AGGTTGATTTATTATAAGAAGTTCTACAAAAGCATCAATAATCACGCCTCCACGTCTGAGTTCATGACATCATTCAGAGATTCTCTGAGTACGGTGAACTTCATCATCTACTGCAGGAGCTGCATCTGAATGACGGACGCTTTTAGCGGTACTTCTGTCTATCTGTGACCTAGTTTGACAACTTGCTGTCTCGCAGTAGTCCGAGGAGGGAAAGATAGGAATAAAATTAGACGAACTTTTTATTATTGTCTTGATGCAAAAAAATCATGACGTTTAGGAGAAGAACGATCAGATTCTCCCCCCCGGTTGGGTTTGGACTCCTCCCACTGATTCTGCTATTGAACACGTCATGGGCCAAAGATTGATTGCTTGACGCAACTTGTCTTCTTCGCTAAAGTTCATACTTTTGAACTCTGGAGGCGCCACGCTGCAAGACTCAAATTGCAATGCTGCCAGTCCAGCGCAAATATAAGACTTACTACATTAGTCCAACATGGTTGGACCAGACATGGTACGAGGATTTGAACCCAACCCTCAACCCAACCCAGATTTGTGTCATTTACCTTAAGGCCATCAGTGATACTGCTTTTATCTGTTAGAGGGCATCTAGTTTGATTAATCTTCACACACAGAACCAAAGACTAAAGCAGACCAAACCACCTGGAAAGATCAGGCAGTTCCAAAAACTGCCCATTTGAGGGCGCTATTGTCCAAAAGCAGGAGGAAGACAAGTGGTGAGTCCTGGTACTCGTCAAACTAAGAAACATCTGCAACTCCTGGCTGTTTTTCCCTTCCCATGACAAATCCATCTGCATTCATACTTTAGTGTACCATACCATAGTTTAGTTGCAGATGAGCAAACGTTTGAGCTCAAGAGAGCCAGAGTTCTCTTGGTTAGTCCAAACCAGAGTTCAGGTGAGCCATCAGAAGAAACCAGACCTGGATCAGACCAGGACCAAACCTGCCAGAGTGGATGAACACCTAAACTAATTTAGTAAATCTGTAAGTTTAGTAGTAATGAGAATTACTAGATTTAGCTAACGTTAAAAAGCTCATATATGTGAACAACCCCCCCTGTTTTTTTCCTCTTTCCTTCATTTTTCTCTTCTGTTGTGCCCCCCCCACTCTCTCTTGTGAAGAGGTGGCTCTTTTCTTCCTGACACTCCCCCTCCTGGTGTTTGTCTCCAGAGAATCTGGCCTCATTGTTGTGCTCCTCGCCCTGCCAGCTTCCCCCAGGACCAATTAGAGTCCAGCTTCGTCTCTCAGACCAAAAGATAAAAAGGAGGGAAAAGTGTGTTTGTGACGGGGGTCTGTGTGTTAGATATGCAGGCGTGTTTAAAGTGTGCTTGTGTGGAGGTGTTTGTGCTGGCTAAGAGGGACCCATGAATAGCTGCTCATCTCTCTAATGTCGGCGTGCAAAGTTTCAAAAGCTTTCTCTCATCCTCGTTCTCAAGCCTTCGTCCGACTGCAGGCAGCCTTTTTAGCCAATAAAGCTCCGGTCCCACCAGGCAGACTTCAGAGCGGCTGCAGCGGCTCCACACGCCTCGACCCCACGCCGACCCATTCTCCTTCCTCCCCACTGTCACTGCCTCTAATGTGGGCAAAAGAAAAGCTCTGCCTTTTAACACCAGAGAAGCATCGGGGCCTCTCAGACATATTAAGTAGCTCTGCGGGACAGAAGGGAGTCGTACAGCCTCAGTCAATTGGACATGCGTACAGCACAGGTTGTTTCTGCGGGGGGTGGGGGCATCAGTGTGCATGTCACGTTAAGCAGAACTCAACACAAAGTGTGAGATATGAAATTTGTCATTTTACTGTTTTGTTTAATTAAAGGTTGGGACAATCATAAAGGATTTTTGCTAAATCAATTAAGTGCACATTTCTGATTGGCAGAGCATTGAAATGATGAAACAGAAGAGTTTGGTGTCGGGTACAACTTCTACCAGCTGCATTATGGAAACGAAGTTTCTGCTTTAATTGGCCCGATCTTTTGGGAATTTTTTAAAATTTTAGTTTTAGTTTTAGTTTTTGGGTTAGAATTCTAACAATATTGTTAAATACAGAAATTAGTTGACTCTAAATCTGAAGCGGATCAGCTGATTTCTCTCTCCCCGCCCCCGGTAGATTATGCTTAGACTCTCATTTTTTCTCCAGGAAGTTCGTTCTGTATCTGTGATGTCATAAATACATCATTTCATTGTGTTAAATACTTAACACAATAAAATGAAGAGTACTTTAGCTATTGGCTCAGAGGGAGGAACAATTGAGTGACACGTGAGTGATGAATCAGCCACCTGCATACATGGAGATGAGGTACATCTTCCTCACTAAAATTGCATCAAAGCTTCACATAGTTTGTAATGTAGTCTGTCATGCAGTGGGGGGTTTCAGAGCAGTCCTGTAGAACCGAGCAGCTACATTCTTGACCTCTAAACCTACGCCTCCTAGTGGTAACAGACAAACAACAAACCCAACTGTCATTGGATCATGTCGCGTCGTCTAATGCATTTAACACAGTTTAGCTTTAACTGTAAGTCAGGTGGTCACGTGCCTCGTCCATTTTCCTTTGTTCTCTGAAGAGGACGTCATCATTATTTGTGCTTGACGATACGATTCATAATTAATTTTGGTTCATTTTGAACGATTCACTGACCTACAATGGATCCAGGACATCTTTAGCCAAACATTCATGGCGTAAATGGCGTATACTTATAAAGCGCTTTTCTACCTACAAGGCCCAAAACCCTTTACAGTCACAGTCCCATTCACCCAGTCACACACACATTCACACACTGGTGGCGGCTCCGCTGCCAAACACAGGCGTCCGCCTACCAACAGAGGCAAGGTGGGGTTCAGTGTCTTGCCCAAGGACACTTCAATTCATGGGCCTGCAAGGCGGGAATCGAACCTTACAATCGTGGGTCGACCGCCCTTCTGATGCACCTTGGTCTCTCTGAGTCATCCAGTGTGACTCAGAGAGAATTACCTGGTACTGAACAGTGCAGCTGAAGTTTTCCAGATTTCTTCCAGATAATCAAGTTTGTGTACAAACTAACAAGTAATCAAGAATGAATGTCAATATGACAGTGAAGAAAGTTGCTGATGAAGTGCTTGATTGGTTCTGGGTTCAGAACCGCAGGCCCAGCCTACGTTTACAGCCATGGTCTAAAAAACCTGAATGTAAAAGAAAACTTCTATACTTTCTTTTGCTAGAAGATCAAAATGATGTTACCTTAGTTTCACAAGTGACTGAGAATGTTTGGGAACATTTTGCAGTTTCAAAATCTATTCAGACTAAATTTACAGTTGCATAACTCTGCCTGGCTCTTTCCTGTTTTTAACATGCAGCTTATATTTTAAGTCCGTCATGACGCCTCAAAAGCTCTCGGCAAACCTTCAGCTCAAGCACAAGAGCTGAACGTCTCCTTTTAATGTCCCCTTTCACAGGGAGGTGGTACATCCGTGAGGGCTGGCTGAACAAGGTTCCCCAAAAAGGTGACGAGGCCAAGCCCAGGATGTTTTTCCTCTTCTCTGACATGCTCCTGCAGGCCAAGCGCTGCAGCCCCCTGGATCTTACCAACGGAGAGAAATTTGCTGGCCAGCATGCTTACCCCCTACAGGACTGCAGCGTTGAAAAGGTCTTTGGACACACCAGGAGCAAAGGAGGCCTGCTCAGCGTAAGTCATCCGCCTGACGTTGTACAAAACAGTCCGATCCTAATTGTGGGTTATACTTTTACCACATTTTCTCTTTGGTTTTCCACCCAGAAATAAATGAAGAGCTTGCAGGCGCCCAGAGCAGAGAAGTCCTCTAGATCTAAAAGTGTTTTGAATGTTTTCCACTATGGTCTGACTTCAGAGCACAACGTTGTTTTGCAGTTTGGTTTATGTCGTTGTTTTAAAAGCAGATGGTCATAGTGCAGAGACTGGCGCGATCACAGCAGCTCTCCGAACCGCATTTGTTCTGCACCTTTGCAGAACAAGTTTTTCTGTACTTGGCTGCTTTGTTCTTGCCATAAAACAACTTATAACAGACTATTCAGTTGGACTATCAGCTGTGTATCCATCTGACTTCTGCGCAACACAACTGATGGTCCCAACCGCATTTATAAGGCAAGATATCCCACTTATTAAACCTGACAGGGCACACCTGTGAAGTGAAAAACATTTCAGGTGACTACCTCTAGAAGCTCATCAAGAGAATGCCAAGAGTGTGCAAAGCAGTAATCAAATCAAAAGGTGGCTACTATGAAGAACCTACAATATGACATATTTTCAGTTGTTTCAGGGGTGCGTCAGCTTACAGCTGGGTAGTGTTAAGGGTCTCGTCCAAGGACCCCCACTGGGTGATATTAATTGCTATGGTAATTGACCCCATTACCAACCGAGCTACCCAGCCGCTGTTCCTCTCCCTGTAGGGGCTAAAATCAACGCCCACCAGCTAAAGTCACAGCATTCTGAGGTCAAAGTTAGCAAAACAAACGTCATCCATCATTCATTTTCTGAACTCACTTAATCCCTTTCAGGGTCACGGGCTGCTGGAGCCTATCCCAGCTACTTTTAGGTGAAGGCAGGGTGCACCCTGAACAGGTTGTCAATCTGTCACACAACCACTCACACACACTTAAAAACACTTCAGGTACGTCGCTTTTTGGACTGCGGGCGGAAACCAGAGAAAACCCCAACATGCACGGGGAGAAGGAGCAAACTCCACACAGAAAGAACCCAGCCGGGATTTGAATAGGGCTTTCAGGCCGAGAGCGCTAACCACCGCACCGCTGTGAAGCCCACAAAAAGGTCATGTTTGATTTTAAGGTCGAATAAGTAATAGTTTTGTTTAAAGCTGGAATAAATCTCCAGGAAATTACTGCAAGTACCTACTGTGTGTGCGCGTGTGCACGCCTGCGTGTGCGCGTGTGCACGCGTGCGTGTGCACGTGCGCATGCTTTTGAGAGAGTCCTCCAGTTGCTGGATCAGATTAAGTTGCAAATGCGTCTCTTCCAGGCCTGCAGTAAATGCATCTTCCTCCAGCCTGTCGCCGCTCTCTGGGATCTCTCTACAGCTTATCTAATGGCAGAAATGGCATTTCATTAGCCTCTTCTCCCACAGAGGCCCGCATGCATACTCAATAGCATTACACATAATTTCTCATAACGACACATTATTGATCCCGGGCGTCTACCTGAGCCTCAGGAAAAAGGCTGTAAACACTTCAGGCCCCCCCTCCATGGAGGACCATGAAGAATTAAAGCCAAATTAAATTTGACAGCTGTAAATGCCACGGCAATCTATATGCAAAGTCTGAAAAAAGATCTTTTATTAAAATTTCTAGCTGGTTTTTCTTTTCTTTTACTCGCATATGTTGGCAAAGCAATGACCATTATTTATGCCCCCCCCTCCCAGCTTTCGCCTTTTCCTCTTCTGACTCTCAACCTTCCTCCTCTACCTTCTCCCTTTGCCTTCTTCATGCTAATATTCCCTCTCTGCTTGAATATTTTTCCACTTGGCTGACAGATTCTCTTTGATGTATAAATAATCAAGCTAAATTATGTGCAGCGATCAGGCTCTCTGCTCCGCCGTTCTTATTATACAAAGTAATTACCACCTAAGAGGGTCAGATTTCCTGACAAATCTCTAATTACCCCACTGCAATACAAGTGAAATTTATTTATGCTGGAAATAACGGCTGTCTGCCAAATGGAAAGTGCTTCATCTTATGAGTTACTCATTTTTGGCTCTACTCAATGAACCCTCTAATGAGACGACGCTGAATTTGAAATCTTCATCTTTAAGACAACCCCTCCCCAGCTTCTGTGTTTGATGAGTTTAATGTTCTTCTGTCCAAATGCATAAGAAGCAGTAGATGGACTGTATGAACCCCCCTACAAACACACACCTCCCTCCAACAATTTGGCAGAAATGCCCTCTTTCCTGTACCGTGAGGAAGAAATTGGACTCAAGAAAATCAACAAGATGGCAACTGTCCAAATTGAATTTTGTAGTCCCTGAATCAAGTCTTCTGGGGGGGGGGGTAGGTAACTTCTGGTCCTTCGCCAGACCCCTTTCTTGTTTCTATGGTGATGGACAGACTGACAGATGAGGTTAGACAGGAATCTGTCTGGATCATAATGTTTGCAGATGACAATGTGATCTATAGTGAGAGCAGGTGAAGGAATGTCTAGAGAGGTTCTGGAAAAAGAGGAATGAAGGTCATCTGCAATTAGATGGTGTTGCTAGAGATGAAGATGTTGAGGTGTTCTGTGGGAGTGACTAGGATGGAGAGGATCAGGATAAATCCATCAGAGGAACAGATCATGGTAGATGTTTGGGAGATAAATGCAGGGAAGGAGATGGAGATGGTTTTAGAGGAGAAACAGTGATGATGTTGGTGAAAGGGTGCCGAACTACCAAGAAAGAGGGCTAGAGGAAGACCAGAGAGGAAGTTCATGGATGTAGGAGAGCATGAGGGTGGATGGTGTGAATGAGGAGGATGCAGAGAGGATTGGATGCAGGAAGATGATTTGCTAGTGAATCCAAGTGTGTTCTGTGAAATAGCTGGACACTTTAGGAGCTCCATGTTGAAGCTTTGTTAGTTTTCTTGGCGCTCCTGAGCTGTCTTTTGTGGTTAGTTCTTTTGTCCTGCTGAACAAACGTCACACCTGTTCTGTGAACCAAACAACCAACAAAAGGTAGTTCTTAAGCAAACATGGCCTGATTGCTAACATGCTGTGTCATTTTTTTAAAATTCATTTTGCTTTTTCTTTATACATGGTTGTGATATTTTACATCAGTTTGACTTCTATCGATAAACATCTGTAAAAGCATCTGCAGTTTGCTCCTGAACAATCATGGTGTATTCTTGGTCTGGGGCGCCCTCTGCTGGCATTGTATTATCACTGCAGCCCATTCAAATGAATCATGGTTTGTGGGGGCTGCTTTGATTACTAAAAATTGCTGAAAATAAATAAAAATAGCTTAATGTAAATAAAAACACGCTGTTGGAAAAGTTCGTGGCGTAGAAAATACGCTGGGCGGGGCCTCAAGTCCCTGCCCTGCTCCATTCTGATGCATCCTCTTGTAGACAAATAGATCCACGAACGTCTTTGTTTTCCTCGTTTTAGCTGGAATCTGGATCTAAACTCTACGGCTGGATAGCTCTGATATTGCTCGCCATTTTGGTTGCACTGCTAATGTTAAGTTAGGGGTATGAGGGGCTGTAAGCTAGCATGAGAGCGTATAAACAGATGCATGTCAGGAAATAAGGGCAGTGTTACTCTGTGCAAATGGTCCCATCCACAACACAGAGGTGAAATCCTGCCCCTCCACAGTAACTATGTCCTAGTACACAGGTTTTTAGATTTTGGCTAAAAACGGCATTAAAAAGATTTATTGGAAGACCACTGGGAACACTTTTTAGGTAGAGCAAAAGATGATCAGAGTGGAATTTATATGAATCAACTACCAAGAGCTTTTAGGAACTTTTCAACTTTTTATATCCTTTAAAGCTGAAAACCACATTTGACTGCTTGAGTTGGAGGAAGGAGCAAAAGGATCTGTTTGGGTTCTAGTGAGCAGGTTGGAGCCACACTGCGTGCTGAGCTTTTCTTTACATGTTAAAAATGTTGCCGTGCTGGACTGGAGATCTCGAAAAATCCTAATCGCTAATATTCTGCGCGTGAACAGAGAAGATCCACTGCCTTCATCACAGTTGTAGGCAGCAGGATTACCATTGCAACAACACATCATCAGTAGGGTAAGACTAACTAAACCCAGCTCACGTTCCCTATTAGTGGGTGAACAATCCAACGCTTGGTGAATTCTGCTTCACAAAAAGCGACGTCGCTATGAACGCTTGGCCGCCACATGCCAGTTATCCCTCGGTGAATGCAGAGATTTAGTGTGAAGCACCTGGCTCAGGTATGCAAAATCTAAACACAATCACTGATGAATCACATTTCATGTCTTAAAGTGATCATAAACTCCTCCCACTGTTATGCTACATTGCATATTCGTTCATGGCGAATGCTGTAGTGGAAAGGAAAGGCGACAGCATCAATAGGCTCCGCCTTCATCACTATTAAACATGTTTTAAATATGCTTGATGACCTGCATAGGGTTGTTCTGTTTGGACCTTTTCTGAGGCGTGGACCGCCTTCCCGGCCCCTTCTTTTGCACTCTGTGATCATAGCAGCCGACTGTGACGGCAGACCAGCTGGTTGCTTTCTTGGTTGTTTGGTTTTTCTCTCCTTTGATCTCTTCCGGGTTCAGTTGTAATAGCTTTGTGTTAAGGTGGGGGAGGAGCCGTGTGGACTCCCATATTGGGGTTGACCCGGTCGGTCTGTTGTTTTTGACCTCCTCATTAAGTCTTTCTGAAGCACAGAAGAAACTTTCTGACCTGCAGGAACTTTGAGGTCATTTGAAAGTATTCTACTGGAGTTCCTTCCGATAATGTGACTTCAGCCTCCTGGTGAATGTTTGTAACACATGACGTCTTCCTCCAGTTAACCTTCCCCAAAGCCAAAGTTCTGTTGATGTCCAACAACCAGGAGGACCTGAATGACTGGCACCAGAACCTGAGCGCAGCCATCAGGTAACACACACACCTACACACACACCTACACACACACACTCACACATACACACACACACACCTTAGGGCTGTGGATCATTAGTTAGGTTTTGATTCGATACACAGATAAGACCAAAATTCTATCTATTTAATATATTGTGCCAGAATGGTTACTACATATTTGTGTTTTTACTGGATGTATGAAAATGAAGTGCCTTTAAAATGCATACCTTTATTTTTAAAACATGAGATCAGAATACACAAAAGATAATACAAAAAGAAAGGTTGAGAAAGAAATTAAATTCATCCCTTTAAACAACGTCCCTTGTTTTTCTGTCAGGTTCCTGCTTAACTTCAAACATAACAAAACAAACAAAAATATAACTGTAAACACAATTTTATCTTCATTTTCTTAATTCTGAGAGAGGCCTGTAATTTTAACAACATGAGGGGGGGGGCAAAAAATCCCATCGTCTCATTTTTTAAATATCTATTTGTAAATTATGGTGGATCAATAACAAAAGTACGACTCAATACTTTGTTGTATACACTTTCCTGGCAATGACAGCAGTCAAATGTTTTCTGTAAGTCTTCACAAGGTTTTCACAAACTGTTGCTGGTATTTTGGCCCATTCCTCCATGCAGATCTCCTCTAGAGCAGGGATGTTTTTAAGTGGGAGAACTTCCACAATTAGTGGTTGACGAAATACTTTTTTGACCCATTGTATGTTCTCAAACCTGAGAAAATCTCCAAAAAACACACCAAAAACAAAGTTTCATTGGAGTGGGTCTTTAAGTGTTTGCAAAGTTTGAAAAATTAGTTAAAAAACATCAGTCTGAATGCGTAAAAGACCAGACGGAAGCAGTGAAAGAGCCCAAGAATCTGTGATCAAACACGGTAAATGTGAGACTAAACCCAAACAGCAAAGTGAGGCTCCTGGCTCCTGTTATAGGTGACCCTTTAGATTTCCTCAATAAAACTCCTGACAGGATCTTCCACCAAAGATCACATCATAGATTTACGTCAAGAAAAGGAATCCACCCAAACCTGCCCGCCCCCCCGCCCCCCCCCCCCCCCCCACACACACACACATTCTAAAGCTTTATGCAGTGAAACTGTCCTCATATACCAAAAAAGTGCAGACTTTGGGTTTAAAAAGGGAAAAGCAACAGTTTTAAATATTCCGATTTGTTGTTTGCAGAGTTGTGGAAATTTTTTTCGTTTTGCAAACAAACTTATAGTCTAGTGTCAAGAACGTTTCAGATGTTTATCGTATTTCTCATTTGTAAAACCCTGAAGAGAGGAGTGTGGGTTGTTTTGGGGTTTTTTTTGTTTCCGAACTTTTCATCTCTTTAGTTCTCAATTTGTGCGTCAGCAGCAGGTTGCCATGGTTACCTGAATGTTGTGGTCTCAGAAGTGCTCAAAGAGGCTCGTTGGTGTGGTCGTCACAGGAAGTTGCAGCCCAAAGCGACCGTGATCCATCAGAGGGAGGACGGATGGGGGGGGCAGCCATGCAGCAGCGGCAGGAAGAGGCACATGGTGAGTGCTGCTCACGTGCACGGACGCGCACGTGCACAGCCAGCCACCTTTCCTGTGCTGCTGGTCCAAAGATCCTCCATGTTTGTGTGCTGATGCCAAAACCTTAAGGCCGAGTCTCACAGCCTCTGCGTACGGTTAACACGTATTACACGGATGGAAATTGGTGAATATAAGTAGAAAAAGTGAGAAAGTTGTGGTCTTCATGTGAAGTTTTCTCGAATGAATCACGTTAAAAACAGAATAGAACATGAACCATGTGTGATTGTTGTCCTGTTTAGATGCCATCATAAATTATTCATGCATCAACGTCATTTCAGCATGATTTGTGCGACATATACGCGATATTAAAGTCATACAGAGTTGGGACGTACATGAAAAGTCAGTTAGACACACGAAAAACGGTCGTGAAAAGACAAAAATTTGTGTATGAATCTACAAAAAAAAATCACAAACAATTGCATAAGAATTACGTAATAATTGTGTATAAACTACATAAAACACACGGAAACAGCACACACCAAAAATTTTGACCAGCTCAAAATGGAATTCACGTAAAATCCTGAAAGGCTCGATGGACATCAGTGCAGATCAACGAGGCAAGAAACACATGAATGACGAAAGAACGACTTTTTACTCGTGGAAAATGGACGTAGCGGCTGCGTGATTCCGCCTTTTTACATCTCTGTAAAACTCTGAGTGACGCCGTTAAAGAAATGTAGTTTCTGACGCATAAAAGGTTCCATATTCAACTATCTGAATGCCCCGCCCCCTTTCAGCCCCTCGCCGACGCCACTGAGCATGCTCCAACTGTCGCCGAGCAGGACTGCAGCGTGCCGAAGAGGATGAAAGAGTCTGATGAGGCAGGAGCGAGGTGGGAACGCTGGTCGTGGTTCGTTTTCTCCATCAGATCTTCCTGACAGAAATCTGTTCCTCTCCAACAATTTCTTCTAGTTTTGACACATCAGCAGGTCAGAATGTTTACAATGAGCCTAAAAGTGAAGGTAGATGAATGAATAACTGGTTCTTCTGTCAGCTCCTTCCCATAATCCTCTACCAGTACACGGACGTCAAACTGACTGAATACTATAGCACACTAAAGTTCTGTTTAGCCTGTGACCCTCGCCCATTTCCCTTTGTGTCAGCAGTGCAGAAAGCTCCGCCTCCAGCTGTGTGATCCTCTGATGGCTCCGTTCAGGTCGGGATCAGGAGGAGGTGGAGCTGCAGAGCTTCACCTCTGCAGCTAACCGAGGCTCACATGCAGCTTCTGCAGCTCCACTGAGGAAGACGATGGAGCAAACGAGAACCTGACCGTCTTTGACACTCGCTTTCTTCTTCGTGGTGGTTTCATGGCTTTAATGCGACCTTAAAGGGATTATGTAGTCCTGATAAGGACTCCTTTCTTATTAACCCAACTCCTTAAACTGCAGGAGAACTGATCCGTTCTTCCAGACGAAGCAGCAGGAATGTTCTTCATCATTTATGCTCACTTTATGGTCTTTAATGACCTTTATTTATCTTCACTTTGACACTTTCATCTTTACTCCTAAACATTATCGTATACTGTGGGTATGGTATGATCTTTTAGCTTTCTTGTGTTTTTTTATGATGTAAAATGGAAATTATAATTTCCCAATAAAAATGCTACAAACATTTTTTTTTCCCTATTATTTTATCATTAAAGTAATTTACCGTATTTTTGGAGCCTCTGTTTGTTTCCCAAACAGCCTTTTGCTGCTCTACTGATATTTTCTGATCTTTTTGAGTCCATTTTATTTAAAACAGTTTTGGGCTGTTCAGTTCCACGTTTTAACTGTTTGATGCGATCCTCCACCTCACTTGGGCGGCCGTGGTGCAGCGGTAGGGCGGTCGACCCATGATCAAAAATATTGAAGGTTCGATTCCTGCCTTGCACACCCATGTGTCGAAGTGTCCTTGGGCAAGACACTGAACCCCACCTTGCCTCTGGTGCGAGGTTGGAGCCAGTTTTTGGCAGCGGAACCGACATCAGTGTGTGAATGTGTGTGTGACTGTGTGAATGGGACTGTGACTGTAAAGCGCTTTGGGCTTTTGAAAGAGGGTAGAAAGCGCTATAGAAGTATTTACCATTTTACCAACTTGAAGTACCGTTGCAGTTCCTGAAAGGTCCACTGGGGGAAAAGGAGTCGTTTTCCAGTGGCTCGTGTTAAAAATGTAACATTTCTGGTAAAAAAAAGGAACACATTCAGTTTGGTTTGAAAAACATTTTTGATTTTTATCGCTGTTTAAGGTGAGTTCTTTTTTCTAATTAGTCGTTTGTATTTTATTAGAGCTCAAATTTTTTATGACTTTGAACACATGTTTCTGTTTAATTGGCAGATGGGTGGGCCCTCTATTTTAGTATTAGCATTTAAATATTTATATTTAATCAAATGAAAACTAGCCCTGGCTGCCAGAGTTCAAGAATTTCCTGACATATTTGGGAGAAACACATATGCCTACAACCTCAAACAGTCTCACTCCAAACTCCACTATAGACAAGACCATAGAGCTGTCTTAGGACACCAGAAACCAAATAGTTGACCTTCATCAAGCTGAGAAGACTAAATCTGCTATAGTTAAGCAGCTTGGTGTGAAGAAATCAAATGTGGGAGCAAATATTGGGAAATGAAAGACGTACAAGACCACAAATAATCTCCCTCCATCTGGGGCTACTCCCAGGATCTCACCCTGTGGGGTCAAAATAATCACAAGAACGGTGAGCAAAAGTCCCAGAACCCCATGGGGGACCTAGTAAATGACCTGCAGAGAGCTGGGACCAAAGTAAAACATCAATAACACACTACACCACCAGGGACTCAAACTCTGCAGTGCCAGACTTGTCCCCCTACTAAAGCCAGTACATGTGCAGACCCGTCTAAAGTTTACTAGAGAGCATTTGGATGATCCAGAAGAGGATTGGGAGAATTTCCTATGGTCAGATGAAACCAAAATAGAACATTTTGGTAAGAACTCTACTTGTTGTTTGGAGAAGAAAGAATGCTGTTACATTCCAAAGAACACCAGACCCACTGTAAAGCACGGGGGTGGAAACATCATGCTTTGGGGCTGTTTTCCAGCAAAGGGACCAGGACAGGATGACTGATTTATATTAATAAAAGGATGGATGGACAGTCATATGGTCAGATTTTACATGTTCATGTGGCATTTGTTTCATGATGGAGGACATATTTTAAGAAAATTAAGGCTAAAGTTTTTCTTTAAAGTGGTACAGCTGAAACAGACGGAAAATGCTGTAGGTGTAATGTACACCTACAGCCTTCTAATGCCTCCACTTGCAAATAAATAGATCCATGAATGTCTTTGTTTTCCCTGTCTGAGCTGGAATCTGGACGGCGCTGATATTGCTCACCATTTTTGTTGCACTGCTATTGTTACCTGTGGGCTTTAAATGGGCTGTAAGCTAGTGGGAGAGAGCATAAATAAAGGGATCGTGGGAAATGAGGGAAGGTTTACTCTGCAACAATAGTTCTGCGCTCAACTCAGAGGGGAATTTTAATTTATCTAAAGAGTTCTAATAAATAAAAAGTTCAGAATTAGCCGGAGGCCCAGTCAGTGTAGACAGCGCCCGCGCACACACCTACACAGGTGAGGTCACGACTCTGAATGAGGAAGTGGGTTGCGGAAATCTTTCGTGGCGCTTTCATGTCACCGTGGAAAATCGGAAAAGTGAATATCCGCGCGCGGAGCTCCGCCTGCCAAGTTAAAATCGCGGCTCCGCGAATGGCCGCTGTCCTCGCGGAGCCATAAATTCCGGGGACACCTGAAGGCATCACTCGACAGGTTTTTCCAGTAAACTGCGCGAGGTTTTTTTTTTTTTTTAGCAGGAAGTTTCACATTCAACGCGCTCGAGACTTTTCCTGCTGCTTCAGACATGAGCGAGCGGGTCCTGGTTCTGGTTCTATGACCGCGAAGCGACATGAGGACTTTCCTAACCATCCTCGTGCTCGTGGCCCGCTTGTCAGCGGTCACGGTCTTGTCTGGACACAACCTCACGTGCCCGCGACAGGTGAGACGCGCGCGCTGTTTGTTTACCTGCTGTGTTGTTTGCCTTGAAAAAGAAAAACCTTTGTGTTCTGGATTCTTTGGAAGAAACTGTTGACCCAGAGTTTGAATGCGATCCAGTCTAATCTTACCCGGGATAATTCCTGTCGTTTCATCCTAAATCTGTAAAAATACATTTTAATTCGGAAAACGAAACCAACCGGAAACACAAAGATGAAAATGATCTGAACGGCCAGAAGAAAAAGTTTCTCAGAATTTCTAAAGAAATTGGGATTTTAAAAAAAGAGTTAGAGATTAAAGTTTTGATTATTTTAAAGAATAGACAAAACTGTTTATTTTGTCCCTAATAATCCCGACTCTATAGAAAAATGTCCCCTTATGGTAAATTATTGATCCATTCGATGAAATATTTCTTTCAATGATAAAGCTGAGTTAATATTTCCTCATGCATAATGTGGTAAAGTTCTGGTTACAGTTTAATGAAAGCTTCATGCCTGTAATTTAGTTAAAAAGGGACTCAAACCTCTGGCTGTGGTTCAGTGTTCACCGCCTGAAAACAGCAGAGCTTGGACGGATGGCATCGAGTCTGATTTTGGAGCAGATGGACTTCCTGTCTGCGTGAGACGCTGAACCTGCCGCCTCCTCATCTGACCTGGTTGTTTTGTGTTTCAGCTGCAGGACCTGAACTGCGCCATCAGCCTCAGTGAGTCACACTCCTCCTCACTCCTGCCAGAACACCGCACATCATTTCCTGCACTTCTGTTGACAACAAAGACAGAAATGAACAAAATGCACATTTATATCAGGAGCGGCATTGAATGGGGGCCTTGCCATCCCCCCCGTTTGACCGGCCCTCATTGGCAGCTGGTACACGCCCCCCCCCCCCCCCCTTCTGCCACTGCCATCCTGGTCAGAGCTGCACATAAAAAAAAAAACACTTTTTTTTTCAAAACTGTGGCTTTTATGTTGTTTTTATCTCCATAGCAACCATTTAATTTTTTGCTAGTCCGGGGGTGACAAACGGGTCGCAGTAATTTTTAGAAGAATCGGCAAAAGGAAATTTCTGTGTCTCCATGGCAACCGAGGTTTTTTTGTTTTGTTAACCATGCCTACTTTCCTAATGTGTTCATATTATGTCATATTGTTTCGTACAGCTTGAGCCAACGATTCGCTGATGATATTTTCACAACATATCGTAGAAAATGTGCCAGTAACAGGGGGACGCCACTTTAGTGAGCTCGCCATGCTAACGGCGTTCAGAATGTACAAACTTTAAAACCAACATTACTTCTTAATTACTTTCCCAATGATGCTTGAGGAGTTAGGAGGCGATAGATTGAAAGAGGTTATATTTGTAGATGGTACTAAAGGTGGCTTAACAAAAAAAAAAATCAAGATGGTGGCCTCTTCCCGAGGTCAAAGGTCAACATTACTTTGGTTGTGATTGTAGACCTCAACTGGTGGAATGTGTGTGATATTTTGGAAGGATCCCTTGAATCAAAGTTTCTCATTCTTGGCCACAACATGATATAATAATTTCAAACCTTCCTTTGGATATCCCTGACATGAGTTTTTTTTTTGTTTTGTTGCTTTATTTTAATAAAAACATTTATTTATGTTACAACAATTACAAAACGGCAGGAAGGTGATTAACGTTCCAGTGACTCAATATGACCACGAGGCGTTCAGAAAACTTAAGCATCATTTCTGGAAAAGGACCCGTCTCTATGGAGACAGACAGATGAGTGAATGAATTGTGGGTAAGAGCTGGACAGAAGACTGTTGGGACTTTGTCTTGATGCTCTGATGACCTTCAGGGTTCAGAAACTGCAGGTCTGATCCCCTGTGTGTCTGTGTGTGTTTGTGTATTTGTGTGTGTACATGCAGGTAACTGCATGGACCCCGAATGGCTGAAGGTGAAGAATTACACACCCAGCGCTCCAGAGGAGCCGGATGTCCAGGTCATCACCATGACAGACGATGAAGGCCGGCGCCAGGCAGTCCTGCAGGCGCAGTGGGAGATAAAGGATGATGGTGAGTCAGTCTAGAGAGGATCAACACCCCCTTCTGTGTCACGGGTTTGATTCCTGATAGCTCTGTGGGGAAGAAGCAGCAGCTCATCATCTTCTTCTGCAGGCAGCATTTCTTACCTGGTCGCCACCGAGCTCCACCTTCTCACCATCTCCACCGGACGCAACGATTGTCTTCGATTTTCCTTTAAGGGCAAACTTCCCCAGAGGGACCCGTCAAATAAAAAGGTGAGGGTCACTAACTTTTAAAGGTTCAGAGATGTTTGACACCTTTCTGACAGTTAAGCCTCAGTCATACCAGGGGTTGACCCATATAGATGCTGCAGGTTTTTGGGTTGTCCGGGTCCACTATGACCTGTCGCTCACAGCATGCCTGTAGAAAAAAAAGTACACGAACATTTTTGCTCTGGGGATCGCCAAGCGGTCTACGATCTAGATATTTTGTATCAGACAGCCTGTCCTCACCTGTAAGGGGAGGTGGGACTACGGCAGGATCAGCATCTCACAAGACAACAGCTTCATTGTGGTCTCCAGTCTCCGTTTGAACTGTGAAAACTAACGCTACGTTCATACCTGGCTCAGAAACATGCATTCAAGCGACCACATCCAATCAAACGTCTACATAAACGCACGTTTCGGGCTTCCGTGTTCAAAACTCGCATTCATTCGTCACTACAGAAGTTTTAACGTCAGTTTGTGGGCTCTGTGGACAAAACCCGCAGCTATTGAACACGCTTTAAAAGTTAAACCAGTTCAACTTTGACCAATCAGGGACTTTGATTTGGTTGTTCTTCACCTTTAGGCATATCCCATCAGGGACCGCCACAGCGAGTCTGCTTTCACTATTTCCCACAGGTGGTTTGGCAGACATTTTTACACCAGATCCTCTTCCTGACAACTCTGTAGTATCCAGGCTGGGGACCGGCACAGGGGGACGCAGACCCGAACCCCTTTGTGGCCACATATAGAGTAACACGAAGGGTCTTGCCCTATAGAACCTGGTTTCCTGTCCTACAGCCAGCCAACAGAGACTTCCATCCGCTGAAGGGGACTTTGATTTGGTAGCTTCCTTTTTAATTTACGGAAGTGTCAAACGTTGGATAATTGATCATGAGGGAGAAATGCATTTTAGTGGTTTGTGCCTGACTAGAAGGCTTTCATGGATCGGAATAGACAGAAAAAGCCTGGAACAAGATTCACCAGATTTACGCCGCTTTGAGGTTCCACAATAAGCCTCTTCCAACTGTAGATAAATGTACGAGTATCAGGTGGGGACAACCCAGTATATGCTAAAGTGCTTTGTAGAACCCGCGACATGTGCCCAGTGGGAGCGCAGCACCAGAACTGCAGGGTTGACTGGATGCTTCAGCAACAAAGCCCCTCCTAAGACGTCAGAATAAGATCAAGCGGCTCATCTGAACCAAGAAACACTGGAGGGGGTGAAGGAATTATGGGCCAAAGACCCAAAACGGAACATCTTTGGTTCTTTCCACAAAGTCTTTGTCAATAAGGTTGAAAGGATGGCTCCAGAGTCTATGGAGACTGTAAAACACGGAGAAGATAGCGTGATGATAAGGGGATGTTTTGCTGGATTCAGGATGAGTGGCTTGTACCCTTATCCCGAGCGCAGTTCAGCTCACCGCTCCCCCAGGGGAGGGGTCAAATGCGAGGAAAGATTATCCCCATTTTGGGATGAATAAAGTATCAATTATTATTATTTAACCAGCACGACACGCTTTCGTGCACCCATTTGTTCAGGGGTTTATCCAACAACCAGACAAAGACCCTAAATAGAAATGCAGGCTCTGCCTGAGGAAAAGAGAGATGGAGACGTGGAGCGGCCAGGACAGACTCCAGAATATGTTTGGTTCTTTCCTAGATGTCAGTGATGAGCCAAACCAGCCACATGGGGGCGCTGAAAGTTTTTATCCAACTTGATCTGTTCCTGACTGAAGATGTCCAGAAAACTTCAGAACCTCCCAGTGATGTGAAGCAGGAAGCCTCCCGTTTAGAGGCCACGCCCCCACTAGTGTCTTCCTGTTTATTGGGACTTGGTGGGTCCCACTGCTAAACCAATCAAAACACAGCCCGCCCACTGCTAAGAGTGTTCATGGCCGAATAACCGCGGCTTTAAAGTTACCTGATAGTTTGAGAGGATGGAGCAATATGTGATCATTTAGTGAATAAATCAGCTGTACAGAGGAGGTCACACACTCAGCTGCTGTACTCTCTGAGCGTCTAGTTCTGTTTTAGGTCGGTGGTCGTCGGAAGCAGCAGGCTGCGCTGAAAAAGGGCGGGACCGGGGTGGAATCGGGTCCAGATTGGTGTCAGCTGATGGTCTGGTCTGTTCTTCCAGTGGTTGATCTCCTCAGACATGCTGGTTCTGCAGCCGGGTCAGGAGTACAAAGTCTCCGTCTTCAACATCCCCAAACCAGAGGAAGGTCACAGCTTCTACGACGTCAGCACCAGAGTGCAGGTTCCAGGTGAGCTTAGACTGAAAGACTAATGAGCAGAAGACAGGAATATGTAAGAATGAGGTAAATGTACAAAAACATACAGCGGTCCTCACGGAGCTCGTCAACAGCCCGACTACCTGCTGCCTTACGATTACTAACAATCTGATGGTGGCAGAAATCGGCCAATCAGCAGACGATCAGTCCATTTTCCGTCAATGATGACACTGCTGCCTTCCTGCCACCCGCCTGTCACCGGACAGCCACCAAACCACCTCCAAATGTGCCCGGGCAGCCACTGACCCATGTCGTGTAAAAATGCCACTACCACCTCCCGGTCGCTAATGCCGCCATGCGGCCACCTGCCGGATATGTGGAGAAACTCTCATTTCGGGTTTCGGGGTACGTGACCGTCGTCTAACCTGATGCTGCTCTGCTTCCTCAGACTGTAACGTCCCTGAAATGGAGAACACCCAGTACTGCATAGAGACAGGTGAGTCTTGTGTTCTGGTGAGCGTGCACACGCGCGTGCGCTGTGATTGGCTCACTCCGCCTCCTCTCTGCAGGGAGCCTGTGGCAGCCGAACATCAGCATGGCTCAGACCGCAGACGGCTCTCTGGCCGTCAGCTTCGCTGGCGACCCGCTCTGCCACAGCTACGACGTCTTTGTGAAATGTGGACAGCAGCTCCAAACCGTCACGGTTTCTGAGGTGAGTGGCGTCATGGAACTGCTGGATGTCACTCCCTGATGTGCTTGAATGTGACCAAAGACTTTATATGTGTCCTCCTGCACATCTTTTTCTCAGAAAGTAGGTAGAACATGTCTTCATTTCTCCAAAGAAATCGTCCCAGAGAAACTTTGAATTTCTTTTTTTCTCCAGTTTTGAAGACTTTTGAAGCTGGCTAACGTCTGACATGGTTTCTGAAATGAAGATTCCTGTGCAGTTCAGAGAGTTTCTCTCAGCAGTCCGAACATAAACACTTTCATTAACGTCCTTTGAGGTTTCCACTGTCAGAAAGTCACGGACGGCTCTTTGAGTCGGACGGTTTCTTCTGCAAAGTCCATTCGTTCCTGATAATGGACATTATCCCGCTTATACCATGGTCAATGCAGAAAGGAAGACATAATCAATAAAGTTTTTTTCATGTTTAAAACAAGCAGACTGTGATATGCAGAGTGGCGTGTTGTCATGGTAAACGAGCCTGCAGGAAAGTGGTTTGTAAGCTAAACGTCACGTAAAGTGATCCAAAGCGTCAGTTCCGAGAGAAAGAAAGTTCACCTTTTTATCACATTGTTTTTTGTCCAGATGATGAAGAAAAAGTTTGTTTCCAGGAAACAAAGTCCACAAGTAGATGAAATGTTTGCACTGGTTCCACCGCCGCGCCTAACCTCTTTTCTCCGGCGCACCAGCACCAAGGTTCCGTGCTCCCACCTTTTCCACCTGACTGCATTTAACTCTGCAGTTTTCCCTCGGTCACTTTCTTTATCCATCGCTGTCAACATCAGCGATAAGGACTTGAAAAAGATACTTAAAGTCCTCAAAACACAAGTTTACAAAAAAGATAAATGTTAAAAATGCTTCACTGTAGTTTATTACATTATTATTTTTTACAGAGCATATTCACTTCATAGGTTTGTCTGTTGACAGCAGCAGATCTGGATGTGTACATGTACATGTACATGCAGAGATAATGCCGAGCAGCCGGACTGGAGCCGGCGCTCTACACTGCTTATGGGTAAATTAGTGCTCATCTAGCGGCACGTTACCAATTTAAGAGGAAGTAAAAATACTAAACAAACAGCCCAAAGGCAAACCTGCATCGACAAAAACTCACTTAAATCATCAAAGGCCCAAAACGTCAAAGAAAAAAAACCTTCTCCTGCTCTCATTTGGTCGAAGCAGCGGCACAGTCTGCCTGCAGCGGCAGATGATGTCATCACCACCGTAACTGACATGTGCTTAAATTCAAAGGAAACTTATTAACATCATTAACTGAGTCTTTTCTTTTCTACTCTTTTCTTTTCTTTTTTCATTTTCACAGAGCCTTCGTATCAGAAACCTGAAACTCTTGTTTTTTTTTCCCAGGGAGGCCAGAAGATCCTGAATGCAACCTTCATGCTCTCCAAGTGGCCGAGGTCCTGCTGCCAGTTTGATGTCGAGGTTTGTTTCCCAGTCATCTACGCATTCATGGGGGGGGGGGGGGGGGGGTCGTCTGGGATGGTGGGTGCACTAAGATTCCGTTTGCTGAATGCAGATGAGCAGCAGCATTCAGGTATTCAGCAGAATGTGGTCATTAGAGCAGACGGCCACTAGGTGTCTCTGTGGAGACAACTTCTTTTTGAAGCTGGAAATGGTTTCATCGGTTTCTGAGCTTCATAAAGCTTCACTGCCCCCCTACAGAGGACGAAGACCCAGACGTGGTTTTGTGGCCTGAACCCTTCGTCTGATTGTTTCTCTACAGATCAAACCCCTTTTCCCGCTCTGCCAAAGCGACTGTCCCAGAAGAAGACGAACTGGAGATCTTTGTGGAGCGGGTACGAAGCTCCGCTTTCTGACACCGTCACTGACCTCCAGACATCCTCAGAGACGTCTTTGAGGGAAAACTGGTTTGCTTTGGACCGCGTTCTGATGCTGAATCTGGTTCTTTACATGAAAACTGATCCAACTGTGGTCCCCAGCCCCGAGCCGCAGACCAGTACCCCTCTGTCCGTCACCTGGTACTGGGCTGCAGGCAAAGAATGACAGAATCCATACAGTTTTTCTTTTCTTTTTTGGGATTCAAAAGAACGTTTTGTTCTGGAACCTACAGGATTCTGTCCACCACCTCATGTCAGGGCGCGCTCGCCTCCTCATTGGTCCTAAATCCATCCGCCACTTCCTTAAAGCGGCTGCTCTAGTCACTAAATTAAAAGCCCAAAGCTAATAAAAAAAATCAAGTTTCTTTGGGCAGAGAAGAGATAGAGAAGACATAAATCTGGGCTTCACATAGATCCATATTCCCAAATAAAAAAAACGGAATCTGAAGAAAGTAAAAAGAGCGTTGCTTCAAGAAAAATGCTAATTTTCTGTCGTGCAAGAAAAATCATCTTAAAGTTCATCTTAGAAATGATTTCTTAAAACAGGAATTTTATGATAAAACCATCTTCTTACCCTAGTGACAGATTTTTTTGGGCTTATTTTAAATATTTTTGACTTTTTAGGAGGCCTGTTTTTGCAGTGGGTGTAAAACAAAAGACCACGAGAGGAAGCAGGGATCTCCTCCTGAAGGAGCTGAGCACATAAAGCTGAGATCCAGAAGATTTCTGAACATTTTTCTGGGATTTAACCGCAGATCTTTCAAACTAAGCAGGAAACCAAAAGAACAGCAGAGATTCTTCCATCTTCATCCTGAAGAGTCTGAACTTTCCCAGCTCCTGACCTCACGCCTTTGTTTCTCCCGTGTTTCTTCTAGTAGTTCCCACGCAGAAACCGGACACGCCGTACCCGTTTGCCGTGGTGGCGGGGAGCCTCTCGTGCGTCGTGCTGGCAGCTGCCGGCTGGTTTCTCTGCAGAAGGAAAGGTATTCTGTCCGCCCCCTCCCCGCCTCTGTGCCCGTTTGTCCTCCTCATGGCGGTTTGTGTTTCAGGGAAAGCGTTTCCTCCGGAGCCGCCCCGGGATCCAGAAAAGGAGCGTCTGGAGCCGCTGCTGCATCCTCCGAAAGTCCTGGTCATCTACTCCCAGGACCACCGCCTGTACCGGGACGTGGTCCTGAAGCTGTGTGCCTTCCTCCAAGCCAAGTGTGGCACCAAGGTTGTGGTGGACCTGCTGGACTCCAGCTCGGTCAGCATGGTGGGTCGAGTGCGCTGGCTGGAGTGGCAGCGGCAGCAGCTGAGAAACCCGTCCGACAAGATCCTGGTGCTGTGCTCTCCTGGGGTCCAGGCCAAGTGGAGGGCCATGTGCGGTCTGGGCCGCGTGACCCTGAGGGAGGACGTCCTCTCCCCCACCGACGACATGCTCATCCCCTTCCTGAACCTCTTCCTGTCCGACATGCACCAGGCAGGGATGCTGGGAAAGTACCTGGTGGCGTACTTCGAGGACATCAGCAGCGCGGAGGACGTGCCCTCCGTCTTCAACATCGCGGCCAAATACAGTCTGATGAAGCACTTTGAGGAGCTCTTCTTCAGACTCCTGGACATGGAGAAGTACCAGCCGGATCGGATCAACCACATCCTGGGAATTGGGGAGGAGGAGTACTCCAGCAGCCCCTCGGGGAGGGCCCTGAAGGAGGCCATCCAGGTCTTCAAGGCCTTCCAGCAGGAGAACCCGGACTGGTTTGAGAAGGAGTGCGTGGAGAGTGAGGAGGACGTCACGCTTGAGGTCCAGCAGGTCGAGGAGCAGATCCCCGCCGTTCTGGAGTGTGTTCCCGCCATCAGAGACGGGCCTCCGGTCTACGCCTGTGACGTGAGCGTCACTGAAGCCTGCAGCAGCGTTCTGCTTCTCTCTCCTGAGCTCAGGCCGCCGCTGCAGCCTCAGCATATGGTTGAACTCCTTCCAGCGGTGCTTCATCATCCTCAGCACCTGGCCAGCCAGGTCCCGCTGCCCCCACACCCCACCACTCCACAGCTCTACATCCACGAGCCGGTTCTGGACTTCCAGTCCCCCTCAGGAGGAACCTGGCTCTCTCTGGAGGAACGGATCCTAACTCAGAGCCCCGCTGAGGATGATGAAGATGCCTCTGCTCCGTCTGTACAGGCATTCCCAGAGGCTCTGCATTTCCCTTCCGTTCCTGACGGATGCTCCATTCCTGAGGAAGTGGATGAGGAGCAGGAGGATCAGCTGGAGCCCAACAGAAAGGGGCCCAGGAGCGGGTCCGACCAAGGCTACATCTCCAACAGCTTGACTGCGTCGTGAGAGGAGCTGGCAGCTTCCGCTGCAAGGGAGGTGCTGCAGCAGAACCGGTGCAGCAGAACCGGTGCTGCAGCAGAACCGGTGCAGCAGAACCCCGACACCCTGAGGAGAACCCAGTGAGTGTGGAGCTCCAGCAGGAGCGCGGCACGCCGGTGGCAGCTCCTGCTGGAGTTCTATGCTGAATTGATGAAGATCTGCCTCCAGAACCAGAGGTCACTGAAAGACCTGGACCCTCAAATGGAGCAGTCCGGAGGGGGTTCTTTATGGAACCTGCTGGTGATTGACAGATTTCAGACTCACTTGGTCTCAGATGTTGGATCCTGATCACTTATTTTATTCCTATTTTGATCATTTCTGTATATTTCCAGCTTATGATAAGCGATAAATACTCTTGTTGGAAGTCAAACGCAGCGGAAAACGTCAGCGGTTTGATCAGGAGGCGCACAAAAACAGTTTGGTGAAGTTAGAAAGATGTTCACAGATTTGGAATTTTAATAAATGTTTCACACTGACACCAAGGGTTTCTTTGGGTTTGTCTTAACAGAAAAAATCTCTTTGGTTTCTTTGTATTGAGCGTTGCTCTCTGTGCTGTGAGGTCGTGTCACACAGAAGCAGCCTACATGTTGTACATGTTCCATGTATGTAATTCTTTTTTTTGTGATCCATGCGTGACATACATGATTCATAAGTCCTTCCTCAATGCTGCAGATGTCCGTCTAGGGTTTCAGCCAACGGGTCTTTACGTGAGTTTGGTTTTGAGCTGTTCAAAATTTTTGGTTGGTTGAGAATTATGAATTACACAGTTTACACGTATTTTATGTAGTTTATACGCAATTATTACATAAATCTTAACCCTTGTGCTATCCTAGACACTTTGACAATGGAGTTGGGTCATCTAGACCCACTAGACAGTGCGCTGATCCTTTTTTCTTCAATGATTTGTGATCTTCACTGGTGTCCATGGATTACATGAAATCTTTCCACCTTTATCCACCTTTGTCATGGTAGGGAGAACACGTCAATGGTCATCTTGACCCCATAGGATAGCACAAGGGCTAAACAACTATGCGTGATTTTTGTGAGACGCATATACAAATTTATGGTTTTCCACGACTGTTTCACGTATTTCTAATGGACTTTTCGCGCATAAACGGCGCACACGTCACGTAAAAATTACAGGAATCACTGAATATCAGGAACAATGCAATGATCACGCATGGTCCATGCACGATTGGTGTGTTGTGTGACAGGTTTAGAAAGCGGACAACTGTTCAGCGCTCCAACAGTCTGTAGCTGGGCTCTCTCTCCCCCCATCCGGCTCGTCCAGATGGGGGAAGCGGGTGAGGGTTACGGGAGGACGCAGATGTGACTCTGGCTCTCGGTGGGGCCCCCCGGCAGGCTGCCTCAGCTAGCGCCTAGCAACTGACTTAGAACTGGCGTGGACTAGCGGAATCCGTTTAAACAAAACAACACGGCGGGAGCTGACCATGGTGCTGACGCCATGTGATTTCTGCTCAGTGCTCTGAAGGTCAAAGTGAAGAAATTCAACGCAGCGTGGGTTTAGATGTTCTTAGCGTGGTTTATTTGTAAGTCTTCTGTCATTTTAATGTGGTTTATTCGTGAAACATCTGTTAACATTTCACATAAAGACCGCAATTTTCTCACTTTTTCCACATTTATTCACATATGACCGGTTTTCATCCGTGTAACATGCACAACTTGTATGTAGCGGCAGTGTGACGCGGCCTTAAGGGACCGTCAACAAAGTTCAAGCTCAAGGAAAAAGTGATTAAAAAGAAAAGAAATCCATAATCTCTTGATAACAACCATAACTGATAAATCTTTACGCTGATATGAGCTACTCATCATAGTCATACTACAACGATTTTGGAAGCAAGTTAGCATTTTTAAGAATTTTTAAGAGGTCTGATCAAAAACACTTAAGAGTTCTGATGGTCCTGAAGCTTCAGTCAATTAATTATTATCATTATCAATTAATTATCACCTATTTTTACTATCTAGGTCATTTTTGTATGCATGTGCAACCAAAGTATTGGATCGGAATTCGGTATTGGCTGATACTCCAAAACAAATGACTCCGAAACCGGATTGGGGCTAAAGAATCGAAGCGGAATGTTCCTACTAAAAATAAGTCAGTTTGTCCTCGTTTGAAAGGTTTGTGTCTCAAGAATCTGGATGTTTTTAGTTTCTTCTGGGCTGGATGCTCCTGTCTTCTCATTCTGGAGATGACCTCAGGTCTGAAGCTTTCAAACAATTTATGACGAGAATTTTTATGCAACTGCACAAATAAGATCCTTCATGTTTTCTAACTTCACGTGAGCGTCCTTTAAAAAGTGGAGCTTCAGACACAAAAGCAGACTCTGGGTCTTCATGTGGTTTATTCCAGACGCACGGATCACAACAGCTACACGGAACCGAGGAGTGAGAGCTGCAGCTAAAACACGACAAACTGGGCCCGAGGACGCGGGTCGGCACCATCTGACAACTTCTGATAGAAACAATATCAAATATAGAAAAATGTTGGCCAAAGGTGAGAGGAAACCTTCATGAAGACAAAGGCAGGAGAAGCACAGAGTCCCATCAGGGTTCATGAAGGTTTAGAGGAGGTTTCCGTGCAGTTTTCCATCTGATGTGCTTTTGTGGGTTGTTGCAAGATGATAAACACACAGTTCTCCTGAAAACAAAGCAACGTTCAGAATTTTTCTGCTTCTAAACACCACATTGATGAGTTGAGATGTCTCCTGGTCAGCAGAGACATCCTGATGCTGACAGATGTTTCTCCAGCGTCCACAGAACATTACGTCAAACATTTAAAGTGTAAGAACAGTCTGACAGCAGCACCGAGGAAAACGTTCAACCGTTTCATGAACAGATGCCGCCTGACATGAAGGAGCTTCCTGCAGAAGATCTGAAACATCAGAGTCCAAACCGGCGTCCTGATGGAGGAAGCAGGTCATGAGGAGTTCAGCTGATGTTCATGCGGCACCAAAACATTCAGCAGCTTTTTCACTTCTTCTGAAGATCTTTTGTGCAAAAAAACCGTAGCAACAAAAATGTTTTTTACAAAAAAAACTCCAGACAGAAGCAAAACGGAGCTATAGCTACAGAACAGAACCGTGGATTCTCCTCACTGCTGGAACTGAAAACACACCTGTGTACAGGCACACACATGTACCCCTTGTGCTATGCTAGGCACTTTAACATTGGGAGTTGGGTCATCTAGACCCACTAGACAGTGCGCTGAACCTTTTTTTCTTCAATGATTTGTGATCTTCACTGGTGTCCATGGATTACATGAAATCTTTCCACCTTTATCCACCTTTGTCATGGTAGGGAGAACACGTCAATGTAAGGGTGGGGTCATCTAAGATAGCACAAGGGTTACACACATGTGTTTACAAGTGTGTGTACAACTGTGTACACACACCTGTTAACAAACACACAGCTGTATACAGACACCTGCACACGCACAGTTCTACATGTGTGTACACACAGTTGTAAACACAACTGTATACACGCCTGTGTACACACAAGTATATGTTTACACACACCTTTGTACATACACACCTGTATGCACACACGTGTGTACCCACACTTGTAAACACACACCTGTGTACACACACACGAATGTGTATACACACACCTGTGTACACACACACGTATGTGTATACACACACCTTTGCACGCAGAACTGTATGCACACATGTGTGTACACACACTTGTAAACATACATCCAATTGTATACAGACACACACATCTGTGTATATACACACACAAACATGCACATACACGACTGCATACACACCTCTTTACACAGGCTTTTAATTGTTCTTCACTGATCTTTTTTGAGTCTTTGTTCACTTGGGGAGGGTCGAGCTCTGAATTGTGGTTGGTGGAGTCCATGGACCCACAGGTGTGAGTTTTCAGTGAGACCTCCAGCAGGCAGCAGAACCGCCGGCTCATGGTCTATATGAGCCGGCGGTTCTGCTGCAGAACAGACGCGTGTAACCCTTGAGCTATCCTAGGCACTTTAACATTGGGAGTTGGGTCATCTAGACCCACTAGACAGTGCTCTGAACCTTTTTTCTTCAATGATTTGTGATCTTCACTGGTGTCCATGGATGACATGAAATCTTTCCACCTTTATCCACCTTTGTCATGGTAGGGAGAACACGTCAATGTAAGGGTGGGGTCATCTAAGATAGCACAAGGGTTAACCATCATTGCAGAGTTTCTGCAGAACCTAAATGTTTTGCATCATTCAAAATGTGGTTTGAATTATTGTCAAGCTCTGCAGTGGGGTTAGAGCAGTGGACTCACCCAGGCTGGTTCAAAGGACCAACTTACCCTTACAGCCCCCCCACCCCCACCCCCCGTTATGAAAGTAAAGGGCCTGTGGGGGCTTGACCTTTACACACATTTATACAGAAATGCATTTTATTTTGACGTCATGACTATAAATCCCCTGATCCTGACCACAATCCAAGTCTAACCCTGAAACCACACTTTGACCTCCACCTGCACTCCACCCAATAAAAAGGGATTTAGTTTGTGTGGACAAATGACCCCCTCCATCCTCCATCCTCCATCCTCCAGCCCAACACGAGCTATGGTTGCATCATGTGAGCGGCGGCTTATTCCATTTCCACTACAACCACAGATCAGCCCCTCCAGAACAGAGTCCCTTGCTCAAGGGCACCACAGTGATGAAATGAGGGTGGAGGAAATGCACATGTCCCAGCCTGAACTATGACCCTCCCGCTTTGAATCTTTTTGACTTGTGCTTCTTCAGATAACTGTCCTCGGCGTGTTTCCTCCCGTTGCTCCCCTCCTGTCACTGAATCTGATAAGAGAGACTAGTGGTGTCGGGGAGTTCTTGTGATCCGAGGACAGGACGTCACCAGAACTCTGTAAAGTCACCCAACCAGTGAGAAAATCCTCCTCACAGAAACACGGCCTTCCACAACTAACTGCAGCGATTTGTGCAAAATCCTGCACGTGCACGTGCACGAGGCCCTGCTCTTTGAGCTAAAACTAAAGCACAAAAGGTAACACGCTAAAGGCTTTTGACCCCTGACATGTCCAACATCAGGGTCCATCTGGATGGAGAAGGTGCTGAGTGCTCCTGAACTCCACAGTCCAGCACTGCTGCATGCTGGGAGAAGAGCTTGTGGCTCCTGCAGTTAGTTTGAATTTAAAGACAATTAAAGAAAAGAAGAAAAACGTTCAAAAATCCAAGGAGGACCCTCAAAGGTCAAACCAAGACGGGTGACAGATCTTTGGAACCAGAAGAAACCCACACTGCTGAGGAGAAGGTTCTGTTGATTGCATCAATAAACTCCCATGTCCGTGCGCGTGACACGCAGCTGGACGCGCCCCCGTTATGACTGGCTGACCGCCAGGGTGTTGACGTAATCGTGAGGACACATGTCATTATCGGACACGCAGTGGGAGAACTGGGCCGGGTTGGTTCCTCCCGCCAGCCTCCGGACCCCGCGCACCGCCGCGCACTGCTCCACCAGCTCCAGCGTCCTGCACGCGAGGAAGAAGACGTTTTTGAGCATGAACACCGACACGGGGATCCGGTACACGAAGACCAGGAAACATCTGACCACGAGCAGCGGCGCGTTGACCAGCAGGCCCGTGGAAAAGCGCGCGCAGAGCCACGCGCAGCGCAGCTCCGCCGCCGTCAGCTCGTACAGCCAGATCACGGGCGCAGCCAGCGCCGCGAAGAACGCCGCGATCACCGCGTACTTCAGGTAGGCGGAGGGAACCTCGCTCCGGAGGAGCATCTCCACCAGCGTGAAGCTGTCCAGCAGGTCCAGGCACGTGCTCATGAAGCAGCTGTGCGCGCGGTGGCGCGTGGGGCCGTTCAGGTCCAGCACCACGGAGCTGATGAGGCAGAAGAGCAGCGGCGCGGACAGCAGCGCCACCACCTTGAAGCCGGTCACGCCGCACGGGAGCTTCAGCGCGATCAGGTCCAGGATGGAGGTCTCCAGGATCAACACCACCTTCGGCGTGTAGGCGATGACGTAGATGAGCCAGGCCAGGTACGCGTACGTGAACTCGCCCAGGTTGCAGCCGAACATGGAGCTCTTCTGGTGGAAGCCGCAGGCGCGCTCCCGTCTGCTACGCGCGTTCTTCACGAAGAAGATGCCCCAGCCGGAGATGACCACCAGGTCCGTGGCGATCCAGGAGCACCGGTACAGGTCGGTGTAGATCAGGTAAAAGTCCAGAACCCCGCCTTGGAGGATGAGGAGGAGGAAGCACAGCGCCTTGTAGAGCGCGCAGCGCGTGGATCTGTGCGCGAGGAGCGGCGCGCTCTGCATCAGCTCCCCGGACGTCATGCTTCGGGCGGTGTCCGAGGATCCGGAGGAGACCAGGGGCTGGAGGGTGCCGCTGTCCTTGTGGGGGGTGCTTCCCCCGGAGAGGGAGGAGAAAGAAGAGGAGGGGGGGTCCGGCCCAAAGCTGTGGAGGTGATCGGCCTGCGGGTTGCGCTTCCAGGTCTCAGAGAGCATCTTACTGCAGCTGCCGCGCCCCCGCCATCGCTGCTCCGCTTCCTGGAGCCTTTAAAGGAGCAGAGGAGCCAGACTGACTGACGGAGGCGGGGAGGGGGGATTGAAGGAGGACCGGCTTCAAATCCAAATCTCATCTGAGACGATTTTTAAGGAGATTTTTCGTCACTTCCGGTCTGACATCTTTGATCAATTTGATCATCTATGAAATTTTTCCATTCACATCAAAGGGAGAAGCTGAAATCAAACCTGAAACTGTCATGTTTCTGGATCCATCATAAATTAATCCAAAAGCTGGAAAAAAAACCTTCACCCAAAAAACGTAGTGAATTCTGATGTGGCTGGAGGGTTGTTGGTTCAAGTCCCAGCAGTTTCTTCCTAATAGAAAAGCCTTTGTTAGCTGGAACCAACCATTCTGATAAAAACAGACATCTTTACCTCCTCAGACGCACAAACATCACCTCAGACACTAACATCCAGGACCTGGGAACATATATTTGATTTTAGTTACTGAATAGCAGTAACTGAGTAAAAGTAACTTTACTCTCAAACTCTGCCAACATTGATTACATTATCATGTATAACATCTTGAAGTTCCCATTTGTCTCAAATCCGTTGCATGAAACGGTTATGTGAAAAAATACTTTCCATGTGTTCTGATGGGGCGGCTGTGGTCCACAGGTACAGCGGTTGACCTCTAGTCAGAGTGCAAGTTTGGTTCCCGCCAAGTGTTGAAGTGTCCTCCTTGGCTAGGTCACTGAACCCCACATCACTCCTGGTGGTCATTGGTTGGTGCCAGTGTTTGGCGTTGCATGCATATGTGTGTGTGCGTGCATGCATAGGTGTGCGTGCATGCATAGGTGTGTGTGTGCGTGCATGCATAGGTGTGCGTGCATGCATAGGTGTGTGTGTGCGTGCATGCTTTGTGTGTGTGTGCGTGCATGTGTGTGTGTGCGTGCATGCATAGGTGTGTGTGCGTGCATGCATAGAGGTGTGTGTGTGTGTGCGTGCATGCATATGTGTGTGTGCGTGCATGTGTGTGTGTGCGTGCGTGTGTGTGTGTGTGCGTGCATGCATAGGTGTGTGTGCGTGCATGCATAGAGGTGTGTGTGTGCGTGCATGCATATGTGTGTGTGCATGCATGCATATGTGTGTGTGCGTGCATGCATATGTGTGTGTGCGTGCATGCATATGTGTGTGTGCATGCATGCATATGTGTGTGTGCGTGCATGCATATGTGTGTGTGCGTGCGTGCATATGTGTGTGTGCGTGCACGCATATGTGTGTGTGTGTGCATGCATATGTGTGTGTGCGTGCATGCATATGTGTGTGCGTGCATGCATATGTGTGTGCGCGCGTGCATATGTGTGTGTGTGTGTGCGTGCGTGTGTGAATGGGATTAAAGTGCTTCGAGCCTTCTATAAAGGTAGAAAAGCGGCTACATCATTTGTGGTGTAAGATGTTTTGGGTTTGTTGGACTGAAACTTTTGTACCGCTTTTAGTTGTGGGGCACCAGATCAGTGGAGGACTTAGCAGTCTGGGGGCCCCACTAGAACAATAACACAGGCCCCTCCCCTGCAGCAGTTGTATTCATTGTTATTTTTTTGTAAAATCCTTGTAACCACTTTTTGACGGCAGCAATGTCAAGAATCTAAAATGTTTTGATGAACATTGAAAAACTCCAAATAAATGTATATGTATGTTAAACAAATGTGTTTTAAATCCTTTAGTTTTACTTGGAAAACAACATTCCATTTACAGAATGCACTTATTTATGCCCCACTCACTTTGTAGCAGGAACAAATGACAATCTTCTGTCTTTTCTAGAATTTGTCAGGTTTTTCTGGAGAAGGAAAGCAAAAGGTTGAAAAGTACTTAAATGATGGATCAAAACAGTGGTGGCAACGGGGGATCAGTTAAAAAACATCTGCCATTCGCATGCTTACTGACCACAAGAACTTGGAATACCACTAGAGTTCAAAAAAGAATGAATGGACGTCAAACTAGATGGTTTTATGACCGTTTAGTGTTTTCTCTCTCCTGTAGACCAGGTTTCAAGAACATTCAGCCAGGACAAACTCAGAGCTGCCGTCCAGTTGACATGAAACATGATGACGAGGAACATTCCAGGAGCCTGGTCTATGAAAACACAAAACGGTAAAAAAAGAACAACCACCTATCAACTAGTAACCTCTGATGCGTGTTTTTGGACTGGGGAGCTGTCCAGGGCGTACCCCGCTCACACTACCCCCTGATAAAGTACAGGAACAAGCGGGTTCAGAGTGTGAACGGAGAAATGCCTCCTTGTGGCAACTGTTAAAAATAAAAAACATTCACAAAATGACCATTTTCTGCCTTTCCTCGTCTTCATCACTTGGACGAGCAGCAAAATGTTTCAAGGAGGAAGATCTAAAGTTCAGATGTTATGGCTCAACTTCCAAGTCGTCACCTGGATGAATGAGAACTTCCACTAAGAACTCATGTCAGATGCTTTTCTTTTTTTCTTTTATTACAACAATAATGATCATTTTCCCCACTGCTCATAAAACTTCATTTTTTTTATATCATCAAAGTGTCTCTCTGCATCAATGGCAAACTAGCTCACCAGTCAAAAACTTGCTGGGTTATTTTTTGTTTGTTTTGTTGCTGTGTGACCCAAGTTATGTAATTTAATTTACTTACAACACTTTTTTGTTTTAACTTTGTAATATCGACTATCCCCCCCCCCCCCCCCCCCATCTCTGACATCCCACTCAGTTTCTTTCTCCCCTCTTTTGTTTCTTTTTTTCCGTCCGGTCCAACAAGGAATGCATACAAATATAATTTTCAGAAATAAAGCTTAGCCTCAAATACAGAGGTTTATTCAAATACACACTCTGTCTGTCTGAAGATCCATAAAACCCAACTGTAAGGATAAAATCTGTCCAATACAAGAGGTACTGCAGCTCTGATCTGCTTGCTCAGCTGTTGGACAAGTTAGAATAAATAAATAAATAAACTTGCTGTTGGTGGAATAGTCCACTGCTGCAGAGGGACAGGGGACGACAATAAACCCTCTTATGCCATTTCAGGGATTTAGTGTTTTTTTACGAGTTAAACAATATTGGGTATGGAAATTTGCCTTATGGGAAGTCCACCCTTGTGCCAGAGAACTCTTCAGTCTATGCAGATTTAAAAAAATAAATAAAAAGAGCCTGATTGAATTCTATTCAAACGTCACACTTAAATGATTCACTTTCAATTTTTTATAGAATCCAGCTTTGAAAAAATTCCATCTCAGAGGCATTCAGGTGTTGCAGGTGGACTTGCTGAGCCTTAAAGTGACATCGGCAGACTTGCACCACCACTCAGAACGACTGACAGACCACCTCCATGACCAGAACCTAAGGACCTCTGACCTCAGACATGGTTTAGTAAACACCACACAGCTGCAGGC
The DNA here is from genome assembly GCF_053564925.1 of Oryzias latipes. Lineage (NCBI taxonomy): Eukaryota > Metazoa > Chordata > Actinopteri > Beloniformes > Adrianichthyidae > Oryzias > Oryzias latipes. The sequence goes on from NC_136259.1 coordinate 14,137,665, forward strand.
CCGTTTACCAGATGTGAGGGGCATCAGGGCGGTAAGCGACTCCACCGCTTTGACTGGAATGACACCGTTGCAGGTGACTCCACTGACCCCCAGACATCGCTGTGAACGTTTGCAGTACAAGACCATGTGACCTGGACAATGCAGCAACAGTCTACCGTCCTGTTCACTGGTGGGTGTCGGGTAACCTTACATAAATATGATGGAGGTCAGCGTTGATGGAGAAGACAATACGCAGAGGTCAACATGGTCCCAAGGGTTCCCTGTGGTGGAGGAGGAGCAACAGTCTGGGCAGGCATCCCCAGTCAGAGCAAAACCCATTTGGTTCTTGTAGAGGGTTCAGTCGCAGGCAGGTACTTACCTCAGAAAGATCATAGAACCTCCTTCATCCCCCAATTCCACCAGAACACCCTTCAACGTTCTGTTCATGGAAGATATTGCTCCACCACATGGTACCAGAATGATCACAACTGGACTTTAGGAAGTGGGCGTGGCCTCATACGGTATGACCAGCAATGACCTCTGACCTGAACCCCATTGAGCACATCTGGGACCAGCTGAAGCAGAAACTGGATGATCGGACCCCCAAGTGACCTGCAGAACTGTATGTAGAACTTGTGGTAGAGTGGAACGCCTCAGAACATCATGAGTCTGGTGACAAGCTGTCACTGGTGGAAATACCTGCCATTGACATGATCAATGTTTGTTATTTGGGTCTATCTTTATTATTGTCTTCATTAATGGGGTAAAGAATATCAAACTAATGAAAAATGTAGTATTTTTTCTCATTCATTATTAGTGATATCAAAGGGATTTTTGAGTATTTCATCAAAATTCAGACGAAATCAAACCCTCAACTTCTTGTGAGTGGAGTACACTCCACCATCGGTGGTTCTGCTTCTTCAAACGCGACTGAAACACAACAAATCAAAGCAGAATTTCTGCACAACATGAAAATGATTACTGTCAATTTATTAAACATCAGCACAATATATTGGCTCTGAGCAGCTTTTATAAACAAACAGGAGAAGATCCGGCCTTCAGAAAGCGCCTGTAAAACCTGACCACATGCCCAGCTGGATTACAGTAAGAGTAGTTCAAGTGCATCATCAGACTGTCAGAATATGTACAAACCTGACCCAGTTTATTAGCAACAGTTACTCTTCTTCTCATGGACACAAACAGGAAGGAGTCACGAGGATAGAGGTCTATAAAATATTTAGCACGAGCGCACTGAGGTGGTTTTTTTTTTTTTTAGCGTTTTAGAAGTTCAGTTATGAATGGCCTGCTTCAAGGCACTGCCACAACACAGAGGGAGCTACTGTCCATAACTTGCACAAGACAGTCCATTCTAGTGTCTAGCATAAATGGAGGGGGGTCGGGGGTCGGGGGGGGGACTGCTATAGGTAAATCTCGTAGAAATCGTCCAGCTCCTCGTGAAACAAATCCCACTCGTCCTCCGAGTCCGTCACCTCGTCGTCCGTTCCTGCGGTGAGCAGCATGAGGAGCATCTCGCTCAGCTCCAGCGTCACCAGGTCCTCGTCCTCGTTGTCAAGCGAGTCCGGGCTTTCCCGCTCGTCCAGAATGTCCCACAGTGGGGTTCTCCGCGAGCTCTGTGGGGGAGGGGGGGACACAACAAACTCAGCACTCAGTAAAGCGGTTACCTCCTGCAAAAAGGGAGGTGTGGGGCTGCGTGGCATTGAGGTAGAAGCAGACAGACTCCATCTTCGTCTATTCCCAGTCTGTGATGTCATAGATCACATAAGTAAGGCAATTATAATTGGCCCGCGAGATCATATCAAATGTGCATTAGAGCTGGACATTACTTATCAATTTTCAATAAATATTGAGTTTAGTCCGTGACTTTACTTCACTGCTTAATTTTGGCCCACTGTGAATTTGAGTAAATTTCAACTTGAACAGGTTCAACGCTGGGAAGACGATAGATTTTTGTTTTGACAGTGTCACATGGTCACCTCTCCATTTCTGGGCTTTGGGAGGTGAGACGAAAGCATTTTTTGGGAGGGGGAGCGTTACCCGGTTTCTGCTGCTGGAGCCGGTCTGTCTGCGCTGTGGTTGAGCCTCCTCCAGACGCCCATCAGGAAAGGCGTGCTTGTAGAAGCAGTTGGAGCCGAAGGGGCAGGTCCCACGGCCCTCGTCAAAGTACCGACACGGTTTGTTCCTGCAGGAACCCGAGAACAGACACATGAAACCACCAACACTCGCTCTGTTCGCCTTTTGGGCGGGAAAAGGAGATCCTGGAGGTCTTCACAACACGGAGCTGAAACCTGGATGATACATCTACACAACAGGGGCTTCTGGATTGACACACTCACACTGCCTTTTCTTCTGTGTGTGTTCTATACCTCATGCCATCTTTGTATTTCTGAATCAGCTTCTGCTTGTCCTCCTTGTCCTCCACCCAGTACTCGCTTGGGATCACAAAGTTGGAGGTGATGCGACACTCAGGACAGGACCTGCCAGACGCAGACACAGACAGGTGTGCTTACAGACTCACCTGAGAGGAGGAACACTGCCGTGCACAAAGGGTTAACCATGACAGGAAAGTCAGTTTGTGACCGCTGAAGCAGTCGTCTTCTCCATTCACTGAACTTTCAGAGGCCGTCTGCTGTGCTTGGTTCAAAAGAAAGCCTCCATTTATTTCACTTTTTTAGATTAAAGGTACGAAAATGACGGATACATTTCAGGTATCATAATTCAGGTACATCACCACCCAAACAGGAAATGATGATTACACATTTGTTTTAAGAGCCGTAGAGTTTTCGACTTCAACAAATATCGTTATTTAGTTTATATCGTGGTAGATATTATCACCCGATATGAAAAAATCTATTTCGTGATGATAAAAATTCCATATTGCCCAGTCCTATTGTAAACTATAGGAAAGGAAGTACAGTTTGAAATAAAAACAAAGTTGAAGTAAAAACATCTAAATATAAATCGTAGCCAGTGAACTTGTCTTCTGTTTGATGCTGAGAGCCAACCAAGGCGTACATCGAATCAGCAGCGGTGAGTCAAATAAGGACAGGGAAGAACAAAACGACTTATTGTTGTAGATAACATCCAGGGAATGTCAACAAGCTGAAATACCATTAAAATAAATAAAGTCTGCATAATCTAAAACGGGGAGCATTTATTGAGAAACTAATCTTTTTCTTACATGCAAGTTAAAGCGTTACAGATGTTGAATGAATGTAAGCTTGGGAAGATAAATTTGGTTCTAACCAAACACCAAGATATTTAAAAGACTGTTGACTCTAGAGGAGAAGAATACAAAAAATGTACATTAAGGTTTAATTAAGTGTTCATAGACTGCGTTTGAAAGAACACAGTTCTTGAAATCGTGCTGCAAAAACCCAATAATGTCTGAGATGCTTCATTTAGAACAGTAAATAACTGCATCATCAGCATAAAGATGGATGTTACATTTTGTACAGAAATTTGGTAGGTTATTAATAACGATAGAGAACAGTACTGCCCCAAGAAAAGATCCTTGAAGAAAACCGTTATTTATTCAAATAAAATCTAAATGGCTACCCCTGAATGATACACACTGGTGGCATAAACAAAAGTAAGAATTAAACCAAAGAAGAGAGTTATTAGAAAGACCAACTGCATACAATTTATCTAAAAGCAGATAATGATCAACTCAATCAAACGCTTTAGTTAGACCCACAAAAGAGCACCTGTGAACATTTTGTTATCAAAATGAGAGAAAATATTATTTGTAAATGTTATAAGAGCAGTGGTAGGAAAATTCTTTCTGAATCCTGATTGATAAAGAGCAAATGTTATTTGAAGAGAGGAAGTTGATTAATTGATTCAAGAAAATTGTCTCAAAAACCTTCACAACATTATTAATAACCGAAATAGGTTGATAGTTGTTTACATTTTGGCTATCCCCAACTTTATGTAATGGAAAAACTTTAGAGCATTTCTATACATAGGAACTACGCAAGTAGAAAGTGACAGATTGAAAAGTGACATTACATCACTGAACCCTGACCTATCCGACCATGGACAAACGGGTGACAGCCGTTTGAATACGCCCAGATATGGAGCTTAAGCTTGAAGTTTGCTAAAGAACACAAAACGTTTTGTGAACCACCTCAGGAAGTCCGCTGGCACAGATCGGATCCAGATGCTTTAAATCAAACTGCTTTCATTATCAAAACAAAGTTTGTGGAAATACAAACCTGTTAAACACCCGTCTGATATACAAAATCATTTAATAATAATAATAATAATGGATTGGATTTATCTGCGCTTTTCAAGACACCCAAAGCGCTTACATTGTGTCCATTATTCATTCACTACTCATTCATACTTGGTGATGGTAAGCTACGGTTGTAGCCACAGCTGCCCTGGGGCAGACTGATTTATGCTAAAAACAAGCTTCACTCACTTGATAATTTTGCTCTCAAACTGCTTAGCACTCCTCCACTTGCGAATGCACTTGAGACAGTAACAGTGGCTACAGTTGGAGAGGATCCCAAAGCGGCGCTCGCTGGGGTTGGTTTTCTCGAACACCACCTCCATGCAGACGCCACACATCATGTCTTTGCTGCGCTGGATGGCAAAAGAGATCTCCATGTCTTTCTCATGCGCTTCAATGCAAGCCTGCAAAAAGAGGAGCAAGCACTCAGTGATTAGTCCAAACAGGCTTTCATGAAGCAACACTGTCATGTAGAACAGCAGACATTTATACAGATGATACTGAACTGCTTATCAAATAAACAGGAGATCTCTCCCAGTTTAAAGATTTAGAGACTGATTTTTCTTTTCCTATACTCCGATCAAACTGAGGTTAATTTTTTTTCTCATGGATTCATCATCACACTGAATGTCTTTCATTTGGTCTTTGTTCAAACTGAGAGAAACCTTGGTATCATTTTTGATCAAAACTTGAATTTCAGCTCATAAATCAATTTTCTAGAACATCATCTTTCATATTTGAAATATTACAAAATCCAGAATGAGAAAGAAAAATGACTTTATGGAAATCAAGATTAGACAGCGGTTATTTTTTAGTATCAAACTGTTCTCCAAAATGCTGCGGCCAGAGTTTGCTAAAAATAAGGGTAGATCATATTCAACCCATTTTAGCTTCTTTTCATTGTTTTCTGATAGTTAAAAACAGAATAGATTTCATATTTCTTTTACTAAGATTTAAAGATTTAAACAGAGAAGCTCCATTTTCTGTCAAAGACCTCATAGTCCCATTTTTTCCGAACAGAACATTTTGTTCTGAGTCTGCAGGATTACGAAGCCCGTTACCCGACATGGGTAAAAATGAATAAAAAATTCGTCCCCACGAAAAAATAATAATTTGTTCTCACGAAATAATAATAATTTGTTCTCACGAAATAATAATTCTCGTGATGTCATTCATAAACACAGATGGCTTGCTGCTTCCCCTTGTAATATTTTAGAATATAATTTTATCCTGTTGTATTTGAATGCACCTCAGGTACAGTGACATGTTGATTGGTTGAGATGCATTATGGGATATGTGTGATGCATGATGGGATACTTACAAAGTATGTAGCCATCGGATGCCAAGTGACTGCTAACAACTATGTTAATAAAAGACAAGTTACCTCAGGACGTCCTGAATATTATTATTCCTGTTCGACCTTAAAGTACAACATCCCTTACCGCAGCGGCTCTCCGTCTGCCGGCCAGCCAGCCGCCCGCTTGGTGCTCCGCAGCCGGGCATAGCTCACCCGCTATTATTTTGTGGGAACGATTATTTCAGGGAAGCTAATGGTTATTTCATGGGAACGAATTATTATTTTTTTCTTTACCCATATCAGGTCACGGACTCCATAGAAGGCGCTTCCTTGAATTTCATATACTAAATGGAGGGGGGCTATTTAGTAGAACCAACAGTTCAGGAGGTACCTTAAGGGTGACCTTAAGCAATGACTTGAGTTTAGCTGCTAAGGCTTCTACTGCTGAAGGTCATTTTATGACTCTATATGGACAGACTTTAAACTCCTCCCACCATCCCTTTAGTTCATGGACAAGATGAGAAGACACAGAGAAAGGTTAAGACTATTTCTACAAGGTTCTGGTCAAACCGTAGCCAGATACAGACATGGGGGGAGGGGGAGTACTAATACAGTCATGAATTTTGTCCATTTTTCTACTGCAGCTTTTTCTCAGTGTCATATTACCACACAGATAACTGTAGTTTCCAAAGAGATGTTAAAAAACAAGCCCCCCACTGTTCATGTGTGCCGTCACCTTGGTGTGCTCTGAGCGCTGGTTGTTGTCGGTGGGGTGGAGGACCTGAAGCCCACACATGTCACACACGTCGCCATGGAGATAGGCACAGTTGATCCCATAGCGACACTCTCCAACGGCAGCATAGGGACAGAGCTCCTTCCTCAGGTCTTTGTTCTCCAGCGCCGCGTCCGGGTCAAACTCCTCGATGAGAGGAACAGAGCTTTCCCCTTTCACCGGCTCGGCTGCACACACACAAACACACACTAGGGGTTAGAGAAACCTTAACACTCATTCATATTGTGTCATTTAGTCACTAACGTGACTTTGAAGTTTTTCCTCTGAAAACTTGCTGAAAAACCAGCAGCAAACCAACCGTTGAGGCCTGGAGTCTGACCCTGCGGCCTTAAACAGTCAGACAGCGGGTGGTGGTGGGACCCTCTGAGGTTTACACCACCACCCCCAATTTCAGGAAGGGCAGCTTCATATATGAGGAGATGAAGGAAGGTTTTTCTTTATTTAAAAATGTACATTTATCGCCAGAACCAACAGCAGATATTTAATGTTGTGTGAATTAACGCTGGTGACTCACGGCGTCCACAGTACGGCTGTCCAGGAACAAACTCGGCTGCGTTGACCCAGTCCTGCCCCCCTTGTGCGGGTGTCAGCCCACTGGGTTCTGCGTGTGACGGGTCAGACAGCGAGGCGGAGGCCGGCAGCAGCGTCTGGGAGGTTGGCAGCTCCTCTTTCCGCGCAACTTTACTGTGTTCAAACCTGAATGAACCAGACAGATTAGATCATGATCATGTAGACTCAGACGATGGGACGCCCACGCCAGCAGTTCCAAACCTTCTCTGCACCGCAGACAAGTATAAAGTCAGACATGACAGACAGGCTTTGGTGAGGCTGAAAATAGGCTGTCGTTTTCTAGGACATAAATGGTGAGCAATATCAGAGCTATCCAGCCGTACAGTTTGGATCCAGATTCCAGCTCAGACGAGGAAAACTAAGACGTTCATGGATCCATTTGTCTGCAGGTGGAGCAGAGTAGGGAGCTTATTGGATCTACGTGCCCAAAAGCTGAGTCCCTCAAACGGCCAAATCGTGCCACAGGACCTCAGATCACGTCTGCACATTCACTTAACATTGAAACTTCACGTACCTGACGAGCAAACCGCGTCTGGTGTGAACGCAGCTTTAGCTTCTTCGTGACCATCCCCATGAATGAAGTTTGGTTTTTAATTCAGGGTGTGACATACGTGATAGCTTTGGAGAATTAGTGTGTTAGTGATCATAGCAGCTCAGTGGTCTTGTGCCCTGAGACTGGATGGTTGAGAGTTCAAATCCCTGGCTAAGTCACACCAAAGACTCTGAAAATGTGATCAAATCCCTACCTGCTTGACCCTCAGCAGTTAGGGGTTGGAATCGAGGGGGGGAGGGTCCAAAGCATGGTTGTGTCTACAGCTCACGCTCCCCCGGGGTCAAATGCTGGAGTCACACACCCAAGTCCTTAATTCTAGACCACCTGAGCAACCAGACAAAGCCAGTGGATGCTGGGGTGAAATGGACTCTGGTATGAGTAGCCAGGTGTGAGCAGAGGATTCGTCTTTCAGCACCAACTCGAATTCCTTGTGCTCTCTTTAGCTGCTTTCATTCATTACGGTTGATTTTGCATGTCAGTGTGTGCCGATTTTCCAACACAAAGACCACGCACACGCCTGCCTCCTGGAACATGGAGGGTAAAGGTATGACGTAAAGGCAGCTGGAACGGGAAAGGGGGAGCAGAAGGAAGCAGGACGAACCTGCAAACCCAGGACAGGAGGAGGCGCAGCTCTGACAAAGCGCAGCAGAGAAAGGGTTATGTAATGACAGCGCCTGCTGCAGAACGGGGAGAAACGCACTCCTGCAGAGGGAGAGGGCGCCAGACAGAGCATCACAAAAGAACGGAGAAAAGAGCTGAGCCCAGCCGAGTCACACGAACAATGCAAGCAGCCCCCTGACTACAGCAGCACAACACAACAACAGGCAGCAAGGATGGAGGCTGTGAATGACTCACATGCATCCCAGCTGCTAATGGGAGGGGGGGGGGGGGGGGGTCTGCTATAGAAAGGCTGCTGCAGACAGTCTGAGCGTGAAGGAGGCTGTCTGCATCAGTCCAGCTTGAACCCACTCACCTCCTGTGTCTTTGTTCCTGTCAGGACTTCCGCTGACAAACGTTCAACATTCAGACAGCAAACACGTCTGCTGACAGACGAGGAGGCTTCTGGACCAACGAATTTAGAAGCTTCAATAATGCAGAAAAATGATCAGCAATAGCTGCCAAGTTAAATGTTGGAGGCTAACTGGACTCCTTGAAAGACAGGCTCTATTTTTAGATGTGGGAGGGGGGGGGGGCAGCCATGCCATACTTGAGAGACTAAAATTACTTTAATGGTCCTTGTAAAATAATCCTCACTGATCATAATAACATATATTAATTTACATGCAAGTACTTTCTTTTTTATAGGAACTTATAAATATAAATGGAATACTTGGGATAACGAAGAGTAACTTTTTTTGTCATTATTGGTAATGTGTAATGCTAGTATTATAAATATTAGTATCCACTGAACAGTGTCTGTTTACTCACACACAACCCATGATGTGATTTTCCTGCCACAGTTTTGTTTGTTTTGTTTTTCTCTCCATTCCACTTCCTCCATGTTTGCACGTTGGATTATTTTTGTCTCCCCCATTTTGTTAGAATAACAAGAAAAATAAGTAAAAGGCTCAGTTAGATTTTAAATGTAAAATTATTGCAGTAAAGACAAAATAAAGTCAAACAGCTATAAAGACTATTAGAACTGACAATAATGTTGATCAATAATCCCTGAAATAGCTAACTAAATTAAAATCATGCTTTAAGAATTTTCATCACCAAAGTAAATAGGGATACGAAACATCAACATGGTTTAAAAAAGGAAAGCTATAAACCAAAAAAAAAAGTTTCTAGAACTTTTCTATGACTGATTGATTAAAAAAAATGTAAAACGTGTTTTTACCTAAAGAAACTTGATCTGAAGTAGCATTTCGGGGTATTTCTTTACTTAAATATTGAATCAGGAGCAGGTGAAAAAAATGGCCTTTAAAACAAAATATTGTAGTTGTGATGCAGAAAATATGCTGGGTGGTAGGGTTGGGCGATGTCCCTTAAATTGGCAGTTGACGATGTTTGCAGTAAACCACCGGGATGGACGATGATATTCTCTTAGAATCTCTGGTTGCAGGGAGCTTATGGTCCACCCTACTGGGTGTGTGAGTGAGAGTGAGAGAGAATATCCCTTTTGGAGTCACTGGGTTGCTGGAGCCTATCCCAGCTACTGTTGGGTGAAGGTGGGGTAGACCCTGAACAGGTCATTCATTACTCCATTACAGCACCGCACACTCACATTCACACCTAGGGGCCATTTAGAATCACCACTAAACCTATGAAGCATGTTGTTGAAATGTGGGAGGAAAATGGAGTGCCTGGAGAAAATCCATACATACACGAGAACACGCAAATTCCACAGAGAACTAAGCTAGCCAGATTCAACTTAGGGTGAGAGCACCAACCCCTACACCACCGTGCAGCCCCTTTAACCACACTATATCACCAAAGGTATTTGCTCACCTGCCATGACTCCCACATGAACTGAAGTGCCATCCCATTCCTAACCCATAGAGTTCAATTTGATGTTGGTCCACCTTTTGGAGCCATTACAGCTTCAACTCTTCTGGAAAGGCTGTCCACAAGGTTGAGGAGTGTGTTCATAGGAATTTTTGAGCATTCTTCCAAAAGCGCTGAGTTTCTATTGCTCCCAAACTCATCCATTTTGTTCCGATAGAGCTGACAGTTGGCTGTGGAATATTTAGGAGCGAGGACATTTTATGACGGAATTTGTTGTACAGGTGGCATCCTATGACAGTTCCACGCTGGAATTCACGGAGCTCCTATTCTTCCAAATGTCTGTAAAAACAGTCTGTATGGCTGAGGGCTTGATTTTACAAACATGTGGCCAGGCCAAGTGATTAAGACACCTGATTCTGACCATTTGGATGGATGAGCCAATACTTTTGCTAATATAGTACATCACTGATTGCTTTAGACCAGTGGTCCCCAACCCCCGGGTAAAAAACAAACGTCTTTGGAAAGTTTCTTTGCCAAGGGGAAAACGCCCAGCCAGGAAACAGAGGAGGAGCCTTCCACTTCCAAAAAAAGAAAGCTACATTTAATAGACAGTACTTCTTTTTTGAACCATGACTGTGGGAAGGGGAGAGAGAATGATGACACCTGTGCGATATACTATGTTGTGCGTGTCAAAATAAAAGCACGGTTTAAGTCCTGTCACGTGTCTGTTCCTTCTTCAGCATAGCTTTGCTTCCTAAAGACCGGTCCGTAGAAACTTTGTGTGACGTCATACCGGTCCGTGGCGATATAAAGGTTGGGGACCGCTGCTTTAGACCATGATATGGGTTTAAAGTGCACCTGTTGTTGGTCACACCTTTGAAAAAAAATAATTTGATTTTGCAACTAAATTGGTTGCGCTCTTGAGCCGTGGATCAGAAGTCAGGAGACACTCTGAGTGTCTTTGGAACGGTCATTTCTTCCCTGTCAACAGTGACTAGAGGTAGAAACAAATAAAGGGCAGAGTTGTAGGAGCAGCTGTCTCACGTCATGAGAATAATGACATTTTCAGAGTGCCAGAACACATACAAACAGAATTTAAAAAAAGAATTGAGAAACAACAGGACCAGTTCTGTACAATCTGCAAGTCCTTGAGTTTCCAGGAGGTGGGGGTGGGGGTGGAGAGCACTGCTGTAGTGGAGTCTGGAGGAGACAAAAGCATGAAGGAGCTTTCCTGCGTCAGAGTGAGGGTGTGAAGGAGTCTGGCAGCGTTCTCCAGACAGAAAGGAGATGGCTTGCACAGATAGAGGGTGAGAGTTTGAAAGCACAGCTGAGTGACTGTTGATAAGAATGAGATGTTTAGTCCTGAGAAGATGAGAGTGTAAAAGAGGGAACCCTTAGTTTGCCCGTGTTTTGATCTCCTCCGGCGAGGTAGTCAAAACGGTGGCGATACTGGTTAAGGTGGCGGTAAAATGGGGATGGGTTGGTTTTGATCTAAATGTGTCACCATTGCAGCAACAGCAAAGCATCTTCAGACACAAACAGCCCTGACAGAACGTAGCCGCACCCCCATAGGGACCATTACAGAACCCCAGAAGAATCCATGAAATCACAGGTAGATGACTAAAACCCAACAGCCACGGGCCAAACTTTTCCTCCACATCCAATAACATCGGCGCTGCATTGCTGCGCGGGTCTTTACCTGCAGCGGTCTCCGTACACGCAGTTTCCTTTCTGAAAGAACTTGCATATCATGGTTGCAGGTTTGCTGCTGGTCAGATCATGGGAATACCGGCAGTTGTCTCCTTCTTTGCAAAGACCATGCATGAAGTATCTGAAAGCACAAAGGACAAACATTTTAGACAACCGTTGTTTAAAGTTTTCTATGCAACTCCGAGGGCCAAACAAATAAACAACAACAGCAAACCCAAAGATGGTCCACATTCTTCTACAGTTTTTGAAGTTCTCTATGCTGTAATATTTGCAGTCCATGCTAACCGAAGAATAAACACGAATCAGGGTCCATTTCCTGTGTAAGCTGTTATCAGACGTTGAGGTCAAGATGTTCTCGGTTCAGAACAGTCTGTTGCAAATCCTGGTCACGGATAGCTTTTGAAGTTTTGATGTCCTTGTTTGCAGAGTTCAGCTTCTCACCTCGTGAGTCCAGTAAAGTTCTCAGTTACCATGGTGATTTCCTTTTACTGCTTATCTTTAACTGAGACTGTTGTGACCAAGAACTTCTCCAAGTCTTCAACACTCCCAGCTACCATAACCTTGGCCAGCTCTGCTGGTCCATTTAGTTTGATGAGTATTTTACATTTTCTTGCTTCAATGAAGCTGGTTTTTGTTTTTGATTCACAACTTTTGTGATTATCTCTGGTTTATCAGACTCTTTTGTCCTGGGGATGGGCTGGCAGGTCTCAAGGTTATTCACATCCAGAGAAATCCCTTTAGACTTGAGAAAAAGCCTCCACCTGTTGCTCCGCTCCAGCTCACTGTGTTTGTCAGAGTTGTTGGCAGTCTTTCGGGCTCTTAGCCTCCTCACTTCTTCCAGAAGCTCCATCAGTTGTTTCTGTTCTTAATGACCTCTGCCAAGACGTAAAGTGACATGTTCTGTCTTCTTCATCCATCGCTGGCATCTGCTTTAGTCAGGGATTGCGGTTTTGCAACAAATAAAGTCTTACGACGCTGCTAACCGCTGGCACTGTGACGTCAACACGAATATTGCTTTTATTATTAATGGAAATAGGACCGCATCCTTCCTTCAAAGAATTAGGTCATTGTTTCTCATGAATATATGTGGTTGTAAACAAGTCTCGCCTTCCATTATGAATATAATACAAACTAGAAACACCAAATCTTGCTATTCCATCAAAGACCACTGGAGGCAGGTTGCAAAAGGAAGCCATTTCCCATTGACTCCCATGTTAAAGGCTCGAGAAATTCTACCAAAAATAAAATCGGGTATCAAGGATCTTTTCAGTGTGTGTTTCTCTGTTCCCCATCATTGACAACTGTGTGTGTGTTTTTTTTTTATCAGTTTTTCAAATTTGCAGACATTTAGAGTTTTTTTCCCCCTTTATTTTCAGGTGGGAGGACTCAAAAATGCTTCAAAGGTTATGTTGCCCTCCCTAACCGTCTTTTTTGGAGCGCAGGTCTAAGTTTCTGTCTCACTTTTAGACTTCCTGTTCACAGAGCAGATTCCACATGTTAGACATTCTCCAGTGTCTATTCATCTACGGGTGAAACATTGATATTTTCCTTTCATGCAGATGTAATAACTAATCTCCGTTTCCTGCCTAATTCTGGTGAATGTTGAAAGGCTTGGGCGTGCTTCAAACACTTTGTGAAATCTGTTTGCGTCCTTAGCAAAACAAAATTAGCTTAAAACTACACTTACTAGAAAAATGCATTTAAAAACTAATTAAAGGAGGTCTCTGAAGATTCTGGAATTTAATTAAAAACTAAAGGAAGTTTAGAAACTGAAATAACTAATAAATACTTTAAAGGTCTGTGCTTCTGTCCTTGTGCTGTACCTCTAAAAAGGTTAAACCCAACATAAAGTGGAAAGAGAAAACATTACCAAACTTTACATCAACTGCAGCTATAATGCCTCCTGAAAATAGACCTTACTAAATGCTAATTTAGCTGAAAAGACTTTAATATTATTTTTACTAACACTAACAAAAATAAATAGATGAATTACTTTGAGGTCAATTGGATGATTTTTGCAAAATGTCAGACAAGAAAGCCAAATGATCAGAATGTGTCATGTGAAGGATGGGCAATAAAATGATAAAACATATTTCGATATAACTTTCTCAATAGAATGAGTCTATCAAAATAGACTCACTATAGATTAAAAGTTAGCGGGTTAATCATCACATGACAAGTTAATGTTTGCATAAACTTAGTCGTTTCAATTTGGTAAATTTCTTGTTTCTCCTTTCCTCCTCTACAGCCTGCACGAGAGTGAAACAAGCACATGAGGTCACTTCACCTGTGTAGCTTTCAGTTTTGAGTGATGAAACAGCGGAATATGCAGTGATTTTTACCAGGATCCAGTCAGAACTGGAGGATAAAAAGCTGCTTCACTTACAGCAGCAACAATCAGATGAATAAAACGTGTTGATATGGAGACCGCGCTGTTATTAGACGCTAATGCTATGATGCTATGCTAACGAGCTGTTCCCTCTGTCACTTAAATGTAAACACTGACGGTTTAAAATCGGACAATATTTTCACAGACCGGCCGTTAAGACGTGACGGATCAATACAACAAAATTAATTCATTGGACATGAATAAAAAACTGCATTTTTATAAATAACACAATTGTGTTTTAGCAGCGTGTTTGTTGCATTACAGTTTTTTGTGTGACCTGTGACCTGTCAGGTGTGAATCCCCCTGCCCCTCTTCCTCGTGACACACCTGCAGCTTTAATGTCAATGATATAATAACAATAATAAAACATTATACTGTTTTCAGGCCGTTTTTGTAATGACTTTATATAAAATACAATGGAAGCAGAACTAGGACATCTCTATTGAATCTGTCCTTGTTTTCTCAGCATTTTTGAATTTGAGTTTACAGTTAGATTTATGAGAAAGTCAAGATATTTACACCAAGCGACGACAATTTGGATTGGATTCATCATTTGCCCTTTAAAGCCAGTTTTTAGACTGTAGGAGAAAAACTAAGAACCTGGAGAACAGGTTGGGTTACACCTGAAGGAGGGGGAATATGCAAACCCTGCACAGAAACAAACCAGCTGGGATTTGAACCCTGAGAGGCAAGAGTGATAACCACTACACCCCTGTGCAGCCCCCAGAACATTTCATGTATTTCTAAAAAAAATAAAAAAATCTAAAACCTTTGTTATTAGATCATCTTTTGATCTATTTTAAAGTGTTCCCAGTGCTCTTTTGTGATTTTTTTTAAAACAAAATTCCCCAAAATCTGTGTCATATTCTAGGACATAGTTTCTGAAGAACAGGAGGAGCTTATTGGAAATTCACCTGCGAGTAGTGGGCACAACTGTAGGTGTGGTAAGCCTGCACTCATTTCCCATGATCCCTTTGTTTACAACTCTCTCCAGCTAGACTACAGCCCCTCACACCCCCAACCTAACATTAGCGGTGCAACAAAAATGGATTTCTCCAAATTTTGATCCAGATTCCAACTCAGATGAGGAAAACAAAGACGTTCATGGATCTATTAGTCTGCAGGTGGATGCATCAGAATGGAGTGGAGCAGGGAGCTTGTGCTGGTTGTAGTTTCTACAAAAAACTACAATCTTTTTCAAACTGCTCTTTTTTTCCTCGTTTGCTCCCATTTCCCAATGATTTGAATAAAGAACTAACCAGAAATGAAACGTTTAGTCATAATTTTCTTTAAATGTGTCCTTTATCATCAGAAAAATGCTACAAAAACATTTCCATTGGAGTGGGTCGTGCTCAGTGTTCAAACTGTGTAAACTTTGAACCAGCTGAAAGTTTCCTTCCAGCTGTATTATTATTAACACTGCTCTATTCATTTTCAATAGAAACCAGTGTTCTATTTTGGAACCAAAAGTAAAGGAACATCAGCAGCAAGATGCTGAAAACAGGAAGAAAAACAATCAGAAGAGGAGTCTCGTTTGAAATGCTGTCGTTCAGCAGAGTCTGGACGACCTGATCATGTGGATCTGGACCGGACCGGACAGACAGACCTGTCGGTTCTCCTGCCCTGACCCGGTGATCGGTGAACGACCTGAACTAAATGTTTTCAGTTTTGACGGAGGAGCAGATCCATATGGAGGAATAATCTGCTGACTTGTCGCACTTTCCCCGCAGCACTTGAGCCGAGCTGCTCCTCTGGAGCTCAAACACACAGGCCGACAACCAGCGGGGCTGACGCCGGGGACGGAATTCGGAGGGGACCCCGCAACAGAGCCAGGAAGCCGGCAGGACGCTTCCGTTCAAATTAAAAGCTAAAACGGGGTTAAGTTTGGTCGTAGTTCGAGGGGCCGGTGTCGTGTGTGTGACCCGGGTTGTCGGTGAGATCCTGACCGCGTCGCTCGCGCAGACGGCGGTGAGTCGCCTCGGAGCTGCGCTAACGCAGAGCAAGTCAGCAACGGAGGAATCTGGTGACGTTAACACAGCTAAGCTAACAGTAACACGGACACAGGCGTCAGCCGGCCGGCCGCGCGCCCCGAAGCCCCGCTTCTCTGTGGCCCAACAACACCCCAGGCCCCCTGGACACTATATCGCGGGGTTACGGTGGCTCACCGGCAGGTTACGTGTTTGGTCCAACCTCCTGTTACCGCCGCCGTAGACGCTGCTGCTGCCTCCGCCATTTCTGTTTATGTTGAGGAGCCCCAGCCGGATGTTCCGGACAGGTCCGCCTCAACTCGGCTATTTCCGTCACACACATTTCAAAACGAACCTTTCCGAGAGTCTGTTTACACGACTGTCGTATGTCCCGGATATCTAACGTTCTCTCTTGTTATTTTATGTATGTACTTTTTTATCTAAAGCGGTTCTTTGTTTTGCTTTTAGAATTTTTTGAATATGATTTTTTTTAAACTCGAGTTCCAAATGTCCAAAAAAAAAACAAAACAAAAAAAAAAACAAAGACATGGAAAAGATTTAGAAGACCTATATCATGCAAAATCAACTTCTTACATTCTTGCACTGATAGCTGTTATTAGCATGGTCTTGCTAATCCTATTTTTTTATCATTATATTTTGCTGTCATGCATGGTATTCAAGTTACAAATTGACCAATCAGATGCCTCAATAAAAGTAGATGGCGTCATGTCAAGCATTTGAAGTGTTTGATTGACAGATTATCCCCAGTTCGGTTTCAGTGGGAGGAGTGTGGCCTTCTAACATGCTCACTCCTGACTCAGGGAGTGGTTGCCATGGAAATGTAGACAAACCAATCACGGCTTACTGAGGACGTAAGGGTTCCAACACGGCAACAGACATGTCACGGAAAAATGTCCATTGAATTGACTTAAACTATTTGGACCCGGAAGCAAAGCAATTTCTTGGGTGATGTCACACGCACTTCGTTCACTTATGTATTATATAATGGTTCTCACACTTTGACGTCACAAAGTGAGGAACAGTCCCTCCAGAAAGAGTCTGTGCTGCCAGCTCCGCCTCCAGGTTAACACACACCCGCTTCCTCTGCAGAGCTAGCAGTGATTGGCGATAAGCGTTCCTTTTGTATGCAAAATATGCAAATCCATCAATGCAAAAGTTTGGATGTTGATCATTTTTGTGGGTGAAATGCAGACCATTTCACATCGAGGCCAGCTCTCGATTGACATCATGAAATAGGCGGCAACCACAAGGAAAGGAGGCAGAGCCTCAGAGATTGTTGCGTTTCACTTCCGGTTAAGAAATTTGCTGCAAAAACAACTAATATTTCATTTTAAAAAAATCCTTCTTTAATGTGCCAAAGGTGATATATGATCATATATATCAGATGTGGCGAACAAGTTTGACACCAAGAGCCAAATTCTTTCACTGTGAGAGTCAAAGAGCCACACCAGGCACTGACCTGCCACGACGTACACACACAAACACACAATTAAAGCCGTATTATTTTCCATAAAACATTCCTCTCCCTACAAAACAACAGCAAGTATTGTACTTGTGTTTATTTCAAGGAAAGTGTCCACCCTCAATACACACATTAAATGCAGCTTAGCCAAAGTTAACACAGCGACTACCCTGGAGGTCAGATACCCCCTCCACACACACTCTCTCTCTCTCTCTCACCCTTTTCTCTCCCTCTCTAACACACACAACTACTCAGTGACGTGCAGTGAGGTTGATGGTTGGCAGATTTACGATGATAAAAACTGAATGTTTCACTGTTCATCCAACAGTTTTTAACTGGTAATTCTTTGTATCTCAACATTCCTCTTTCACTAGCTGCATGATTACATGGACAAAAGTAATCAGAAAGAACGCCTGATCGGAAGAAAAATGCGTCACGTAAACACGCCATTCGGAATAGTCTGCCCCGATCAGACTCGTTCGGATCAAAAAACCTTTCCGATCGAGATAGGTGGGTTATGCCGATTGTTAATCCGATCGTTGTGAGTGTAAACTGTTAACTCCGATCGTGTGTCACTACTGCTCTGGTTTACGTCACGCATAAATGGTGCGGTGCTTCAGCGAAAGCTTTGGAGCTCATACATGACTGGCCGGCTGCTCCATGCGAGTGAACCGTGTCTGTGAGCAGAGCAGCCGGACTTATAGCTTTGTGTTTGCGGACAGGGCGGTGGTGCTGTGTTGCGTGTGCGCTCCTGGGGGGAGGCTTCCGACCCCGCCGCTCTGGGTTAGCGGCTGACGGACTCAGGAGAACCTTGTGTCCGAGCAGAGCTCGGGCCACCAGCTCACACAGCGGCTTTGGGTGTGTGAGGTTTTCAAAGGCAGAAATGTCGCTCAGTCCTTAGATACCGTTCAAACATTCACGTGGATTTGTGTTTCCAGTCGTGTCCCGACAAAATAAAGGCTGATAATATTCCCACATATTTACGTGCAGCCAAGATGCAGATTGCTGCATTTCCTGCATCGATTTTATGTTCATCAAACAAGGCTAATGTTATGCGTGCGTGTCAGCCTTCTAATAACTCTGGCTTCTTCCAGCTCCGTTCTTCCACAAAAAAAAGCACCGACCACAGGGATCAAAAATAAAATAATGAGCGAACAGGCGCTTCATAATAATCATAACAATAATAAAAGCACATTTAGAAGATCGTCCCGTATATTACCGAGCTGCTACATAAATGTATAGCTCACTTTGTTTACTGTGGGATTCATTTCCTCTTCCGGTATTTTCAACACTACTGAGCATGCCCAAATGATTTATTCCGATCGAAAGTGTGACCAGGTGAACGTTCGTTCTAATCGGAAAAGGTTTTTCTGGGCCCATGTACACGGTTGAATTTTTATCCGACCATTGATCCGATCAAGATATTTGCGCATGTAACCGCGGCTATTGACTCTTACACCTGGACAGAGCATCCATCTGGTGTCTGAATAATTCCTATTCACAATAAACACGTTACATACATTGCACTCAACAAATGACTTTCACAAAACTCCAACTTATTAAAAACATACAGTTTTTAGAGTTTTTAATTTTCGTTTAACGTTTTGTTCTTTTCTGCCATGAACAATTTTACTGCTTCCAAAAGCTTGTAATAATAAACATAGTGACTTGCCATTCCGTTCAGTAAAAAAGTAAGACTCTTCCCATTCTTCCAGAAACGTCCTGTGTTTATCTTTATACTCTGAATTTCACCATTTTGACCATGAGGGTAACAGTCTGCACGCACATCAAATGTTTAGTAATTTCTTCCGACATTGGGCGTAACTCGTGCAAATGATTGCCGGTCACTTATGTGTTGGGAGCAGAATCAGAACACACATAGTGCCAATTTACTCTTATTATTTATTTTTAATACCCTCTGATGGTTATGAGTACAGTCCTAAAGGTAAACAAATATAAAATCAGGCTTAATAAATAATTTACTGCTATGACACAGCCATGACCAGTCCACCACATGAGACTGCACATTCACAGAGAGAGAGTAGCAAATACAAAGTTATATTTCATACTTTCCTATACTGTATCTGTGCCTATTTCTTTGAACACACCCACACACAACCAAACAGCATGAACTTCCTTTCTGCTCATAGCCCCCCTCACTTATGGTGACAAACTTTACACCCACAATTCCCCACTTCCCATGAGTCTTAGGGGCTAAGGGCGGGGCTAACCCCAGGGTCGCTACAATGTGATGAGACGCAAAGAGCCGCATGCTTATTGGCCGAGAGCCGCATGCAGCTCGAGAGCCGCATGTTCGTCACCCCTGATATATATGGAAATAGCTGACTCTGAAAGTCTTAAGAAAAGCAGGCGATATAGACCATTAAAAATTCAAGTAGAGTAAAACATAGACCTAAAAACATAAATATTTAAGGACTTAAAAGGAGGAGCTCCAAAATGGTGACTGGTGAGAAAAAGTGCTGTGCATGATGAGGATTAGAATGATTTTATTCTGGAGAGATGAGAGATTACTGATTGCGGCTTGTGCCCGTCTGGATTTTTTTTTTATCACTTTCATATGTCGGAATGGAGTTGTGGAATAAAAGGTCTGGATCAAGATTCACCAGAATTTGCACCGCTTTGACATTTCACACCAAGCCTCTTCCAACTGTGCGGGGCGGACATGCGCTAGTAAACAGTAGAAAAACAAAAGAAGAAGAAGCCCCTCCCTGCCGCTCCCTGCTTGTCTGGTGCTGGTCTGGTTGAACACCACAGGCTAAATCTGCGTTCATGAAACCGTTTATGGGGCTTTCTTGAACGTGCAACACATGCCTGGTGTGAATGTAGCATAAAGGAGCAGCATCTGAAGTGAAGGACTGAGAGGTACTTCACAGACCTCTGGAGAAACAGCAACAGGAAACTTCTGAATCAGACATTCGGGCTCCAACATCGTGAATCAATAAAATCTGCTTTGTCATGTGATGCTCAGAAGCACATAAAAGGGAAACTAGACTTCTAGATTCTGTGTCCATGTTCGAGTTCTAGAGATGATAGTCCAGTAGTAGTACAACCTTAGCCTCTGGAGGAACACTGTCTATGTTTTAAAGGATCTGCTCTGTACTTTCCCCCCTTCCACTACTAGATTAGGAGACGTATGTGGTCATGTGATCTCTTTATAAACAGAGCAGACTCCTCTGACTATAACCAGGTTGCTTTTACCACCAATTCTGATCATGAATTTAATGGACAGAATTTCTTGGTGCAGCCAAATAGAGAAAGGGTTTGGTTGCCTGGGTGGTCTAGGAATCCATTTCCACTTTTTACAGATGATTTGATCCATTTGGCTTCATCTGAGACTAATGTCCCGGCAGAAGGTAAAGCATGTGGGCTCTGGTTTTGGTCGCCATAAACAGAGACATTCCTCCATGTTTCATGCTGACTTTTCTGTAAAATAAAGGAATTGAGAACTTCTCAATTGCCTTGATTCAAGCATGCAACAATAGTTTACTCTCCAGCTCCAACTGCTGTACCACTGAGTCATAGTCTGCCTTCTCTTCCCTTCTGAAACTGGTCAAATTCTGCACTTCCTTCTCTCTTTGCAGATCAAAATGCTTGATTTATGGTAAATTCTGGAGTTGCATTACTGTAAAACTGAGGGTTACATCAGGCAATAGACCTGCACTGTTAATGTCTTTCTGAGGGTCCATCCCGGACTTTCCCTGATTTATTTTAAATGGAATCAAAGATTTTCTGTTTGAAAGACCTTTTTTTATTAAGTCCAAGTTAGAAAATTAAGGATAATTAAGACTTTGTTAAAGTAAAAAAAAAACAATTGCTCTCTCCCAATTTGCTTCTGTGCAAATAAACCCAAAAAAGCTGTTGACATGGTCACAGCAAAAGCAGAACGACAACAAACCTTTAACGGTCATTAATAGTCACATGCACCCGTCCATAAAGGTGCTGTGGGCTTTTGGGTTGTCTGGACCAGTGAAGAGTCGTAGAGAGAAGCAACCGCATTTTAAGGGGAACGCAGGTGTGTCTTATAGTTCCCTTGAGGCTCGTCCCTCAATGGAACATCATGAAAATGGAATGTACCATTGTCATGCGTGTGGTAAATGTATTGTGAAGTATATGTAAGGCTAATATAGGTCGCACACATGTACTGTGACCTTATGCCACACTCTAGTCATTAGTGATGTGCGTGTTGCGTGCCACACGCAAATGCTGCATGCATGGAGTGTGCAGGTGATACTCAAGTGCTCATGGGGCGCCCGTACGATGACTGCACCCTTCCATGTCGTGTAAGTGTCCACTGGGACCTCTCATTCACAGTGTGCTCTAAAAAATGTGCCTATTTTCAGGGTTCACAAAGCGGTCCATGACCTTGATATTTCGTGGGGGGACACTTGCCTGCCCCCTACAGGGTTGTCCAATTTTTTGCCTGTAGACAGCCCAAATCCACCCATAAGGGCAGTTGTGACTTGGGGCTTAAATAATTACTTTTCACACACTGTTTGAGCGCAAAGTGTTTTGCTGAATGAATTCCTCCAGGTGAACACAAGTAATTATAAACTAAATCAAGTGTTCAAACAAGAGAGACACACAAAAAACGTATCACACATAAGGAAACGCAAAGCAAGGCAATTGTCCAAAAAAAAAGGATATGACGGCTAATCAACCATGTTTAAAATAAAACAATGATTTTTTTTGTAAAAATTTATCAAAAACACAAAAATATTAAGTAAATGAAAATACACATGGATAAACAACAGAAAAGACCTGGATTTAAAAGAGGATAAATTGATTGATCCCTGTTAATTTTTCAGTCAAAAACCTATCCAAAAATCAAACCAAGATGCACAATCCTCATAGATATTTACCGTAATTGAAAGGCAATATATTATAAACTATTTTGATTCAGGATTATTTTTAACCCACATTGTTATTTTGGTATGTTGGAGGAATGCTGCAAGGCAGTTACTGAGGAGATGACTGCTATGCTAAGAAGGTACGCTGAAACGCTGACATATAGTTTGTTGGGAAAACAAGTGTGAAGCAATATGCATCACGTTAAAAGTTTTTATAATGAGGCTTCATTCATCCAACCACATTCCATTATTCCGTCTACAGTGTACAGTGGCTGTTTTCGTCCAGTTGTTTTTTTCGCTCCAAGCACATAGCCTATTCAGACCGAGGATACTCAGAGCCAACCAAAGCTCAATCTGATTGGAATTGAACTGAGACCAACTCGAAAGATGGGTTCCTGGTCCAGTGTGCGCTTGGGTGTATTCAAACTAAAAATTTGTTTCAGGTTATTGGGGGAAATTAACTCTTTGGAGCATCTTCTGTAGTGCAATTAAACTGCTCCTTCCAGTTGTGTGAAGTAGTAGTTGCATATTTGGGCATTTTCTGACAACAGTAGTGTAGACTATAGACTGTTTTAATGTTGTTTTACCAACAAATAAATCATGGAACAATGAATTATTAATATGTTTGCTTGGTCAGGAACCACACTTGCTGGTTACACAATTCAGCTGAGTTGTATTTGTTCATGAAAGTTGAGGAAGTGTGAGCCACGTAAATCATGTGGTGGCACAATTCGGGTGTTTCCAAAATCGTTATTTTAAATTGGCATAAAAATATTGTTTTTTATTATGGACATTTCCTTTGTGGAAGAGGAAGTGCTCTGAGCAGCAGCCCATTTCTTTTGTTTTCATTTTTAAGACTTGGAAGAATAGAGAATAATTTTATGTCATTCTTTCTTTTATCTTGGTCAATGATCCTTTAAAAAGTCAATTCTTTGTCTTTTGGTTTGCTGTGGGTGGGATGAGGTCAGTTTGTTTGAATTTGAGACTTTGTCTTTACAATGACCATTTGGATGATCCAGATTCTTCAAGTGAATGCTTTATGCAACCCAGCCAGAAAAAAAACTGTTTTATTTCAGGTACGAGTTTATTTACAAAGCACCTGTTCTTAGTTCTAAAAACTATCAGAGTGTTTAATAGGTTATCACTAATTTTTATTTATTCTGAGCTTATTTTATTTGTGACACAATAAGTCAGTCGGAATAGAAGACTGAACAAAACCCGAGCTTGTTCTTCTTTGCTTAAAACCGTGACTAACAGAAAGAAATTTTGACATCTTTAATGATCTCATGCAAAATTATAAAGAAGTATCTGAGCTTTCAGACATTTTTTTTTACAACATGGTTTTATAAAATTTTGTTAAACAGCTGACTAGCAGGTCTAAAAAAACTAGGGTATCATCAGCATATACAGATATTCTGTGTAAACTCCAAATCCTTTCATTTAGAAATGTTGTTCACACAGCTACGACATACATTTTGTACATTTTCCACAAATTAAATTTTGGTCTTTTGCGATGCACACAATATGTAATTCATAAGTGTTTCTTGCCATTGACCGATGAGTTGCAAGTGTCCGTCAAGGGTTTCGGCCGATGGGTCTTTATCATGAATTCTGTTTTAATCTGTTTAAATTTTTTGTTTGGTAGAGAATTACACAGTTTATGCGTATTTTACATAGTTTACACACAATTATGACATGAATCTTACACAATTGTGTGGGATTTTTGCAAGATGCATATGCAAATTTGTGGCTTTCCATGATCGTTCCACGTATGTCTAACAGACTTTTCCCGCATATACCACCGATGAATAACTTTTATATTGTGTATATGGCTCACATTTCACTTTTAAATTATGCGTGTGACGTCACCCATAGAAAAAGGTTTACTTGCATCTTCAACCAAATAAAGTCAATTAAGTCACCATTTTCTTTGGGATACAGACATCGAAATGTTGGAGCCAAATTACATCAGTAAGCAGTGATTGGTCCAAGTCAGTCGAGTCAAAGCTGGTATGGCAACCACTCTCAATCAGGAGTGAGCTTGTTGGAAGGCCACGGGGGGGGAGCTACACAAAATTTGTCAATCAAAGGTTTTGAACAGTTGACGTGAGACCGCCTTCTTTTATCAAGGCATCTGATTGGTCAGTTTGTAACTAGAGTAAAAACTCGTCCTGTCGTCCTGTTTGGAATATTGGGGGGGAGGGGTCATTCAGTCGAGTTCTCATTTACTATTAATGTTACATACAGATAAGTCAGCTGGATTCACAACTCAGATCAAAAATGACATTCTTTAATAAACAGCGCTCAATCCAAATTATGGTTCAATGACTGATTTTTCTTTTTTCAAATAAAGAGCGCTGGGATCAAAGTTATTTTTTATACTTTTTTTTGGTGAATATGTTCTCTGAGAAAACCTGTAAAGTCACGGTGCAGTACATCTCTAAAGCATTTGTTTGATGTTGTCTAGACCTGTCTCATTTCAGGAGAAGTCTCAAACAAGCTTGAATCCTTTCGAAGCACTGATGTTGGCACATTGGGTCTTTAAAACAAAGACTTTGATGATGATTTCCAGTTTCATGGTGTAGACAGCATGTTTTTCTTTTGGGCTTCACCAGCTTAGAACTTCCCCTTTAGTAAGTCACACTCATATGAAAGGAGAGCAGAGGGCAGAAAGGAGAAACTGATTTAGGGAAGGAAAGACTTGTGCTTTTGACAGCAGCAGATCAGAGTGCCGAGGGGAACCGCCGGCTTAGGTCACAGCTGCTGCCGTTTCTAAAGTCATGAAGTTGCAGAGGTAAACCAGCTTCTTTTATGCGTCACATTGCTTTTTCCTACCTTGTGCTCTTTCACTTATGTTCCACCTACTTTTTCCAAACTCTTTGGTGTTCCAGGCCAAGCATTGCTCCAGTGATTGGGGCCATTTTCGTGGTGGCTTTTCTGAATCCTGTGTCCAGAGCTGCAGAGACAGATGACAGAGGATTTCAACTGTGTGGCGTTCTGAGGCGAGGACTGAAGGACTATTCCAACCATAACCTGACCGCTGTCCCTTCCCATCTTCCCCACAGCACACAGTATTTGGACATTTCTTACAACCCCATCCACAGGTGGGACGCAGATCAGTTTTTTGGATTGTCCCAGCTGTGCTTCCTGAAAGCAACCCACTGTGGCCTACGGGTGATTCCCCCCACGGTGTTCAAACACACACCGGGGCTTAAAGTCCTCAACATTTCTCACAACAGCTTGTCTTTCATTCCAGCAATTTCACTGAAAAGGCTGCAGGTTTTTGCTGTGGACAATAATCTGTACAGCAGCTATAAGATTCCTGCTTCCTTTCGGGATCTAAGAGCTCTGGACTTTCTGGTCTTGGGAAGCACAGCGGCCACAACGGTTCGTTTTCATGACTTTGATGCGCTCGTGAATGTTTCCCTGAACCATTTGTTCTTGGGGGCTGGAACTCCGTGGCGAAAATATGATTCTGGTTCTCTTGCAAGAATTAACCTCCAAAACATTTCCCTCCACGTGTCATTCTGTGAGGATTTCATCATGTTGGACAACCTTCTAAGGGATTTGGCTGAGGCACGAGTAAGGTCAATTCGATTCACATCTGTATTTCTTGACACCTGCCGTGTGACAGGAGACCCCTTCTTCAAGCTGAGGACGATGCCTTTCCTGCAGAGACTCAGCATTGAGAGCACATGGATCAACAGTTCATTCATGGAGAGTTTCGTGAAGAACGTGTGGCTCTCCTCTCTTCGTGAACTCCTGTTTGTTAACATCACTTATAATGAAGACACGGCGGAGGGGTTTCAGCTCCCCACCATAAACCAAAGCATCAGTCTCCGCTCAGTTACCTTCAACAGTGTGAACCATTACCAGTACAAATATCCGACTTTCAACATGAGTTCCAAGGCCTTCTCAGAGCTCACGTATCTGAGGTTTTCAGGCACCGGGATGAACATTTTACCCTGCGGACTCATTTCAACTCTACCGTCTCTGGAAATGCTTGACCTGTCGGACAACCTCTTGTCAGAGTCTGGCTTCTGGTGGTTTCAGTGTTCATATGCCTCCACCTTCCCAAAGCTGCAGAAGCTTTCTTTGAGCAGAAATAGATTCATTAGTCTTTCATTTATCTCTAAGAAAATGCAGCAAATGAAGACACTAAAATCTCTTGACCTCAGCTTCAACTCGATCCATTTGGATGGCGCATGCTTCTGGCCGGCTCAGCTGACAGAACTGAGCTTGGGCAACAACAATTTGGGCAACGCTGTGTTCAGTTACCTGTCTCCAAACTTTGTAAAGATTGACTTGACAAAGACAGGAATAACAGCCATAACACAGGAAGTCCTGTCTCGCTTTCCCAAACTGGAGCAACTCACACTGAGCTTTAACAGCATCCAGGTTTTCCCTGAAGATCTCAGCGTCCCAACTCTGCTCAGGCTCCATGTGGACCAGAACGCCATCACCTCTGTGTCCAGAGAGGCTTTAGCGGGGCTGCCCAGACTTCAGACACTGATCGCTGGGAACAATCCCTATTTCTGCTCCTGTGACATCCACTGGTTCATTACTGCTTTCAATAAGTCCTTACTACCAGACTGGCCATTCGATTACACATGCAGCACGCCGCCTTCCCTCACTGGACTGTCTCTGTCTGAGTACAAAACCAGCAAGCTGTCCTGCGAAATGTGGCTTCAGTCTGTGGTGGCTCTGCCTGTGCTAACAGCCGTTTGCACAGCCATCAGTGTCATTTTCTGGAAGTGTGACGGAGCTTGGTACACAAGGATGCTGTGGACCTGGATCAGGATGAAGAGGAGAGGCAAGAAGCGTTCTAACCTGCTGAAGAACGCCTCATTCGACTATCATGCCTTCATCTCGTACAGCCACCAGGACTCCAACTGGGTGGACAGTCAGCTGGTGCCCTCTCTAGAAGGAAATGGTTTCTCCCTCTGCGTCCATGAGCGGGACTTTGTCCCGGGTGAGTGGATTCTGGATAACATCATCAACTGCGTAGAGTCCAGCTACAAGACGCTATTTGTGCTCTCCAAACATTTTGTGCAGAGTGAGTGGTGCAACTATGAGCTCTTCTTTGCGCAGCACAGATCCATCAGCACCCAAAGCGACTCCATAGTCTTTGTTCTGTTGGAGCCAATCCCACCAGACTCTCTTCCCAAGAGGTTCCTGAGACTCCGGAGCTTGTTGAAGCAGCAGACCTACCTGGAATGGCCCAGTGACGAGCGCAAGCAGCAGGTTTTCTGGGCGAGTCTGAAGTCTTTGCTGCACATGGCAGACAAAGCGGTGGTTCTGAGGGATGCAGCACAGGACATTTTAGATAGAATCCCTCTGCTGACAGAGCAAACGTGACAATCTCAGTGAAAATGTTTAGTTCCTGCTTTTTCCAAGTGAACAAAAAAAGACATTTAACTGTAAACCCGCAGCTGTGTTTGGGGGAGGTTCTGCGGAAAAATGTGGTAAAAATCAATTTTTTAATTTTTTTTTTTAATTTTTGGTTCATACATTTTTACAGTTAAAAAAACATGAAACACGTGTAGTTTAGTTAATTTGTTTAACATAACAGTCCCCCCCCCCTTGTTTTTTTTTAATGAATGCAATTCTGTAAAAATAAAAGCTGGGAAAAAAAGTTTTTTCCCCACTGCTGGCTGGTTGTTATGGACACAAAGGATACTTTTGCGACTTTATTATTATTTTTTCATTCTATTGCATAGTTTCAGCCCATAGAATTTAAAGGCCCCCAACCCCCCTAAATGAATTCAAGTTGTTCGTGTGGTTCTTGTATTGCATTCATAAAACTAATGTAAGCCATACGCCCTTATGACGTACAGATTATAAGCGCCTTTCACCACACACTAGTCAAGGGGTGTCAAAACCATTTTAACTCAAGGGCCACATGGAGTCAAATCTATTCCCATGTGGGTTGGACCAGTAAAATTGTGGTAAAAACAGCAACTTCCGATCAATATAAAATATATGGCTGTAGCCTGAAGACAGTGTATCCAAAATAGTAAAAGCACAGTATTGTTAATAATTCTATAATCTGCGGCTGATGGGTATCAGCGGGTCTTTGGATCACTGGTTACTGGTCAGACAGGCGTTTGTCCGGTTGGGCAGTGTCCTGTTTGATGTAGTGATAAAAAGTGTGGGAGCCCCACAGAACTCACATCCTGAGTGGCAGCCACATTCAGGATGTGATTCAAGTGCTCATCCTTTGGCCTTGTTTTATTTATTATCACAAAGATATGTGGTTTCAAACACACACAACAATTTTGCTATGACCAGTCAATGCTGGCTCCAACATGGCGGCATCCATATTGCAGAAAAATGGTGACTAAATTGATTTCATTTGGTTGAACCAGAGGCAAACCATTTTTATGGGTGACATCACACTCGGTCTATAGTCAGTGGTTCTCATAGATCCAAAGATGCTGCTGCTGTATCAAATGATGAAGTGACTGCAAACGGTTGCTCCTCCCTGGACCAACCGTGGGCCGGGCGGATGGCTGCCTGGAGTGCGGAGCGGGTCTCCCTTGGGGGGTCCTGGCTCGTACCTGGGGTGGGGGCGGGGGGATGCCCGGAACTCCTGGGTGGTGGTGGGGTGCTTGTCTGGGGCTGTGGGGGT
Organism: Oryzias latipes; assembly: GCF_053564925.1. NCBI lineage: Eukaryota > Metazoa > Chordata > Actinopteri > Beloniformes > Adrianichthyidae > Oryzias > Oryzias latipes. The sequence continues at coordinate 14,166,608 of NC_136259.1, forward strand.
CCTTCTCCGGTGGGGCCCTGCGTTGGGCGCTACCGGCGCGGCGGGGGGGCTGCTCTCCTGGTTGGGCTGGGGCGGCGCTCTCTTTCCCTCCGTGCATCCCTGCTCTCTGGCTCTGGGGGCCTTGCGGCGGTCCTGCTGGCCCTGGCCTGGGTGGCGGGCTTGGTCGCCCGGGCGGCGGTTGTTCCCTGCCGGTTCTCGTGTGGCGTTGGGGGGATTTCGGCTGCCACTGCTGCTGCGGTGGGGGTCTTGGGGTGGGGATGGCTGGGCACTCTCCCTCCTTCTTGTCACGTTCCACCATCCATTTTAGAAGAACATAAACACTCACCTGAGCACAGGTGTTAGCTCACCTTTGCACTAACAGTTTGCATGATTGAATGACTGAAATATTTCACACTAGTTGGTTTTAAGGCATAAGTATGCGTGTGAACACTATCTGTTTTGTGTACATGTCGACAGGTGGACATTTTTGCAGCTAGCAGGTGTGTTTATAACATTTGAGTGTGTGTGTGGATAGGCCCCGCCCTTTTTGTACTACATTTGAACCTTACCATAATGATTAACAACCAGTAAACTTGTTGCTTTATGCTGCTTCATGGTCTTACCCCCCTTCCCCTCCTATTATCACCCTCCTACCCCCCCCCCCCCTCTCTCTAACGTCCCTCTCTCTTCTTCCCCTCTTTCCTTTTCCGTCCGGTCCAACACCAAAGATTTTCAAACATGATTGAAATTAATAAAGTTTGGCCTCAATTACAAAAGGGGTTTATTCAGACATACCTTTGGTTTGTCTGAAGATTAATAACCCCTCTTGTTAAAGTAAAATATGTCCAACACAAGAGGCCCTCAGCTCTCATCTGTCTGCCTAGCTGTTGGACAGGACAAGTTAACAAAAAAAAAAAAAAAAAAAATGATGAAGTGACTGAACACCACATGGCTCAAGTAATACTTTGCATCGGTGAAGGGGTGGTGCTTTTAAAAGCTTTTAGTTTTTTTTTAAAACATATAAAAAATCCTGTTCAGATTTATAGTGTAAATTATGGTCTATTTGTGGGATGTACGCTTTCCAGACTTTACCAAGAACATTAAAACAACTTTTGGATATGTTCCTGTTTGACTGTTTGTTTTCTTTCTTTCTTTTTTTTTTCAGCTTGTCCTGTCCAACAGCTGAGCAAACAGACGGGAGCTGAAAGCCTCTTGTGTTGTTGTGACAGGCTTTACTATTACAACATGGGTTATGAACCTTCAGACACAAACGGTGTATATTTGAATAAACCCCTTTTGTGATTTATGCTAAACTGTATTCATCTTAATTATATTTGTAGCAGATCTTTTGTTGGAATTGACAGAAAGGAAAAGGAGAGAAGAGAGGGATGTCAGAGAGGGGGGGTAGAGGGTGATTATAGAAGGGGGGGGGGGTAAAATCAGAAAGCATCATAGAGCAACAAGTTGCTGGATGTTTACAATCATTACTGTCAGGTTTAGATGTAAAACAATTCTAAAAAGGGGCGGGGCCTGTTCACACACACTCAGATGTTACAAACATACCTGTTGGCTCCAATAATACAAACATACAAACATGTCAACATGGACATAGTATACAGTACTACTAATGTTCACACACGCACACTTATGTATTCATACTAGCCAGTGTGAAACATTTCATTCAGTCATGCAAACTATTTGTGCAAAGGTGAGCTGACACCTGTGCTCGAGTGATTGTTTATGTCCTTCTAAATGGATGATGGAATGTAAAAAAAAAAAGAGGGAGAGTGCTCAGTCCTCCCCACACCAAGACCCCCGCCGCAGAGGCAGCCAGGACCCCCCCAACACCCGCACGGTAGCAGATAGAGAACAACCGCCCGCCAGGCGATCACATCTACCACCCAGGCCATCAGACCCCAGACTGCCAGAGAGCAGGGAAGCATAGGGGGGACAGAGAGTGCAAGCTCCAGCCCAACCAGAAGAGCAGCCCCCCCCCCCCCCCCCCCCCCCCCCCCCGTTCTAGGAGGTTTGTTCTCTTTTTGAACTTAAAAATATGGAGATAGAAAGACAGGTTTGTAAATTCCCCTTAAACAGTCTTCCACCTTTTCTGACATCAACTAAGAAAAAAGTAATGCAGGCTACAGAATCTTGTTAAGTGTTAAAACGGTGAAACAGCAGAACCATAAGAGCAAAACAAACAGCAATGATTAAAAAAATGGTCAGTGACGATGGCAAACTGAACTGGAGGTCCCCCCTTCTTTAATAAAGCATGTGTGTTTCAGTTACAGAGGAATCCCACACTCCGTTAAACGCTGGAATCCTCAGCAGAGAGTAGGATCAGTAGTTGAGGCTCATATTTAACCCTTGTGCTATCTTAGATGACCCCACCCTTACGTTGACGTGTTCTCCCTACCATGACAAAGGTGGACAAAGGTGGAAAGATTTCATGTAATTCATGGACACCAGTGAAGATCACAAATCATTGAAGAAAAATGGTTCAGAGCACTGTCTAGTGGGTCTAGATGACCCAACTCCCAATGTTAAAGTGCCTAGGATAGCACAAGGGTTAGAGGAAACAGTCTGGTTCTAGTTCGGAATTCTGGATCATCTCTTTTCCTTTGTCACAATCCTCAGTGGACCGGTACTGCTTTGTCATTCAGCACATTTACCACTGGGTGGCAGCACATGATTGCCAGTGATGAACAGTAAATCAATCACAGGACAGATGAGAACAACATGAGGAAAATGTTTGCTGGTTTATCCCATTACTGGATCAAATTAATTGTGACTTACAGCGTTGGTCCATGCTGCCATTATCTCTCGCAGGTAGAATGAGCTGCATCAATATGAATGTGCTTCCTAAACTTCTCTATTTTTTCAATGCCTAGCAGTATTCATTCCAAAGCAATTTTTCAGGTCCCTTGACAATTCTATTGCTCAATTCTTATGGGAAAATAGCCTCCAAGAATGAGAAAAAATATATTGCAGAAAAGCAAAGATAATGGCGGCCTCTCCCTACCAAACCTTTTATTTTACTATTGGGCTGCAAATATCAGAACAACAATCTTTTGGTCATAGGGTTAAGCCAGCCTGGTTACCAATAGAGGAGTCGTCTTGTACTCTTGCCTCTGCTACTCCACTCTCTCTTTTGTGTTTTCCTCTTAAACTATCTCCCACATCTTATACCGATAATGTCATAGTTAAGCATTGTTTAAAGATATGGACACAAGTTAAACAGCACCTTGGAATCCAAAAATATCTCTCATGTCGTCACTCCATCTTAACCCTCTGTTTCCTCCATCATTTACTGATAAGACTTTTGCCCTGTGGAGAAGTCGTGGCCTAGTTTCAGTAAAAGACTTTTGCACAGAGGGAACTTTAGCTCTGTTTGAATTACTATCTAAAAAGTTGAATCTGCCCAACACTCACTTCTTCAGGTATCTTCAGGCTTGTAGTTTTATTCGTCGTCACCTCCCTGACCCTTCCAGTGTCCCAATGATACTTTCATGGGGATCAACCCCCCTCTGAAGGGTACAATATCAAAAATGTAAAACCTCTTGCAAAATCCACACTTGATTCAACATCTGAACATCTACCCATGGCTTGGTCAGAAGAGCTCCATGTGGACACAAATGATGATCAGTGGAGATCTGTGCTTGGACGAATTCTTCACTCCTCATCAATATGTGTATTGATCATTGTATCACTGTATCATTCAACCAGGACAAAACTGAAGTTTTAATCATCGGTTTTGAAGACAAGAGAGAGATGATTTTACCACATCTTCATAATTTTAAACCTTCTGAATGTGTGAGAAACCTGGGCGTACTTTTTGACTCTGAGCTAAATTTTATCCCACACATTAAAAATGTCGTTAAGACAGGATTTTATCATCTCAAAAACATTGCCAGAGTCCGACCGTTCCTCTCTCTTGCACAGAGATGCATGCTTTTATTTTTAGTCGTTTAGATTATTGTAATGCCCTGCTCTCTGGTTTACCCAAAAAGTCAATCTCAAATCTACAGCTATTGCAGAACTCAGCGGCACGAGTTCTGAAGAGGACCAGAGGGCGGGAAGACATTACACCGGTTTTAAAGTCACTGCATTGGCTCCCTGTGCGTTTCAGGATGTATTTTAAAGTTCTTTTAATGGTTTATAAATGTTTTTATGGTCTTGGGCCTTCTTATTTAAATGATAGTCTTTTATAATATAAGCCCTCGCGGACCCTGAGGTCCTCCGGTGCTGGCCTCTTAGTTGTTCCTAAGGTGAGGACCAAACCGTATAGTGAGGCTTCGTTCTGCCATTACAGTCCTCACCTGTGGAACAGCCTGCGGGAGAACCTCAAGGCCACAGAGACTGTAGAAGTTTTTAAGAAGAGGCTCAAAACCCACCTTTTTAATTTAGCTTTTAGTTGATTTTAACTGCTAATTTATTCTATTAGTTTTATTATAGGCTATTTTATGTATTTAATTTTATTTTATGCATCTTATTCTCAGTTTTATGTTTTTATGTAAATCTTATGTCTTTAATTTTAGTATCTTATCATGATTTTAGCCCCAGTGTTTCTTGTGGGGATCTTTTCCTCCAGGGCTTGCCGGCTTGGTCTGTGGTTGTTGCTGCAGTTGTCGCCCTTGCTGGGGCAGCTGGAGTTAAACTTTGCAGCTTCACGGCTGATGGACCCCAGTGTTGTTCCAGTCTGGGTGGGCGCTGTGGCGATGCTCCCATGGCCGAGCTGGCTCCTGGTACGAAGAGATTCCCAAATACCGTTTCCTCACAGCAGAGCCAAGCCATACATGTTTGTTTGCTTATTTATTTATTCAAACTTGCATAGTCAATATTCATTGTCATGGGTCATGGGTCATATGTTTTAATGGAGGGGAGTGGGAAGGGTGAAGGGTGGGTTGGGTTTTTACTGTAATGTTGTGTGTTTTCTGTTTCTGTTTTTAATGTTAAAGCGCTTCGAGCCTCACAAAATGCATGAAAAGCGCTATTTTATAAAGTTTGATTTGATTTGATATCATTCAATGTAGAATGGTTCATAGAGTTCATTGGTCTAGAAACAGACTTGCCAGAGTTTTTCCCGGTACTGATCCTAACTGTGTAAAATGTGATCTAGGCCCTGCAAGTCTCACTCATGTTTTTGACATGTCCGTCGCTTTCTGATTCCTGGAACGCTGTATTTGACTCTCTATCCTCTGTCTGTAATGTCATAGTACAGCAATTCCCAATGACAGCCCTCTTTGGTGTACTTCCGGACAATCATTCCCTCTCTCCTTGGTCTGAGGATCTTGTAGCTTTTCTGACACTGCTTGCCCGGTGGACTATCTTGATGTGCTGGAAAGATCTTCGCCCACCCACTCATTCACAATGGATAAAGAATTCACTTTCTTTTATTAACCTGGAAAAAATCAGACATTCTCTTAAGGGCTCTGGATGTACAATTTCTGAAATGTGGTCACCTTTCTTAGAACATGCCATGTCCTTGACCTTAGAAACGACCCAGTGAACTTTCAACTATATTAACAGGTATGAAGTATTTAATGTCTTTGCTGGACATAGATTAGTACCATAGTATTTATTTATTTATATATATTTTTTTCTTTTGTTTTTTTGTTTATTTATTTTATTTTTGTAATTGTGGTTTTGAATTTTTTGTTTTTGCTTACTTGAAAGAATTTCTAAATAAATCATACATAAAAAAGAAAATATGTGCTGATGGCCAACCAGCACCAGCCTTACAAGTTAGATGGGCCTTAAAACATTTATCTGTAAGAACAGTTTGATGCACAACATTGAACTCTGCAGCAGCACAGATGCAATTCCAAGATCACACGTCTTGTACAACCAATGTGGAGACAACACACAGATCCATCCATCCATCCATCCATCCATCCATCCATCCATCCATCCATCCATCCATCCATCCATCCATCCATCCATCCATCCATCCATCCATCCATCCATCCATCCATCCATCACTGCCTGTTGCATCGTTTGAGTTACTGATTGGTAGAACCAGAGTGTCATCGTCAGTAGAACAGCTCTATGCAGAGGTGCTGCACTGATGAAGCTTTCCAGAAACTTCCACAGCTGGTATTACACAATCAGATTTTAGGTCGTGATATAAGTGAGTGAGTATTTCATTTTTATTTATTATTTATAGAGGTTTGGGTCACAAAGTTGGACTCACACATCTCACAGTAACTGACATTGTTCATCTATTTACTGGCATCTGTCTGTCTGGGAGGACAGTGAAGTAGCAATCTAAGAGATTAGTTCTGTAAAGATTTCCTGGAGTGGCTAAATTAATACCCTCTAGAGTGACAGTCTCTTCTGCATTGACTACATACAGGTGGGAGGGGTGGGGGTGCGCTTTGGTCAGTGTTATTCCTGTCTTTCTTGCAGCTGTTTTGGCATTAAGCAGAAAAATCCCCCTGATTTCTTGACCCCATTTCTGACAGAGGCTGACAGTCCACTGCACGGTGGATGGATGCGGTTTTCAAATGTATTTTTCCAGTTGTGCAGTTTAGAACCAATCAGCTTCATGTCATGCTTGCAGATGTTTCTGAAGCCGAGGTCTGGATGTTTAGCTGGGCCTCAGTTCTCCTGCGGGATGCCCAAGCTCCATCTAACACCTTAGAAGCTTCTGGAAATGCAAAGTGAGCATGCCTTGTATGCAGAAGCTAGAAACCTCTGTTTTGGTGACTCTATCTTTCCATGTGCAGAAAGCAGTGGAAATGGAAGTTGTTGATCCAATTTCTTGCTTTGCAGACTTGCCTCTCTATGGGGTTGATTTGTCAGAGAGCAGCAAGTTGCAGATGAGAACCTCCACAACGTTGTGCACACAAGGACAATGTTGAAAAGTGTGCCATCAGCTCTTAATGGTGACTAAGAAACAAATTTGAGAGGCCTCAGATAATGCTCCAGTGAAGCGAAATGTGCCGTTTGAGCCCCCATGAAAGCTTTGATCAGGCTGGGTAAAATCTTGGAGGGCAGCTGATCCTTTTAATAATCATAAGGATCCAGCAAATCTATATAAAAAACATAAATAACACAATTCATTTCGGCTAAGTGAAAGCACAGAGGGCACCGCTAAAGGAGCAACCCTTAGAGTGGGCCCTGCCTTGCTCTCTACTGGATATCCTGTGGGGGAAGTGAGTGGTTGCCTGGAGTGTGGGGCGGGTCTCCCTTGGGGGCCCCTGATTCATGTCTGGGGTTGGGGTGATGTTCAGAACTCCCAGGTGGTGGTGGGCTGCTTGTCTGGGGATGAGGGTCTCTTCTGTGGATGGGGCCTTGTGCTGGGCCTCCTGGGGTGGTAGGAAGGCTGTTCTCTGGCTGGGTTGAATGGATTGCATTCTCCATGCTTCTGTGTCCCCCTGCTCTCTGGCACTGGGGGCCCCTGTGGTGGTCCTTCCGGCCCTGGTCTGGGTCCGTGCAGGTCCCTGGGGGCCGTGGCAGCCACTGCTACTTCACCAAGGGTCTTGGTGTGGAGGTGAATGGGCACTTCCCTTCTTTTCACATTTAATTATCCACAGTACAACACAGACACTCACCTGAGCACAGGTGTAAGTCTGGTGTAAACATGAGGGACTGAAAATGTAAATCAAACTTTTAATTAAATGTCACTAGAATTGCTTCACATTACTTTGTCACAAGTGATTTTCTACTTTCATTGCTTTTGTTATGACTTCCAATATTAGTTGTAAAAATTGTCTTCCACTGGGATGTTATCATTAGATGTTCAAATGTTTGAAGAAGAAAAAGGTTGGAACAAGCTAAGCACTAAAGTTGAGCCTTTCATTCCTTCAGTGAAGCCTCATCCTCTCGGTTTCTGAATGTGGGTCAAACCTCACCTGCCTCCACGCTCTTCCTCAAAATAGATTTTCGTCTTTAAGGATTTCCTGCTCAGAGAAAGTGAAAAAAACATCAACAAGAGAGGTTTCAGGTTTTCAACAAAAAAAGATGGAGACAGTGCAGAGACACATAACTGTGGAAATTGTTATGAGCTGAGACTTTTTACAGGAAAATACAAACTTCTTTTTAGAAACTAACAGACCCAGATTAAAAATTAATAATTAATAATTCACGGACTGATGGATGGATGGATGGATGGATGGATGGATGGATGGATGGATGGATGGATGAATAGATGGATAGATGGATGGATGGATGGATGGATGGATGGATGGATGGATGAATAGATGGATAGATGGATGGATGGATGGATGAATGGATGGATGGATGGATGAATAGATGGATAGATGGATGGATGGATGGATGGATGAATAGATGGATGGATGGATGGATGGATGGATGGGTGGATGGATGGGTGGATGGATAGATGGATGGATGAATGGAGGGATGGATGGATGGATGGATGATGAATATATGGATGGATGGATGGAGGAATGGATGGATGAATGGATGGATGGATGAATAGAGGGATGGATGAATGGATGGATAGATGGATGGATGAATGGATGGATGGATGGATGAATAGATAGATAGATGGATGGATGGATGGATGGATGGGTGGATGGATAGATGGATGGATGGATGAATGGAGGGATGGATGGATGGATGGATGATGAATATATGGATGGATGGATGGATGGATGGATGGAGGAATGGATGGATGGATGGATGAATGGAGGGATGGATGGATGAATGGAGGGATGGATGGATGGATGATTAATAGATGGATAGATGGATGGATGGATGGATGAATGGATGGATGGAGGAATGGATGGATGGATGATGAATAGATGGATGGATGGATGAATGGAGGGATGGATGGATGAATGGAGGGATGGATGGATGGATGATTAATAGATGGATGGATGGATAAATGGATGGATGGATGGATGAATAGATGGATGGATGGATGGATGGATGGATGAATAGATGGATGGATGGATGGATGGATGGATGATGGATGGATGGATGATGGATGGATGGATGAATCAACAGATTTCTTGACAGTGGATGGAAGACTTATTATTAAAAAGATTAATAGATAGGAAGTTGAATTGATTACCATCCATCTATCCTCATTTAACTAATTGAAGATAGATGGATGGATGGATGAACTGTTGTTTGGAAGGGTTGATGGAAGATTTATGGATGAAAGGACAAATGGGTAGATAAACAAATGGATCAATGGATGGATTCATAGCTTGATGGATAAATGAGTTAATGAACAGATAGATAAACAGGTAGACAGATGGAAAACTATATGGACGGATACATAGATTAGCGAACGATGGGTAGATGGTAGATTGATAGACAAAAGGACACATTCAGTAGATGAAAAGAAGGACGAACAAATGGATTGGCCATTAAATTTATGAATGACTTACTGGATGGATGGATAGATAAATGGAAGAATAATAAATGCTTCCTTGGCTTCTCTGTCCATCCTTTCGATAACCTGAGTTAATAGTTCTGCAGCGTTTCTGCTATGTACAAAAAGACAGGAGGCCTGCCGAGGCAGAGCGGTTTCACTTTCCATGGATCCATGTATAATGAATGCTAACTTCCAGGCATGACTCTTTAACCCCACAGTGAGCTGTAGACAGCCTGACATACACAGCAACATATTTTTAGGTGAAAACCTTTTTTGCAGCAGTCCTGCAGTGATTGTGATGCTGTTGAGGTGGCATGTCGGAGTAGAATGATGGTAAACTGTCAATCATGTCTGTCAGTGCTGTGCCTGGAGGAGTGTACACACACCACACGCATTAACCAACATTATCTGTGTTTAGATCCCTGATACCCATCAGCCCTTCACAGATGTCACCCCTGTATAGGGGTTTCTGTCACATACCACTCTTACATAATGGAAACAGGAGTACATTTTACAGCCAATTTGAATGCAAGCCTTAAATTGGTGAGAGAAGGGCTCCTTGAAGCGTCGCTGAACCTTCATGACAGTCAACTTGTGCTCTGTCCACATTCGCATGAGTGTCCACATTATTTTTAGCACCTGTGATCTCTGTGCACTGCCATCTCTCCTCCCTTTTAAGCACTCTGTTCTCCACCTGACAGTGATGACAGGGCACATTTTTGAATGAAAAAACCCAAATGTCCCAGCTTTTTACCAGCACTTAAATGTGTCATCTTTGTGAGCAGAGCTTCCAGCTCCTGCATCCACTAGGAAAAACAAACCGAGAAAGGGTTACTTCTACAGTCTTTTATGTGCAAGTGTGAAATTATTTTACAGACATCTGGAAGAACGTAGGTTCATTTGGTCAACTATCTCTTTATATCCCTCTTTGCGTGTTTTACAATTATTCATTTTACCGGTATGCTTTTTTTCATTTACAGTTGCTACAGCTTTATTCTTAAAAGACAAAACTGAAAAGTGCACAGTCTTTGTACTCCCTTTCACAGAATTCCCCATTCACCTCAATGTAATGTTTCAACTACATCACAGAAATGCACAGACACTCATACTCTGGCTCCACCTCTTTTTTAATTAAGTTTTAGGTTTTAATTGAGTTTTAGCGCCAGTGTTTACATTTGTTCGACTTTTTTTTATGCAAAAAAAGCAATTCCATTGGATTCTAAAGTGGAGAAAAGCAGCTGTGCGCCGTCCAAAGTTGGCATGAAAAGTTGCTTCTCCCATACAACAGCGAAAGTGGATTCACATTGATTGCATAAACAGTTGAGGAGGTACGGTACGTCAAAGAGTGTGTGTTCTTAAGGTGTCGCCATTGACAGCATCAATGTTAAAGGGTAAAGCCAAACAAGACGTTTGCAGGTCCTCAAATGACCACTGCAGGCTGGTGGCGGTAGGGAGCAATTTACCATTGATATCCATAATAAAATCTCCAACTTTACAACAAAAATAAACGATTTACAATTTTGTTACACAGTGCAGTGTAGATTCTTTTATTGTTGTTGTTGTATTTTCTCTAAATACTGTATCTGTGTGCAGGTGTTTGGATTAAAAATGTATTTATTATTTATTGCTCAAATTAATAATAATAATATTTTGGGGGTGTATTTTTGCTAGCAGGTAGGTATATTTATGGATAAACTCAACCAAAACTCGCTTAATTTTATCCTGCCTCAGCTGGTCATTTTAGGATGTTGTTGCAGTGGGCAAAGTAAACTGGCCTCACTATGGCTGATCCATATCAGGATTTATGACCCTTACTAAGTAGGATAATGACCAACAAAGTGTGCATATCAGAAATTAACGCATGTCATGAAGCCCATCTGCTACTATTCAAACATGTAGTTGCATGACAGCACAAGCCTGTTTTTTCTCCGCTACATAATTCGCCTGATTTACTTAAATTGCATAAACAGTTGAAGAGTTACGGTAGTCGAAAGAATATAAACATTGAAGCTGAAGCTTTGGTGGTAAAGGGTTAAGGTCTAAAGTCCACTGATGTGAAGCATGTTCTTCAGATGGACATGTAGAGATATGTCTATTGTTGCTGAAGCAGCCTTAGTGGGCATGTCTTAACAACTGACAGACAAGTTTACTCCGCAATTTCACCCATTCTTTAGAAAAAAAAGGGTTCAATGTCTTTATATCTGATCAACATGACTGAACAGTTGGCTTCTAATGATACCAAAAATACCAAGGGGTCATAAGACCACCGGTTCCTATATCTCTTATTTAGTTCACAGTCTTTGGATTCACCTCATCTATGGGTGTTTTGTACAAAGAACTGTTTGACATAAAAATTTCAGTTCCTAATTTTCTATTTTAGCTAAGCTTTCATTCAATAGGAGCTGTGGTTTGGTGTCAACTTCAGGTGATAAGAGCTCAAAGTCCTGTTCAGACCATCACAGTAAAAAGCTTTTTTACAGACGTTTGACTGAGGGCTGATGAAAAACTTATAGCTGTGTCTGTTTCAGAAGATGGAAAAAGACCACAGTTTCTGTGAAATGGATCCACAGCTGCTTTATTTAATAAAAAAAAAACACTGAATAGATAAACATCCCATGTTCTGTCTCTTCATCATATCTGAAATGATGTGTTTTTCTACAGAAAACCACATTTGAGTTTTGAAAGGAAACCGGTCCCCAGCATAAATGGAAGCAACACGCACACCTGGAACTCTTTTAATGAAGAGATCCCAGAATTCCAGCTTAGCTCTGTGTGTCCATAAGTTGTTTCTGGAGATGGGGTACACAGTAACATGAACACAGCAGTCCGACAAGTCAAGACACACAAACGGGCATAAACGTTGTCCATACTGATTCCAGTCGGACCCCTGCCAGCCGTAGGGCTGCTAAGATGGACTCCCAGACGCTATACATCAGTGTAGGATCCACCTTCACACCTGGAACGGTGATATTTTTCTTTTGTTCCCTTGTAAATTTTTACGATCATGTCTGCTTCCAAATATTGGTGCCAACCACAGTAAATCTCTGACTTTCAGAGGTCAAATGAAATTGGATATCTTCAAACACATGTTCAAATCATGTTATCATGTTTTTAAATCTAAGTGGATACAATTAACAGAAATCCGTGAAGAGTGTCAGACAACCAAAACATCCTGAGCCTAGTTTCCACTGAGTGGTACAGTCGGGTCTGGTTTAAAAAGGTCCAGGCAATTCAGGTGAGCGTTTCCACTCAAAGATGGACAGTCACGGCGCATGTGGAGTAAATCTAACAACAACAACAGTGGAAGTCATCCAGCAGCTCATTGGCTTTTGGTTCTTTGTAGTTACAAAGCATTTAATGTTGTTTGAGAGAAGATCAAGTGTGGTGAAGATGAATACCGCCCCTTTGTTGGAACTTCCTTTTGTCATAATGACCTTCAGCCAATTCACAGGTACCAAAATTAGCTCCGCCCTAACAAGTCCGTTCAATTTTCTTGGCCCTACAACCAATGTGGGTCCAAAAATGGTACAGTCCAGTCCGACATAATGGGTCCATTTTATCATGGAAACACTCAAAATACTCAAATGGACTGGACCGGACTGTTGAGGTATTACTGATACCCCCACAACAGAGAGCCATTTTGTGATTGGCACACAGCTATTTACTGTATGTAAGAACTGGACTGAATGAGTGTGGCATCATCCATAGAAAATGGTTTCTCTGGCTCCAACCAAATGAAGTCAACTCAGTCGACATTTTTTTGCATTACAGATGCTACAATGTTAGAACCAGAAATCGTCGGTAAGCAGGGATTTGTCTGAGTCAGTCTGAGTCTACCTTTCTATGACAACCACTGAGGTCAATCAGTGAGATTTTTGGAAGTCCACACCCCAACTACTTGGAATTGTCTTCAATGTCAATCAAACATTTTGAACATTGGACATAAGACCACCTAGTTTTATTGAGGCATCACATTGGTCAGTTTATAACTTGAATAACTTACACTACAGAAAAAATATCATGAAAGACAATGAGGACTCTGAAGAAAATCTAATAGGAAAAACAAAGCATCAATAGTTCTTCTGACAAATAGAATGATTGAGTAATAGCTGTTTGCTTCTCTGTAGAAGTCCATGGGAATTTGGCTTCCTGGAGCCAGCGTGTACTTCCTGTTTAGAATGCTAAGGGGAGGGGTCACTCAGTCCAATTCTTTTATACAGTCCATGCTCATGGCACACAAAGGGGGAGGGGGCACAAGCAAATTTTCAGATCTTCTTTCAGCACTCTGATGATTCTCTCGTCATACAACCCCACTAGCATCCAGCTTGTTCAGTTCCAAGTCACGGTAGAAATCCAAAAACCTCTCTAGTAACACTTATCTCTTAAAAGGAAAGTCAGGCTCTGCAATGATTGGACGGGTGCACTCAAAACACATCATTGTCCCAATGTGGAGATTACACTCATGGCTGCTAATGTTCGGTCGTTGACTGTCCCAACCCTGAAAGAAGTTACCCTACAAATTTTCTTTAGCTGAAAAAAAAGGCTCTGTGTGAGAATTCAGCTACCTGACTGTAAATGAGCAGATCTTTGTTTGGAGTGAATCCTGTTGGATTGGGATATTCCAAAAGCCAAAGTCTCTTCTGGAGGTAAGTCAAAAAACTCCCACTATAGTTTATGGAATTTCAGTAAGTTTACTTTTACCTCATGTTCTTGTATGGTCGAAGTCAGATGAGGTTCTACCATAATTGTGCTTTTTTTTCATCATGTTACAGAGCATAGAACAAACAGTTTTATCTGAAGTGATAGACATGTGGTTTTCGAATTGCAGGCAGTTTGGGATGAAACCTCAGTATAGACCAGCCAATTGGCAGACAGGCTCTTTAAGTCACTAAGTTGCAGTCTTTCCCATGGTTTTTGCTGCCAGGTGCTCCTTTGAAGATCTTTTGTCCAGGAACTCCTTCAGTGTTCAAAACCCAATTTGTGACATCACTGCTCCGTAGTTGCACAATATTATCATGGCATTTTTCTACAACTACACTCAATAGAAACTACAATCTCACACACACACACACACATACAGACACTTACACACATTAAAAAAAGAAGGTTAGAGCTGATGTTTGGTCCATCTATCTTTGGCTACGTTTACACTGCAGGGCTTAATGCTCAGTTCCAATTTTTTGAAAAAATAAGAATTTTTTGCAAGGCCGTTCGCATTTCCAATCAAATCCGAACTTTTGTGATCTCCTCTGTGACCGTGAAATGACCCAGAAGTGACCCGCATGCATCTGTACCCACTGTTGTGGAATGGGGATGTGTATGTGCTGGGGCCGCGCTCGTGTGTGTAAGAGAGAGAGAGCGTAAAGCGCCAGAGCGAGTGTGTGTGTGTCGGGGGGGGGGCAGCGAAAGTTAGTCGGGTGCGCGCATTCGTGTTGTGTGTTACGAAGGAAGGAGACCGGTAATAAAAGAAGGCTCCCCCCAGAATAAATGCTATTGACTCTTTATTAACCCGCCCTGGAGAATCTGAGGGTCCGAACGGAGGAGGATCTACCTTTGGCCCTGGAGGTGGATCCGACCGCGCTTCTGACCACGGTCGGAAAGGAAAAAAAGTCATTGCGGGAAAGGTTCAACGCCACTCTCTGCCATTTCGCTGGAAGTCTTTTCAAAAACCACCCAGTTGCGACAAGAGCCCTTGAGTTTGGCCTGAATAGAGCTGTCATCCCAAATAATAATCAAATCTGTGACCTCACTTTCCTTCCACTGACTGGTCTCAGCAGCATTGTCCACCATGGTTGATGTTTATGTTCTCGTTCTTTCCTACTTCAACGCAGAATTATGACGTTTGTAGCGTCTCAATGACGTACGGGTTGGATACATGTGGCCTGGCCGTTCAGACGGAGGTCGCATTTGAAAAGATCGAACACGTATAGGATTCAGGACCACATACCCAAGTGGCCTGGGTCGCATTTGAAAAGATCGGATCTGTGTCGTTCAGACTGTCATGAAAAGATCAGATACAGGTCGCATAGGGGCAAAAAAATTGGAATTGGGTTGTTTCAGCCTGCGGTGTGAACATAGCCTTTATGTTTCTGCAACATCATTGGACACCAAAAGTGGGCGGGGGTAGTCTTTCTGGATGACAAATCTTGGGTTGTGGTGTCTGTCTTAAAAGATAGGATTAAGGGCATTCAAAATACAGAAGAATCACAAACCTCAGCTTCTCTGGTAAGGCCTGAAGAGACTCCAGTCCATTAACATTAGATGTTAGAGGAAACAGTGTGGTTCTGAGTTGGGACATCCAGTCTACATCTGTGATGTGGACTTTAAGAAGGCAGTCAAGTTAGTCCCTTTTGTCTTTTGGGGTAAGCTCTCAGAGAATGGAATAGATGGCATTCTGTTGAGGGACTGTTTGACTCCTGTACAGACGGTGTTTTTTCTTAAACCAGCAATCAGTTAGACTTTTTTTCCAGTAAATTGGACTACAATAGGGTTGCTTTTTGCCATAGTTTAAACGTTTGATGGACTGAATTCTTAAGAGTAGACTTGGAGGAAGGGTTTGGCATTGGTAGTCTTACGCTATGTTCACTCCGCCCTCAGCAATGTGCGTTCAAGCGACCACTTGCAATGAAAAGTCTATGTAAATGCGTGAACATGCAAAAATCTGCATTTCGGGTATCTGCGTTCAAAACTGTCCCATTCTGGCATCGGTACACAAGTATTTACAACTGTTCTTGTGCTCTATGTACAAAAACGCATCCATTGAACGCACATTGAAAGTTAAACCAGGCTGAATTTTGACCAATCAGGGACTTGGATTTGGTAGTGAAGATTGAATGGCACCCCTTGCCATTCACAAAAGTACAAACTGTTTGAAAATTGACTATCGAGGATAAATTACAGGTAATGATTGTAGTTTGTGTCCAGCTGGAATTATATGAAACCAAGTCTTTTATATATCGGAATAGAACTGTGAAAGAAAAAGCCTGGATTGACACCCCTTTGACATTTCACACCAAGCTTCTTCCACCTTTAGGTGGCAGACATAAGCTAGAATAAGGTAACGACAGTCTGGTGTGAACAACATTTGCTAAATGCGCATCATATGCCCCGTGTAAAAGTGCTATTACAATTCCATCTCTGCTGGTTGCAGATTATGTGCTCCTTTTAGGTTTATAAAGCTATGAGTGTCTCTCTCTCTTTATAAAGAGGTTAGTGAATCAGATGGAATAGCAATCAGTCAATTTTAGTATGAGATCGGAGTTGAGGGGCCATTTGAGGTGAGGTTGGTCAGGCCAAATCAGAATTCATCCCCTACCCCTTTGGCCTGACCAATTTCTCCAATTGTTGGGGCATTTGGAGCAGCAGTGGTGTTTGAACTAGTTTTCTGAAGGAGGAGGTGTAGCTACTAAGGGCTGGGTATCACTCCACTGGTAGGGTCATCCGTGTTGCGCTAGTGAAGCAAAGAAAAACTTTTCTGCACGTGGGTGTGCTCTGAAGCACAGAAGTTTATTAGAAGGCCAAATGTAGGGGTAGTGAGAAGCCGTAGGGGGAGAGGAGTAAATTCAGCTGAAATTTTCCTCTGGATTGAGAGGGTTTGCGTCAGGAAGGGCATCCAGCGTAAAACATTGCCAAGTTAACCGTGCAACTCATCCTCGGGGAAGGGTTGTTTCGCTGTGGCGACCCCTGATGGGAGAGGCCGAAAGTGAAAGAAGAGTTTCATTTTGTCATGTATCCCTTGTGCTATCCTAGGCACTTTAACATTGGGAGTTGGGTCATCTAGACCCACTAAACAGTGCACTGAACCTTTTTTCTTCAATGATTTGTGATCTTCACTGGTGTCCACGGATTACATGAAATCTTTCCACCTTTATCCACCTTTGTCATGGTAGGGAGAACACATCAGTGTAAGGGTGGGCTCATCTAAGATAGCACAAGGGTTAAAAAGATGATGTTTTTCTGCTTGTTTGGAAATATCCCTGGCCAACTAAGACTGCTGCCCCATGACCCAATCCCAGAACCAGTGGGTTAATACACACACATCCATCTGCGATTAAAAGAAAATAATGATACCACAGAAAGCTTTTGTCTTGAACTTGGGTCAGAGGTTGTTTACAACATGAACGGTTCAGTTTGAAGAAAGGTACACAACAGGAAAAGACAAATGTGTTTATAAAATGACAAGAGGCCTATTTGTTTCCCTGGTGGAATGGACTGAACCTTATGACAATGGTCTACTTCCCATATGTTATTGTTTTGTCAGATTCTGTACAACATTGTACACGGGTCAAGGTCTTTGACACCTTAAGGCTCGTCTGTCACATGGAACTGGAGGAGCTTGGAGTAAACACTCCAGTCAACTAAAGTCCAAACCTGCAAATCCAACTCCATTCTCCTAATCTGTCAGCGCAGAACCACCTGGTCGTCACTTAATCCAAAAGTCTGATCTGCTCTCGGCAGGTTAGAGCAGTTGTCTTTGAAATACTTTGTCCACCTTCAAGTTCTGAAGCTCTCTATAATTTAGTCTTTCCATGGAGATTGTCTAAGATCTTCCTCAGTCATTGTTCATTTTTGTTCATCTTTCACACATCATCAAAATTAGCACAATTTTGACTTTTTTAAAGACTTCTGAAGTTCTTCCGTTTTTTTCTTGTTTTTCAAGATAACAGATTTTCAAGACAGCCATTTTAAACACACGCACAAATAAAAACTAGAACCAGGGTAGGACGGTAATGAGCAAACAGATGAACACAGACATCTGTATTCCCTCTTGTTCTCAGTCAGTGGTTCCTCCTTTAGCAGACAGTGCCGTTCTCTTGCCGGGACTTGGGGCAGGTAGATCTTGGTAATGGTTGGACGGAAGGAGCCAGGGTGCAGAAGAACCCAGAGATGAGGGTGAGTCCGAGGCCTCCCCATGCACAAAACATGGACCAACCATAGCCGTGGCCGATGTCATCGGGCAGGCCGTACAGGTTCCGTGGGTGACGGGAGAGCTCGAAGTTAATGCCAGCAACACATGTGCAGAGGGAGATGATGCAGAAGGTTCCTGCAAAGACATCAACAGAATCAAAGCCAGAGTGGGATTTAAGATCAAAAAAGGTCAAAAATCTGAGAAACAGCAAAACAGGTGCAAAACAGGCGCACTTGGTAAATTTTGGTGAGCCAAAATAATGAAAGAATGTCAAAAATAAAAGTAACAGACTTTCTTTAAACAGACATATTTTATTATCATTATCGGATGATTTCATTAACTTTATATATTTTGACCATGTGAATAAAAAAACTTATTGCTGTCACCCAATTACTTTATTTATTTATTTAGAAATTAATCAATAATGACCTGTAATTCAATAATCTAATTAATCTATTTTTCACCTAACCTATTAATTGCTGCATAAAGGCCCATTTTAATGTATTTTCATTTAAATTTGTGACATGTTGAGCAGTAAAAGATCAAAATACAACTAAAGAAGTGGCTTCTTAAACATTTATTCTAACAAACTTCCAACCTTTACTTTTACACCATAAAAAGAGGTATTTATTTCAACCTCAAACTATGAAGAAAAATAAAGAGGTGAAATTTCCCACTGTGTATCAAATGGTTCTCTTTTTGTAAAAAAAAAAATATTTAAACTAATGATTGACATAGTGTTCATTTAGGTGTCCGTTATCAGAAATTAAGGGACTTTACAGAAACAACCGTCTGACACTGTCAGGCCTCTGCGTTGTCATTTATTTTCTGATGACAGACATTTCATTGTATCTTACATAATAGTTGCAGAATAAAAATGAGATTAACAGGTTAAAAAAATAACCAGCTGATTTGTCTTTAATGAATTAATCAAGGTTAACGATAATTTGACATCCCAATAATAAAGATGGACATCTAAAAATGCATTTGATGATGTTGAAAGCTGTAGCTGTTCCCTAAAAATGTGACAACCTGACTACACTCTACAGCAGGGTTTATTTTTTTATTTTTTTTTTTTTGTCATGGCTGCATGCCAAACACATATATAAGACATATATAAAAACATAACAAAAAAACGACCCTCTCACTTTTCCGTGGGTGGTTTCTCATCCAAGCTCGGGTCCTCTACCAGAGGCCTGAGAGCTCTCCACCACTACAATGTCTGGTTGGTTCGCCATTACCATCCTATCAGTCTGGATCTGGAAGTCCCACAGGATCTTTGCCCTCTCATTCTCTACCATCTTCGGAGGTGTTTACCATTTTGACCATGGGGTTTCCTGTCCATATTCTGCACACATGTTCCTGTATATTATTCCAGCCACTTGATTGTGGCGCTCCATGTATGCTTTACCTGCCAGCGTCTCACACCCTGCAGTTATGTGCTGGATTGTTTCAGGCGCCTCTTTGCACAGCCTACACCTTGGGTCTTGTCTGGTGTGGTACATCTGAGCTTCTATTGCTCTGGTGCTCAGGGCTTGTTCCTGAGCTGCCAGGATGAGCGCTTCTAGCACTTTCTAGCCATTGGTAGGACTTCTTGATATCAGCCACTTCAGTAATGGTCTGGTGGTACATCCCATGCAGGGGTTTGTCCTCCCATGAGGATCTGTCTATAGATTCTGGTAGAGACTCAAGAAGAGCCAAACACCAACTCCTGGTTGACAGAATAGTCGCTTAAGATTACAGGTCGCGACACACCAACCTGTGCACAGCCTGAGTTGATTACAAGAAAGCCTATGACTCAGTGCCACACACATGGATTACTGAATGCTTGGAGATGGTAATGGCAGACCAACAAGACATTGTAGTGGTGGATAAAGAACAGAGGAAAGCCGTTGCTAAGCAATGGGAACATCAGGAAGAATGAACATGAGAAACTGGAGAAATACCAGGGACTCAGAAAAGAACTGGAAGAAGGATGGAAAGTGAAGATGACAGTGGTGCCTGTGGTAATTGGAGCACTCGGGGCAGTAACCCCCAAGCTGGAGGAGTGGCTACAACAGATAACTGGAAAGACCTCAGACCTCTCAGTCCAGAAAACGCAGTGCTAGGAACAGCTAAGATACTGCACGACCCTCAAGCTCCCAGGCCTCTGGTAGAGGACCAGAGCTTGGAGGAGAAACCACCCGCGGAGGGTGAGAGGGGTATTTAATATGTATATATAGAGGTGCGTGTTTACATGCACCAAGGTCACTTAAAATTTTACTTTAAAATTGACAACTTATACAGTTTGCTTAGTCTAAAATGTTTATGTATTAATAATTAAAAAAACACACAGTAAAAGTACACAATTGTTTGTGAGATGACAGGGCAGGACGTGTAAAACAAGGATATACTAGTCATGGCCTGGAATTCTGCACCAAAGTCACTTTATTCAACTTCCAAGTCGGCAACTTCTACTAGATCTTCAAAATACTGTGTTTATGTACTAATAACAAAAACGACATAGTAAGAGTACACACATTTTTGTAAAGAGATATCTTTGTTGTGTGAATTGATATTATTTTTGTAGTAATACATAATTATAAGAGCTAAGACGTAATATTATGAAAACAGAAACCATGAAGATCACATTTCATGCTCTGCTGTAAACAACTTTATGGGGCCGGCATAGCGTTTCTAAAGCGCATCTTGCCTAACCACAGCTGAGCGAACAGCGACCTCTGCTCCGTGGAAAGGGCTCAAGAAGCACGTGCCTCGCTCAGGGCAACACTGCTGCTTGAGTGGGCTCGGATCCCTCGGGGGGAACCGCAGACCCAGCAGCAGGTGCCGTGGCAGGACAGCTGGGTCAAACGGTGTGTCTCAGACTTGCTTCCAATCGAAGACGCATGCGGGCCGGCCCCAGGCCTCAATAAACTCTCCTGCTTGTCGGAATGGGCCTGCGCGCAGCAGGGCTTCTGATTTTTAAAGAGGATGTTTGATTGATCATTCTGCCTTTCAATCAAGTGAAGTATTAGATGCAGAGGATGATGATTTGCAAACAGATTCTTTTTTAAATATATTTTTATTATCCTTTTTATATATCTTTGATGGCCCACGATCTACCGTCAGAACCTTCAAATAAGCACCACTGCTCTACACTAATGCATTCCCTCTGGCAGGTTTGGTCATGGTCTAATACAGGGATGGTTTCTTCTGATGGTCTTTTTTGGTTCGGCATCTGTGAAAGAAAGTTCTCCTTAACTCCGGTTTGGACCAAATAAGAGAACACTGGTTCTCTTCAGAACAAGGGTCTTTGTTCACTTGCAGGTGAACTCTGGTGCGGTTCACTTCAGTGTACATACAGACGAACTAACCAAAGGGGGAGGGGGGTGACCTCCATGGAGGACAAAATGAAGAAGCAGAAATCATGTCTGTTGGGTAAACATGCTAGATTGAGGAGCTGCAGAAGCTTATTTACACATGATGATCAGAGGACTAGAAGAGTGAGCCGCCTTTTTTCTTCTTTGCCCCCCCCCAGCCTTGTCAGGGCCTGGTTTGGACAATTGCGCCCCAAGTGAGCAGCTGATAGAATGAGTAAAAGCAAACCATATTAGATGATGCTGTAAAAATGATCGACTGAACTTTCAAGTTATGTAATTAAGGCTAAACTGGGTCAGAAAATCCGGGCAAACATCAAGCTAGACAGATAAGAATTCTGTATAAACTGTAATAACAGCTATAGTGTAAGTGGCGCATACTTGTATAGCGCTTTTCTACATTCCCAAGCCCAAAGTGCTTTACAGACACAGCCCCATACACACACTGATGGTGGCTCCGCTGCTGAACACAACCTTCCACCAGAGGCTCAGAGGTTCAGTGCCTTGCCCAAGGACACTTCAACACATGGGCGAGCAAAGCAGGTATTGAATCCGCAGTCTTCTTATCAGAGGTCGACCGCCCTACCGCTGCTGTAGGTCGGTGTGTGCGTCACTAAGTTGTTTGCTTCTTTTCTGTTTGCCTTTTTTATCCTTTGTCTGGGTGTTGACGATTGAACCTATTGCCTCCGCCCGCCCTCCAGCACGCTGGTGAAACACGCAAGCCTTCAGTGCCCCCACCTGAGCGCTCTCTGCTGTCTTCTCAGGAGCAGCAGAAACAGTTTCTAAATTTGGCCTGGCTGTGGGAGCGCTGCAAGCACTCGGGCAGCTCGGCTGTGATTGGTCTCCTGCAGACTGACTCAGCTCATTTCTCCTGCTTTCATTACCAGGGAACATAATTGGCTTTTTAATTGCCTGTTTCCCACACAGCTGGGAGGGGATGCGGGGGGGGGGGGGGGGGGGGGGCAGCCTGAGTCTGATGCTGATCATCATGGAGTCTGCATATGCCTCCCGCCAAACGTGTGCATCAGAGTGTGTGAGGTCCTCATCGACCGTTTGAGACACAAACTGGGACACATGGCTTCCAGACTTATGAGCTTTCCTTTCCTCTCACTCGCTGCTGATTAGTAGTTATTTCAGGAGAAGCCAAGACTGACCAGTGGGGTCTCACTGTGGGAGGAAGGCGTGTCTGTTTGTCAAGAGTCAGAAATGAGAAATGTAAAAAGACAATGAGAAGAGCAGCCTGCAGGGGGCAGCAGGCTTTAGGAATTAGTCAAAGTAGAGAGAAAGTATTAGACCCAACCCCCAACTCAATGCTTTACATGTCTCTATGCTCTGAATTCGAGGCAGGTTTATTCATGGGAGTCGTAGGTCTAATTATCTCTACAGAATTGAAATCATATAAGGACCGTAGTTGTCCCGTTGTCAGGGCCAAGTCTATCACCTGACCAGAATCCGATTGAGCATGCGTTTCACTTGCTGAAGACAAAACTGAAGGGAAAATGCCCTAAGAACCAGCAGGAACTGTAGACAGTTGCATTGGAGGCCCGGCAGACCATCACCAGGGATGAAACCCAGCGTCTGGGGATGTCTCTGCGTTCCAGACTTCAGGCTGTAAATGACTGCAAAGGATTTGCAACCAAGTATTAAAAAGTGATTGTTTGAATTATGATCATTGTTTGGTCCCATTACTTTTGGTTCCTTAGTGGGAGGCACATATTCAAACTGTTGTAATTCCTACAACGCTCACCTGATCTGGATGTCAATACCCTCAAATTAAAGCTGACAGTCTGCAGTTAAAGCACATCTTGTTCTTATCATTTCCAGTCCAGAGGGGTGTAAAGAGCCAAAAATGTTGGGATTGTGTCGCTGTCCCATTATTTATGGACCTGACTGCATTTGCAGAAATCATGCACGATTGCGTACGATTCACATAATACTTGTGTATAAACTAAATAAAATACCATAAACTGTGTAATTCTCAACCAACCAAAAATTTTGAACATCTGAACCGAATTCATGTTGAAACCCTCGACGGACATCTGTGCACATCAACGGACGCAAGAAACACATACTATGAATGACGTACATCACATATGGATCACGAACGGCCAAAATTTGATACGTGGAAAATGCGCAAAATGTACACAGTGGCTGTGTGACTTGGCCTTGAGAAGAGAGCAGATACACAAAAAGTACCTTTTGAGTATATGTGTTTTTTAATGAACTTACCATGTGTAAGAAGACAGTAGTCACAAAGATTTTACTCTTTAAGTAAGGCAAGACTTTAAACGCTTTAAATACCTTTGCAAGTACCACATGAATGTCCAATAGGTACCTCGTAGGTACAATGTAGGTATCATAGGTACCACATGAAAACTCAGTGAGTACTGTACTATAAAAGGAAGCGCTACTGAGTTTTGAAGGGGAGGAGCCCTAAACCTGACAGAGAGAATCAGACCTGATACTTCAACCTATACGTTCCTGCAGCTAAAATAAGAAAATCAATTTCAGTTCAAAATACTCTCTGTGCCTAAATTGTAGTTTTCTTGTTTAAAAAAAGAAAAAGAGCAAAAATGATTTTTAAATTACATTTATGAGAACATTAACTGATCTAAAAAAAATCTTTAAATTTATGATAAGATTTTAATGGTAATAACCGATAAAAAAGTCTCACTTTGGTCTTTCAGGAAGTCATTGTGCATTTGATCAGCAGTTTAGAAGCAAAAAAAGTGTAATTTTAATCTTAATTTATGATCTGATCCCTTTTATCTTTTTAGAAACTCAAAAGACAGATGAAATGATCTAAATTGTTTTATTTCTTTTTAACAATTCTACTCCTCAGTTCAGCACGTGTGTCTGCTGAGCTGCAGCTACACTGCACACAGTCAAATGAAGACATTTATATACTGAGTGTGCCCTGCTCAAGGACACAGGAATTGAATCATTGCACATGATCATCATGAAATACCATGAAAACATCCAAATCATTTGGCTTCTGTCCAGAGACAAGGAAGTCTTTCGCAAAACCTTATAATGCCATTTGAAATTCTTTTCCTGCCACATTTTATTGTAAAAAACATTGATTCTAATAAAAGGAAAGCACCCCTGACTCTGAGAAATGCTTCACGGGCACCAGTAGACAGTCGTCATGGCGCGGTTGTGCCTTACCTCCCATGAGGAACAGGAGCCCCGCCACATACTGCATGAGGCCCCGGTCCCAGCAGCAGCCGAGCAGGCCGATGATCCAGCCAAAGAGGATGATGGCCACAGCCATGCCCATGAAGCCCGCCGTCATCCGCCGCAAGTCTGAGACGAGAAGAGAGCAGAGGGTTAAACCTGAGAGTCATGAGGGCGGCACGCTCCACCACAGCCTGAACCGGAAGCCTGAATTCTGCTGCAGAGAAAGTTCACAAACCTGCAGCACAGGTGAGGTGGGACTAAAGTGTGATGAAATCCAAACCTCTAAGATGGTGGTATCAACAGTGTTTTTCTTATTATTAAAATTCACAATATATTGATTTGTACAAAGGTAAAAATGTTGCTTTAAGAGGCCTATACGATGCAAAATTAACCCTTTGATCATTAAAGTGTATGATCATGTTCATTCCTCATGAGAAACCCCAAAGTGGAATTTTGATCCATTCACGGCATCCCCTCCCAATCCACAAAAACAAGCAGGTTCTTAAACTCTGTTTACCCAAATAAGCTCAGTGAACTCAAAATCTATGAGGAAACTGATAACATAATATTTTTAAGTTATCGTACTTAAAAATTAAAAGTTAATCAGAACTTAGAATATTTGAATTGTCATTTAATACTTTAACTAAATTGAAACTATTACTTCTTCCTCATACCTCTCTGGGTCACAGTCCTGCCAGACCTATGGTGAGAGTAAGCCAGAGTTCTGATGCATGTAAACTCCATACAGAAAGGGGGGCTGTTCCAGGTTCCTGAGCCAGGGCCTGATCCAGGGTTTTCTTGTTCTAAGTCAGGAGCACGAACCACTGTGCCACCAGAACTTGAAGAATCTTCTCTATATGTAGGATATTTCTTTATGTATTTTAGTCCAATAAAGATATAACAAGTCAAAGTTGAATCGGTTTATAGGATTTAGGCTGACTTGACTTGGTTGCTACTTTTGAGTTCTATGATTATAAAACTTTTGAAATCATTGGACTGTTTGGGTTTACAGTGCAATGTGGCATCACAAAGTGAGGACCAGCCCCTTCCAGGAAGAGTCTGCGTTGACAGCTCCGGCCCCAGGTTAACAGACACACCCACTTTCTCAGCTGAGCTAACGGTAGTTGGCTAAACTCTTTCCGTCTATATGCACAATATGCACATCCATGTTTACAAAAGTTCAGATGTTGTTTGTGTTCGTGGGAGCCAAAGCCGGCACTTGGTGGACGTCATGAAATGGCGTCATGAAAGGAGGCAGAGTCTTAAGGCCCGTACACACCGGGACGAATATTCGCCAGGCGTTATTCGCCAGCGTTTTTCGCCACGTTTTTTGTGTTCACACCCAGGCGATTTTCGCTGACGATGAGTGGAGTGAACATGCAATTTCATTCCCTGACATTAGATGGCGCTTAATGTAAAACAGAAATACTCCTGTACACAAGGTGGCGCTGCGCAACTTTACGCTTCCGAAAGTCGCTTTTCACTCAGAAGAAGAGAGCAAGTATTTACACGCTTGTCAGAATCAAACAAAGAAAACATGAATATTTCAAGCACCAGTAGCTCCAACTGGTGCTCTGGGTCGGGGATATTTTAGAATGTCCGTCATTATTGCTTCGCGGCAGTGTAGACGCTACTTGGCGTCTATCTTCTTCGCTGGTATGTGTGCTCAGCAAGGCAGTTTTGTGTTTGAGCGCCCCCAAGTTGTGTTTTACTGTAACTTCAGAAGCTCCAGACACGTGAGCAAAAGCGCCATTCTCATTGGTCGAATAGATTTCGACGCGACGCGTCGAAAAAAAAAAACGAACCCGAGGCGTTTTTTTTTTTTGACGCTTTAACGCCTGGCGTTTTTTCGCGTCGGTGTGCACACTCACATTGGTGCCCTTTGTTTAGTCACGAGGCGTTAAACGTCGGCGAAAATCGCCGGCGAAATTCGTCCCGGTGTGAACAGGCCTTTAGAGATCGAGTCATCTTACTTACAAAAATAACTAAATAATGAATATTTGATTAAATGAGAACATCAGTGGGGGACCTTTCTGTGTAGAGTTAGCATGTGCTCCCTGTACATGGGTTTCCTCCGGGGACTCTGACTTCCTCCCACCGTCCAAAAACATGCTTCGACCGACCGGTACAGAATCAAAGATCGGCGGGGCTTTTTTCGTCACCTGTGTGAAAGCAAAGTCTCAGAGGCCATTCAATTTGCTGAGAGTGAGCACGCCTGTTTTGCTGATGAGTTTGATTGACAGATTCATTAGCCAATGGTGACATTAGTTAACCTGCCCATCTTTGATTCATAGATGGGCAGGTTAGCGTGTTAGCTTTAGCATGGCTCCTGTAGGTTTATTGTCTTCGTTCTTCAAAAATGACTGGCTTGTGCAACTTTCTTGTGGACTTTGAAGCAAGGCAACAGTGGTTGAATGCAGTTGGCATTGAATGCAGAGAACTGTCTCCTGGTGATGGGATTTGCAATGAATGTTTCACTCAGGATAGATGCTAATACTTTATCCTTATTAGCTATGATGCTAGTCATCCAACACCAGTATATATGTTTTTTTTTTAAAATTATTTGTCTGAATTAAATTATTATATATCTTTTACAGAACGATTTGTGTATGTTTAGTCTGTTTTAATGTCATAAAGTTCTTTTTACAATCTTTATGCTTTGTGGTTGTTTGTGCTAAAAAACGTCCACACTTTAGATGAGGTGCTGCAAAACAATTAATAAACTATTAACAAAGTTAATTAATACATTTGTAAAGCTTATAAGCAGTTTAGTAATATGGATTTAGAAGACCATGGTCTGACTTTAGATGTTAATAAATCTTATTAACACTTTCAGGTATTTGGAAGACATCTATAATGCTAATAAATATCTTACTAGCATCTGACACATTAATAAAGCCGATTAATTTGTTACGTTAGTTAATAAAACTTATGAACACTAAGGCTTGTGTAAGGCGTCTATAATGCTAATAAATATCTTACTAGAACCCCAAACAATAATAATACTTCTTAATTTGTTAACAAAAGTTGTTAATAAATCTTATTAAGCTTATTAACACTGACACATTTGTTAAGCACCTATAATATCAGTAAATGCATCCTTAGCATCTTAAAAACATCCTAATAATAATGCTTGCAAATGTGTTAACTAAGTAATTTAATAAACCTTATTAGACTTATTGTACTAATAAATTTCTTACTAAAACCCTATAAATTCATTTATAATGCTTGTTAATGTGTTAACAGAGCTTGTTAAGGAATCTTAATATAAAGTGTTACCTTTGTTTCGCTTTCACTAAGCATTGTAGCGGCACACATATCATATTGGGGGCCACAAACATTTCAACCCACTGATTCCAGCCTGACTCCTGAACCTCCGTGTCAGCTGATGTGAAAGCTGCTGCTCTGCTTCATCAATGAGGTGAAGATCCATCCCATCTGACCCGACTGTGTTTGTTCATCTAATCCGGCTTCTGAACACGCTTCCCCCTTTTCGGTTCCGCTCTATCGGGAGCCGAACAGACGAGGGGGATCCTGAAACATTGACATGAAGGTCTGCAGACATCAGGAGCTCCAGCTGGATCCTCCTGGTTGCTGATGGTGAATGAGTGTGGATGATAACAGTGTTCATGTGTTACAGTATCAGTATGAAGCAGGCTGCCCCCCCTCCCCCCAATGCCTTCCATTGTCCAGCTCTGAGCAGCATTTCCCTTTTAATTGAGTTTACTGCTGCGGGACCGGCGGCGCATTGAAATATTATTTAATGAAAAGGAAGCAGCTGCATGGAAACATCGATTCATTTGGAGGGAGGGGTAAAGGCAGTTTGCTGAGCTGAACGTTTTGAGCCCCAGAGCATAACCCCCCATTTCTACTGTTTGCATGGATCTCCTGTTTGAACTACATTAACATTTCCGTCCATTTCTTCCTCTAATGACACCGGCAAAATACGATCGGAAACAATCAAAATCATTCCTAAACCTCTGGGGCAGAAGCTCCATCTCTGTCTGAAAAACGGAATAATTGTTTTTAACCCTTTATAACCCAATTAAGACAGAAATCCACGTACAGTAAATATTTCTACAGATTATTGGCTTGGGTGAGTAATATACTTCATTAGACCTGCACAATAAATCAAAATGATATCGTCATCCCAATTTCACCCTATACCTGTATTGCAAAAGTAGACTGCGATAAATGGTTACCTTTAATGCTTTCACCATTAACTGTGTCATATAACTGGACGAATTGTGTGTGAAAATGCCTGACTTGCAGTTCCAACCAAACAAAGTCAATTCAGTCGCCATTTTTCCAAGATATGTCCATCGCCATGTTGGGACTAGGTGTCCTCAGTAATTCATGGTTGGTCCGTGTCGGTCTAAGTCTACGTTTCTATGGCAACCTCTCTCAAATCAGGAGTAAGCCTGTTAGAAGACCACACCCCTTCCACTGAAAGCGAGCCTAGGAAAAACTGTCAATCAAATGCTTCGAACATCCGACACACATTGAGGGGATTAAGCAGTCTCATTGAAATCAAATGATTACACTCTGTCCGCATTAATTGAGATCTTCCTCATTCCCGAAAAGTCACACCTGCTGAGAGCTGAAAGGCTTTCCATCCCTGGCAGACATGTTTCCTCACCAGTTGAGTCTTTCCAAACGCCTCTGACAGCCACCCCCCCATCTTCACCAAAGCCTGCAGGCTTTGTCTCACTGTTGTGCATCTGTTGGGGGGCACTCAGCTGGCACCCTTGATAAGAAAAACTCATCTGACTCAGCATTTTGTGACACAACATTTCCTTAATCTTTTCAGACCCAGAGTGAAGCAGCGGTCCAGAATGAGGAGCCAGAGGACACTGAAACACTGAAAAGCAGAGCTCAAGAGGACAAGATAGCAAAGGCTCTTATGGCTTTCCCTATCAGCAGCTGCAGATGCTCCGAGTGTGGAAGCCAGAGCCGCTTATGGCAGAGCTGAGGTCCAAACTGAGCCAGGTTTAGGGAGCGGACATGTTGGTTCAGGTGCAGCAACCCCCCATTTGAACCGATTCCTGCTGGGGGACGTGTCCTCGCTGCAGGAACAGAGAAGCCCTGCTTCCCTGCAAATCAAAGCCACTCAGCTCTGAGAAGCCTTTTGAAGCTTCATGACCTGGAACTGCTTCATAAATGGTTCAAAAGCTTCATGTGTTCAGACACACACTGGAAGCTTCTTGTTGGATTGTTGTTTCAGAGACTAAAACCTGCAGTAAAGGTGCTGATCTCACCTCAGAGGGGTTCTGTCAAAGGTCTCTGTGTGTATGGGGGGGGGTGTAACTGCTGCCCCTCTCCCCCATATCCATCTCCTCCTGATATAATAAACTTATAACTAATCAATTTTGAGCACAAACCACCAGTTCATGGTTGAGGTACTTTCAAGGGGATTATCCTGATCTGAACAGCGGCTCACGCCGCGGATTTCCAGTCTGCGGTGTGTTTTCATTGTGTTTCACGACTGTCAGCTAGTTT